>NC_139536.1:11347617-11947617 GCF_965153285.1 Podarcis tiliguerta | reverse complement strand
TAAAAGACATCTGAAGGCAGCCCTGTTTAGGGGAGTTTTTAATATTTAATGCTGTATTGTTTTTAACACTTGATTGGAAGCCGCCCAGAGTGGCTGGGGAAACTCAGCCAGATGGGCAGGGCATAATTAATAAATTATTATTATTATTATTATTATTATTATTATTATTATTATTATTCCTTCATTTGCAGGGGGTTAGACCACGTTCACCCTCAAGATCCCTTCCAACTCTACAATTCTGTGGTCCTATGATCAGCCATATCTGTCACGGTCAACAACTGCCCCCCTTATAGGATGCTCACCTGGGAAGGGCTAATGCGCCCTTACCCCCCAAAGACTTCATTTAAAAACCAAGCCCTTGCAAAGTAGAGGAAAAACCCTCATTTTAAATGAAAGACACAGAAATGCAAACACTGCTATTATGCTCCAAGTGTAATTTGCTAAATGAGCAGAAGGTCTGATGCCCTGCTTTCCAGACGTCAAAATATTTAGCATCTCCAATTAAATCAAATGGGACTAAATTGCTGGGGGAAGAGGGCTCATTCATAGTTTCCAAAAGTGTGCATTTCTAAGGATTTTTTAATTTTTTTTAAACCCCGATGCTAAATGCTGAATGAGTATTTCCAGTCCCGGGAGAGTTAGCTACTTTCTATCTTTCCCCTTTTCTCCTTTCCAATGCGCAGCGCTGAAGATAAAGGAGGGAAAAGTGCCCTCCTTTTCAGGCGATAGTAATCTGAGACTTTTCCGTTACATGAGGCTCTTAACAAAAGAGCGTAATTCTACCAGCTTGCTTTTCGGAAGGTACCATTGCCTCTCGGCCGCGTGCGCCAGTAGGTGCCCATCCCCTCCCTCTTGGGAACGGGCACGCGCCCCGAGCTCTCGGCCTCCTCTCCGGGGACCTTTGGAGAGGCGTCCCTGCGCGCGGACGCTCTCGGATCCCCAGCGAGCTCCGCCTCGCTTGGCGCGCGCGATCCACCGCCTGCGCTCCCCCACCCCGCCGCCTCCCGCCATTGGTACAGTCCTCCACAATGCTTTATGCTAATCAGTGACATCACCGCCACTAAATACGCCGCCAGTGGCTACTGGGGGATCTTGCAAAGTAGCAGAAAGGTCTGAGAGGTGCGGGGAGAGGAGGGAGGAAGGAAGGAAGGAGCACGAAAGCAGCGCGGGCGGGCGGGCGGGCGCGCGCGCGCGCGCTTCGACTCTGGACTTGCAACCTGGGCGGGTTGTTTTGTGTCTCTTTTTGCGTGGATCCGGATTGCAAGTCAAGAAAGCTTGCAACCCGAAGTCAACTCGATCGCGCGCAGGGGGATCTGCCAGCAGCCCACGCGGGTTTAAGTTCGCGCGCGCGCGCGCTATAGGATGCCATCCTCCGCCGGACTGCTTTGAATCGAATCGGGTGTGGACTGAGATCGGAGAAGGGTTTATTTTCATTTTTAAAGGAATCGTGGAGCGAAAGGGCACCACGCGCCCGAGGAAACTGGGATCCGCCTGGATTTGTCTTTGGGAGCAACCTGTGGGTTGCGTCGGTTCCCTCCTCTTTTTAAGCGCATCCGTTCCGTTTCGCATGCTGGGATCTTAACCTCCGAGCGGCTCCCTCTCCTCCATGGAAGTGCAGAACCCGGCTAGCATGCCCGTGCCCTTGTCCCCCGCGTGCCCCGCCTCGGTGCCATACAATTACAATCAGCTGGAAGGGAGGTTCAAGCAGTTGCAAGGTAAGCGGCTGCGCTTCGCTTTCCCTCTCTCATCAATAAAATAAAATAATGGAGCGTTGCTGCTGCTTAAAACGGCGAGTTGATCCTGATACTCCTTCGAGCTTTGCTTTGGCGGCGCGCGCGCAGAGGGCACCCGATTTCGAAAAGAATAGGTGTATTATATTCCCTGGTTCTGCCAGGCTGGTTTTCCTGGTTTCACGGGATCCCGGTCACGGTAACCTCCTCCTGGAAAAGGTGATCCGGGGCCCCTCTCGGACTCTGCCATTGAGAACAATAGGACAAGGAAATGGGGGAAGAGGGAGTGGTCTTTTTGTCTGAAACCCCCTCCGGCGATTTACAGCCTTCAGGTGTAAAATCTCTCCCTCTCCCTGGCTCTGTGATCCTTTGGGCGCACTCGGCCGACCACAGGATGACTCCCAACCGTTTCAGGTGGGCATCCCTCACCTACGTGGGCAACCCCATTCCTGGCATGCCATGGGTTATGGCTTTTATCTTGGGGGGGGGGGGAGAGATGTCTTTCCCAGGGCTGACTATGGAAGCCTGGGGTGCCCCCCCCCAAAAAAACCTCTTTCTCATTCATGTGAAACAATGACAACTAGGAAATGTGGTAGTTCTGGGGCTGTCAAAATATGATGGAGCCAGGTTGTCCTTGGCAATTTTAGAGCGGTGTGTGTTTTATGTATGGTGGCTTCTCTGTCGTGGATGAAATAAGGACAATTCAGAATCTAAAACTGATTCTCTCTCTCACACACACATCTCACACATTTCCCCTCTCTCCTGGAATTGCATATCTCCCAAAAGCAGTCAAAAGTTCAAACCTCAGTGTATATATTTCTTATTTTTGCTCCCTGCCGTCCCACAGACTAGAGCGCTGTGGTTCCTGTCAGAAAGCGAGCTCCAAGAATGTAGTTTTTTGGTTTGGCCATCTTCCAAGCCTACAATTTTATGATTCTGTGTTGGTTTTTCTCTTAATTTCTTGGCATGGGGGTAGGGGGTGGGGAAGGAATCCATTGTAGTATGTTGATCTTTGTGGAAAGCACACAGAAGTGATCCGATGCTGGATACAAATGGATTAAAAACCAGCCATACCTTTTGAAACATTGTCGAGCAGAGCAGACATTGGCTTGGGGCGGGATGGGGAGCTGAAGCAAAATTGGGCTCCAAATCTATGCAGCGCGAGTTAGGAGTTATACAAGTGAGATCTACAACGTGCCAGCCAAGCCCTTTTGTAGGATACTCCATTTCATTCCTTCTCCCAGTTTTCCAACCAGTTGTCTGTCTCCATACTCTGAGCACTGATCCTACTGGGGTTCACGTTGGGCTGTTTTGAGTCCCTGCCGCTAGGTTCCCCCTTAAAGTTCTTCCATGCTTTTGCAAACCTTTGGGTTTTCCAGGGCAAGCCAGCTGATACCTCTCTGGAGCTATTTTAGCGTTCTGCACGCACAGGCCCCTTTTCCGACTCCCTCTGCCCTTTGACCGGAAGGCCTCCATGCCAAATCTGGTAAAAAAATAAATAAACCCCTCAAGATAAAAAGCGGATTGCCACGTGACATAGGGAAAGGTGGCCTACTGCTTAAAAATTAAGTATACGCCAGCAGCCTCTTGGGTGTGTGAAGTTCTTTTGAATCCTGGCCATCCCAGCTTGCTCCTGGAAGAAGCCATGGCCATTGGGTGTGAAACCACCCCCCAGTCTCTCCCCTGACACAGCCCTAAAGAAGCAGGTTTATCACCTTGTCAGTTTCACTCCTTGAGGAATTTATTTTGCTTGTGGTTTTGAATTGTGCACCGGCTTGCTCTAGCAGAAATAAATGCCAAACCCTCAGCTCTGGTGTGGCGAAGATTTAGATTTAATCGAAAAAACGCAACAGCAGCTGAACTGGAAGGAAGATCTGGAGGAAGGGTCTCCCTGTTGCAGGACAATCCATCACAAAGGCCTGTCTATTCATAGAACAGCAGAGGATGTTGGAACTGGGGGAAATGGTGATGAAATGCATTGTTTGGGGTGGGATTTAGGTACAGGAAGCAGTTTTCAAGAGCGCACCAAATGCCAACGATTAGGATAAACGAATAGTGTGCTGTCGCAAAGCTTCTGCTGACAACCCTGTGGAGTTTTTCTAAGTCTTTAAATGCCCCATTGTTTCTATATTTATATAATTAGATTTATTGCTCAAGGGGGGGGGGGAGGAAACGCTTCCTTAGCTCATTTGCCCTCCAAACCCATGAGATGAGCCAATAATTTCCTTCAGCTGAAAGACAGAGAAACTGTGATGCGACTAAGGTTGCAGAATTATTCACCCTTGGAACAGGTGGCGTTTCAGGGCAGATCCAAATTGCAAATCTGTAACCCAGCTAGATCATACCTTGTTTTTTTTTAAAAAAAACTTTAAAATTGCATGTTGCCTCTAGAAGTTTTGCCACGAGAAAATGCACCCCTCTTACTGAAAAATGGTCCACCATATTTGTATCTTACCCAATTGACTGCCCCAAGGTTACCCAGTAAACTTCCTGACTGCACAGAGGGTTGGACCCCAATCCCTCTGGTCCAAAAACAGCACCATCCACTACAGCGCACGCAATCTTAAGATGCAAGTTTGTTCTGTCCCCCAAACGCTCTGCTCGTTTGCAATGCTTTTATAATTGCAGGAATCGCTGCTCCATTCAGTTAGTTCGTAGGTTTGGTTGGCAGTGAACTGAGCACGAACCGTATCTAGTAATTGTAATACAAGTCTTGTGCTCCTAGCTGTTTCCTTAGCAACTCCTGTTCCGAAGAACCTTAATTCAAAAAATAAATAAATAAGACACTGTGAAGTGAGAATGTCAAATTAAAAAAATAGCAAAAATGTCCAGATGGTGAAAGCCTGAATCTTTGCGCTCCTGAGGCCGACATTAGATGGTACCCCAAGGATATCATAATATTTTGTAGAACCTCGCTCTTGCTTTTGTAAAAAGTATTGCTTTCCTTTATTTATGTGAGCAAACTTCCTTTACACACACACACACACACACACACACACACACAGTATTTGCATGCTAGCAGAACATGGATGAGGGAATGCCCTGTTCTTAGAAAACATGAGTCGCATCTGCACTATGCATTCAAACCACCATCGTGCCACTTTAAACACTCGTGGCTTTTCCCCAAAGAATCCTGGGAAATGTAGTTTCTTATGGGTGCTTTGAGAGTTGTTAGGAGACCCCTATTTCCTTCACAGCACCGCAGTCCTTCCCAGGGAACTCTGGGAAGTGACGTGTGTCCTATGCAGCCTGCCTTCAGAGCCCTAAGTTCACCTGCTGCACTTAGGGCTCTTCCACACATCTCCTTGTTCTGTGCCTAAAAAGTATGGGTCTGAGTTGTTTTCTGCTTGACTCGTGCTTCCTAGGCGTCAGTCTGAATGGTTCTCCCCTCGCCCTGCTCCTTTCTCAGTGAAAACCAGCTCTTTAGTGCTAAACTGGAGCTAACAGCAGTTGTGAATCAGAGAAAACCTGAAGTGCTGTTTGCTCTGATTGAGCACTAAAGAGCAGTTTTCCTGGAGACAGGAAAGAGGAAGAATGGATAAGTCCTCAGAGATGTTGTGGGATGCTGTCCTCCTGCCAGCGTTGAACTGAAATTCAATTCCAAGTCTGCTTGGAACCGTGGGGGTAGGGAATGCACCTCTGGTCCTTTACCTCTGGCAGCGACGTTTCAAGTTGCAAGAAAGAGGAATCTGACTAAACATCAGGAAGAAATTGCTGACATAAGAGCCGTTTGACAGTGGAACGGACTCCCTTGGGAGGTTTATGCACTGGAGGTTTTTAAGCAGAGGTGGGGTGGCCATCTGTCCTGGGTGCTTTAGCTGAGACTCTTGCATTTGCAGGGGGTTGGACTGAGGACCCTCAGAGATCCCTTCCAGCTCTATGATTCTATGATTTCCTGGTCCAGCCCTGATGGGAGTTGGTTGGATCTTGAGAAACTACATGGACGGTCAAGAAGCACCTAGGTAACTCTTGATAAGTATGAATTGGGCAAACCAGAGTACAGTGGTACCTCGGGTTAAGTATTTGTCCCGGAGATTCTTAACCTGAAACTGTTCTTAACCTGAAGCACCACTTTAGCTAATGGGGCCTCCTGCTGCTGCCGCGCCGCCGGAGCACAATTTCTGTTCTCATCCTGAAGCAAAGTTCTTAACCCGAGGTAATATTTCTGGGGTAGTGGAGTCTGTAACCTGAAGTGTATGTAACCTGAAGCGTATGTAACGCGAGGTACCACTGTAGTCTGCTCTTGGTCTTTCCAGCAATACTCTTTAGAGCAGTCTTCTCTTTTCAGGTGCCCTCCACTGGGGCTGATATGCTGTTGATGGGAGATGTAAATGTCGTGCTGAGAGATATTTTGAAGACGGTTCCTTCCTTTCTTTGCCCTGTGGTGTGGCATATTAGATAATTAAACGGGCAGGTGCTACAACACTCCAGCGTTTAGTTGCATTAATTTTCGGAATTTATAGCGGGGCTGTTATTAATGTGTGCAACGTATAATTACAGTGTTTCTTTCGGAATGCTGGATTGCACAAAGGGGTGTGGATTTGGCTGCCTTCCGAACGATTGGGGTTGGGTCTGGTTGGTTTTGTCAAGCGGATTAACTTGTAGTATCTATGCAGATTTGACTCTCCTGTGGGAAAAGAGGCACCTGACTCCGAGATAAAGTCATGGAGTTGCTAGCTTTGATGAGAGCATTAGCAAGTTTGATCAGTTAACAGATCAGTGCTTGAAGGTGTGGGGCGAAAGTTGAAATTTGCGCTGCCAAATCCTGTCAAAAACATTTTGGTATGGTGTGCTCAACTATTGTTTGGCCTGCAGTTCTTGCAGATAGTCAGTGTGAATGAAGTCAAGGCTTGGTGGGTATCACAACCATCCAGAAATTTCCATTTGGCTAGAAGGTTTCCTAAGATATCCTGAGGCAGGGGCTCTTTTGCTCTTCTTCCTTTCTGATGAAGTTGACTGTAGTCCAATGAAAGTTTATGCTGTAATAAATCTGATAGTCTTTAATGTAGGTAAGGGGACCTTTTTCAGTTCTGAAGGTCAGGTTGAGAGGGCTGCATTTGTCCACCCTCTTCTTCATTCCTCACCCTTGCTTTTAAGTAAGGTTCCACAAAACTCTTTGTGGTTGATGCTGCTAACGTCTAACAATTCTACTGCACTGGAAATTCATATTTCCTGTTATGTATATGTATGAGCCTGTCAGTTTCATGAGATCATCACCTGTGGTCCTGCTCTGAATGCCTCCACCCTCTGAAGTTACATGAGTGCTGGTCAGGGCCTTATTGAATTACTGCCCCAACTATGGAATACCCCAGAAATACTCATTTGGCGCTGGCCTTTCTGTCTTTACATTCCAAGTCAAAACAGTCTTGTTTGCTAGAGTATTCAGTGGATGATGTTTCTCCTTCTTTGCACAGTTTGGGATCTACTATTTCCTTGAGGCCCACTTGCTCCTAGCTTGGTTAAACAACTTCAGATTATTTTAGATCAGTTTAAATGTGAGTCAGCAAAAAGAAATTAATATCCAGCGAACACAACCTCTGTTAGAATCTAAAAACAGGTTCAGCATCCTTACTATTTGCCTTTTCATTTTAGGCGCAAAGCCTGCCCTGGTGAGTAGAATGCTGTCAAAGAATCATGTGACAGAAATCATTCAATCTGACAGAAACTGTATGCCCAGCGTCCAACACTTTAAACAGAGGTGGTTCCCTCTGATGTTGCAGTATAAAAGCCCCTCCAACATTCTTAAAAGGCTCTCTTCTCCAGTCTTCAGAGAGTAGCTGGAAGTGGGGAGGCAGAAAAAGGTCCTCCTTTCCTTCCACTCTGCAGTTTTAATCTGAAATCGTAGGTGCGGTACTGCGCCCAGAGCTCAGAAACTGCTCACGCTAACGAATTTCCCTGTCGCAAAATGCACCTATAACAATCGGAATTTCAAACACTGCTCCCAACATTCAGTTACATTGGATGATTCAATGTGAGAGGAAGGAAAAACTTCTCTCATTGCTTTATGCCTCATTGTGTACACCCCCCATTTATTTGCCTCCCCCCCCCCACAAAAATATAAAACTCCAAATATTGCAAACTTCCCTCCCAAATCAACACCACAGCCCAACAGAGACAATTGTGGCATGATTTCATTTATAATTACACATATTTATTTAAGAACATTTATATACCAGCTTAGGGATGCGGGTGGCGCTGTGGGTTAAACCACAGAGCCTAGGACTTGCCGATCAGAAGGTCGGCGGTTCGAATCCCCGTGACGGGGTGAGCTCCCGTTGCTCGGTCCCTGCTCCTGCCAACCTAGCAGCCGAAAGCACGTCAAAGTGCAAGTAGATAAATAGGTACCACTCTGGTGGGAAGGTAAATGGCATTTCCGTGCGCTGCTCTGGTTCGCCAGAAGTGGCTTTGTCATGCTGGCCACATGATCTGGAAGCTGTATGCCGGCTCCCTCGGCCAATAAAGCGAGATGAGCGCCGCAACCCCAGAGTCGGCCACGACTGGACCTAATGGTCAGGGGTCCCTTTACCTTTATGTACCAGTTTAATGGAAGGGGCATAACTCAGTGGTACAAGCATCCACATGGTTCTGTAAGCATGGTCACTGTACAATGTTCGGATGGGTTAAACGGATTTCCTACTGCTGCTCAGAGAGCTTTTCAGACTAAACTCTCAAGTTTTTAATTGTTGGCAGTGCAAAAAGTGTACAGCTGTGTTTTTGTAACCAGGTCGTGACTCACAAGCACTTGCTCGCACTTTGCGGCGTTTCCTAAGCCTGTTCTGGCCAACGCGGTTGTGCAGGGCCTGTGTTTCTTGTCACAACGGGAGTGTTAACTTTCTTTGGGGCTTGTATTCCAAAATCTGCTCCAGCAGATAATAGACCTTAAGGTCATGAACCATAAATGCCGCACAGTATGGTCTGTGAAAGGGAATAACAGCACCTTGTTGTTCCTCTCTTGGTGTTGCAGGAAGAGATGTAAACATATTAATGAAAGCATGGAATCATAGGTCTGGGGTGGAGAACATGCTTAGCAGGAGGTAGGTTGCAAGTTGAATCCCTGGCCCAAAAGGAGAAAAGATATAGGTAGCAGGCGATGGGAAGGACTTCTGCTCAATCCTATACAGCACAGCTTTCCAAACTTTTCATGTTGGTGACATGCATCATTTTGCGACACAGTAATTCAGTTTTACAAGCAAACCGGAGGTTAAACTAACCCCCTTCCAGCCCTGGGAGGAGTGTGGGGCGTGTTGGTGCGACACAATTACACACTGCAGCCGACAAACTAACGTGTTGCGACACACAGTTTGGGAAGCTCCGCCATTGAGATTTGTTCTTGTGGGTTTATTTCAAACAAGTAAAAGAAATAGAAGGGACATGGCTCGTGCCTACTTGCCGATCAGAAGGTCGGCGGTTCGAATCCCCACCATGGGGTGAGCTCCCGTTGCTTGGTCCCTGCTCCTGCCAACCTAGCAGTTTGAAAGCACGTCAGAAGTGCAAGTAGATAAATAGGTACCACTCCGGCAGGAAGGGTAAACAGCATTTCTGTGCACTGCTCTGGTTCGCCAGAAGCGGGTTAGTCATGCTGGCCACATGACCCAGAAGGTGTACGCTGGCTCCCTTGGCCAATAAAGCAAGATGAGCGCCGCAACCCCAGAGTCGGCCAAAACTGGACCTAATGGTCAGGGGTCCCTTTACCTTTACCTTTAAAAGAAACAGAAGCTGCTTTTCTCCCAGGTCAGCTTCGTAGCAAGCTGCAATGCCCAGTTGACCTAGGAAAGAGCAAGTATCCCTTTGAAACTTGTCAGGAATACAGGAATGATGCCTTGTATTCTGAATTCTGAGCCAGTGTACCTTAAGGAGTGCCTTCACTTATATCAGTGGCCAAACTCAGCCCTCCAGATGTTTTGAGACTACAACTCCCATCATCCCTAGCTAACAGAACCAGTAGTCAGGGATGATGGGAATTGTAGCCCCAAAACATCTGGAGGGCCAAGTTTGGCCACCACTGACTTATATCAACCTCCTGAGTCAGCCAGATCTTCAGAGGGGGCAAGATGAGAGGCAAGGCTGGTGACTTGATGGAGCAGAGCCTTCTTGGTATTGGTGCCACAGCTTTGGAACTGGGGAGGCTTGCTATGTTTTGAGCAATGGCCTCAGCAGTACAGAGGCAAAGCTTCAAAGGTACCCTGGACAGCTCCATGAAGAGCTCAGGCTTAATGTTGCTTCAGCAGCAGCCATCCTCAGATTGAGTCTTCAATAAATAGGAGCTGTAGCACTATATCAGTTGCTAGTTGTGTCTTTGGTAAGAGAAACCTCTTCATTCATTGCTATATCTTCTGGTGAAGGGCAGGTAATAATGATTATAAATTTAAGGGGGCCCTGCCAACTTTAGCAGTTGTTGACTTGGACAGAGCGAGAGAAACTGTGATTCTCCTGGAGCTTCTGAGCTGGAGGCCTCTGAGTTAGAGAAAAGCAGAGCGATGCTCTCAGGCTGGAGAGGTGCCAGCCCAATGGGCTTTCCTTTGCAGAAGTGTTTCTGTTTGGCCATTTCCCTTTTCATTCTAATCCTTAGCCTTGTCCCCTGAAGAAGGAGAATCTTGACTCAAGTCATGACAAGGCCAGACTGGTCCAGTCCATTTTGACTTTCGGTAAGGCTGTGGAGAATTTTGCTGCTGTTCTGCCAACCTTTTAGTGGGTGCTGATTTGTTTGTGGACAGTCTCGAAGTCATCATGTGTGCTCCTTTTTTGTACAGTGGTACCTCAGGTTAAGTACTGAATTCCTTCCGGAGGTCTGTTCTTAACCTGAAACTGTTCTTAACCTGAAGCACCACTTTAGCTAATGGGGCCTCCTGCTGCCGCCGCGCCGCCGGAGCACGATTTCTGTTCTCATCCTGAAGCAAAGTTCTTAACCTGAAGCGCTATTTCTGGGTTAGCAGAGTCTGTAACCTGAAGCGTATGTAACCTGAAGCATATGTAACCTGAGGTACCACTGTACTTGTTTGTCCTTTTGTTACAGTTGGTTATTCAAATAGTTATCGATCCAACATATGCAGTCGCTGTTGGCCCCTGATCCACCTTGAGTTGGCAAAAAGACGCTATGTAAACAGATTTATTTATTTTAACAATACTTCCAAGAGGTAATGCCACAGAGCCACTACTTTTTGTTATGGTTGGGTTTTGCCAAATCTGCAGTGATTTTTTAAAAAAATGTTTATTAGAGGTTTAGAAATTACAGGAAAAAGAAAAAGAAACAATATAAATTTAACAAAACATACATTACAGTTACAATAAAAAAAAACCCACTACAACAGTACAAAAAAAAGAAAAAAAAGAGAAAAATGGAAAAAACCCAATACATTAAACACACACATCCAATATTCCATATCTTTACCTTTCATTAACTTGGTTCCTCGACCTCCTCACACCTCCCTTTTCTGTATTCTATTTCAATTAACTATTTCAGCAAATTCTTTCCATCTTACCCAATTTTTGTTCTATAGTTTATCTTAACAATCTAACCTTAAATTTTCCATTTTATCCCGTTATCAATCCACTTTTACTTAAGTCTTTATTACATTTCTGCTAAAACCATATAACTTCATTCCAGCATCCTTCTAACATTCATCAAATCTGCAGTGATTTGGAACGCGACTGTTCCTGCACCATAATTCTGTATGTATCTTTCTGTGGGGGAAACCCTTTCGTTGGCAGGAGTCAAAACTTAGCAAGACAAGCGAGTAAGACGTTTCCTTGCATCCCAGTGACATGATCCACAGATGGTGCTTTAAAAACGCGTGATGCTCTAGCATACCTCGAAGGTGTCCCAACAAAAACCTGTAAAAAGGTGGCACAGAGTTCTTCATCAGGCGAACCTTTGCAGCCCATACAACTTAAAATACTTTGATAGTTTAGTACGAAGCAACGTTAGCAGTGCACATCCCTTATTTTGCATGCAATTTTTGGATGGGTTTTTGCTCTTAACTATGCTCTCCCTTGAGTGCCATTAAAATATGCCTTAATTTAAAGCGCTGGAGGAATGTTGGAGAAGAGGAAATTATAGTGTTTCATCCTGATTCATAGAAACCGTTTCCTGCATTGGATTCCCCCCCCCCCTTTTTAAACTGGGCAGTTTGTTGTGTTTCCTATTATGCATTGCCCAGATGTTCATGGCCAGAATTTCAAATATAGCTATGGTCTGCCTTTGTCCTACCGCTGCCCCCTGCCAAGCCTGAGCAAGGTTATAGTACAGGTATTTAATTACTGTACTTCCTTCAAAGGGCTTGTTTTGTCTCCTTCCCGCCACCCTTCAGTTCCCATTTAAAAACTGCGCTGAGCAGGATTAAATGTCTCTGTGTTATTCAGTTTCAGCGCAAGACGTTAACACAGCCCTGGCAACATAAAGGAGCACAGTCATCTTATATTAAATGAATCGCTCCAAAAACGTTGGCTTTAAAAGAGTGGGAACTTGTATTCCCTTCCTCCACCTCCTCTCTTTCTCTGAGCACGCAAAATATTTGATATTCTGCTTTCTGTCTTGGAAGTGTTTGAATATTTCGGAAGGGTGCCACCATGCATCTTCCAAAATTGTAATTATAAGAGCTGTTGCTAGGGCTAGTTATTAGAACAGACAGATTCTCAATGGTTCAGATGCTAATTTTTTTTTAATTTGGGAAACGAAACTCCAGTAATAAGTTTTATTAGAGCCTTTGGAGATTTTATCTTGCTTATGGTACTATTGGAAAGAGCCATAGCTTTGTGGTAGAGCAGATACTTTGCATGCAAAACATTCCCGGTTTCTTCCTGGCTTCTCAGGATTGGGCAATTGCAATTGTCTGATTCAGTATAAGGCAAGTCCCTGTGCTCTGATAGTACTACATTGGTACCTCGGGATAAGAACTTTGCTTCAGGATAAGAACAGAAATCGTGCTCCGGTGGTGTAGCGGCAGCAGGAGGCCCCATTAGCTAAAGTAGGGTTAAGAACAGTTTCAGGTTAAGAACGGACCTCCGGAACGAATTAAGTACTTAACCAGAGGTACCACTGTATCAGTGTAAAGGGTGGGTTAATATTATGAATTAAATTTGTATACCACCCTTCATCCATAGATCTCAGGACTGCAATACCTCAAGAACTGCCTCTTTCCATATGAACCTACCCTGACCCTGAGGTCATCTTCTGCGGCCCTCCTTTGTGTGTCCCCTCCTTGAGGGGTTCAACATGAGAACAGGGCCTTCTCTCCTTTTTTATAATATTTTTTATTAATTTTAACATATAAATTATAAAATGAATCACAAAACTTATCACTTATACAATCTTTTTGGACTTCCATCAGCACTTCTGATGATCCACCGTTTTATCCACTTCTTATGCATTTCTTAACTTTATATTACCTTTACATCTCTTAACAAATCATCCTCCCCCTTGTCCATTTTTACAATACTTCTAATAATACTCCTCACAAAACTTCTTGCAACCCTACAAACGTCGTCTGTTCTTCACAATTACTTTTCAAATAGTCCGTAAATTTACTCCAGTCTTCCGTGAATTTCTGGCCCTATTGGGTTGTTTTTATTTTTATTAGGTATTTTGTAGTTTTATATCTTGATTTTATTCTGTGAACCACCCTGAGACCCCCAGATATAGGGTGGTATAATAATAATAATAATAATAAAATAATAATAATAATAATAATAATAATAATAATAATATTTATTATTTTTACCACACCCATCTGGCTAAGTTTCCCCAGCCACTCTGGGTGGCTTCCAGTTGAGTGTTAAAAACAATACAATGACGACAACAACAACAACCATAATAAGCAGCATAATAAAAAGGCATAACTAGGAAAGCACAGGCATCACTTCTCCAACGAACCTATGGTCTAGATTTCAGCAGCAGTGGAGACAACAAAAGTGGAAGGGTCCCTTTAATGTCGAAGTCCTGAAAAAGTAATGAGTCCTTGAGTTCTTTGGTGAAATGTACACCTCGCCCTCCCAAGCTTGGTTCATGCCATGCTTATGCCAAGCTGGCCATCTCTGCTCCCTACACAGGTGCAACTGGAGCTCAGCTATATGTGACCAGCAACCTTGCATTTGCAATCTGTTGCTGGGCTGCAGGGCTCCAGGCTAAGGTGGAGGGAGAAATCAAGCACCGTTGTGCTCTTCCCACTTAAATAAAAACTCTGTACGTGCAAAAGAGAAGAACTCCAGTCAAGGCTTCTCCTTCCACTACCAGGTTTCTGTGTGCATGGAGCATAGCTGTCAACTTACAGATTTGAAAATAAGGGACCAGCAGCCTCAAAATTAAGGGATCAGCAGCCAAAATAAGGGATTTTCCGGGCACAGGTATGTTTGACTTCTGAGCCCCTCCGAGCCAAAGGCAGAAAGCCCAGCCAGCAGCCAAAAAAAACCTCAAGGAAAACCACCGTCACCTCTCCGCTGGGAAGCGCTGAGCAAATACGAGTCCCCAGGAAACGCAGCCGATTTGATCAGCACAAGGCATGCAAGCTCCACCCCCCAGTCGTTCTTAGACTTCTTATTGGGTGAGCAACGCAGCCAAGCAACACAGTTGGAGCCTCCCTCCTCCCTGGCTGGCAGGGAGGGAGAGGAGCTGCTTCCTTTGAAACCCGGGAAATTTAAGGAACATCATCAATAAGGGACAGCAGCAGGACACGGCGCTGGGATAAGGGACTGTCCCGCCAAATCAGGGACGCTTGACAGCTATGGCATGGAGCAGTCAATCATTTGCTCCATCACCCATAGGATGAACTGGTATGGCCCACAGTGGCCATCTGCAGAAATCTCTGGCCTTTGCACAGCAGGAATAAAGGTAAGGGTTTGCAGCTGTTGCCCTGCCCACTTTCTTTGCCTCTGGCCCCACCCACCGCAGACGTGTGGCCCCCTGAAGCTTCTCCATGAGGAAGTGTGGCCCTCAGGTTTCCCAGGTTTCCTCACCTCTGCAGCAAAAATGCCAGCGTCCGTGGAGCCAGGAGTACCCGCTAGCTGTTGCCAGAGCATCAGTGTTTAATCTAGCTGGCTTTATTGGCTCCCAGAGGCAATGCTGTTAAACAGGTCTTGGGAAGGAAATCTGCCTGTGCTCCTGAGCAAGGATAGTCCTTTCAAGGTCGGGGTGAAAGGCCATTGCCAAGCAGAATTAGAAGCCTGGGGATTATGCTTCATTACGGAATTAATCCCTCATTGTTCACAAGCCCGAAATCGAGTGCGGCGGAATTATAAAAATAGGAAATGGCACGTAGGCCCATGTGGCTTCACTCCCTCGTCTTTGCCATCCTGGCCTGGTTTTCATGTCACTCAAAGCCTACTAGGACGTCTTCCAACGTAACTGGAAATCCATGTCTTGGGAGGGGAAGACGTGATGCGAGGGCTTTTTAAAAGCAGAGAGAATTTATGCAGATGGAGAGGCAGGTTTGTCCTCGTTTTCTTTTTGTATTTGTTTTTTTAAAAATTATTATTATTTTATTTTGAAAAAGTAATAACCATACGCGGAACGAGTCTGCCCCTGCAGCTTGATGGCGGTAGAAACTGTCTCTCATGCCTTGTTACGCTGCCGTTTCTACGGGGATATATGCTCGGTACTTATTACCCCTGCTATGCAAAAATCGCCAAATGAATCCAAACTTCAATGCCTAAAATCCCTTGTAGAGGACAAGGATCCTGAGATCACGTTCAGGGTAGCCAAATTCTGTGCGATTGCCATAAAACTTAGGGAACAAGCTGTAATAGTGATAAATAAATAAGAATAAAAATGTGCACCCCACCACCGAGACCATTCCATTGTAATTATCCAACCTCCCGAAATTTCAACACCTCTTGCGATGGTTTGATCCCTTTCCGTTTTAACAGTACAAATTGTACAAAAACCTTGAAATCATTTCTCCTGCATGTTCTCCGTTTTACCTTAATGGCACATGTAAATTTATCATGAATAGCTATATCCCACACCTCTTTATACCATTTCAGCAACATCAGAAGAGTCTACTGGATCAGGCCAGGGGCCCATCAAGTCCAGCATCCTGTTCTCACAATGGCCAGCTAGACACCTATAGGAAACCCACAAGCAGGTCTCCGGCACAAGAGCTTTCTCCCCTCCTGCCGTTTACAGCAACTGGCGTTCAGAACCATTGTTGCCTTCCACCATGGAGACAAGAGCTAGTAGCAGACTTGCACTTGTCTAATCCTCTTCTAAAGCCATCGGCGGCCATCGCTGTGCTGGGCCCGGGGGTAACCCATGCAACGCAGTCCAGGACCAGTCCAGAATCCAAAGGTTCTGCTAGGAGTCAGTCCAACAGGGCCAAGGCAGGAAATCAGACAAGGGCAGGTACAGGATCTCAGGCAGGTTCTAACATACAGCAATGTTGCTCCCGCAACCTGGGGCAGGGCCCAACAGCCTTTTATCTTTGTTGGGGTAATGGCCGGTCCTGATC
Source organism: Podarcis tiliguerta (assembly GCF_965153285.1). Lineage (NCBI taxonomy): Eukaryota > Metazoa > Chordata > Lepidosauria > Squamata > Lacertidae > Podarcis > Podarcis tiliguerta. The sequence goes on along the minus strand of NC_139536.1, from coordinate 11,931,449 downwards.
CCCCGGCGACTCACCTCCCTGTTTTGCCCGAAGGTGAGCACTCCTCCTGCGAGTACTCAGGTCTCTCCTTCTCTCATACCTTTGTCTCTGCAGCTCGGGAGACGTATGTGGGTTACTAGACCCAGAGGCCGCCTCAGCCTCCCCTGACCAAACTGGTAGTGGAACAGCTGTAAGTGATGGCCCAGCTGAAGGCAACGAGGTCATCCTCGCATCTGGAGCCAGGGCAGGCTCAGGCCTCTGACTCGGCCCAGCTGGTGTTTGTTGCAGGGGAACCTGTGCAGACTGGGACTCTTCAGGATCAGGCCCCAGGCTTGGTTCAGGCGATGTCTGATGCAAAGGATCCGGTGCAGACTGAGTCTCCTGCGGTTCCGAGTCTCAGGCCATCACAATCGCTGATTCCTGGGGCACCAAGTTCCATAGTTTCACTCTGTGCCGGCTATTCAGTGCTTAACTTATTTAAAGCACTGTTTCTCTGCCTTTCCAAGGGCAGCTTGTACCGAAATACAGAAAGCACAATAAAACAGCAGCTGGCTGGTCACTGGATGCACAATTCCATGTGCTCTACACTTTTCTGTCTCCTATTGGAAGAAAGAGCTCATAGGGAGGCAGTTCCAACACACACACACACACACACACACACACACCCTAACCGGTGATGAACATGACCAGTCAAAAGGTCTTTGGGGAGCCAAACACTTTCTAAGACTCTTTGCAACCCTGAGTAGAGGAGAATATCTTCCATTCACTGCATAGCCAGCTGTTTGTATTGTGTGGAAGGCCAAAACTAATATTTATATTTCATTGACCGTTTTCAGTGGAGAAATAAATGAAGGAAGTGAAAAAAGGGAGAGAACAAAAGAAAAAAAGGGGGGGGAGTGCTCGAAGCTGTGATACAATATATGAGCATATAAGTAGTATGATTATTCAACAGAGCATGGAATTATTAACCAGTCATTGTAATTTTTATAAATGCCTTCCTAATATCATTGTATTTATCCTTACACAATCTGCGCCTAAAAGCAATCTGGTCCGTATGTTGCAAGAGTGATCATATCTTTTATCCATTAGTCAAAAGGGGCCATAGTATTGTTTTTCCAATGAATCAATATCCATCTTTTGGCAGAAGTAAGGTCCATCTGGGACGCGGGTGGCGCTGTGGGTAAAACCTCAGCGCCTAGGACTTGCCAATCGCATGGTCGGTGGTTCGAATCCCCGCGGCGGGGTGCGCTCCCATCGTTCGGTCCCAGCGCCTGCCAACCTAGCAGTTCGAAAGCACCCTCGGGTGCAAGTAGATAAATAGGGACTGCTTACCAGCGGGAAGGTAAACGGCGTTCCGTGTGCTGCACTGGCTCGCCAGATGCAGCTTGTCACGCTGGCCACGTGACCCGGAGGTGTCTGCGGACAGCGCTGGCTCCCGGCCTATAGAGTGAGATGAGCGCACAACCCTAGAGTCTGGCAAGACTGGCCCGTACGGGCTGGGGTACCTTTACCTTAAGGTCCATCTACGTAGATCCACTGTCAAACAACATACAGTTGGTATGAGGGTTTAGGATATTATTATCACCTGACAATGTTAATATTTTCCCCAAAGTAGTATTTATACATCTAAATACCTTCCTCCAAAAATTGGTAAGCTTCGGACACTGCATAAACATATGTTTCAAAGAAGCATTTTCCGGATTACATCTCCAGCAACACATTGATGTAGATAGTCCTTTTCTGTACAAGCGTACTGGAGTCTAATAAATTCTAAATATTCTTAGTTTCTAATCCGAGGACCCATTTGCTATGGAAGCTAAAACATTGTCCCGGTGAATAGGAAAGCTCAGTTCTTTCTTCCACTCATTTCTCATGTTCTCTAAAGACAAATTGATTAACTGAAACCAGAAAACAGTTGGCTTTGTGGTTCAATCCACAGCATTGCCAGGTAAGGGCTGGGATGTAGGAGGTTGCCTTATGTCAAGTCAGACTACCGGTCTACCTAGCTCAGTATTGTCCACACTGACTGGGGACTCCAAGGTACACTGACATTCCCAGTTTTAGTTGGAGGTGCTGGGGTTGGGCCTCTGAATCTTCTGCATGTGTGCCAGGAGGCAGAGGGACATTGTTCACTAGTACAATGGAGACGTAAGCCTTGACTCGCTTGCTCCACATGGGAGTGAAAAGGTCCATTCATATTGACCAAGCCCCTGTGTTGTGAGTCCCTTATTGTGCCATGCTGGGCTGTGCAACCATTTCTGATCATTTCCCTCCTTGCTTGAACAGCCAATAATTCACTACTGGTTGTTACTGAGGCTCATAGTTTTCCCATTGGCTCAAAGGAGCAACAGCCATCAAGGTTGTCTCATGCCTTTTTGTGGATAGCTCAGTCGGTTAGAGCTTGCTGCTGATAACACCAAGGTTGCAGGTTTGATCCCTGTATGGGACAGCTGCATATTCCTGCATTGCAGGGGGTTGGACTAGATGATCCTCAGGATCCCTTCCGATTCTATGATTCTATAGGAGAGAAAGGGAAGGGAAGGAAGTCTTTCACTTGTGTGGTTCACAGTGCGATCCTATGCATGTGTGCTCAGAAGTAAACCTTGTTGAGTTCAGTGGGAATTACTTGCAGGCAGTGGCGTAGCATGGGTTGTCAGCACCTGGGGCAAGGCAAGTAATTTGCGCCCCCTAACCCGGGCAAGGCAAGTAATTTGCGCCCCCCCCGCTGCACTGTCCCTCCCCCAGATAGTCCCTCGCTCTCTCTCCGCACCGCACGGCTGACACCCTCCCCTCCACAGTGGGAGGCGACCCGGCGGCTCGGATCGGATTTGCACAGCCAGCACTGCAGTGAGAGAGAGTGAGTGAGCCAGGTAGGGGCAGAGAGCTGCGAGTGCGAGTGCCCCCCCCCGATGTTGCGCCCGGTGCGGCCAGCCCCCCCTGCACCCCCCACACTACGCCACTGCTTGCAGGTGAGGTTGCAGCCTCAAAGACATGCATGATGCTAACTAGATTCACAGGATGTGGTAGAGCAAACCATGGTTTACTGGGACTGCATGAATGTGTAGACCGCCTCCCCCCCCCCCCGAGAAAAAGCTATTTTACTCCTCCCCACCAGTCATTGTCATGCAGTGGTGAGCCAAGGTCTGGCTGAGCATGTTGTCCGAACCAGGACACCATGGTTAAACTCTCTTCACACTAACCACAACTGTAGCCAAGAACAAACCTTATGGGTTCGGTTGACATGCAAAGCCAAACCTTCTGGCTTATGAGGCCTTTTGAAAATAAAGAGAAATGATCTGCGATTAACACCAGCTCTCTTTGCTGGGCAAGGAGTGATTGTAGCAAACTGTATTTTTATACATCTGGGACTCCGCGCTGCAACACTTTGTTGCAGATCCCACTACTTCTTATTTCTTCATAATGTGAATATGACCTTAAAGGAGAAAGAATGGAAGTAAGGGACTCTTGTTTTTTCCTGCCTGCCAAAAGCATGCTGGATGGATGATGATCACTCATAGTTGTGACTTTTAATGTAGAGGCTAAGGTCACAATGGCGGAGAGGGAACCCATGCCAGCACAAAGGGCCTTGTACTGTGCCTGCTGGAACTTGGCAGCCCCGAGCTGAGAGCGTCCTTTGTGAAAGAAAACTACTGTAGCCAAACTAATATTAACCAGTCTCCGCAGACGGCTTGAATGCCCCACTGTTTTCCCCTCTTAGGAGAGGGTGGGTGGGTGGGGAGAAAGCCGAATTGAAAGGTCCTTCAGTCTCCAAGTGGAATGCTCTTTATAAGCAAGCATATAATAATCATGGTGCAGGCGAGAGATCCTGTGAAATCTCTGGCATGGTTTTCTTTTTTAAAAAAGCAAAAGAATAAAAAGCACAACCAACAGTCCTAAAATGATCCGTTTGGAAACCTGCAGGACTCGATTCAGAATCGTGCGTTTTGTTCATCAGAGATTGGAGCGGAGACTGTCTCCACTGTTACAGCCCAGATTTGAGTACTGGGGTCACAAAGGGTTAGATCTTATCTCCCCATGTGCTGCACACACGGAGGCAGAATACTGGGTGCGGTGATTTCCAACCCCTTTGTTATTGTTGTTTAGTCGTGTCCAACTCTTCGTGACCCCATGGACCAGAGCACGCCAGGCCCTCCTGTCTTCCACTGCCTCCCCCAGTTTGGTCAAACTCATGCTGGTAGCTTCGAGATCACTGTCCAACCATCTTGTCCTCTGTCGTCCCCTTCTCCTTGTGCCCTCAATCTTTCCCAACGTCAGGGTATTTTCCAGGGAGTCTTCTCTTCTCATGAGGTGGCCAAAGTATTGGAGCCTCAGCTTCAGGATCTGTCCTTCCAGTGAGCACTCAGGGTTGATTTCCTTCAGAATGGAGAGGTTTGATCTTCTTGCAGTCCATGGGACTCTCAAGAGTCTCCTCCAGCACCATAATTCAAAAGCATCAATTCTTCGGCGATCAGCCTTCTTTATGGTCCAGCTCTCACTTCCATACATCACTACTGGGAAAACCATAGCTTTTACTATACGGACCTTTGTTGGCAAGGTGATGTCTCTGCTTTTTAAGATGCTGTCTAGATGCCAGGCAACATACAGATGAGCAAAAGCTTTGACATTGACTGGAATGTTTCTCTCCCTCCCTCTGAACGGCACATCTGGTCTCACGTAGTGGGATACTGCAGAGTGTTATATGCAAAGAAAATATTTGAAAAGCACATCATGCAATTCCAGATTCCATCTCTCGGGACCAGGTCAGTAGCTATGCATCGGTGGAATTTCAGAACACTGTGGCGCAGGTTTTTTGCAGAAGATCTCTGAAAATAAGCATACCCCTAGCCATCATTTGGTGATGTGTCCCTTAAAAAACCCAGCATTGTTAGGAGTGTCCCAGAATAACCAGACACTGCTAATGCTTTAACACTGGAGGTATTGCACATTAAGTTTTTTTCTTAATTTCCTTAGGCCTGATCCAGTGGTGCTCTTCTTATATTATGTAATTTCGGGTTACTCAGCGAAACTGCTTGGCATCAGATCTAAGAAAGCATGTTACACAATGCACAACCAGTTTCTGGAATTCATGACCACAAGATATGGCTGCAGGCTTAGACGGCCTTGGAAGGATTAGGCAAATGCACAGAGAACAGGTTGCTTTGCTGATAGCGTGCCTCCACATCGAAAGTTCCCTGCATTTGGAAAGCTAACACATCAGGGTGTTGCGATGCATGACCAAAAAAATAAACCCAATATGAAAAATTTCCAGCGTTTTCTTTTTCTGTGGATTTTTCTCTCTCTGTGTCTTAGTTCATTAGGAACCATGAATGCATGCCAATTCCAACTAAACTGTAAGCATGTTTATGTCCGTTTCAAAGTTATTACCTTTATTTACCCAATACGATTAAACTATGCATGCTAAATTAGAACACTGATTCCCCTCCCCCCCCCGACGTACACCAGTCTAACATGCATAGCGGAGATTTTTCCAATTCAAACATTTCTGGAAAACCCACACCACTATCAGCAAGAAAGGACAGGGTAGGAGCTGTGAATGCCCCCAAACCTCACATTTGAGGTTGCTCTTATATTTTGTATGAATGCATATTTTGTACACATGGTAAGAGCTGTTTGACCGAGAAGTGGACTCCCATAGGAAGTAGTGTACTCTCCTTCCTTGGAGGCTTATAAGCAGAGGTTGGAAGGCCATTCGTCATGGATTGAGATTCCTGCATTGCAGGGGGTTGGACTAGATGACCCTTGGATCCCAGCTTTAAAGTTCTATGATTCTATGAAAATCTACATACAGTGGTACCTCGGGGTAAGGACTTAATTAGTTGCAGGGGTCCGTTCTTAACCTGAAACTGTTCTTAACCTGAAGCACCACTTTAGCTAATGGGGCCTCCTGCTGCTGCGCAATTTCTGTTCTCATCCTGAAGCAAAGTTCTTAACCCGAGGTACTATTTCTGGGTTAGCGGAGTCTGTAACCTGAAGCACCTGTAACCTGAAGCGTCTGTAACCCAAGGTACCACTGTATTAAAAACATGTACAGTGGTACCTCAGGTTAAGAACTTAATTCGTTCTGGAGGTCCGTTCTTAACCTGAAACTGTCCTTAACCTGAGGTACCACTTTAGGTAATGGGGCCTCTTGCTGCCGCCGCACAATTTCTGTTCTCATCCTGAAGCAAAGTTCTTAAACCAAGGTACTATTTTTGGGTTAGCGGAGTCTGTAACCTGAAGCATCTGTAACCTGAAGCATTAGTAACCCGAGGTACCACTGTACATGTGGATGTACAGAGCAGAGATATAAAGAAGGAAAGCACTGCTGGATCTGACCAGAGGCCCATCCAATCCTGCACCCTCTTTGGACAGTGGCCAACCAGATACCTGGGGCAAGCCCATAAGCAAGACCTGAGCACAACAGCCCGCTCTCGTTTGTGATTCCCAGCAGCTGGTATTCAGCAACATTGGACCAGAAAACCCCGAGGGGCCTTCCGGTTTCATCCATGTATTGTTTTATGCCTCAATCACAATCACTCATTGCAATCACAATCACTTTAGACTTTGCTCGGTTGCACTCGCTGGGCTAAAACACGACCCTGTTGTCATCCCCCCAGAAGCAAACAAGCAGCCGGATATGTACAGACAGAATTTCATTGGTTTGGCAGATGAGCAGCAGGGAAACCCTGCATAACCCAGCAGTGCTGATTTTGACTGTCCTACTCTCAAAGCAACTCCGCTACAGTTTTGCAGTCTTTGGAAACTTTGCACTTCCCTGCTGCCGGGTTCATTTCGGCAAAAGGGCAGCTCTCGGAGCACGTGATCTTCCTCGTTCGATGAAACTGAAAGGCCTCTGACTACTCCTCGCGCAATTTCACAGGTGGAACTTATTTGAGAATAACTGCGAGAAGCCAAGTTACAGGGAAGCAGGCAGAGGGCCTTCTCGGTAGTGGTACCCGCCCTGTGGAACGCCCTCCCACCAGATGTCAAAGAGAACAACAACTACCAGACTTTTAGAAGACATCTGAAGGCAGCCTTGTTTAAGGAAGCTTTTAATGTTTGACGCATTACTGTATTTTAATATTTTGTTGAAAGCTGCACAGAGTGGCTGGGGAAGCCCAGCCAGATGGGTGGAGTATAAGTAATGAATTATTATTATTATTATTATTATTCCTAGCCAGGGCGTCCCGTCTCCATCAGGGTCCCTGTGTGGCCCTGCAGATGGGATTGCTGGGTCCTGGCATGAACTCAGAGCAGAATTCAGACACAATATCCCCACCCCCCACCCACTCTGATGAGCATTGCAACACGTTTTGCATTTCAAGAATACTAAATGGACGAAGCTTTCCACAAATGTAAAATGACACATGAAATATCTGAATATGCAAATGGATCTTCCTTAACGTTGTCCCTCTGCCCCGAGGCATCCCAGAGAGCTAAGTGAGAGATTTTCTTTCCGGGCTTAAAAATAATCAACACTCAAAAGAGTTACTATGAGAGCCAAACTAGACATGAGGTCCATGGCTTGAATCAAGCAGTCGAGGCATGAGCTTCAGCTGATGGGTAGGGGTTAAAAAGCAGAGACATCACCTTGCCAACAAAGCTCCGTATAGTTCAAGCTATGGTTTTCCCAGTAGTGATGTATGGAAGTGAGAGCTGGACCATAAAGAAGGCTGGTCGCCGAAGAATTGATGCTTTTGAATTATGGTGCTGGAGGAGACGAGATGGTTGGACAGTGTTCTCGAAGCTACCAGCATGAGTTTGACCAAACTGGGGGAGGCAGTGGAAGACAGGAGTGCCTGGTGTGCTCTGCTCCATGGGGTCACGAAGAGTCGGACACGACTAAACAACAACAAGAACATGTCGCGAGGCTGGGGTTGTGGCCTAGAAGAGGAAGAAGAAGAGTTTGGATTTGATATCCCGCTTTATCATTACCCTAAGGAGCCTCAAAGCGGCTAACATTCTCCTTTCCCTTCCTCCCACAAAACAAACACTCTGTGAGGTGAGTGGGGCTGAGAGACTTCAGAGAAGTGTGAGTGGCCCAAGGTCACCCAGCAGCTGCATGTGGAGGAGCGGGGAAGCGAACCTGGTTCACCAGATTACGAGTCTACCGCTCTTAACCACTAGACCACACTGGCTCTCGCTTTTAGGGCACCTTTCCCCAACTTGATGTTCTGCAGACATTTTGGACAACTCCCATCAGCCCCACCTGGTGCAGTCCCAAGCATCTGGAAGGTACCAGGAAGAAGAAGGTTTAGTAAGGCACAATGGAAAAAGCTGTGAATCATAGAGAAGGATTCTGGTGGGCATGCAAATGTCTTGCCCAGGCAATTCAGACCCCACTGAAACTTTGGCCGGTTGCTAACACTTAGCAGAAATCTCCAGCGCATTTGAAGGTTCCTCAGGCAACACCTGGATCGAGAGAGCTAGATGCATGGAATTCATTTTAAACTCAAAGTTCTGCTTTGCACAGAAGCTGTGAAGAGTTGCTGAGGGATGCTGTGTTGTTGAGGAAAAGCAGTGGCGTAGCGTGGGTTGTCAGCACCCGGGGCAAGGCAAGTAATTTGCGCCCCCTAACCCATGGATTTTAGTAGGGGCAGAGAGCTGCGAGTGCGAGCGCCCCCCCCCCGATGTTGCGCCCGGTGCGGCCTGCCCCCCCTGCACCCCCCACGCTACGCCACTGAGGAAAAGGAAGGCGAAGAGAAGAGATGGACAAAATAATAATTGCCACAGATTTTTGCTTGCAGGTTCTACCTGGTTATGAACTTCAGTGATCACAATGGTGTTGTTTCTCAACAGGCAGATTTTAACATTTCTCTGCAGCTTCTTCTAAACGTGCTAATGAATTTATATCTGCCAAGCTCAAGCTATTTGAATAAATGAGTTTCATAGCTCTTTTCTTAGAATAGCACACAAGGATAGGGAGAAGATGCCTTTTAAAAAATGTTTCTCAAATCATATCAGCGCCAAATCTCATTACGTATAATTATTTTTTAAAAAATCTCCTCCCTCCTGCTTTTTTCTTTTTTAAAAAATTGCAGTGGCTTTGTGCAAAAAAAAGCTCTCAAATTGATCCAGCCAGTTAACAGCAATTTTCACTGTAAGCCGTGGAATAATTTGACATGCTTTCAAATTGGGAGATTTCAAAGTGAGTTAAATATCTGCTGGGGTCGTTGAATTTCTGAGTTCTTACCGTGTTGCATTGTGCAGTTCAAAATCTAGCTTAGGTGGTAATTACCGAATGCAAATGACTCTTTTTTCCTAACCGGTTTCCATAGGAACAAACTGTGCATCGTGGTTATGAGCCCAGTCTTTGGAGGACAGAAAAATTATTAATATCTCAGCAACACAGTGGCTTACTATACTGTTCCTCTATTGCTTTAAAACAAAATCTGGTCACTGTAAAAATGGCAGTTTTAATTGCAGTGCATTTCAAAATTGGTGCAAGAACATAGAGAGCTGCCTTACGCTTCTGGTTCATCTCATTTAGTATTGTCTACCCCAAGGTCCTCTTAGTAGCTCCAGCACCCTTAGAAGTTCAGGTGGTTGTGGTCATCTCAGAGAAGGCATTCGGTGTGGCAGCTTCTAGGTTGTAGAAGTCCCTTGTCACAGAGGTGTGTCTGGCATCTTCTCACGGAGGTGTTTTCATGGCATCTACCACTGTCAGAGGGACGCGGGTGGCGCTGTGGGTTAAACCACAGAGCCTAGGACAGAAGGTCGGCGGTTCAAATCCCCACGACGGGGTGAGCTCCCGTTGCTCGGTCCCTGCTCCTGTCAACCTAGCAGTTCTAAAGCACGTCAAAGTGCAAGTAGATAAATAGGTACCGCTCCGGCAGGAAGGTAAACAGCATTTCCGTGCGTTGCTCTGGTTTGCCAGAAGAGGCTTAGTCATGCTGGCCACATGACCTGGAAGCTCCATCGGGCAATAAAGCGAGATGAGCGCCGCAACCCCAGAGTCGGCCACGACTGGACCTAATGGTCAGCGGTCCCTTTACCTTTACCTTTAAACAGTTTACCTTCCCGCCAGAGTGGTACCTATTTATCTACTTGCACTTTGACATGCTTTCGAACTGCTAGGTTGGCAGGAGCAGGGACCGAGCAACGGGAGCTCACCCCGTCGCGGGGATTTAAACCGCTGACCTTCTGATCGGCAAGTCCTAGGCTCTGTGGTTTAACCCACAACACCACCCGCGTCCCTGTTTAGGGAAGCTTTTAATGTTTGGTGCATTACTATATTTTAATAATTTGATGGAAGCCCCCCAGAGTGGCAAGGGAAGCCCAGCCGGATGGGTGGGTTATAAATAATAAATTATTATTATGAGGGAGGCAGGGCAGGGCAAGGGTGACGTGGGGAAGGGAGGAGACATGTTTTTCCATTTCTAAAAAAAGGAATCCAAAGAAGACTTTATTCTCCCAAGACAATGCCCCCAGAGTTTCAGCGAGAAAACAATGCAAGTGACCCAGGTCAACCCTGGTGGCCCAACTAACAGAGTTCCTCACGTAGACACAGCCATTTCCGCTAAAAAATATTGGAATGAGACCGAAGCAGCATTTTTACCAACAATTCAAGACAGCTAGCGAAAAGGGGCATTATCTATAAAGGGGGTAATCCCCACTCAACATAATGGGGCAGACAATCTTTAAGTAAATATACATCAGATTGTGCTATTAGTTTATGATCTTTATGCAAACTTATTTGGAGTAAACACTCTTGAATCCAGTCAGACTTATTTCCAGGTAAACATGCTTAGGACACTCATAACTTTGTTGAATACTTTCATTTCTGCAACAATAGTTTCTATTAAATCTGTCATGCTGAAAACAGGAGCACATCGCTTTTTAAACGACTGCGGTTGAGAGTCTGAAAACCTTGAGCCCATTGCCACATTAAGGTTCAGAAGATAAAAGGAAAAAATACCCAGGGTGTGTCTTGCAGTTGAAATATTACGGAAAAGGAAGCCAACTCAGAATTCTGAGACGTTGCTTTTTGTTGGGTCCTGTGGTAGTTTCAAGCTTAGCCAGAAGGCAACTCCCAATTTATTCAGACAAATTGCCAAGCTGTGGAATGAAGTTACGTGAATGAGGTATCGACTCCTGTGGTCTTTCATTCTTCCCTACATCCTGGTTTCTGATTCAGAATTGCAGAGCCAACGCAAACCATAGTTTCCTGGTTGGGATGAAACGCCAAACCATGGTTTGCCTCAAACCCCAGTCATACACAGGGACGGCTATGGAGGGTGGATGGCTGTGGAAAAATGGCACCTGTTCTTTTGGATAGGACACACACCCTTTGAATTCTGCAAGCAGCCAGACAGGGTAAATGATAGGTTTCTAGTCCTGTCTCAGGAATGAGCTCTGGTGAGCATCCTTAAGCTAGATGGCTCGGCAATCAGTTCTGCAGACGGGGGGGGGGGGGGGGACACTTGTGCAATGCGTAATTAACTTTTCACACATGGTGCTTAATTCGTACCTCACCCTCGGCGCCGTAACATGGTTAAGTGTCTTGTTGAGCCGATTTAGGAAGGCTTTCTCAGTGCGCACAGCACGTTCGACCGTAAAACTGCTTAGAAATGTGATTTATTCCTCTTTTTTAAAAATAAAAATAGCTGCAATTCTTGTTCAAGGAGAAAAAAAGCTGTCGCTTTAAAATTGATAACCTCAGATGACTTCTTATGTTGCGTATTTTGGTATGCGAGGCTTTTCCAGATGGCTGATTTTCTCATGCCCTCCTGCCGTATCAGGGCATCACACAACCAGCAACCCTGAGATCCCTTTTTGTTTTTTGTTTTTTAGCCATACTCATGCAGCTTCTACTGCTATTTCAGATTCTTGCAGATTCTTTTATATAACTGTTTATCATCTCCCTGAGGCTTAAGTAGTATCAAAGTAGAAGGGGCAGGATTGTTTTGGGCGCTGATTAAATTCTAAAGTATCCCCCCCTTTTTTGTTATTTTGGAAGGCCTGGTTTGGTCAATTCTGTTTGTTATTAAAAGGCAGGCTTGGGAGGTCTGTGTGTTAATCCCAGCTCTGATGCCGAATTGCTAAACTGGCCTTGGCAAACCCCGTAGGAACACAAGAAGATAATAAGAGCCCTGCAGCTTTATCAGAAGTTCTAGTATTCCGAGAGGAAGAAGAGCTATTCTCTGTTCACTTTCTCCACCGCATGCATATTTTTAAGACACCTGTACCCTGTTCCAGACTCGCCCTTTTCTCTCAACTGAAAAGTCCCAGGCATTGTCGAAGCAATGATTCTTCAACATCCACTTTGTTGGACTGGTCATGTTGTGCAGATGCCTGGTTATCGTCTTCCAAAGCAACTACCGTATTTTTCGCCCCATAAGACGCACTTTCCCCCCTCCAAAAATGAAGGGGAAATGTGTGTGCGTCCTATGGGGCGAATGCAGGCTTTCGCTGAAGCCTGGAGAGCGAGAGGCTTCGGTGCGCACCGACCCCTCTCGCTCTCCAGGTTTCAGGAAGCTATCCGCAAGTCTTGCAAGTCCGGCGGGAGTTCCCGTGGGCTCACAAGGCTTGCGGGCTGCAGGCTGCCGCCCCAAGCCTTGCGCGCCTGGCAGGAGGTCCCGAAGCATGGGGCGCCCTCTGAAGGAGCATCTCCACCCCCATTGTTCTGCCCAGACACTGAGGTCCAGCGCCGAGGGCCTTCTGGCGGTTCCCCCACTGGGCTAATGGGGCCTCCAAAAAAATTTTGTCCAAAAAAAAAAGAAGAAGAAGAAGAAGAAGGGTTGTAATCCAAAAAAAGGTTGCAAACTGGAACATGCACTTCTGGGTTTGAGGTTTTTGTAATCCAAAACATACGCAAACCAAGACATATGCAAACCAAGGGACCACTGTACAGCTCATCAGATGCATGAAATGCTATATTGCATTGCATTGGAGGCAGGGACTGTATAAGCTGTGAAGTCTAAAGCCAATAAAATACAGAGAACTGCAGAGGTGGATAATGGAATATTATAAGTGGCCGTTTGCAGAAAGCGGTTGTGTCGATAACACAGACATCCTGGCATGGGCAAGCCCTTTAACGACACGTGCAGTGTGATAAGCCGCATGAAATCTAAAGTTCAGCTTCGGGTCAATTCTGGTTTTTCTTTTTTAATTGGTAGAGCCTGTTGCCAGCAAAAAATAAAAAATAAATTCCCCAGCTAGTACTTTGCCTGCTTTGGTTCCAAAGGTTAGAATCATAGAATCATAGAGTTGGAAGAGACCACAAGGGCCATCGAGTCCAACCCCCTGCCAAGCAGGAAACACCATCAGAGCACTCCTGACATAGGGTTGTCAAGCCTCTGCTTAAAGACCTCCAAAGAAGGAGACTCCACCACACTCCTTGGCAGCAAATTCCACTGTCGAACAGCTCTTACTGTCAGGAAGTTCTTCCTAATGTTTAGGTGGAATCTTCTTTCTTGTAGTTTGGATCCATTGCTCCGTGTCCGCTTCTCTGGAGCAGCAGAAAACAACCTTTCTCCCTCCTCTATGTGACATCCTTTTATATATTTGAACATGGCTATCATATCACCCCTTAACCTCCTCTTCTCCAGGCTAAACATGCCCAGGTTCTCTTTGGGGCAATTGTTTCACTCAAGAGGAGCAACAGAAGCAAGCTCCTCTCGCAGGGCAGCGATGTTCTCAAGGGCACCCTCCTTGAAAGGGGAAAGCTCCAGGAATTGCAGGAATTTATGGAGCTCTGGCGGGTGGGGCGGGATCTAAAGGCATATTTCCATTTCTTGAGAAAACAATTCTGAGTCCCTGCATCCTGAATCTCCTGACAGCAATGTGACTCTTGCCCTGCTTTCCTCTTTTATTTTCTTTTTTTGCCCTATTGACCTTTTTTTATCATGCTGGAGGGGTGAGTCAGTGGACATGTTACACCAGAATAATCCCATTCACTCTGATAGCCTGAGTGGAGATTTCATCGGTGTTAGCATGCCCTGAGCAAACAGAAGGATTTCAGAAATCTCTTCTTTCAACATTCCCAGCGTGATCGGCCAGGGAATAGCAGACAGAGTCCTGGTTTTAACAATCCTATCCCACTTTTAAGTTTTGAATGAGACTTTTGTCTTTGCACTTATTTCTCTCCTTCCTTCATGGTGATCCTGAAATGCAGTGTCAAAATCTTCTGTAGTTTACTGTTTCAGTCCAAATCGGGAAACTATGGTTTTCAGTTTCTCAGAGCAAACCAGGACTTCAAACCATAGTTAAAGATCCAAAACTGGTATCCATAGTTTCCCTGCTTGGATAAAATCAACAGGTTAGCTTTGAGCAACATGGTCTCAGTTTCACTCCTTGCTTTCAGCATTAGAACATGTCCTCCAACCCTGAATGGTTGTGGGAAGGAGTGCCAAGCGACTGCAAAACACAATAATGCCACATAAATGATGAATGATGATTATAGGTTCACTCACCTGAGTAAACACGTAGGACGACAGTTCTGCCTTCTGCATCACTGCGGTTCAAACGCTTTAAAGCAGATTGAACGAGCTACCCCAAACAAATAAAGCATGACTAAATTCTACGATGAAGCGTTTAGAATGTGGTTGGCAATTTTATCTGCAGTGCCTTTATTTCAAACCCAGCGAATACATGGCTGGCATCGCAACAGGAGATGTGCCTTTGTTTGGCAAGGAGGCCTCAGATTCCAAAAGTGTATTTGGCAGGAGGCGCTTGGGGAGAGATTTTGGGATCGCCCAGCTGAACGTCACCTCAAGGCTTGAGGTGTCCTTCACGTGGGGCTGCCTTTGTATCTGCTGCAGAACGCAGCAGCCAGACTGCCGTGTTACTCTTTCGCTGAGAGAGCAGCACCGGTTCCAATTTGCTGCCAGATCTCAAGGTCATTGTGCCTCAAACGGCTCGGGACCAAAATACCTAATCCCTTATGCTCCTGAGGTTTTCTAATGGGCTGCTTTGGGTGGTCTTCCCCTGTACCCCTGAGGTTCAGTAGGCCTTCATCAGGCTTTAGCATGGCTGGCCCTGCCTGTGGAACTCCTTGCCAATAGAAGTCCCCCCCCCCGGCTTTTCTTTTAGGCACCATTTCAAAACCGTACTGCTTCGACAGGTCTTTGGAACATGAATGTTTTTATGCTGCACATACCTCCTACGATAGCTCAGCTTAGAAGTACCGTATTTTTCTGTGTAAAAGACTAGGTTTTTTTCCTTAAAAATAATGTCAGAAATTAGGGGGCGTCTTATACTCTGGGCCATCTCCCCCCCCCCATTTTCTTAAATCTGAGTCCCCCAAAATAGGGGGGTGTCTTATACATGGGGGGCATCTTATAGATGGAAAAATACGGTATTTAAATAAACAGATAGCTCTGTGCCCTTCACACTCTGCTGTTCATTTGGTATAAATGAGTGTGTTCAGGGCTGACCAAAAGACATTTTCTGACTGAGATATCTCCCCCATTCCATGTATGGGGGACTCTGCCCTCCAGCAATGGGGCAGAGCCCCCCACCACACCTGAGGGCAGCAGGTTAGCTTACTTGGCTACAGGGCAGTCTCCGTGGCTCTCGCTGCTTTTCGCCCCATAGCATCTGCTGCCTGAGGTGGCTGCCTCATTCTGCCCAATGTCAGGGCCGGCCCCTGAACCATTTGAAATGAATGAGAGTGAACCGCCGAGTTGTGTGTTGTTACCTGTGGGTATAGGAAGTTGGCTTTTACTGAGTCGGACCTCTGACTCATCTGGCTTGGTATTGTCTGCAATGGCCGGAAGGCAGTCCAGCGATATCTAGTTCCTCAGCCTTGCAGGGGTTCAAACATTGTCCAGCCTTCTGAATTGAGCTGAGAAACCTACTGGAATTGTTTCAATACAATCTCTGCTCCCAATCCCTGCTAGCCTAAGTTTTTTGTGTGTGTTTATAAAACGCTTTATCGAAATTAGAAAAAAGTAACATATAACAAAATTATCCATAGAAAAAAATATTAGTATTTGTTACATTGTATCATGTTCTTCTTAAGATTCCAGTGACTTCCAGCCAATTTTCCCCCTTCCTCCCTCCCCTTTAACCCCCCCCCCCCCAATTGTTCTCTCTTCAAATCTTTAACCGTGTGTACAGAGTATTCATTCTAATTTGGATGTTTGGGTTGGCTTGCTCCCGTGCTACCCAATTCCTATAACTTGCCCATTTATTCAAAATCTTTTGAGATTTATTTTCCCATGTATCTTCCGTCATTACCTGTTCAAATATATCAGATTGTATATAT
Organism: Podarcis tiliguerta; assembly: GCF_965153285.1. Lineage (NCBI taxonomy): Eukaryota > Metazoa > Chordata > Lepidosauria > Squamata > Lacertidae > Podarcis > Podarcis tiliguerta. The sequence goes on along the minus strand of NC_139536.1, from coordinate 11,915,260 downwards.
TCAAAAACAAAGTAATTCCATTTTTCCATTGTCCATTTATCCTTTTCTTTCCATCCCGATGCAATAACATGCATACCAGCCAAGATCATAATTTTATACCAATCTTGCTCTTACTATTCCCCAGTATTCCTGAGATAAGCATTTCTCTATTGACTTCTATCTTAACCTGAAACACAAATCAGAAATAACCTTTATAATCTTTTGCCAATATTCCTTTACACAAATGCACTGCTAGCCTAAGTCAGTTTCTGGATATAAATTTCCAAACGGCCTTCCAGGGCTAGTTGTTGTTGTTGTTGTTGTTTAGTCGTTTAGTCGTGTCCGACTCTTCCTGACCCCATGGACCAGAGCACGCCAGGCACTCCTGTCTTCCACTGCCTCCCGCAGTTTGGTCAAACTCATGCTGGTAGCTTCAAGAACACTGTCCAACCATCTCGTCTTCTGTTGTTCCCTTCTCCTTGTGCCCTCCATCTTTCCCAACATCAGGGTCTTTTCCAGGGAGCCTTCTTTTCTCATGAGGTGGCCAAAGTATTGGAGCCTCAGTTTCACGATCTGTCCTTCCAGGGAGCACTCAGGGCTGATTTCCTTCAGAATGGAGAGGTTTGATCTTCTTGCAGTCCATGGGACTCTCCAGAGTCTCCTCCAGCACCATAATTCAAAAGCATCAATTTTTCGGCAATCTTTATGGTCCAGCTCTCGCTTCTTCAAGGGCAGCCCCATGTAAAGATGCATTGCACCTATAGGGACACATGTCAAATCTTCACCCAAACTCTCAAGTTACCAGCCCTTTATTTGGACAGCTTATTTGCGTCCTCTGGGGTTTCCGCTTGGTGGAAATGGCTCTAGAGATAAGTCCAACACACTGTGTTATCAATGCAAAACTCTAGAGAGCTACTTCCCTTTTCCTGCTGCCTGAGCTTTGTACGCTGCTTAGATTGTTTCTCTCCCCTCTCTGTGTGTATACAGACCCCAGGAAGCAACTGCTATCTGACGTTTGGCTACTCCACCCATATCCTCTGGCTTTAATTAGAAACCTTCAACGCTGGTCTCCCACCCTACCCTGCAGATACAAAGCTTTTATCCATCTGTGCAACCCCTTTAAGGCTCCTGGAGCCTTAGATGTCATGCCCAGCTAATTAATGATCAATAACAATTGCTTGTTTAATCGTTTATTTACGGAAAGCGTATTTCGGCTGCTCTTCAGACAGGATGGCTCCGGGAGCCGCTTCTGGAAGATCAGTTAAAAACAAGAGAGTTTGAACAAGAATGACCCCCCCCTTCAAAATATTTTGGAATAAGAAACAAGGGTTCGTATTAGTCCTTTTCTGTTTCTGTAAGAGTTTTGTAACTCAGTAGATTAAGAGAAGGGCAAGTGTTATTTCCAGCGTCATTTTTTCTTGCGGGTTCCCCTCCACCCCAGTATCTGTTTTACCTCTGATGATCTCGTCTTTCCAACTCACTTTATTAAACATTATCACAAGGATTTTCCTCCTCTATCTTATTTTCTCTGGTATTTGTAATGTAAATTGACATGTAAACCAATTTTGAAAGCAATATACCTAATCTTAAGAAAACCGTTCTTTGCCTGCAGGTTTGTAATCTAAAGGACGAAGCACAAAAGGAAAGAGGGAGGGGGAAGAAAGAGGAAAAACAAGCAAACGGGCGGAGCAGGTGTCTCCTTGAAAACTGGGCATTTGGGGTGTGTGGAATGCAACTCCAGTTTTAATTCATAAAAAAGGGTCTCAGAGGTCTTGAAAACACAGGAAGCTTCCTCACGCAGGGCCAGACCACTGGTCCATCTAGCTCAATATAATACTACTAATAATAATATATTATTTATACCCCGCCCATCTGGCTGAGTTTCCCCAGCCACTCTGGGCGGCTCCCAATCAAGTGTTAAAAACAGTACAGCATTAAATATTAAAAACTTCCCTGAACAGGGCTGCCTTCAGATGTCTTTTAAAGATAGGATAGCTGCTTATTTCCTTCACATCTGCTGGGAGTGTGTTCCACAGGGTGGGTGCCTCTACCGAGAAGGCCCTCTGCCTGGTTCCCTGTAACCTCACTTCTCGCAATGAGGGAACCGCCAGAAGGCCCTTGGCACTGGATCTCAGTGTCCGGGCAGAACAATGGGGGTGGAGACGCTCCTTCAGGTATACTGGGCCGAGGCCGTTTAGGGCTTTAAAGGTTAGCACCAACACTTTGAATTGTGCTCGGAAACGTACTGGGAGCCAATGCAGATCTCTCAGGACCGGTGTTATGTGGTCCCGGCAGCCACCCCCAGTCACCAGTCTAGCTGCCGCATTCTGGATTAATTGCAGTTTCCGGGTTGCCTTCAAAGGTAGCCCCACATAGAGCGCATTGCAGTAGTCCAAGCGGGAGATAACTAGAGCATGCACCACTCTGGTGAGACAGTCCGCGGGCACTGCACTGACTGGCAGTGGTGGTCTAGGTCTTCAGATAGCAGTTTCTCCAAGCTTTATCTGAAAAAGCTGGGGACTGAATCCAAAAGCTCACACACGTGAAGCAGGTGTCATACTGCTGCGCTGCAAATGCTCCTGATAAACACTGGAAACTGCTTTTTCAGGTCAGTCTTGTCTGCCCAGCTAGCCTAGTCACGTCTTCTCAGGCCAGCAGTGGCTCTCCAGGGTCTCAAGTTTCCCATCGCCTGATACCTGACACCTTTTAAAACCAGGGATTCCAAACCCTTTCTGCCTGCAAAGCACATTCAGTGCACTGGAGCTATGGAGCCTTGCAGCCTCGGGCCGTAAAATAGCTTTGTTCATAACCCCACAAAATGAAGGAAAAGACGACTGTCCAGCTGGTTAAAGCATGGATGGTGCTGATAATGCCAAGTTTACAGGTTCAATCCCCGTATGGGACAGCGGTATATTCCTGCATTGCATGATTTTTTAAAAAATGAATGATTTTTTATGTATACTTTTCAAGTTTATACATTTCACTAATTTTATACATGTCACCAATTTTACAATCATTTTGACATTTCAAAACTTAACTTCCTTCCCTCTCTTTCTGCGGTTCCATAAATTTATTTTTCTGCTTATCCAAATTCATTTAATTTGCTCATTTATTCATCTACTTTAAATATATACTCTTATAAAACTGCAGGTTATTACAGTTATCCTGCCAACGTTCTTATCTGTTTACAGTTTCTCTGTAAATATTCCATTTTCATTGTTTTATAAAAAGTTTGTTATCTGGATTTCTTATTCTTCCGGTAAGTTTCGCCATTTCTGCGTATTCCATAGGTTTTTGTAGCCATTCTTCCTTTGCTGGGACTTCTGATTCTTTGCGATTTGGGGCGAGTAACATTCTAGCCACTGTAGTAACATCCATTATTACCTTTCTGTAAATTTTAGGTAGTTCTGTCCCTATAATTCCCAAAAGAAAAGCTTCTATGCTTCTCTGACTTGCTTTTGTGGAGCTGATCTCTTGCAGCAGTTGGAGGAAATTGGGTTTCCCTGATCTGGCAACCCACTTAGGTTGCATCCTCAACATCTTCCATTTAAAGCACTCTTATGCTACTTCAACAGCCGCAGGGAACCTTGGGAACTGTAGTTTGTTAATGGTCTTGGGAATTGTAGTTCTGTGAGGTCAGCACCCTTAGCTTAATCTGCTGTCCAGGCTAAATCTTGATGTTGTTGTTGTTTAGTCGTTTAGTCGTGTCCGATTCTTCGTGACCCCATGGACCAGAGCACGCCAGGCACTCCTGTCTTCCACTGCCTCCCAGTTTGGTCAAACGCATGCTGGTAGCTTCGAGAACACTGTCCAACCATCTCGTCCTCTGTCGTCCCCTTCTCCTTGTGCCTCCATCTTTCCCAACATCAGGGTCTTTTCCAGGGAGCCTTCTCTTCTCATTAGGTGGCCAAAGTATTGGAGCCTCAGCTTCACGATCTGTCCTTCCAGTGAGCACTCAGGGCTGATTTCCTCCAGAATGGAGAGGTTTGATCTTCTTGCAGTCCATGGGACTCTCAAGAGTCTCCTCCAGCACCATAATTCAAAAGCATCAAATCTTTGGCAATCAGCCTTCTTTATGGTCCAGCTCTCACTTCCATACCTCAAAGCCCCTTTTGCTCTCTTTTTTTAGGGTTCTGCTCTCTTTTTTAGGGTTCTTTATCTTTAAATGGGACTTGGACTGTATAACTTTTTGGATGGTTAGAGAACTGTTCTCTGATAGCCCTTCAGGCAGAAGACCAGCCTCTGTAAAACAGGTTATGAAGATATGTCCAATGTACCTTTCATGGAATTCTCAAGCTGAGATGTCCACCTAGTTATTGGAATGAGGAAGGGAGAAAAATCCCTCCTTAGGTGCACCGGAGCTTTGCAGAGTTGCACCAAAAGTTTTCAGAGCTCTGTGTTTGCTTTTAGAAAGAATGCATTTCAATAAACTGGTGTGTTTTTTTTTGGGGGGGGGGGAGAAAGCACAACTTCAGCCCTCCAAGAAGGCATGTGACTGTTTAGTTATCCTTGTTGCATTTTCTCCCCCCCCCCTTTTTCCTTTTTGATAACATTTTATTAATTTTCCAAAAATAACAACAAAAACACCATAAACCAATTTTTAACCATAATTTTTGCTTGACTTTCCTCTACTCCCCCTCTTGGTTCCATTGTTCAGAACTTGTTCACTCACGTCCTTAAAACCTTATATTCTTAATAATCCAATTTTAAACCTCCTTCATCTTATTACAAGTGACATTTAAAGTTATACTAATGTAAAACACTATGCACAAACCTTAAAAGATATGCATTAAACATTCCTCCCCCCTCCCCCCCAAGTCCTCTTTCTTTCTTGGATTTCAAGTTAACTGATTTGTCCAGCATAGTTCAATAATTTATTTTGCCAGAATTCTTTATCTTCTTTTGCGGATGCTTCTTCCTTCCTTCCTTAGGAGCTGACTTGGCCTGACATCCATTCTTAAGTACAGGAACAAAGTCTTTCGTTCAATAAATCCATCAAGACCTATACAGTGGTACCTTGGGTTAAGAACTTAATTCGTTCTGGAGGTCTGTTCTTAACCTGAGACACCACTTTAGCTAATGGGGCCTCCCGCTGCCGCCAGAGCACGATTTCTCTTCTCATCCTGAAGCAAAGTTCTTAACCTGAGGTACTATTTCTGGGTTAGCGTCTGTAACCTGAGGTACCACTGTACATCATCCTTGTTGCATTTTCAAACTTCAGTGGTTTGGTAGGGGAAATTGTCCGTTCGATTTATGTGCATGAAAATGGCAAGAGATTTTTCGGAGAGATTTTTCGATGGTTGTGAAACTCTCAAACAGAAACGGCCAGCTGCTGTTTCCACTCCACGGCAAACGCACACAACCTTCTTGAAATCCGCTCAGCAAAGGTCAGCCGGCACAATGTTCTCATGGCCCGACGATGCCCCTGCGATGTGGGTTAGCCTGTGTATTTGGAACATGCTCAGTGTGTACACAGCAGCCGGGGAGATTCTCCGTATTTGCTGGGTGAGCTGGAGAACTTTTCTGTGACCACAGCTGGGACTCCTCTTCCCTGCATTGCATGTTTTACTTCAGGGAAGCCTGCAGACAGTTCTTGAGAACTCAGTTTTTCACGTCTTGCCTAAAAACATGGAAACGTGAAATTAGGGGAAGTAAAATAGCGGGGGAACTGGCTGAGTTAAAAACAACAACCATGCATTTAATATTTTGCAGAGGAAATTGGGAAATAAATGACATTCTTAAGGCACTATTCATTTAGAGCCTCTCCAGATGACCTTTTTTATTGAGTATTCATCCAAATTTGCTTTCACAAAGTTTAGCTAGGTTATATCCGGTCTTCGCTGAACATTAGTTTTGATTTGCTTGTGCACTCATCCTATGTCTAATTCTTCCGGATAGTCAAACTACAAATAGTCATTTTTAATTTTTTTCTTAAAAAGCGGATTTGTTACGCTAGGGGTGACAGAACACTTAATTCCGCTATAAATGTGAAAACTCGAAATTCTGGTATTAGCTCAACTTCTTCCTGCAAAATACTGTTCGTCTGGACTCCAGGCAACCTTTCCATGGCAATTTATCCATATTTTGGCAGGCATAAATAAGAGTTCTCTATCCTGTTGTGAGTCTCTGTTGACTTACTGCATTTTCTCATGGATGGTGGAGGACAGCAACCAAATTTGCCAGTGGAGTTCTTTTTAATGCTTGATATTTTACTATGTTTTTATATATGCTGTAAGCTGCCCAGCCAGATGGGTGGGGTATGATGATGATGATGATGATGATGACGATAATGATGATGATGTTCTAGCCTACATGGGCTTGCTTCTTTGCTGGTCCATTGAACACAGAACATCTGCATAACTGTGCCCATTACTCAGGAGATTTTTCAAAATTTCCATTCCATTCCATTTATGAATTACTTCCTGTGAGACACCTCAAAGGCAATTTAACAACATGACCTTCAGCAATAAAACATATTTTAAACTATTGCATATTTTAAAACAATTTCATATCCAGGACAGTTACAGACGGGGGTAAACAAAGAGATTATGCCATAATCATACAAGGAGAACTCAATGCCACTCATTCATTGGTAATAATTTTTATTTATACCCTGCCTAAAACCGGGCTCAGAGCGGCAAACATCAAATGTATAACACATTAACATAAAATCAGACAATCAATTAAAATACATCCTCAAATCAGATCAGGATCAGAATAAAATCCAATCAGATGGCAACCCGCAGATTAGGGTTGGGGACCTTAAATGTTCACCAACTGTTTGTGCTGAACTTATATGGGTCTGTGAGAAAAATTGGGAGGCCACTTTCATGCAAGTTCTTACAAAAGGGGAGAGGGAGTCAGACTGAACCCCGACCAAAGGCCTGGCAGAACAGCTCCATCTTGCAGGCCCTGTGGAAAGATGTCAAATCCTGCAGCACCCCGGTCTCTTGCGACAGAGTGTTCTACCAGGCCGGGACCTCCAAAATGTTATTATTTGCAAACCATAAGGTCCTCTGTGGGGCATACCAGGAGAAGCGGTCCCATACCTATGGCCCTAGGCCTTATGGGGCTTTAAAGTATTGGCTTTGCAGTATTTTGCTTTGCTAAAATGAGGTTTGTGCTTTCTAGTGAAGGGGATCGCCTCCCTGTTCTGTTTGGCTGAATCATTTCAACCTCTCCAGCCTCCACTTGGATGTTTTGCATTCCAGTGTTGCAATGGAAGTAAAGTTGGGTGCACTTTGTAGCTATGAGGCAACAGTTACAACAGCAACAAGAATGGAGGCTTAATATAAAAACACACACACACCACAGAAAGTGATGTCACAGAGCAAAGGTCTGTAGCGTATTGAAGCTGGAGGTTAGCAACAGACAAGATGCCTAATAACTCTGCCACACCTCAAATGGAAGGTCAGGGCTTCTTTGATCAAATGCTTCCCTTCTTTACATAGAGAGCCTCCCTTCTTGTCAGGAGGTTGAATCCTGACAAGACAGAAGTACTGTTCTTGGGGGACAGGGGACGGGCAGGTGTGGGGGACTCCCTGGTCTTGCATGGGGTAACTGTGTCCCTCAAGGACCAGCTATGCAGCCCAGGAGTCATTTTGGACTCACAGCTGTCCATGGAGGTGCAAGTTAATTCTGTGTCCAGGGCAGCTGTTTACCAGCTCCATCTGGTACACAGGCTGAGACCCTACCTGCCCGCAGACTGGAAATAACCCACCCACCTGGCTGAGTTTCCCCAGCCACTCTGGGCGGCTTCCAACCAAGTGTTAAAAACAATACAGCATTAAATATTAAAAACGTCCTTAACGGGGCTGCCTTCAGATGTCTTTTAAAGAGAAGATAGCTGCTTATTTCCTTCACATCTGAAGGGAGGGCGTTCCACAGGGCAGGCACCACTACCGAGAAAGCCCTCTGTCTGGTTCCCTGCAACCTCACTTCTCGCAGTGAGGGAACCGCCAGAAGGCCCTCGGTGCTGGATCTCAGTGTCCAGGCTGAACGATGGGGGTGGAGACGCTCCTTCAGGTATACAGGACCAAGGCTGTTTAGGGCTTTAAAGGTCAGCACCAGCTTATTCTGTTCCTTAAAGATCCCACATTCCTCAGGTGAATATTTTGGGAAGTGGGTAGGAGGGAATCACTTGCCCTGCTTTACATGAGCCGATTTTTATTTTTCAAATAAGACAGAACCGCCTTTGAATACAACCCAAGGTCACTGGGCAGTCCAATGGTGACCTGTCTGGAGTGCTGCTCTTGTGCAACGGCAAAACAACTCTGTGTTGCCCAACAACTGGCCGTGCAAACAGTTGTGAAAGTGCTCCCAAGAACTCCGCCAAAGCTGGACCCTGTTTGCCCATGGCTTTTTGTAAAACCAGATTAACCTCAAACCTTGTGGGGCTTTAGAACCATTCATACAAATTTCAGTGTTTCGCACACTTTGTTTCCCAGGCTGTTGCTGGAGTACAACTCCCATCATCCCTGACAACTGGTCCTCCTAGCTAGGGATGATGGGGTTTGTAGTCCAACAATAGCAGCAGACCCAAGTTTGAGAAACACTGCATTAGGCGATCCTCCCTCCCTTTCATTTTTTTATTAGAAGAGCTAAATCAACAAAGAATAAGGGGAACAGCTTGGGCTCTGTGCATAGCTGCAGACATTCAGTGTCAGCAGCACTGAGCTAAATAGGGCAATGGTCTGGCATGATAGAAGGCATCTTCCTGTGCCAAGTGAGACTTACCGTATTGTTTGCTCTATAAGATTCACTTTTTCCCTCCTAAAAAGTAAGGGGAAATGTGTGTGCGTCATATGGAGCGAATGCAGGCTGCGCAGCTATCCGAGAAGCCAGAATAGCGAGAGGGATCTCTGCGCAGCGCTCCCTCTCGCCGTTCTAGCTTCTGGCTTAGCCACACAAAGCCTCTTCAGGGCAGGGGGAGCCTTCATCCCACTGCCCTGAAGAGGCTTCGTGCGGCTATCCCAGAAGCCAGTACAGCGATCCCTCTTGCTGTTCTGGCTTCTGGGATTCAGAATTTTTTTTTTCTTGTTTTCCTCCTCCAAAAACTAGGTGCATCTTATGGTCTGGTGCATCTTATAGAGCGGAAAATACGGTAAACTACAGGCTCCTGTAACCAGTGCTTGTGGTGATCCTTTGGGTATCGTAGGCGAAGATGGATGACAATATTGGTGGTTATAATGGTTCTAGGAAACAAGGCGGGTCTGTAGCTCAGCCTGGATGTAGGCAGTCCCAGGTCCCCTCTGGGATGTGCAGTTGATCCAGGAAGTACCACTGCAATTTGGGAGAGACTGCTGGGCTAGATGGACCAGGGGATGTGATCATGTCATGCACTCAAAAGAAGTGTCTTATCAGGATGTGCTTTGATTGCATCCCTGCTTAAACTCTGCCATTCTTTTGTACGTCTTTTCACCAGATGAACGAGAGGCAGTCCAGAAGAAGACTTTCACGAAGTGGGTTAACTCTCACTTGGCACGTGTGTCCTGTAGAATTACGGACTTGTACGCCGACCTTCGCGATGGACGGATGCTTATCAAACTGCTGGAAGTTCTTTCGGGAGAGAGACTTGTAAGTGCCCATTTCCAATGCAAATCTTTATTGCATCTGTGCCGTCCCAGTTGTAACAAGAGTCTTTGCTGCAGGTCTGTTAGTTCTAAAGTCAAAGCAAATCATGATATACTGAGTGTGGCCATGGGGCAATTTCACATTAAAGTCCTGCCATGTTTTTTTTTTGGGGGGGGGGGGTGTTATTTCAGTTGCTGTGAGTGAAATGTGCAAATTACCCTTCGTCTCGTTTTCTTGCCGTGATTTTAACAGGAGTGAAGAGCTAAGAGGTTTAGAAACGGGTTCGCTCTGGTTAATTGGGACAGGAGAGGAAAGTGTGTGATCTGAATAAACTTATTGTGTGTGACTCTTACCTCGTAACAGCCTCTGCCAACACAATGTCCTCTACAGGTGGTGGCACTACAACTCCCATCAGCCCCAGCAAATGCTCACTGGGGTTGATGGGAGTTGTAGTCCAACAACATCTACAAGGTATCAGGCTGGGGGACCTGTGGCCTTCCAGATCCCAGGCCAGGTATGATGGGAGTTGGAGTCCAACTGCTTTTGGAGAGTCCCACGTTCCACATTCTTCATATTTTGTTTTTTTTTAAATATTTTTTATTGCTTTGTTTTCCGGAGTCAAGATACATCGTCAATAATCCAACAAAGACTGTTTTACAATAAAAAAGAAGAAAAGAAAACAGAAAAGAAATAAGAGAAAATTTCATTTTCCAGATCTTTTTTCATTATCCTCTGGACTTCCCCATATCCTCCATCCCTGTATTTTTTACAATAAAAATTAAATAGCAAATTGTTACCTTGTTTCATATGTTCTTATAGTTTCATCTAATTATTCACTTTAAAAATTTAGACTTTTCTCAATCATAACCCGGTCACAGTCATATCCAAATTTCAATATTGAGGCATATTTTTCTCAAAACTTAGCAAATTCTCAACATTCAAATAACTTATAATGTTTTTGTAGATAGTCCTTAAACTTTCTCCAATCCTCTTCTATCGCGTCTTCTCCCAGGTCTCGAATTCTGCCAGTCATCTCTGCTAGTTCCATATAGTCCATCAGTTGTGTATGCCACTCTTCCAGTGTGGGTAACTCCTGTGCCTTCCAATATTTGGCTAAAAGGATTCTTGCTGCTGTGGTTGCATATAGAAAAAAAGTTCTATCTTTCTTTAGCACTCTCTGGCCCACAATGCCCAGGAGGAAGGCCTCTGGTTTCTTCTGAAAGGTATATCTGAATACCTTTTTCAACTCATTATAAATCATTTCCCAAAAGGCTTTCACCCTCGGGCATGTCCACCAGAGGTGAAAGAACGTTCCTTCAGCCTCTTTGCATTTCCAACATTTATTATCAGACAGATGGTATATCTTTGCAAGTTTGACTGGGGTCATGTACCACCTGTACACCATTTTCATAATATTTTCTTTTAAGGCACTACATGCCGTAAATTTCATGCCGGTGGTCCATAACCTTTCCCAGTCTTCAAACATAATGTTGTATCCAATATCTTGTGCCCATTTTATCATGGCTGATTTAACTAATTCGTCTTGGGTGTTCCATTTAAGCAGCAAGTTGTACATTCTTGAAAGCACTTTCGTCTTAGGTTCAAGTAGTTCTGACTCTAGTTTTGATTTTTCCACCTGGAAGCCAATTTTTTTATCTTTTTTAAAGATCTCTAAAATTTGGGCATAATGGAACCAGTCTCGCACACTTCCTTTCAGTTTTTCAAAACTCTGCAACCTCCAAGTATCACCCACTCTTTCTATTAATTCACAATATTTTGCCCAGCCACCCCCCATATTAAGTATTTTTATGGCCTTAGCCTCCATCGGTGATAGCCACCTCGGAGTCTTATTTTCGAATAAGTCCTTATATTTAGTCCAGACATTAAACAACGATTTCCTTACAATGTGGTTTTTAAATAGTTTATGAACCTTTACCTTGTCGTACCACAAATATGCATGCCACCCAAAAGCGTTGTTAAACCCTTCCAAATCAAGGACATCCGTGTTTTCTAACAAAAACCAATCTTTCATCCAGCAGAAGGATGCGGCTTCATAGTACAGCCTTAAGTCCGGCAGGGCAAATCCCCCTCTTTCCTTTGCATCCGTTAATATTTTAAATTTTATTCGGGGCTTTTTGCCCTGCCAGACAAACTTGGTAATGTCCCTCTGCCACTTTCCAAAACACTCCACTCTGTCCACGATTTGGAGGGCCTGAAACAGAAACAGCATTCTTGGCAATACATTCATCTTAACTGCTGCAATTCTTCCCAACAAGGAAAGTTTCAATCTTGACCAAGTATCTAAATCTTTTTTAATTTCAGACCAACACTTTTCATAGTTGTCTTTGAACAAGTTCAAATTTTTCCCAGTCAGATTAACCCCCAGGTATCTCACTTTTTTTGTCACGTTCAATTCAGTTTCCTTCTGAAACCCATCTATTTCTGAAGGTGTCAAGTTTTTTACCAATACCTTAGTTTTTTGTTTATTTAACTTGAATCCCGCCACCCGACCAAACTCAGAAATTAATTCCAAAGCTCTTTTTGTACTAGGCACTGGCTCCTGTAATGTCAATACCAAATCATCCGCAAAGGCCTTCAATTTATATTGTTTTTCTCCGACCTGTATTCCTTCTACCTGCTGGTCCTTTCTAATCAAGTTCAGCAGGACCTCCAGGACCGAAATAAATAGCAAGGGTGATAGGGGGCACCCCTGTCGTGTTCCTTTTTCAATCTTAAACTCTTCTGTCACCACATTGTTTACTATCAATTTAGCTTTTTGGTCTGAATAAATTGCTTCAATACCATTTTGAAACACCCTTCCCACTCCCATCCCTTCTAAATTTTTCTTCATAAATTTCCAAGATATGTTGTCAAAGGCCTTCTCCGCGTCGATAAATATTAAAGCTGCTTTTGTATTTAAATTTGTCTGTAATAGTTCCAAAACATCCACGATGTTTCTAGTGTTGTCTGACAAATGCCTGCCAGGGAGAAAGCCTGCTTGATCCTTGTGAATTACTTCGTTTAAAACTTTTTTCAATCTATTTGCCAAAATATCAGCAAAAATTTTATAATCCACATTTAGGAGTGAGATAGGGCGATAATTCTTAAGTTGAGTCTTTTCAGATTCTGATTTTGGTATCAACATGATGAATGCCTCTTTCCACGATTCTGGTGCTCCCTTCCCTTCCATAATTTGGTTGCATACCTCCAACAATGGATGGATCAGGTATTCCTTCAATGTCTTATAGTATTTGGAGGTAAGACCGTCTGGGCCCGGAGATTTACCTACTTGCATATTCTGAATGGCGCTTTCGATTTCTTGTTCTGTTATTTTATAGTTCAGGGTTATTTGTTTATCTTGAGTCAATTTTTGCAGGCCATAGCTTTTTAAGAATTCATTTATCTCGTTCTCTTCTTGATGACCTTGTGTAAACAGTTTTTTGAAATATCTCTGGAAACACTTTCTGATTTCTTCAGGTTTCTGAATACATTCACCATCAACCTCTAGGTTGGTAACAAAGTTCAATTTCTGTCTCTTTTTCAGCTGCCATGACAATAGTTTCCCACATTTGTTTGCCGATTCGAATGATCTTTGTTTCATCTGTTTAACCTTCCATTCTACTTCTTGATTTATCAATTTCGCATATTGTGCTTGATGGAATTTTATTGCTCTTAAGACTTCTTTGGATTTTGGGTTCAATCTCAACCTTTTCTCTCCTTCTTTTATCTTCTCCAAAATCTTGTCCTTTTTACCATTCCAGAGTTTTTTCCTAATAGTATTCTGCTGTATCAGAAACCCTCTCATAACAGCTTTACTTGCGTCCCAGATTGTTTTTTTCTCCACCGAAGTATTCAAATTAATTTCAAAATAATCCTTCATCATTTTTTGGGCCTTCTTTACAATCTCCTGATCTCTAAACAAAGAGTCATTCATTCTCCATCTAAAGGATCCAGTTGGTGTGAGTCTCAAGTCCATTTTCAGAGCGTTATGGTCGGAGCAAATTTTGGGACAGATCTCTATTTTTTTGGTCTTAGGTGCCAGTCCTCTAGATACCCAGATTTGGTCGATTCGTGTCCAAGATAGGTGGGCCTCAGAAAAGAATGTTCCCTCTTTACCTAGAGGATTCTTTATTCTCCAGATGTCAATCAAATCCATATTGTCTGTAAGTTCAAAGAAAGTCTTTGGTAGTCTGCCATCTTTAGTCAAGTTTTGGTTTTGTGACTTATCCATATGTGTGGAGACAACTCCATTCATATCTCCCATCAAAATGATGTTGTTGTAATCAATATAATCCAGCATTATCTCATGCAGCTTCTTGTAGAATTCTGATTTCCCATCATTTGGTGCGTAGATTCCTACTATCAGGAATTTTTCTCCTTGAGATTGTATTTCAATCGCCAAAATTCTTCCTTGTTCATCTTTAAAAACAAATTTTGGTGCTAGGCTCTCCTTTGCATATATCACTATTCCTCTTTTCTTTACTTTATCTGATGAAATAAATTCTTGGCCTAGTCTCTTGTTAATTAGTACTCTTCTGTGGAGCCTAGTTACATGGGTTTCCTGTAGACATATAACGTCTAATTGTTCCTTCTTCAATATATGAAAGATTCCTTTCCTTTTTTCAGGGGAATTTGCACCGTGAATATTCCAACTGAAAAGCTGCAGAGACATCCTGGATCAGTTTGTCAGCCAATGGGTTTGTCTCCCTTGTCGTCTGTGTCTGGAGGTGGGTCTTTTACGTCGGGCTTGGGGAGTGCCCAGACACCTGCGGTTCCTTTTCGAAGGTCTTCCCCGTAGTCACTTAGAAACTTATCTTGCTCCTCTGCCGTTCTGATTCTAACCTTCTTCCCTTTCAAGTTAAAAGATAGTCCTTGCGGGAATTCCCACCTGTAACGGATTGAGTTGTTTCTCAGTAGTCTTGCTAGGTCTTTATATGTAGTTCTTAAATCCAACAGCTGTTTTGGTATGTCTCTGAAGATTTCTGCTATTTTTCCCTGTACCACCAATGGATTTTTAAAGTGTAGGCCGAGTATATTATCTTTTTCTTGCTTGTATCTCAAAATGATCAAGCAATCTCTTGGTTTATCCTTCCTGGCCGCACTTCCCAATCTAAAGGCGGTAACAATTTTAAAGTCCTTCTCTTCTGCCAAACCCCAGAATTTGGATATTTCTGCTGTCAAAAAACCAGCCAAATCTTCCTTTTCTTGTTCTGGGATATTTCTAATCCTAAGGTTGCTCTCCCGATTTTTCAGTTCTGCCATAGACAGATAGGCCTGTTGTTCAGTAATCTGTCTACTCAGTGGTCTTACTTCCCCTCTTAATTCCTCTATCCTTTTTTTATTTTGGTCTGCTTTTGTATTCACTTCTTCGACTAGTCTTCGATTTTCCGTCGCAGTCTTTTCAATGTTACCTATCGCCTGTGTGTTTTGGGCAACTTGGTCTGTCAATTTATTAATTGTAGCTGTCACTTGATCTAATTTAACCGCTTGATCATCGGCCTTCTTGTTTAATGCAGCCAATTGCTCCAGTATTTCTTTAGAGACAGGGTCAAGCCCTCCTGCAGCCATGTCCTCTAGAGCTGGCTGTTTAGATTGTTCTTCCTGCAGACCTGTCACAATTGGGACAGATGATCTACGTGCCTGCACAGGCAAAGTTGATTGCAATAGTTCAGTCTGTTTAGCTTTCTTACCAGCCCTTGTTTTTGCTGCACCACTCATTCCACAGCTGTCTAGGCTTCAAGGTCAAATTGTAAATCCCATGGGAAAAGCAATCCAAAAGGAAGGTAAACATCCAAGCATAAAAGTTCCAAAACAACCAGCAGTTCTCAGAGGCTGATATTTCCACAATCCAGCAGGGGGAGCTCCCCAAAAGTTAAGGAAAGATGGAATTTTCCACCAATAAGTTCCCAAATGAAGTAAAATCCAAAACAAAGGGGGGACCCTCTAAGTTCACTTTAAACTGCAGAGAGTATGAGTTCTTTGTCAGAATATGTGCAACGGTTCCTTTTTTATAACTTGCAGAGTAGCCCAGTAAAACTTTGTATCTCTATGCACAGTCACCACAATCTGATGCTACTTTATGTCCAGGCAGCTCGAGAGCTGGGTCTTGCAACTTTGTAATCCACACAGAATGAAGGGGAATAACACAGTCTCTGTCCACTTATAACACAGTTCTAACTTTTCCTTAACTTTCAATTTATCAATTCCGAATTTGCAGAGTAAATTCCATCTTCTTTTAAACTCCTTTCAGCGCTTCAACTTTAAAGAAGCTTTGCTCAGTACTTTAAACAGGGACGGAAGACTGACTTCCTTTTTAGCGTCTCCCGTTTTCAGCCAAATTGCAGAAATTTGTTGTTCAAATAGAGTCTCAGATTTTCTTACTCACGAGTATGTAGTCTCAAATCGATTGATCATAGAAGAAAGGTCAGCGCTCATCAGCAGCAGCCGCGCGGCTTCACTTCCGCGGAAAGAGCGATGGATTCACAGCACCGCTACCCCCTCCACGTTCCGGAGCCCCTTACGGGGTCCCTTCCACGTTTCCGGGGTCGCTCTTGGTACCCGCCGAATCCCACGGCCACGGGCTCACTCTACCCGTGGTTTGTCTTGCTGGGTCGTCGCTGTGCCGCAGCGCACGACCCTTTTCCGCGGAGCCCCTCTTCAGCGACTGAAGAGGACCGCCATTGCTGTTTCGCGCCGCCTCCGGAAGTCCACATTCTTCATATTTTGGTCCCGATCTTAAGGTGAACTTGTGTCATCTAGACCAGAGGTCTAGTAAAAGTGAAATAAAATCGCTTAGAAAAACATTTCAAGCTTTGTGAAAGTTTCAGTAAAGTACTCCAGTCATTCATTTTATCAGTTAGCAGCTAGATAACAGTGAAGTAATAAACAAGAATGATATCATTATTAATGCTGTGTGGCCCTGGGGGCATACTCTTCCAAATACTTCTTTTGGTAAAGGTTAAGTCCAGTCAAAGGCGACTATGGGGTGTGGCGCTCATCTCACTTTCAGACCGAGGGAGCTGGCCTTTTCTCCACAGACAGCTTTCTGGGTCATGTGGCCAGCATGACTAAACTGCTTCCGGCACAATGGAACACCGTGATAGAAACCAGAGCGCACAGAAACGCCGTTTACCTTCTCGCCACAGCGCTACCTATTTATCTACTTGCACTGGCGTGCTTTTGAACTGCTAGGTTGGTAGAAGCTGGGACAAAGCAATGGGAGCTCACTCCGTTGCAGGGATTCGAACAGCCAACCTTCCAATCGGCAAGTCCAAGAGGCTCAGTGGTTTAGACCACAGCTCCACCCACGTCTTTTGGCACCAGCCTTTCAAGAATTCCTATGCTCCACAAATAACCCAGAGATGCATTTTAAATAAAAGGACACCTTCTACTCATGTAAAAACACGCTGATTCCTGGACCATCTGCAGGCCGGATTGAGAAGGTGATTGGGCCAGATCTGGACTCCGGGCCTTAATTTGCCTACCCATGGACTAGATGATCCTCAGGGTCCCTTCCAATTTGTTTCTATGATTCTTTGAAATCAGAATGAATGATAAATAAAGGCTGCATTGGGCCAAACCCACTCCATACATTTAAGCGCTGTTTCACTGCTTTAACAGTCATGGCTTTCTCCCAAAGAATCCTGAGAATTGTAGTTTGTTAACGTTGCCAAAAGTTGTTTGGAGACCTCTGTTCTTCTCAGGGAGCTGTGCTTCCCAGCCTTTGAGCTTCAACTGCCTTCAACATTCCCAATTCACTTACAGTATTGTTGCAACGCTATCATATTAACTACATGCGTTTGGCTGTAGTTGTGTGAGGCTCCGAAGACTTGATTTTTATAATACACAGTAGGTGCTTCCTAGCCTGGTTGCCTTGACTTTAGAAGGAACACAACTGCAGCAATCTCTGTGCAAAGAGCTCTCATTCTGGCACGCCTTCCACTGCAAACAAACATCTAGATAAAGTGGTTTGCGAAGGCCTTGAGATAATTGCATGCATTCCGAAGTATGTTTGCAGGATTAGCATTTAAATCTCGTTTGCTGAACCCTCTCCTCCTTATGTTTCTTTTTCCTCCGTGTATGCTGATAGTTGTTTTGAGTTAAGCATTGGTGATCCCACTGCCACGCTCGATGGGTAGGATCATGGCTAAAGCCAAGGGAGCCTTCTAGGATTTTGCAGCCCAGAATTTAGATAAGCCGCCACCCAAGGGCCATTTCCAACTGTTTGCTTTTTGGGAATGTTTCTGCAGAAGCAGCCACAAAATGGCTGCACGTCTGGTGCCTCAGAAGACCAGAATGGGTGGGTGGGAATATAAAGGTAAAGGTAAAGGTACCCCTGCCCGTACGGGCCAGTCTTGACAGACTCTAGGGTTGTGCGCCCATCTCACTTAAGAGGCCGGGGGCCAGCGCTGTCCGGAGACACTTCCGGGTCACGTGGCCAGCGTGACATCGCTGCTCTGGCGAGCCAGAGCCGCACACGGAACGCCGTTTACCTTCCCGCTAGTAAGCGGTCCCTATTTATCTACTTGCACTTTGACGTGCTTTCGAACTGCTAGGTTGGCAGGCGCTGGGACTGAGCAACGGGAGCGCACCCCGCCACGGGGATTCGAACCACCAACCTTTTGATCGGCAAGCCCTAGGCGCTGAGGCTTTTACCCACAGCGCCACCCACGTCCCGGGTGGGAATATAAGCTACAGTAAAAAAATAAAGTTAGTTCACAACTCCACTTAAGCATTCCTGCATCTACACACATGTTCCTGTTGGGCCATTATTTCCTTATTTATTCTGAAAACAAGACCAACTCCTCCCACACCTGTAATTAATTAAGGAAAAAGACAAAGGTGTAGCCCCGTGATACACGTTCAGCATTTTGTGCCACAGCAGCATATTTTGGGGTGGGGGTCAGAGGGGCATCAGCCCTGCTGCTGCCACAACAATAGAACAGGGGAAGTGCCAGCCAGGTATGGGGAGGTCTGAGTTGGCAGTGGCAGCACCACAGGTGTTTGTGCCAAACTGCAGCTCACCTGAGCTCTTGGGTGCCTTGCTATGCCCCATTCTGGTGAGTGCCAGGAGGGCGTCTCTGCCTGTTCACCACCACACCTTATATTAATAATAATAATAATAATAATAATAATAATAATAATAATTTATTATTTATACCCCACCCATCTGGCTGGGTTTCCTTACTTCTTGCAGTGAGGGAACCACCAGAAGGCCCTCGGTACTGGACCTCAGTGTCCGGGCTAAACGATGGGGATGGAAATGCTCCTTTAGGTATACTGGGCCGAGGCCGTTTAGGGCTTCAAAGGTCAGCACCAACACTTTGAATTGTGCTTGGAAACGTACTGGAAGCCAAAGTAGGTCTTTCAAGACCGGTGTTATGTGGTCTCGGTGGCCACTCCCAGTCAGCAGTCTAGCTGCTGCATTCTGGATTAACTGTAGTTTCCGGGTCACCTTCAAAGGTAGCCCCATGTAGAGCGCGTTGCAGTAGTCCAAGCGGGAGATAACCAGAGCATGGACCACTCTTACGAGACAGCCTGCAAGCAGGTAGGATCTCAGCCTGCGTACCAGATGGAGCTGGTAAACAGCTGTCCTGGACACAGAATTGACCAGGTGACAGTTGAGGGAGAGAAGACCTCTCTCAAAATCAACCTTCTCTATCCACCAAAAACCTCTACAGAGGGTCGGGAGGTGGATGTTGAACAGTGGAGACTGTGCATAGGACTCCAGTCAGGAGGTGAGGCAGGTGGACTCACCTAAAATTGAATGGAGGGATCTCGCTCCAGTGGAGATAACTGAAAACAGATCAATGACATGCTATGGTTTGCTTGGGAAAAGACACATCTTTTTCGGGTTTTTAGTTTTTCCCTTTTCCCGTTTGTTTTATGCTGGGAGTTTTTAAATGTATGTGTTTGTTCCTTTGAGCTTTTGTAACAAAAGCGACTCGAGTGTTAAATAAATAATAATTCAACAATAATAATCCATTCATTTATTTCACAATATTAAGGGGGGGGGACGCAGATTCAAATAGAAGAGGATGTTTGCTCAAAGTACAAAAGGGAAAATGAGAGAGACCGAGAGACTGAAGAATCCGTTTGCCCATATTGTTGCACACAGTAAAAAGACATAAATGTGTGAAATGTCCTCCACGGTCCAGAAAATTGGAAGAAGATAATGATGATGGAGGAGAGAGAAGTCACTTCTAATTTCCTCCTCTTGCGCTTGGAGGAAATGGTTTGCAGGATCACCTGAATGCAGTTTAATGCTCCTTAGCTGGTTTTTAAATGCAGCAGAGTATAGTAGGTATTATTTTACCTCTCAAGTTCTGGGTCTTGAAAGGGAAGTTTCTAATCGCAACTTTGCACTCCCCTTTTATTTGATACAGGGATTGGATTGCCGCTACGTGCCGCGAAAATTTCCCCGTGTAATTCAGCAAGCGCTTTAGGGACATAAATATTAAAACGCTCGGTAAACGTGACAATATAGAAGCACAAGCAATATCCCTGCACCTGATTACAAACATTAACCACTTCTATTACTGCTCCATACAGCACAGCTCCCAGTGACCAGGAATGGCTCCTGACCCTATAAGAGGGGTTTGGATGTGGGATATGGAGGGAGAGGGTGCAGAGGGGAGATGGAGAAGAGAAAGATCTTTGGGGCAAGCAGCCTTACTCTTGTTGAACCATTGGATGCAACCCCAACAAATATATTATGGTGTGGGATATGGTAGGCAAATACAAGGTTATTGGTACCTTAAATGTGGCTGATCTCCTGATCCAAGTGGATAGCTTAGTTGGGTAGAACGTGATGCTGAATACGCCAAGGTTGCAGGTTCGATCCTCATATGTGTTAACGGAGAAATCTAAGGGCTCCCTTGGACAAAAAAATAAGGACACCATTTCGTAGTCCTTCCTTCATGGAGTAAAATAAAAGTGCAACAGTGCAGAGCCGATGTATGGTTGATTTTCTATTAATTTATAACAGAAGTGTAGCGTATGTCGTGTGTGAGTGTGTGTGTGCGTCGAGTTTGTACAAACTGAATGATTGGGGGGGGGGGGATACTGCCAGGGAGACAAAGTCCATCATGACTCCACGTCGTCTCCGGACGTCCATCGATCTCCTGTAGACACGCAGTATCAGCAATTAGCGACACGAGCTCCAGAAATAGCTTGCCACATTCCAGAGCCGTGCACGCTCTATCAGCAGATAATGCACACAGCGAAAGATGCCCTCAGGAGAGCATTATTTACAAGTTTATTTCTGCGTTGATCAGAACAAAGAAAAACATGACTGCCTGCTTCAGTGTTCCAGCACAGAGAGAAACGAAAGCAAAGACACAACAGAAACATCCTGTGAAACAGGAAATGCGCAGGTTGTGACACAAACATCCTGCTCCCTTTTAAGGTGGAATGGAAATATCCTAACACATATGGGACAGCTGCATATTCCTGCATTGCAAGAGGTTGGACTAGATGATCCTCAGGATCTCTTCCAACTCTACAATTTTATGAATGGAGCTGCTGCCGTTATGGGGAATGTGGGTATGTGAAAGAAGAGTATACCAATGCACCCCATTTTATTTTTTCTACATTGATATCCTTTCTACTACTTAGCAGATCCATTAAAGTTTACCTTTATTATTTTTAAAAGATGTTTCCTTTCACAACTTCTTTGTTGTTATCCAAATCCAGAAAGTGAAGGTGGATCACTTTTGCCCTCGGGGAAATAAATCAAGAGGCCAGTCCTTAAAGGTCAATCCGCCAGATAATTAAAAAGTCAGAAGTGGATTATTTTTTTCCTATTTGCGAAGTGGGAAAAGAATCCAACTAGCGCGAAAAGGCAACAACATTTTAGGATTCTTTCACTCCCGACAGTAACACAAACACACCAGCACGAGGCTCGTTTATATAAAACGGCACTTTTGGCCGTTCAGTGCTTTAACAATAATTCCTTTATTTTTTCCGAAAGCCCCAAAGGTCATCTCACATGCACGCATCTTCTCTGGCGAATTTTGCCCTTTATTGCACAGAGGGGGGAAGATTAGAAGGAATTAAAGTTGCCTCGCTTTATGTGTGCCCAGCACATAACTGAGATTCTTAAACAAACATAAACATCGAGCGAAGGAAGCCAGTTTGCATTCCTCCCTGTCCAAACTCCCCATCCCACTTCCTCAGGCTGAAGGAAGAGGAAATGTGTTTATTATTATTTACATCAAGGAGTATCTTGCCGTAAGCCTGTGGAGTAGGTTGTTATTAACCCAGGAACAGGGGAAGCAGCTGAATCTTAACCTTCCAAGTCAAGGCCTAACATGCTACTTGTCAGCTGGGCCATAGCATATCTCAAAAGCAGTCGATTCTGTTCTGCGTGAATGTTGCTTCAAAGATCCAAGTTCCCCTTTATAAACACTTCATTCCCAGAAGCTAGTATCTGGGGTTGGCACTGAGTGTAGACAAGGGGTATCAGATGTTGTAGAGCAGAGAGTTTCTCTTATGTATTAACAGAAGCTTGCAAACAAAAGTTTGCAAAAAAAATAGTCTGTGAAAGTTACTAAAGCCTAGTAGCCTGTGTTTTCATGCTTGTTGTGAAGGAAGTAAAACCCCCCTCATCACAAACAGTGTAAGAACACATCGATGACAGAGGAGGGATGGAATACAGTGGTGCCTCGCAAGACGAAATTAATCCGTTCCGCGAGTCTCTTCGTCTAGCGGTTTTTTCGTCTTGCGAAGCAACCCTATTAGCGGATTAGCGCTATTAGCGGTTTAACGACTATTAGCAGCTATTAGCGGCTATTAAAGGCTTAAGGGATTAGCGGATTAGCTGCTAAAAGGCTATTAGCAGCTTAGCGCCTTAGAAAAAGGGGGTGGGGAGCGGAAAAAAACCTCAAGAATCGCAAGACATTTTCGTCTTGCGAAGCAAGCCCATAGAGAAATTCGTTTTGCGAAGCACCTCTGAAAACGGAAAACCCTTTCGTCTAGCGGGTTTTCCGTCTTGCGAGGCATTCGTCTTGTGGGGCACCACTGTACTCCAATGTATTCTAATGTATACTCGCCTGAGCAGAATTCTTGATCACCTATGGTGAGCAGGCAAGCTTGTAGATACAATGCTGTGTTAACAGCTGTACACAACAGTGCATTTTAAAAACTTCAGGGACCCTCTTCTACATTGACGGCTTCATCACAGAAGCCCTGCACATCGCAGAAAGTTCTGGGATGCAAATTCATGCATATAGAGTTGTGGCTCGGGGTGTGGAGTGGGGAGAGAATGAGATATCGTCTTAAGACCTAGCCAGTGCTCGCCTGTGACTACCTGTTGCTCTGCAGGGAAACCTGCCCGTTGTGACTGATCTAGTGAAGAAACTCTCAACAGTTTCCAACGAACCCTTGTATGTTCCATGGATGGGATTTTGGCAGGTACCTTGCAGCGTCTTAGCACTGCAAGTGATACTCAGTACCGTATTTTTTGCTCTATAAGACTCACTTTTTCCCTCCTAAAAAGTAAGGGGAAATGTGTGTGCGTCTTATGGAGCGAATGCAGGCTGCGCAGCGATTCCTCTTGCTGTTCTGGCTTCTGAGATTCAGAATATTTTTTTCCTCTTGTTTTCCTCCTCCAAAAACTAGGTGCATCTTATGGTCTGGTGCGTCTTATAGAGCGAAAAATATGGCACTTACCAAAATTCACTCTACCCACCTATTAAAGTATAGGAACCCTATCCTCTGTTGCATAGGGTGATTCTGTGTGTGCTTCCCCCAATCTCATGTCCTGCAAATGTTTTGCACTGCAAACACCATCAGCCCCAGCCACCTTGGCCAGTCGTCAGGGATTATGGGAGCTGTAGTCCGCAGTATCTGGAGGACATCGGGTTGAGGGAAGATGTTCCAAGTATGAATGGTGTCCATTGTGAAATCGTTCTTACTTGCTCCAGTTCCATAGGTTGAAGCACAAACAGACAAAACAAGAATTTTCCTCTTCCTTTGCTTCTAAGTACCTTTTGGGTTCAATTCTAACTACATTCATTTCCACAGGTCTCCACTACTTGCCAGAAAGTTGGAGCGGAAGATTAGGGCTCCTACTTAACTTGATGGAAATATTTTGAAGTAGCCAAAGCTAAGTCCTCTGAAAAATATTGTATCTCTTGATTTTTAGGGTGGAAAATATATAAGGCTAGGGGGTGCACAGTTAATCACTGAGCAACATTATGAAGTTACTCATTTTTAGTCCTTGTTTCTTTTTTAAAAAAGCAAACCACTGGCGTGCAACATTGCTGAAAAACAGTTATTACCAGTGGTAATGGAGATGACGGGAAGTTTGATGTACTTTAAGAAGATTTATTTTCAAAATACATGAGTTGTTGTCCTTGTTAGTTTCATATCTTTGTAACAAATGATGTAAATGTACAGGTTTTTTGTGTTTTGTTGGTGCGTAAGAAAAAGAGAAAAGAAAAACAGTTATTACCAGTGGTAGCAAATGCAATTCCGGAGGAGCAAAATCAATATTCCCTCTTTCCACAAACCAGCTGATCAGCAACAGGATGAGGAGCTCCCTGACCTGCAGATCTTAATTACCACCAGTTTTATTCCGACAGTGATAATTAAACCTTGTTTTCTCAGCAGTTGCTTTCCATACCAGCTGAAAAATAACTAGCCTGGGTCATGTGCTTGCTGGCAGACAGCATCTTGCAAGAGAGCTTCCCATGAGCAGCTAGCTGTGTAGTGGTCTGGGGCAGTGGGGGACCTACATTTTGGGGGCCCTGAAGCTTTAACAACAACAACAACAACAACAACAACAACAACAACAACAACAACAATATAATATTTTATTTATACCCCGCCCATCTGGGGTATAAATAAATATTCTCTGGGTGGAGTCCAACAGAATATTAAAATACAATAGTCTATTAAACATTAAAAGCTTCCCTAAACAGGGCTGCCTTCAGATGCCTTCTGAAAGTCTGGCAGTTGTTTTTCTCTTTGACATCTGGTGGGAGGGTGTTCCACAGGGCGGGTGCCACTACTGAGAAGACCCTCTGCCTTGTTCCCTGTAACTTGGCTTCTCACATTGAGGGAATCGCCAGAAGGCCCTCAGCACTGGACTTCAGTGTCCGGGCAGAACGATGGGGGTGGAGACACTTCTTTAGGTATACTGGACCGAGGCCGTTTAGGGCTATAAAGGTCAGCCCCAACACTTTGAATTGTGCTCAGAAACGTATTGGGAGCCAATGTAGGTCTTTCAGGACCAGTGATATATGGTCTCGGCGGCCGCTCCCAGTCACCAGTCTAGCTGCCTTATTCTGGATTAGTTGTAGTTTCCGGGTCACCTTCAAAGGTAGCCCCACATAGAGCACATTGCAGTAGTCCAAGCGAGGGATAACTAGAGCATGCACCACTCTGGCAAGACAGTCTGCGGGCAGGTAGGGTCTCAGCCTGCATACCAGATGGAGCTGATAAACAGCTACCCTGGACACAGAATTAACCTGCGCCTCCATGGACAGCTGTGAGTCCAAAATGACTCCCAGGCTGCGCACCTGGTCCTTCAGGGGCACAGTTACCCCGTTCAGGACCAGGGAGCCCTCCACACTTGCCTGCCTCCTGTCCCCCCAGAAACAGTACTTCTGTCTTGTCAGGATTCAACTCCAATCTGTTAGCCGCCATCCATCCTTCGGCCGCCTCCAGACACTCACACAGGACCTTCATGGCCTTCAGTGGTTCTGAACTATTAGGGGGGGCTCCTTCGCAACCAGCAACGAGGTCTGGGTAACCCCTCTTACCTTCTTCAGTGGGATTGTTCCATGACAGATTAGCATACCTGCACAACATCTATGCTGCTGACTCTCAAACTTTGGGGTTGTTGAAATATATATATAACACACACCAAAAAAATCATTTTGAGTTGTGTGACCTATTTTTTTGTGGACTAAAGTTGCTTATGTGGCCCCTCCAGGATAAGGGGCCCAGAAAGCTTGATTAGTTTCCTAGTAGATCCACCCTTGGGATTGGGGTCATGGGGAGTTGGAGACCCATAGCTATTTCTGGAGGTTCCCAGAAATTAATTAATTTGCATTTCCGTCCTTCATCTGCAGAACTCAGGGCAGTTCACAACATCAAAATACAAGATAAAGACACAAAATTTATAATAAAAAGCAAGAACGAACACCGGGGTGGGGGAACCCCCACAAACCAATAAACCTCCAGATCAGAACAGATGAGATTCTTGCCGTTATGCTCCCAGAATGAGGAATTTCAGTGAGTTGCAGCAAGATGAAGTGAAACTTTTTACATCAGAGCCACAGGGGTCAGAAAGGGGTGACCGTAGCAAAATATTAATGTTTATGCCACATGTTTCCCTGAGATACATAATACAGCTGTATAAACTTCTGGTTTTTGCCGCAGCTGTTTCAGTGAGTCGCTTAAATCGACGGAACGGAAAGCAAAAGAGATATGTTGCATTAAAGTCATGACTGAGAGGGCAGCGTCCCAAGGGGATTGCTTGGCCTTCTGAAAGCAGGAAGAGGTGGGACCTGGTGGAGGAAGGCAGGAGACCCTAGTAGCAAATCTTTACCTGTCAGGATGTGGGGAGGGCAGAACCTGGTGCTTAATGGGCACAACACATAGCAGATGTCCTCAAGCCTTCTGCCTTGGCACTGGCCCCCTTGCCCTTCGTTGACATCTTCCCCAGAGAACCGGAAAAGGAGAAGAAAACCCTGCAGCTTTGAGCCAGACTCTGAGATAGGAGAACCCTACTGAGCGCCTTTAAAATGCCGCAAACCCCGTTCTCGTAGCGCTGTAGGTGGGGAGGGAATGAACCCCTTCAGTTTTGGGTCTACTTTCTTGCATCTCTTGGCTCAATTTCATATGCAAATGGGAGCCCCGTGGGAAAGAGGTCAAGGTGGGGGAGGAATTGGAGGACGTAGCCCAAAAATCGATGCAGCAATAGAGCAGCCAGCTTGCCAAGTGATCAGTTTGGGCATCTTGCAAGAGCAGCCTGTCTTGCCTCCTCCCACCAGGTGGGTAGGAAGAGAAAGGGAAAGAAGGAGTGTTGGGGCAGTTGTCTCCACCCACTTTTGGTCTTAGCTCCACCTACTTATGGTTCTGGCTCCGCCCACTACTGGCTCCTGCTCCGCCCACCATTCCCATGCATTCCCTGACACATTGCCACCAATGGAATGTAGCTCTTCATTGAAGCCCCTGCCACAAGTGGGATTGTCGTTGTTAAGTTGTGGGTGAACATATCAGACGACACCGCGATTCTTCAAACAGCTCTTGTTTATTCATAGGCCAGAACGGAACGGAACTGAAGGGTACAGCCAGCCTGCTTATACAGTGGTATATCGGGTTAAGTACTTAATTCGTTCTGGAGGTCCGTACTTAACCTGAAACTGTTCTTAACCTGAAGCACCACTTTAGCTAATAGGGCCTCCCGCTGCTGCCGCACCGCCGGAGCACGA
Organism: Podarcis tiliguerta; assembly: GCF_965153285.1. NCBI lineage: Eukaryota > Metazoa > Chordata > Lepidosauria > Squamata > Lacertidae > Podarcis > Podarcis tiliguerta. Next base: position 11,888,264 of record NC_139536.1, on the reverse strand, counting down.
TTCCTGTCCTCATCCTGAAGCAAATTTCTTAACCTGAAGCACTATTTCTGGGTTAGCAGAGTCTGTAACCTGAAGCGTCTGTAACCTGAGGTACCACTGTATAGAGCTCCACTAGAACGCAACAGTAACCATTTTCTGTAACTATCCAATCACTGAACGTCACTTTCAATCCCTTATTTGCATATGTGGACCTGAGTGAAAACTATCTACAGTATCCCCCTGCTGGCCCAGGGTGAGAACTTCAGTACATAACAGTTGTGGCGTTTTGGGACTGCCAGCGGACTCCAGAGTCTCCCCACCCCCACACCCCGGAAAACAACGTGATTTAATGTTATGCCTCCCCTGGGGTTCATTGCAGGAACCCAGGCAGAATATATCTTGGTGGCTCATAAGCCAGATATGTCTTCTGGCAGGCTTGAATGCTTGGACTGATGGGCAAGTCAAGAGAAGGAAGTGGGAACAGAAAAGCTGTTTCTTGGGCCAGAGCTCCAAGGGACACACTCCCTTCTGGGCAAGCTGCTAAGGGCTACATGCTAATGGTGCATGGAGCCAGCGGCAAAAATAGGCCCAGCAGCAGCTGCAAATGTTACCTTTGTCCCCATGGCTTGTTTGCACACACAATCGCTCACCCCTCTCTGCCTTCCGTCCAGATTAGGGACACTTTTTCAGCTAGCAAAAGCTTCCTGGTGCAAAGCAGGGCTAGCGATTAGTGTGGCTTCTGGAGAAGGCTCCAAGGGCCAGATAGAGAGGCCTGGGGGCCACATTCAGCCCCTGGTCCTCAGGTGCCTCATCTTTGGCCTCTGTGATCTGTATCAGGAGGAGGAGGAGGGGCCCATGTTGCTAATATCGTATCATTACGGAGAATCCTGACTCATTATACTAGATGAATTCTGGGAAGCATTGTAGCTCTGCTGTTCCTCACAAAGCAATCCCACGAATCCCAATTAACTTCAATGTAGTAAATTGCAATTGTTCCGGAGGCAGTTAGCTCGCTGACTCACCCCCTCCCCATTTTTCTTTTCCCCCCTCTTTAGGAGCTGCACACAGAGCCCTTTAATGCTGCAACTTGACAGATGCTTTTTAAATGTGATTTCTGCCCATTTTGCAGCTTGTCTCCAACGTTTCGCTCTCACCACCCCGCCGGATTATGTGCCTCCTTTTCTTGTTCCTTCGTGGGAGCGAGCTGGAACGAATTTCTCCTTCCTAACATCCATCTTGCTCATATATATATATATAGGATCCCAAAAGAAGTTGTAAAGTTCGCTTCTCACAGAGCCTACTCAATCAGCCGTGGCTGTGATTCTGACCAGGCCTTTTTAAAAAGAGGTTTGCATGTTGGCAGCCAGCATTTCCTGGAGTCCTCCCAGTTCTCATTACTGTGAGCAGGCAGAGCTTTATTTGCTTGTTTAGCACTTTCCCACCATTGCAAGGAATGCGAGTACAGGGACACAAGAATGGGGGGTGTTCCAGTTAAATTTAACTAGCATCATGTACACGCTGTATTTTAAAACCCAACTACAGGCAAGCCAGGGAACAAAGTCTTTGTCTAGGTATGTGTGCACCTGTGGAGAGTGGGCGCTGCAAATTTTGCAGAACTGGAAGTCTTTAAGAGGGACCGCCAAAACCCAGTGTGGTGAAGTGGTTAAGAGCGGTAGACTTGTAATCTGGTGAACCGGGTTCGCGTCTCCGCTCCTCCACTTGCAGCTGCTGGGTGACCTTGGGCTAGTCACACTTCTCTGAAGTCTCTCAGCCCCACTCACCTCACAGAGTGTTTGTTGTGGGGGAGGAAGGGAAAGGAGGTTGTTAGCTGCTTTGAGACTCCTTCGGGTAGTGATAAAGCGGGATATCAAATCCAAACTCTTCTTCTAGCTCTCTGCATACTGGAAGGTAATTTGTTGACAAGGGTCTGCCTTCAAGATTGCATCGTCAAAGACTGTATCCAGCTTGGTACCTGGTAAAAACGTGCACATGTTTTTGGTTCGCTTGACCAATTATTCCGGCTGCAAAGTGTGATTTATTTTTTTTGCAGGAATGTTTGCGTAGCGAACCCAAAACCTGTTTGAATTACAATATCGGTTTCATAATTTTGTACCTGGCAATATATTGCGAATCATGACGTGTGTGTTATGCAAAAATCACAATGTGGGGGAAATTTGCAAGAGCAGGTGCAGGCAGAAATCATGATGCAGGGAAAACAGTGAATCCAGCCAGTGCCTCTGCGTAGCTCCATCCTTATTTCAGGCATTGTGATATATCGGTATATCGCGATGCTTAGCTGGTGATATATTGCGAAGTTGGAAACCAGATATCGCCCAGCCCTTGTGAGAACTAAAGAGAGCAATCCGAAGTTCTAGGCGGGTGGTAAAGTCCTCTTTCCCCTTCTTTCTGATTTGCAGCCTCTGGCTTGCGTGAGGGCAGTGGATAGCACATTGCATTGGGCCAGCAGGATCTGAGTTCAGATCTCTTCTACCAACTTCACGGGTCCTGCTGTCCCCCCTTTAGTTGTCATTGGCATCCATCTGCCTCAAGAAACAATGGAGTGCGCCTGCAGGGGTGAAGTTAAACGGCTGTGTTAGCGGTAACCTCCCTGGGGTGCCAGTTTGGGCAGTGTATATGGAGGTCCTGGGCTGCCCAGTTGACAAGACCCCCCCCCTCAACCTCGCTGATGGGGTCCAAAAGAAAGGAAAGCAATACATTTGGCACCAGCTTGGCTGCAGGGGTTGCCAGGAGAAAGCGTTCAAGGCGCCATCCAAACCGCCTTAGGGACTCCAGTCCGGATTTGTGTCGGGTTTAGTCCTTAGCCTTTTGACCAGAAAAATAAAATAAAACCCAGTCAGCCAAGCTGTTTCACACCAGTTCTCTCTGCGCCAAGCAAAATCTCCCTGCTCAGAGACAAGTATTTATTCTCTAGCTCGATGATAAAGCCCGAGGAGTCTCTGAATGAGCATTCCTTTGGCAACTTCCTGAGTTATTTTGGATAACTTATCCAATATTATCCCTCCATTCATGCGGGGACTACAAGTGGAGACAGTTCCTAGTGGCGGACGAAGAGCTCGAAAGAACGAAGGTTTTATTTATTATTATGCTGGGAGATAATCACCCTTGTTAGCTTTGGCTGCCTTTGCTTCGTAGTCGCTCATATTACAGCACACTCATCGGAAGCAGGATACAGAGGGCTGCGTCATTCATACTCTGAGTAGACCCATTCAAATTGATTGGCATCATTGCCACCATGCATCTGTTCCAAAGCTGTCAACTTACAGATTTGAAAATAAGGGGCCAGCAGCCTCAAAAATAAGGGATCAGCAGCCAAAATAAGGGATTTTCAGAGCACAGAGAGGTTCAACTTCTGAGCCCCAGTGAGCCAAAGGCAGAAAGCCCAGCCAGCAGCCAAACGAAGCCTCAAGCAGTGGTTCCCACAGCCCAGCAACCTGGCAAAGGGGATGCAGCAAGGAAAACTACCGTCACCTCTCCGCTGGGAAGCGCTGAGCAAAGGCAAGTCCCCAGGAAACGCAGCCGATTTGCAAGCTCCAATCCTCAGTCATTCTTAGACTCCTTATTGGGTGAGCAACGCAGCCAAGCAACACAGTTGAAGCCTCCCTCCTCCCTGGCCGGCAGGGAGGGAGGGAGAGGAGCTGCTTCCTTTGAAACCTGGGAAATTTAAGGGACATCATCAATAAGGGACAGCAGCGGGACACGGTGCTGGGATAAGGGAGTTTCCCTCCAAATGAGGGGCGGTTGACAGCTATGATCTGTTCCTTGCGGGGTCAGAAATTAACCACCAAGGGCTTCCCATGCACTTCAGTGGAGGGGGGCTGTCTGACAACAGGGGTCCCTGTCCACATGCAGAACTGTCCATGCACCCTTGATTGACCACCTTTGCACTGACGTTTCATTTCCCTGCTTTCTTTTTCTTCCGAATGTTCTTCTTGCAGCCCAAGCCAACAAAGGGAAGGATGCGCATTCACTGCTTGGAGAACGTCGACAAAGCCCTCCAGTTCCTGAAAGAGCAGCGGGTGCATCTCGAAAACATGGGGTCCCACGATATCGTGGACGGGAACCACAGACTAACCCTCGGCCTTATTTGGACTATCATATTGAGGTTCCAGGTAAATCTGAGATCACCTTCGGCCCTTGCCTTTCCCAGCAAGTCACACTCATCTTTCCCGGCTTCCCAGATCATCAGCCTTAGCGGAATCACTTTAGGGCTGCCCTGAACGCAGGTTGCATTTTGTTTATAATTAGTTATACAGGCTGGGGCTGGTTCTTACTTCGAATAGGAAGGGGAGGAAGATTTCTTCATTCCTAAGCTGCGGAACGAAATTAAAATCACCCCACACACCTTTGCATGCCTGGGAGCCATGGCGAGAAAGTTCTCACTGGCAACAATAGGAACTTCCCCCCTAAAATACTCCGAGGTGCACTGATAGCGATGGAAATTCCCATTCCGATAGCAGAGAGTGAAGCCGCCTTATACACCGATTGCTGCTGCTGCTTCTATTAATAGTTATTTTTCTTTGGTTTCTTTTGCATTTTATATAATAGTAATAATTTATTATTAAACCCCGCCCATCCCTGCTGGGTTTCCCCAGCCACTCTGGGCGGCTTCCAACAAAACAGTAAAATACAATAACCTTTAATAATTTTTAAAGGACTGTTTTATTTTAGGGATTTTACTGAATTTTGCCTGGTTTCCCAAACTTTTAGGGGCTGCTGTCCCCTTCCTTCCATAAACCCAAACCCAGTGCTCCCTACCCTATAAAAAGCACGATTCAGAATAGCACTTTGTGCGACCCACAAAAGTAGGTAATAAAATTCCAAATGGTGCATTTATTCAAAATCCATTTGAAGCTATTTAGTTTAATCAATTCAACAAAATTGAGGAGCTTTTTGCAGTGATACGAGCTTGTCAAAGCCTGGTAACCATTTACATCTCCCCAACGACCAAGGCTTGCCTCTTAGTGCCCCCTCCCAGTAATCCCCACCCCCACCCTCGGGTCTGGTACCATCTGACTTGGGGAACCACTGTTGTAAACTGTCCTGTGGTTTGTGCAAAGGGAGATACATAAATAATCTGAAATAATAATGTATTTCCTGTAAGACCAACGTCCCACACAAACACCTGTAATTAATTAAGGAAAAAGACAAAGGTGTAGCCCCGTGATAAACGTTCAGCATTTTGTGCCACAGCAGCATATTCTGGGGTAGGGGGTCTCTCTGGGTGGGATGAAACTGCCATGCTAGTGTTCTGGCAGGTGGGCTACTCCTGCTGGTCTGTTTTTGGGGCACCAGCCTGCACACACACACCCATCTCCCTCCTGGTAAGGAACAGTGACCCACCTGTCAGGAAACCAGTATTAGCGGTCCCATCCCACCAAAGCAAGCCACTTTGGGGAATCTAGTTTATTTCTCCTTCTTCCCCTTCAGAGAGAATTTCCTCTAACCTCTCCCCACGGGGCATTCCTTCTCAGCACTTCCTTACATAATTATGCAGATCAGGACCGTGATTTCCTACGGAGCCAAGGCTACAGTTCACAAAGATTTACGAGGGAGCTGAACCTGCTGGAGTTTATAGGCACAAACCAAAGTTCTGCACTTAGAAATCTGTGGGGCTTGTGTACTTTATCTGGGCTGGGTCATCTCATGCTTTGTGAAGCATGCTCCTTTAAAAGTGGAAGTAGCCAGCTCTGTTCACGATATTATTTTGTACGTATATAGGGGAGGAAACCTTTAGGATTGTTTTGGAAACCTGTGCACGCTCGCTGCCGCCTTCTTCTTTGGCGATCACTCGTAGCCGAGTAAGATTGTCTTCCATAAACACGGTTTTAACAATGAGTCCGTAAGTGACTGTGGAGGCCAGTTCTGGATCCACACGTCCTTCCACAGTGGGGACATAGGTTTCTGGGCGGGAGCTGATCACGGTGTGGATTTGCCAAGCGTGCCTTCCTCTTAGCACGTTTCTCCAACCTGTGTGTGTGTGTGTGTGCATGCATGTTCACATGCTGGTTCTTATAGCCTCCTATTCTGCGGTGGCTTCGGCAACAGTGCTCTCTCAGAAAGTTTGAAGGCTGCCTAAAATAAATAGAATCATAGAATAGAATCATAGAATCATAGAGTTGGAAGAGACCACAAGGGCCATCGAGTTCAACCCCCTGCCAAGCAGGAAACACCTTTCTGGGCTGCATCAATAGGAGTATAGCATCTAGATCAAGGGAAGTAATAGTGCCACTGTATTCTGCTCTGGTCAGACCTCACCTGGAGTACTGTGTCCAGTTCTCTGATGGTGTTGATTCTATGATTCTATGAGAGCACTCCTGACATATGGTTGTCAAGCCTCTGCTTAAAGACCTCCAAAGAAGGAGACTCCACCACACTCCTTGGCAGCACAGCTCTTACTGTCAGGAAGTTCTTCCTAATGTTTAGGTGGAATCTTCTTTCTTGTAGTTTGGATCCATTGCTCCGTGTCCGCTTCTCTGGAGCAGCAGAAAACAACCTTTCTCCCTCCTCTATGTGACATCCTTTTATATATTTGAACGTGGCTATCATATCACATGGCTATCATTATCACATTTGAACATGGCTATCAAATGGGCTGGGGGGAAATTGACTTGCTGATCCATGTGTTGCATTGCAGATCCAAGACATCAGTGTTGAAACAGAAGACAACAAAGAGAAGAAGTCTGCGAAAGATGCTCTGCTACTATGGTGCCAGATGAAGACAGCCGGGTGAGTTTTGACCCAGTAGTCCTCTAGATGATGCTGGGGGAGCCTCTCTCAAGTCTCTTGCTCTCTGAGTGTTTAAGACTACAACTCCCATCAGCTGGTAGGGGTTGATGGGAGTTGTAGTCCGAAGCATCCAGAGGGCACGAGGCTGGGGGAGGCTGCAGTGCATTTAAAACACACAGGCCTCTATCTCTGCAGTGTGCCGAGTTAATGAACAGCTTCCCTTAAGGCAAATCGGTGTGCAGAGCAGGGAGCAAGACTTTCTTCTCCAGGGCAGCGTCATAACTTGTGCTGTCCTGCAGACGATATGGGCCAACAGAGGACGTTTTTGTGAATACAGTGGCTCAGAACAACACTTAAGAGCGCCGGCACTAATATACGGAACTTAGGGGCCGGATGCTTTACAGAAGTTGTGCGTTTAAAATGGCTGCCTTCCCAGAAGCCTCCGGGGCTGTAGCTCTGTGGCAGACCACATGCTTTGCATGCAAAATGCCACAGGTTCCATCGCTGCCATCTTCAGGTGGGAATTGGTGGACCCTGTCTGAATCTCCATCACGCGTTATCGACTGGTTCATAGACTGGGCCCAGTTTAAGGCAGCTTTCCACAGTCCTCTGTGGTGGAGAATGTAGCCTGATGGGTCCACTTCCATTTTCAAACCTTGACACTGAAGCCCAGACCTGGTAGAGAGACCAGGACATGGGCACCCCAACTTGCCCTTAATAATGCCGTCGGCCCCAGCCTCCTCTGTCACAAGTTCCCCTCAGAAATTTGTCCAGATGTAAATGCGGCCTTTGGGCTGCAAAGGGTTCTCCATCCCCGTTCGAGAACCACCTCCCCATCTCCTTGCTTCCTAGTTTTGGCATGGATTGGCCAAGTCTTGCCGCAGGTTTTGAGGCCTGGTTCCCACCCTCTGCTTGTATCCTAGCCTGCCATTCGGTCGCCGAAACGGCTCCATTTCCTTGACAGACACCTTCCCCGCCTCTCCCTTGCCACCTGCGGCAACCCCGTGCTTCTTAATTTTTATTTATTTGTTTGCAAAGATGTCTACCCCTCCAGCACGAAGGAGATGAAATGCCACTGGGGTGAACCTCATAAAACTCAACAGCAAAAATTAGGTACATTTGTTAAACTAGTGCAAAATGCATAACAGATCCAGTAGGTCATATTTATAAGTCATCATAATAGCCACAGGGGTTGCCTGGGTAGACAGGTGAGTGTTAAGCAGGGCCCCAGTGATAATTTTGGAAGTACCTGCAGGGTTTTTTGTTTTTTTTGTAAAGAAAATTATAATTATTATAATTTAATACCCGCCCTTCACCCTAAGGTTTCGGCTATTAAAACACAATGTTAACGTTAAAACACAACATTGCACGATATTAAAAACTGCTGGAAACAATTTTAAATTACAGAAATAAAGTGGGCCCTAACAATATGTTTCTCAAGTGTCAAAGGTCAGGGCGTCTCTTCAGCATTTGCTGAATGAGGGTGCTAGATTCATCCCCATGGGAAGAAAATTCCACAACTTAGGGGCCACCACAAAGAATGCCCCTCCCAGCCCTCCACTCGCTGAGCTTCTGAAGGTGGTGTAAAAACCAAGAGGGCACCCACCTTCGATCTTAGCACCCTGGAGGCAGGTTTTCAGGGATTAAAATGAGGTGCCACTACTCCTATCTTGATTTTTAAAAAAACCCTGTGGGTGCCAGCACAAGATGGCTGCCATGGGTGGCAAAAAAAAAAAAAGGTTATGGAAAAGATTAGAAAGCTACCTGCCTGATTTTCATTGGAAGCAGATACCAAAAGGTCACACTAAATGTCCTGGTCTTTTTATTTTATTTTTAAAAATGCATTTATTTTATTTGATCTCTTAAGCATTCTTCACCGCAAGGTCCCAGGGTGGGTCATTACAGTAAAGCATACAATTATAAAACAAACAAAACCGCTACAACAATAAAAACCGGTGTAAAGCAATTCCGCATATAAAAACAACGCAAACATTTAAAAACCATTCCGGCTGTATAAACTGTGACCGCAGACTAGGATAGGAACATAGAGCTGTGCTGGATGAGGCCAAGTCCAGCATCCTGTTCTTACAGTGGCCAACCAAGCGCCTGCGAGGAACCAGCAAGCAGGATTTGAATGCAAGCCCTTTCCAGCAACTGGTATTTGGAAACATTGATGCTTCCGACCACAGAGGCAGAGTGATGGCCATCATCCATCATGGTCAGTAGCCATTGATCAGCTTTACAGATGCGAAATGAACCTCGGGAGCATACAGTGCTGTTAGAGTATCTCTCCCATGGATCAAATGACTGGGCAGTGGAATAATAGGCAAGGCGTTCCCCTCTTGCTATCCAATTGAGGCCTCAGTATCTCCCATCTTAGTAATAATTCTGTTCTCTCAGGCGTCAGTAAGTCCATTACCTGTTCCATATCTGAAACCTCCGCATCTTTTTTAAAAAAGAGGAATTGCCAGTGAGTTCTCTGGGAGGGCGTTTCCCGTTTTGCCTTCTGCAGTTCCACTTCAAAATGGTAACCCGAAGGCTGCTTGAGCGCAACCTTTTTTCCGGCTAACTCGACGCCTCTCATTATTCATATCTCTGAGCCTTAATCCTATACTGATGGAGTTTTCTTTGTTTTGTTTCTCTCCCCCACCCTCCCATCTTTGGTTCTTTTGTTGTGCCAGCTACCCCAACGTCAACATTCACAACTTCACCACCAGCTGGAGGGACGGCATGGCTTTCAACGCGCTAATCCATAAACACAGGTGGGCACTTGTCGGAGACGTTGATGGAGTTTTTAAGCTCTGGACCAGCGGATGCAGAATCGCAACTCATGGCGTAGCCGCAGTCCTGGGCCCCCTCTTCCAGAACAGCTGCCTCGCACCACCTCTTTTTCTCTCTGCAAAAGACTTCGCTTCTACTCCCTTTGTTGCTGCAATGGACCGATCCTATGCATGTAGACAAGGAGGCAAATCCTACTGTGTTCAGTGGGGCTTACTCCCAGCGAAGCATTCATTGGATTGATTTCTAAGTACCGTATTTTTCGCTCTATAGGATGCACTTTTCCCCCTCCAAAAATTAAGGGGAAATGTGTGTGTGTCCTATGGAGCGAATGGAGGCTCCTTGGCTTCAGCGATAGCAACGCGAAGCCTCCGAAGCGCAGAGGGCTTCGCGTTGCTTTCGCTGAAGCCAGGAGAGTCTTGCTCTCCCGGCTTCAGCGAAAGGAACCTGAAGCCTCCGGAGCGCAGCGGGAACTCGCGCTGTGCTCCAAAGGCTTCAGGGATAGCCGCCTGAAGCCTCTGGAGTGCAGCGGGAGATCCCACTGCACTCCGGAGGCTTCGGGTGCCTTTTGCTGAAGCCGGGAGAGTAAGACTCTCCCGGCTTCAGCAGAGAGGGAGAGCTGCGCAGCACCCCTTCAGCCAAGCAGGAGGAGAAATGGAAGGGACTCTGTTTCTCCTGCCGCTTCGCTGAAGGGGTGCTGAGCAGAGAGGGGGAGAATTTTTTTTTCTTGTTCTCCCCCTCTAAAACAAGGTGCGTCCTATGGTCGGGTGCACCCTATAGAGCAAAAAATACAGTATATCCTACACTGGCTCAGGGTTTATCCCTTTTTTACCCTTCCTTCTCTCTCTCTCTCTGCTGTCCTGCCTGAAACTGCAGTGTAAGCTCCTTGAGGCAGAGACCTGAATTTTGCTCGCCTTGCTCTGGAACTGACCTTGTAACACTTTGCATTTGTATTTACGGAAGTAATGTGAGCCCTGGTTGGAGAGAATGGTGCTCACAACTGGGGCTTTGTTGGTTGTTGCATGCCGTAGCAGCTTCCTCCGCCGAAAACACAAGCCGTTCTTCTGATTGAAGAGTGGGTGGCCTCTTCAGCAGTGGGGAAGCAGTTGCCTGGGAAACAAGGAAGAACCTGCCTTGCTCTCTGCAAGGTTCCTTACCATCCCTCATACACACCCTCTTGAAATCCTGTCCTCTATCTAGAAACTAGAAACCTGTAGCCAATCATTGGCTGGGGGGGGGGCTTTTCTTGTACAGTCATACCTCGGGTTACAGACGCTTCAGGTTGCATTTTTTCGGGTTACAGACCTCCGAAACCCAGAAGTACCGGAACGGGTTACTTCCTGGTTTCGGCAGTCACGCATGCGCAGAAGCGCTACATCGTGCTTTGCACATGCACAAAAGCGCCAAATTGCAACCCGCGTGTGCGCAGACACGCAACTGCGGGTTGCGAATGTGCATCCTGCACGGATCACGATCGCAACCTGAGCATCCACTTTATACACAACCTTTTCCCTTCCAGCTAAGGGGAATCTCTGCCCCTTGTTGTTATTTGCCCACACCTACTCCTGGTGCAGGATGCGGCTGGCGCTGTGGGTTAAACCACAGAGCCAAGGACTTGCCAATCAGAAGGTCGGCGGTTCGAATCCCCGCGACAGGGTGAGCTCCCGTTGCTCGGTCCCTGCTCCTGCCCACCTAGCAGTTCGAAAACACATCAAAGTGCAAGTAGATAAATAGGTACCGCTCCGGCGGGAAGGTAAACGGCGTTTCCGTGCGCTACTCTGGTTCGCCAGAAGGGGCTTAGTCATGCTGGCCTGTAAAGCGAGATGAGCGCCGCAACCCCAGAGTCGGCCACGACTGGACCTAATGGTCAGGGGTCCCTTTACCTTTACCTTACACCTGGTGCATGCTCCCCCCCCATGCCTCTTCGCCTGCTGCACATGTTCATGTCTCCGTCTCTCGCCTGCCATTCTTTCCCATGCCAGCATCTTCCCCTCCCCTCCCGATTCCCAACATCAGGTTCTCCTCAACCCACATGCTGTTTGGGGCAGTGCAGCACAGATGAGTTTGTCTACGAAAAGTTGGCAACTGTGCACAGTAGCGGATGGCAGAATTGCAGCAACACCGCTGACGGGAGGTCACATAAGCGCTACCTCCCACTACCGACCGCACATCATGTGCAGCAGTGCCCAACATTTCTAGGAGACTCGACTCCTGGTCTTTCTGCTTCTGTCGTTCATATTTCTGACTCAGTTAGTTACTTTATGGGAAACGGCCCAAAGTGATTTGCGTTCTCCTGTTCCTTGCTTAGGCCCGACCTAATTGATTTTGATAAGCTGAAGAAATCGAATGCACACTACAATCTGCAGAACGCTTTTAACCTGGCAGAGCAGCACCTTGGCCTTACTAAACTCCTGGACCCGGAAGGTAAGAACAGCTTGCCACTGATTCAGCAGTGTGTTCCGTATTGTCCCCTGCCCTCAGTGCCTCTGCCCCCTTCCTCCCGGAGCCCCTTCTTGTTACTTGTTGCCTCCTGAAGGAATAAGTTGGGAAAGGGTTGCTGGAGAATCGAGCAAGAAGCAACTTCCCCTGCAGCAATTGTGGCAATAGGTCAGGCACAGATTGCAAACCCATTCTGCAGATGAGTCAACTGAGTCACCTAGTTCCCCAACAGCGAGGCCAGCATCTCTCAGCAAATATAATAATAATTAATAATAATTTTTTATTTATAGTCCGCCCATATGGCTGAGTTTCCCCAGCCACTCTGGGCGGCTTCCAGCAGAATATTAAAATACAACATAGTCAGTTAAACATTAAAAGCTTTTTCTAAGCAGGGCTGCCTTCAGACGTCTTCTAAAAGTCTGGTAGTTGTTTTTCTCTTTGACATCCGGTGGGAGGGTGTTCCACAGGGCGGGTGCCACTACCAAGAAGGCCCTCTGGCGAGACAGTCCGCGGGCAGGTAGGGTCTTAGCCTGCGTACCAGGTGGAGCTGGTAGACAGCCTCCCTGGACACAGAATTAACCTGCGCCTCCATGTACAGCTGTGAGTCCAAAATGACTCCCAGGCTGCACACCTGGTCCTTCAGGGGCACAGTTACCCCATTCAGGACCAGGGAGTCCTCCACACCTGCCTGCCCCCTGTCCCCCCAAAACAGTACTTCTGTCTTGTCAGGATTCAATCTGTTAGCCACCATCCATCCTCCAACCGCCTTCAGGCACTCACACAGGACCTTCACCGCCTTCAGTGGTTCTGATTTAAAAGAGAGGTAGAGCAGGGTTCTGCAGCCTGGTTCTTATTCCGTTGTTGTAGCGTAAGACCTACACAAAATACGCACATCTGTGTAGCAGTGACGGGGAAGGTCTGGCCCGGATCCAAACATTGACCTCCAGGGATCTCTCCCTGGTCCTCAGGATTCTCCCCCAACCACACACCCTCCCCAAAGACACCCCTCCCTGGCCCTGATTCACATCCTCCTCAGGTGTTTTTGCCTTGCTGGGTTATGTCCTTGAATTCTGAAAATTCCCCCTGCTTTCGTGGATGGAGGATAGAGAGGGGCACCTGAGTATCCACAGAAAGGAGCCTCCTTTAGGCTCACAGTAGGCTCGATATAACGCTTGTGACGTAAAGAGTTCTATGAAAATGAAACTGCAGATAGAAAATCCATTGTAGCACATTCCGAAGCCGAGACGAAGGGAAGTCATTCAATGTTGTGCGATCTAGTTAGTTGTTATATGTTAATGTAAGTTTAATTTGTTAGGGTTTTATGGTTATGAGATGTTTCTTTTTTCTTTTTTTTTGTCTCTCTTTTTCTTCTTTTTTGGTGTTTGGTTTGTCTTTTCTGTTGCCTAAATGTTTGGTGTTGTATAATGAATTGAAATCAATAAGAAAGAAAGAAAGAAAGAAAGAAAGAAAGAAAGAAAGAAAGAAAGAACGAACATTTTGTATAGGCCACCTTTTGAAGCATGGCTTGGTCATTACCCAGCGGAAAATACAACGCAAAAAGAATAACATTAGTATTAACAATTACTGTTAATCTGCCTTACAAGGGCTATCACAAGGATTACCGAAATGTGTGTGATTTGAAGCCTTGAAGTATGTGTTAAGGATGGACAAATTAAAGAGTAGTGTGTCTTGAAAAAAAAAGAAAAGAAAAGAAAGGAGCCCCCTGCACAAAGGTGACATTTATAAAATCCATTTCTCCTGCTCACTTGCGCCCTCTGCTACTGCCAACCACTGGCATGTGGCTCTCAGAAGGTTGCTCAGAAACGAATGTGGCCCTCGGCCTTAAAAAGCTCCCCACCTCTGCCTTCATAGGCAAATCACGCCATCCGTCGTGAGTAACTTCCAGGCTGGGTGAATGATTCTGTATATATTTTCACTCGGGGAATAAATCTGGACTTCGTTTCAAACCCTCAACTCCAGAGCTTTGACATAGGCCAGAAGTAGGATGTCATGCTAAACACAGTGAAGAAGAAGAAAAAAAGCAGCAGCAGACAGGTTTATCTCCTCTGCGCCCCCAGTAATGCCTGCAAGAACTTAGTTTGTGCTGTGAAATCACTCCATGTTTCCCTGCCTCCCACCAGCTGGAGCCAATGGCACGAAAACCACACCCACCCTTAAAGTGGTATCGTGCCACTTTAAACAGCCACGGCTTTCCCCCAAAGCATTCTGGGAGCTGTAGTTTGTTAAGGGAGTCGTTAGGGGATCCCTGTTCTTTTCTAGAGCTACAATTTGCAGAGTGGCTTAACCATCATTCCCTCTCCACAGGAAACTCTTGAGAATTGTAGTTCTGTGAGGGGCATAGGGGTCTCCTCACAATTCTCGGCACCTTTAACAACCTCCCAGAATGCTTTGGGGGAAGCCGTGACTGCTTAAAGTGGTCCGGTACCACCTTAAACGCGTGGTGTGGATGTGGCCAAAATGGGGGACTCGTTTGAGAGTTAGTGTAACTTAGTGGATTTCTGTATGGTAAATAAACACAGCAGGTTGTGACATCAGGAGGCAGGGTAAATTCCTTGAGATGCCGCAGGGAGGGAGGAGATAGTCTTGCAGCAGCTGTTTCTAGTTCCAGCTGAATTCTCGGGCCTTGCCTAAGTTGCCAGCACGATACAAATTGTTTTGGAATCACGTTCAACTCAATTCTCTGCTGCAGTAACACCATCTTGTTGTTTTCCCCCCCTTCTCTCTCTCCCTTCCCACACCTTAACAGATATCAGTGTTGACCACCCTGATGAAAAGTCAATAATCACCTACGTTGTGACGTATTACCACTACTTCAGCAAGATGAAAGCTTTAGCCGTGGAAGGAAAGCGCATTGGAAAGGTTTGCATTCTACAGTTTCGTAGGCCTTTGTTCGCAAAACTTTGCTTAGCTTTACTGTCTTTGCTGTGTTTTCCTCCTCTAAAACGAAAACACGAGTGACCTACCTCACGCGGCTGTGCTGGGTGCCAGCAGAACCGTGTATTTTGTGTATTAAGGCCCCATCTACACAGCTGCAAATAAAACGCTTTAAATGGGTTGTAAAGTGCAGTGCACAAATGTGGCACGAGATGGCGATAGTGAGCTATGGAAAATTCAGTGTATTTTTCAAACTTTTTATTTAAAAGCATTATCACAGCCTTTTTAATATGTGTGTATATTCCACCTACAGGGGACACAGGGGCCTGTGAAAGTGGCAGGAAGCCTCTGAGTGACTGTAGCAGCTAGCAGTTTTGCAGCGGCTACAGCTGCCTACAAGGAGCCTTTTCTCTGCAAACTTGCCCTCCCGCTGTCAGCCACCAGACTTTTCCTTGGACTCGGAGTAACAAAGAGCAGCAACTTCCTTTTTTGCTCAGAGCCCTAGATGAAGCTGGGCACTGCCAGGGGAAAATAGTCAAATAAATGGGCAAGTGATAGGACTAAGGCAATCAGAAAGGAACTCTCTGCAGGACCCTGTGGCAGCTGCTACAGTCACACTGTGGCTTCCTGCCATCCCGAGCATAGTTCACGGGACCAGGACGCAAACTTGGGATAAAAGCACTGCACAAATATTATGAGTAATATAATCTCGCCGAAGCCCCAGTTTCAAACCTTCTGTGAACCCTTGTTTTGAAAGCGGAATTGTGTGACCGTCTGTTCCCCCCTCCCTCCCCCAATCTGGAAACGCAGACAAAAATAATTTTCCATTAGCACTTGGAAAGTCACGGCATGCTGCATTTTTGCAGGTCAGCTGCTGCTGTTGCAGTCAGAAGAGGTGCGTTCTCTGAAGTCATAAGACCCCATCCGTCACGCTCCCCCCGGAGCAACCTGGGATCATGGAAACACGGCTCTTTCTGAGTCAACACTCCTCTCCTACTGTTTCATTGCTTTGCGTTGTCAGGAGTCGGTGGTTTTGCCTCTCTGGCTTCCTTTCCAGCCCTGTCTCCAGCCCTAGCACTTGTCCTAGGCCCTCAGATGTCCCTTTCTGCCTGCTTGTCTGCCTGCTTTTGGCTGGGTCAGTCTCAAGGGCAGCCCCACATAGAGCGAGTTACAATAATCCAGTCTGGAGGTGACGATATGGGATTGGGGGGGCAACTCCATCCTTTGCGGGGGTGCAATTAGTGCAAGCACCGTCCGTTAAGAGTTTGGGTGTAATCTTCGACACCTCCTTTTCCATGGAGGCGCAGATTGCAGCTATAACAAAGGCGGCATTTTTTCATCTCCGCCAAGCTAAGCAGTCGGCTCCTTACCTCTCTCGCCCTGACTTAGCCACTGTGATCCACGCGACGATCACCTCCAGACTGGATTATTGTAACTCGCTCTACGTGGGGCTGCCCTTGAGACTGACCCAGAAACTCCAGTGGGTGCAGAATGCCGCGGCGAGACTCCTTACGGGGTCCTCGCTGCGAGATCACATTCACCCGGTGCTATACCAGCGGCACTGGCTCCCGGTGGGGTACGGGATCAGGTGTAAGGTGCTGGTTTTAACCTTTAAAGCCCTATACGGCCTAGGACCCTCGTACCTACGGGACCGCCTCTCCTGGTATGTCCCACAGAGGAACTTACGGTCTTCAAACAAAAACATCCTGAAGGTCCCAGGCCACAGAGAGGTTAAGCTGGCCTCAAATAGAGCCAGGGCTTTTTCGGCTGTGGCTCCAATTTGGTGGAACGCTCTGTCACAAGAGACTAGGGCCTGCGGGACTTGACATCTTTCCACAGGGCCTGCAAGACAGAGCTGTTCCACCAGGCCTTTGGCCAGGGCACAGCCTGACTCCCTCCCTTTGGCAATCCTCACAGAACTTTAGCCTAATGGTTGCCAACAATTTGATTGGAATTAATTTTATAATGAACTGATTTTAGAATGTGGTACTATTTTATTGTTGTTAGCTGCCCTGAGCCCGGCTTCGGCTGGGGAGGGCGGGATATAAATAAAATTTATTATTATTATTATTGTCCTAGGTGCTTGACAACGCCATCGAAACAGAGAAGATGATTGAGAAGTACGAGTCGCTGGCTTCCGACCTCCTCGAGTGGATTGAGCAAACCATCATCATCCTGAACAACCGCAAGTTTGCCAACTCCCTGGTTGGGGTGCAGCAACAGCTCCAGGCCTTCAACACCTACCGCACAGTGGAGAAGCCACCCAAGTAGGCCTCGTCCGACACTGTCCTTTCTCGGGAATTAATCCCAGCTCGATCAGAACAGTTGGGGAGCCTTTAGGCAGTTTGCATCTTCCGATCCCAGACAATTAGAAGCTAGTGTTTCACAAGCCCTCCTTAGTTCATGGTTAGATGCCTTCTGACATTCGCTAACAGCTTTGTTTCTCCATGTACTACTGTATTTTTCACTCTATAAGACGCACCAGACCACAAGATGCACCTAGTTTTTGGAGGAGGAAAACAAGAAAAAAAATATTCTGAATCTCAGAAGCCAGAACAGCAAGAGGGATCACTACGCAGTGAAAGCAGCAATCCCTCTTGCTGTTCTGGCTTCTGTGATAGCTGCGCAGCCTGCATTCGCTCCATAAGACGCACACACATTTCCCCCTTACTTTTTAGAAGGGAAAAAGTGAGTCTTATAGAGCAAAAAATACAGTACTTCCTCTGTGGTCTCTCCCGCGACCAAATTATTGTCTCCACAAACAGCACCGCAAGGTCCTAAGTGGTGTGAGTCACGGACATTATTATATGCTGGAGATGATTGCAGTTGTCTCCACATGTAAACAAAAGGGGGTGCAAGCAGTTGCACACACCTACAAAGGCGAAAAGTACCTTTTATTGGGCAAATATGCCAACAAACAGAAGCAGGAATCCTAGTAGCTTATTACTTTTTATGAGAAGTTGGCCGGTTTTTGAGTCGCACAGAGCTGTTCCTTTTGGACTGAAGAAGAGCCCTGTGCATCTTGAAAGCTTTCTACAGCACCAAACACATTAATCGAATGCACGCGTTTTTAATCTGAAGCGTTTTGGAATCCGTTTGGCTTTCTTTGGCAACAGTCCAGCAACCGCCCTTATATGCTCAAAAGTTATTCTCAGATATTATTTAGTTAGCTTTTTATCTTACTGATCTTGATTGGGTTGGTTTTGCCAGCCTTATCCTGTTGGTGTTTTGTTTGGGGGTAACGCTGCTCCTGCATTTTACAGGAAACTCTTTTGTATTTACACTCAGAAGTAAATCACATGGAGATAAGTGGCTTACTCCCAGGTAATTTCATGCACACTTACCTGGAGAAGTGAGTAAGTTTGTCCTCTGCCCAGGGGCATCAAACATCATAAATACACCACGACTCACAGGACCTCTAATGTGCCAGGAGCAGCTCCCTCGTTTTCTTCACTGTCAGCAGATGCCCTGGACATTGCACATTCATTGTATGCATGGACATTGGAGTGAAGGGGGAAGCCCTCTCTTGCAAAAAAGCTCTATGTACACTCCAGCGTATTGTTCAGGATTGAGCCATGTACCTTATCTCACGGTAGCATAACTCAGAGTAAGTTTAAACCGGTGATTTTCAGAGCAATACCCAGAATGTTGACTCCGACATGCCTGTTTGAAAATGCACAAATTGTGCAGCATTGAAAAGCAGGATGCGTGCCTCTGATCCTGCGGCGGAAATCTAGCTGGGCGTTTTCCCGTCAACTGCAGGAATCGCATAGTGATGCTTCAAATTCACCGGTCAGCAAGCGCGCACAAAGCAGACACTGCGAGAAAAGATTTAATAATAATAAAAAAAGCTTGCTCCTTTTATCTGCTGGGAGCTAAATGCAAACGGTCAATCGGCTGACCTGTCCGGATTGTGACATTTGAACCAGCTGTTTCTAGCTGAGCACATGTGTCTTGCACGCAGCAATATAAAATCCGGGAAGGGGGGATTCAAAAAACAAGAACTGTCAACCATATAAAATACGTCGATATCGGGACGAAATGTCTGGTCGCTTGCTTGGAGAGTTAACGTTTCCCTTTCGGCTCCCCTCGTTTTTTTATCTTCTTTTAGATTCACAGAAAAAGGAAACTTGGAAGTCCTGCTCTTCACCATCCAAAGCAAAATGAGGGCTAATAATCAGAAAGTGTACATGCCCAGGGAAGGGAAACTCATCTCAGACATCAACAAGGTAAATATGCAACTTCCTGGATTAATTGTTTTCTGTAGTGTAAGCAGCTGAGCTATGGGTACTTTGTGGATCAGGCTGTTCCATGCTGAGAGTCCTGGGTGGACCAGGGATAGGATTTCTAGCATGCCTTTATGCGTAGTAGTCATTAAAAATTACAGACTGCCTTTTTATATACAGAAAGCACCTCTAAATGGTGTAAAACCACCACCACAACAGTGGCTTGGTTTGCATAACACATCCCAGTGGAGTACAGGGTCAGGTTTAAGGTGCTGATTTTGACCTTTAAAGCCCCATGCGGCCAAGGACCCACATACCTATGGGACCGCCTCTCCTGGTATGCCCCGCGGAGGACCTTAAGGTCCACAAATGACAGCATTTTGGAGGTCCCAAGTCGCAAGGTGGTTAGATTGGTCTCAACTAGGGCCAGGGCCTTTTTAGGACTGGCCCCGACTTGGTGGAAAGCTCTGTCACAAGAGACTAGGGCCCTGCAGGACTTGACATCTTTCCACAGGGCCTGCAAGACAGAGCTGTTCCGCCTGGCCTTTGGTTTGGACTCAGTCTGACCCTTATGTTTCCCTCCCCTTATGGTCTTGATTTATCAAGTATTTTAAAATGAGGCTGCATTTTAAATTGTATTTTAAATTGGTTTCCCCCCCCCCATTATGTTTTTACTGTAATTTTATTGGTGTTAGCTGCCCTGAGCCCGGCTCTGGCTGGGGAGGGTGGGGTATAAATAAAAGTTATTATTATTATTATTATTATTATTATTATTATTATTATTAAGCAGCCAAATAATGGACAAATGTGCTTGGTCTCAGAGAGGATGTCCCCTTCTCTGATCCTGTTTGCTCCCTCACCTCACTAAACCAAGGTTTGGCTTTGCATGCTATCCATACCAGGGCTCATTGTTAAGCCGTCTCTGTAATAGCCACGAACTCCAGCCAAGAACAAGCCTGAAATGGCACCCAAGTGCCGTATGTGAAATCTCTCCAGGTAGGCCTCCTTGGGGTGGGCATTGCAAAAACGGAGGAGCCACCACTGAAAAGGAGCTGCAACAGTTCAAAAGTGCCCTCTTGGGACGCCTTTCCTTGTCTATGTACACATAGCTCCACTAAAACAATCCCATTTCATAGAATCATAGAATTGGAGAGTTGGAAGGGGCCCCAAGAGCAATCTGGCCCAACCCCCTTCCATGCAGGAATCTCAACTAAAGCATCCATGAAAGATGGTCACCCAACCTCTGCTTAGAAACCTCCAAAAGAGAGTCTGCAACCTGTTAGGATATAGTTCCATTCCACCTTTAGAACAGGCATGTGGAGTTGTTGTATGCCACATGTCTGTTTACTTCCAGCACAGTCTGCTGGGAACTTCCGTTGTATATTGCTTTTGCCTATGCTTTTTGCTTTGACAAGAAGAGAGCAGACATGTTTTCTTTGTCCTGAACTATGCTGAATAAAATGCTTGTAAGGGATGTGGGTGGCGCTGTGGGTTAAACCACAGAGCCTAGGACTTGCCGATTAGAAGTTCGGCGGTTCGAATCCCCGCGATGGGGTGAACTCCTGTTGTTCAGTCCTTGCTCCTTCCCACCTAGCAGTTCAAAAGCATGTCAAATGCAAGTAGATAAATAGGTACCGCTCCGGTGGGAAGGTAAACGGCGTTTCCATGCGCTGCTCTAGTTTGCCAGAAGCGGCTTAGTCATGCTGGCCACATGACCCGGAAGCTGTACGCCGGCTCCCTCGGCCAATACAGCGAGATGAGCGCCGCAACCCCAGAGTCGGCCATGACTGGACCTAATAGTCAGGGGTCCCTTTACCTTTACTTAAATATGCCTTACACATGCCTCTGTCCGCCACTTCCGTTGTGAAGAGTTATTCACTCTGCTGATTAGAGCGTGCTCACGTTTCTAAAGGCTTCTGAAGCTACAAGTCGCCAATTGATGCTGTTCCAGTGGGCTGGAGCCAGCTGGGGGCCTGCGAGTTGCCCCCGTTCCCTGGACGCATCCTATCAGGGAGACCGTTCCACTGTCAAACAGCTCTTACCATCAGAAAGTTATTTTTGATGTTGAGATGGAATCTCCTCTCTTGTAACTTGAAGCCATCGGTTTGAAGCCTACCCTCCAGAGCAGGAGAAAACAAGTTGGCTCCCTCTTCCATGTAACAGCCCTTGAGATATTTGAAGGTGGCTATCATGTCTCCTCTTTTCCAGGCTAAACGTACTTGGTTCCTTCAACCTTTCCTTGCAGTTTTGATCTCCCGGGGGGGACCGCACTTGCTACCCACTGCAGAGCAGAAGTTGCTTCCTATAGGTATCTGGTTGGCTACTGTAAGAAAAGGACGCTGGCATAGATGGTCTATTGCTTTGATCCAGCAGAGCTTTTCTTATGTTGAGACATGGTGTGCAAGCTACTAGTAAGACCCAATGGATAATGCCTGGCTGGCCTGTTGGAATGAGAGAGGCAATTGTGCCCTTCTGTGGCCTCTATTCGCCTCAGTGCAGATAGAACATTGTACCCAGAATTATCTTTCTCAGGTGGATGAGAGAGAACATGAAAAAAGAGCCCTGTTGGATCTCAGGCCAAAGACACTGTCACAAATTCTGCTCATATTGATCCAGAGCAGAACTCTGATATATAGTTGGCAGAGTAAAAACTTTAAAAGGTTGCAGGATTCCCCAAAAAAATAGATCAGAGGCAATTAATATTTCATCCAGCAGAGCTTTACTGCTTCTGAAGGCAATTGAGCATAATGTTCATAAATCCAATACATTCAGGATTGGCACTGTCCATAAGAAATCCAGTTGCAGCAGATTTAACTTACAATAACTTATAATAAGACTAAACCTTAACACTATATACAGAACACCACACCAGAAGGAAGAGAGATAGAAAAGAGTGAAACTCAGGCTCCTTCTGGCCTTATTATTATAGTCAGCATGACCTTGACAGAAAGAGATAACAGAATCCGTTTAAGCCATTGTACTCAGCTTCTCTGAAGGTATAACCCAAACATCAGGAACCTTCTGCTTGTTTCTTTCACACAGAGCAGCTTCCAGAACCCTCTTGAATTAATTACAATAGGAAAGATCTCTACACATCAGATCAATACTTTCTGTACCAAGCAATGCAAACTGACAGACACATCTGGTCCACCACCCTGTTTTTCCACAGTGGCCAACCAGATACTGATGGGAAGCATGCAAGCAGGACATTAACACAACAGTGCTCTCCCCATCTGCAATTCTCAGCAACGGACACTCTAGCTCAGTTGGTTAGAGCATGGTGCTGATAACACCAAGGCTGTGGGCTCGATCCCCATAGGGCATAGCTGCATATTCCCTGCCAACTCTATGATTCTGTGATAAGGAAGAGGTGTCAGAACATCGCCATTAGGGGTCGTCGCCACTGATAACATTACCTTCCATTAATATCTCAAATTCTCTTTTAAAGCCATCCAAGTTGATGGCCATCATCACTGTGAATAAGCACTTTCTCTTGCCTGTCCTGAAGCCTCCCACCTTCATTTTCGTTGGGTGTCCGCACATTCTTGTGTTCTGAAAGAGAGAGGGGGGAGTTTTGAATGTCTGATGTTTTATTGTGCTTTTAATATCCTGTTGGTAGCCGCCCAGAGTGGCTGGGGAAACCCAGTCAGATGGGTGGCATGCAATTGTTGCTGTTATAAGAAAACTTCTCTCAAGCCATTTCTCCAAGCCGTGTATAATTCTATGCACTTCAATCATGTCACCTCTTGCCTGCCTTTTCTCCAAATTAAAAAGTCCCAAATGCAATAACCTTTCCTCCTTGCAGAAGACCCTTGTGTGCAATGGGGGCATCTTGCAGAGAGTCTCATTGGAGTGCAGCAAAGATGCCGAGATAGGGGTGGGGAGAGCCAGGGAGCTGCTTTTCTGGTTTAGCCAGCTGAACAGCAAGCAGCTCACCGAGATCCCTGGGGGGGAAAGCAAAGTGCTTTAAAACAGGCTAAGCCTTCCTAATTTGCTTTTTCATCCTGGCTGGAATTCGCAGGGCAGCTGTTGCTTGCATCCGCAAGCTTGGCTCCGGATCGCTTCGAGCTATAAAACTCTCCCACTCCCGTATTTGTCTGCTAAGACTCCCTTGCCTGTAAGATCCTGGAGATCCTTGTGTTCCAGGCAGCGTGACAATCCCCAGGATTTAGGAAAAACCCTCCGGAACGGCATGTGGCTAATTACAGATCTGTTTCTTTACGTGACAAATAGGCTGGCTTGCTTTTTAGCATTTAGGCACAGCACCGTTACGGTTACGGCTTCAAAGTACGCAACTGAACAAAACCCTTTTGGGAAGCAAGGGTACCTAAGATGTCAGCTTACCCGTGTCTGCTGCTGTGGTCACTGCGGTCATCAGGGGCCTGCCAGCGTCCACTGCATAGTGGACAAATCCCTGCTCAGCCATGGAACTCAGCTGGGTGACCTTGGGCCATTCACGGTCTCTCAGCCTAACCTACCTAACAGGGTTGTTGTAGGATAAAACGAGAAGGAGGAGAGCGCACCACCGTGAGGGAAGGTGGGATATAAATGTGATGGATACATCAGTCAGTAGCATAGCAACCTTTGTGCTATAGGGCTTCCATCCAGAAGATATCAAGACAGGCGCTGTCCCTTTTGGGAACTTGCCACCCCTCTTGAAGACATTTTTATTTCACCAGGGCTTCCCAGAAAGATAATCCTGGCCTGATTGCTGCTAATTTTGGTACAGGATAATGCTGTTTTGACAGGTTGTTTAAGATGATGATGATTTTTCATTATGTTGATTTCTGCTTTGTACATCACTCCGAGATTCATCTGAATACAGTGGTACCTCGCAAGACGAATGCCTCGGAAGACGAAAAACTCGCAAGACGAAAGAGTTTTTCGTTTTCTGAGTTGCTTCGCAAGACGGATTTCCCTATGGGCTTGCTTCGCAAGACAAAACGTCTTGCGCCTTTTTTTTTAAACCGCCAATGCATTCCTATGGGAAACCGTCAATACACAGTGGTGCTTCACAAGACGAAAAAACTTGTAGAACAAAAAAACTCACAGAACGAATTAATTTCATCTTGCGAGGCACCACTGTACAAAGCGATCAATACATTTTCTAAATGAACAGAATCAATGCTTAGGACTGGGGCAGATGGGGTCTCACATTCAGTAAAAGGAACAGAGAGTCCCATACAAATGACTTGCCCAGCTCTTAGCGTTTTCTTTCTGAAGGTCCAAAGGGATACACTGAAAGGAAGCTTAAGCCTTGTTTTTCATATCCATCCTGAATTACATGTCGTGTTTTTAGGTTTTACACTTTTACTTCACTTTAGTTTTTTGCCGTAGGCATGAGATCTAGAAACGTGTCCTTTAAAAAAAAGAAAGAAAGCTACTCTCTGGCCCTTGTGTCAGCCCTCAGGTTCTGCGAGTCAGCATATGTTTACTGCCATACAGAGCCCCAGAGTTATTCCAATAGAGTATGGAAAGAAAATGACCTGGATAAAAGACGCATGTTTTGTGCCTGTTTGGGCAAAACTAGCTTCTGTGACACTTCGGCCCACCCCAAATCCACGCACTTTGCCTTCTGCTCTCTAATTAGCGCCAACAATCCGAATCGTTCCTTATTAATATTATTGTGCATTGATGATTCAGCACTTAATAGAATTTCTCACAGACTTTTTCTTTATGTAAATTCATTTTTAAAAAATGCATATATTTTTTGGTTTACCCAGGCCTGGGAAAGACTGGAAAAAGCTGAACATGAAAGAGAACTGGCACTGCGTAACGAGCTCATCCGACAGGAGAAACTGGAACAACTCGCCCGCAGATTCGACCGCAAGGCAGCTATGAGGGAGACGTGGCTGAGCGAAAACCAGCGCCTGGTTTCTCAGGTGAGATTGGGGTTTGTGTGTGTGTGTGTGTGTGTGTGTGTGTGTGTTTAAAGTAACGTTTTTTTGGCCAACCCACTCCGCACTGAGCTCCTGAGAGCTTGTTGAACCCCCTTGTGGAATTCAGAGAAAATTAAAGCTTGTCCGACTGCTCATCAAGTGTTGCCTATTTCTAAGGTGCAGTTAGACACAAGAAAGGAAGTTGCTTTATCAGACCACTCGTCCATCTAGCTTGGTATTATTATTATTTATTGAATTTATATACCGCCCTATACCTGGGGGGGTCTCAGGGCGATTCATGGAATAAAATCAAGATATAAAAGCCAGTGTGGTGTAGTGGTTAAGAGCGGTGGACTTGTAATCTGGGGAACCGGGTTCGCTTCCCTGCTCCTCCACATGCAGCTGCTGGGTAACCTTGGGCCAGTCACACTTCTCTGAAGTCTCTCAGCCCCACTCACCTGTTATGGGGAAGGAAGCTAGCCGCTTTCAGACTCCTTAGGGTAGTGATAAAGCAGGATATCAAATCCAAAACTCTTCTTCTCTTCTTTAAAATACATAATAAAAATGACAACTCAATACTCCCCCCCCCAAAAAAACCCCCCACCACATTCTAAAAGGGCATAGGATGTAAATCGGATCACCCTAAGGCCTGGTTAAAAGGAACGTTTTTGCCTGGTGCCTAAAGGTGTATAATGAAGGCACCAGGCGAACTTCCCTGGGAAGAGCATTCCACAGGCAGGGAGCCACTGCAGAGAAGACCCCGTTCTCGTGTTGCCACCCTCCGGACCTCTCAAGGAGGAGGCACACAAAGGAGGGCCTCAGAAGATGATCTCAGGGTCCAGGTAGGTTCATATGGAAAGAGGTATTGTGGTTCTGAGCCGTTTAAGGCTTTGCTAGGTCAAAATCAGCACTTTGGTATTGTCTGCACTGGCTAGCAGTGTCTCTCCGGGTTTTCAGGAAGAGGACATTTCCGCCCCTACCTGGAGATGAAGGGAACTGAACCTGGGACCTTGTAATTGCAAGGCAGAAATCCTGCCTCTGAGCTACTGAGGCACTTTGCCAAATTCTGTGACACAGATTTTGTGCAGAGATTAACAGCTGACCACTGTCATGGGCAAAACTGGTTGCCTGGCATGGGGAACTAAATCCAGTTCCCTACTCCTACTCTAGAGTCAGGATAGGGGCATGCAGCGTTCCTTCCAACTGTCGTCTTCTACGACTTATGCGACTTCCTGGCAATATGCCACCTGTTAGGTAGATACGATTCGAGGAACAGGGCAGAAGTGTGACATGGTTTCTGAATTCTACTTTGCTGGCTCTCCAACTGGTCCATATGCAGAATTAGCAAGCTTAACTAGTAAAATTAGAGAAGAAGATGAGACGGCTTTTAGAGGGTATTGGAAATGTGTGTAGATTATTTAAAAACCTATTGTAAACATGCGAAAACGCTAGCAGGTTTGGAGTAAGCTCAGCAGTAAAAGTTACTCGTACCTACGGGACCGCCTCTCCTGGTATGTCCCACAGAAGAACTTACGGTCTGCAAATAAAAATATCCTGAAGATCCCAGGCCTCAGAGAGGTTAGGCTGGCCTCAACTAGAGCCAGGGCTTTCTCGGCCGCAGCTCCAATCTGGTGGAACGCTCTGTCACAAGAGACTAGGGCCCTGCGGGACTTGACATCTTTCCGCAGGGCCTGTAAGACAGAGCTGTTCCACCAGGCCTTTGGTCAGGGCACAGCCTGACCCCCTCCTCCGGCAATCTGCACAGAATCTTGCTTAATGGTTGCCATCAATTTGATTTTAATTAATTTTTATAATGAAAGGTTTTTAAAATGTTGGATTATTTTGATTGTTGTTAGCCACCCTGAGCCCAGCTTTGGCTGGGGAGGGCGGGCTATAAATAAAATTTATTATTATTATTATTACTCTGAGAATAAGGTGGAGGGAGGAAGGTACTGATTCATGATAACATGCAGCAGCAATAGATAATTTGAGGAAACCGTGGAAGGGTGGATGGGAAGTCGACCCTCAAGGAAATAAATACAGTCATACCTTGGTTTTCAAACAGCTTAGTTCTCACACGTTTTGGCTCCTGAACGCTGCAAACCCGGAAGTGGCTGTTCCGGTTTGCAAACTATTTTTGGAAGCCGAATGTCCGACATGGCTTCTGTGGGTTCTGATTGGCTGCAGGAGCTTCCTGCAGCCAATCAGAAGCCGTGCTTTGGTTTCCAAGCATTTTGGAAGTCAAATGGACTTCCGGAATGGATTCTGTTCGACTTCCAAGGTACGACTGTATTGGAAAACGTTTGAGCGATTGTATTTCATTTTAGGAGAAATTATAAACAAAATTGAAACAGAACAAAAAAAAATCTGAAGGCATTTTAGTGATCAAGGTTTAATATATAGTTTTTTTAACTGCCACTATATCTGAACTGTCTCTGTTGTACTCAGTTGCAATTCAGTGTATCCCTGTTGTGTTTTATGATTTTCCTGATATTGTAAGTGAACCGGAACTGGTCTGTGACCGTAGTACAGTGGTACCTCGCAAGACGAATGCCTCGCAAGACGAAAAACTCGCAAGACGAAAGAGTTTTTTGTTTTTTGAGTTGCTTCGCAAGACGAATTTCCCTATGGGCTTGCTTCGCAAGACGAAAACGTCTTGTGCCTTTTTCTTAAAATACATTCCTATGGCAAACCGTCAATGCATTTCCTATGGGAAACCATGCTTCGCAAGACGAAAAATTCACAAGACGAAAAAACTCGCAGAACGAATTATTTTCGTCTCGCGAGGCACCACTGTAATAAAATTCATTCATTCATTCATTCATTCACCTCCATGTGGTTTGGAATTCCTCTGTCTGATTTGTTGCTGCGTGAAGAAATACCGTCCACAAATCTTTCCACATTCAGTAACCCTTGTCCATTAAAAAAAAACGGAACTCTCTGTCTTTTAACAGGACAACTTTGGGTTTGACCTCCCCGCTGTGGAGGCTGCCACGAAGAAGCACGAAGCCATCGAGACGGACATTGCGGCCTACGAGGAAAGGGTCCAGGCAGTGGTTGCTGTGGCCAAGGAGCTGGAGGCTGAGAACTACCACGACATCAAACGCATCACGGCCAGGAAAGATAACGTCTTCCGCCTATGGGAGTACCTCCTGGAGCTGCTCAGGGCACGCAGGCAACGGCTGGAGATGAACCTTGGTCTGCAGAAGATATTCCAGGAGATGCTGTATATCATGGACTGGATGGATGAGATGAAGGTAATTGGCAGAAGTGGGGAACAAATAGGCTCAGAAAGAAGGCTGGGCCTTCTCTTTTTTCCCCCAAATTTTTTTATTGATTTTCACATAATTATAAACAAACAAACACAAACAAACATAAATCATAACCTCATTAAAAATTACACTTATTAACATTGTTAAGCGGCTGCCTCACTTCCCCTTGGTTGAATTTCAGTGTATATCCTTGTAACGGTTTTCCAAATCACAGTTCTTATAAAATTTGACTTGAAGATTAACATCCTTAAATCTTTTCATTTTGAAATTAAATATGTTAATTCATCACTTATATAAAATCCTAAACCAATTAAGTATCTGCAAGCTGTTTCTACTTAATTTAACTTAACTAAATAATCATTAAATTTTGACCACTTTTCCTGATACTCCTCCTCCTTCTGGCCGCGGACTCTTCCGTCTAGGTCAGCTAGCTCCGAAAAGTCCATCATCTTCATCTGCCATTCTTCCACTGTTGGTAATTCTTGTGTTTTCCACTTTTTAGCTAGTAAAAATACAGCAAGGTTGCCATCTTGAATTTTTTGTGGGTTGCCTTGCCAGACATTCACGCTCAGGGAAATGGCAGTGGCGCTTATCCTGCTGGGAGCTGGTTCTCACGTCATATTGGAGTCCAAAATACACAGGGGCTCAAGCCAGTTAAGAGTTATGTGCATGTAGAATCAGACAGGTGTGAGAGACCAAATTCGACATTTGCAAGGCTTACCTGGGAAACACCAGTACCTCATAGGAAAGCATGCATATTTGGGCACAAAATACCATTGAGATCTCAAAATACACCTCTCTAATGAAAAAACCCGCCCTAAAACACAAAGTTTGCCCCCAGGAACTCTAGAAAAATGGTGTTTTTGACTGGGTGGTTTTGTGCAAACAGGTGTTGTTGCTGTCTCAAGACTATGGCAAGCATCTCCTCGGAGTAGAAGACCTATTGCAGAAACACACACTTGTCGAGGCTGACATCTCTATTCAGGCCGAGAGAGTGAGAGGGGTCAATGCATCAGCCCAAAAATTTGCCACGGACGGGGAAGGTAAGTCTGTTTTAAGAAACGGCAGCTTGGGCTAGTAAGCCCTTGTTTACTTATCCTTCGGTAGAGAGCCACTTTTGAGCTCTTTGTTGGCCCACAAGTGTAATAAACTAATTTTATGTAGACCAAGGTGCCTCTACACCCCAATAAAGCATTTGTCCAGACGATTTGTGGCTCACTGTGCCTCCTCGGCCCCAACTTTTTCTACCAGCAGTCAGGAGGCATGAGCTACTCTACCATGCCCCATTTACCCCTGTTGGGCATGCTGTAATTCCTTTATCTGGGAGATTCCCATTGTGGACAACATACAGTCGTACCTTGGATCTCAAACGCCTTGGCTCCCAAACAAATTGGCTCCCAAATGATCAAAACCCGGAAGTGAGTGTTGTGGTTTTTGAACGTTCTTTTGGAAGCCGAACATCCTCCGCGGGTTCCGATTGGCTGTAGGAGCTTCCTACAACCAATCATAAGCCGCGCTTTGGATTCTGAACATTTTGGAAGTCGAATGGACTTCCGGAGCGGATTCCGTTTGACTTCCAAGTTACGACTGTACGTACGTTCCATTTTGCATGTGGCTCCTTCGGAATTTCCTGCAGCAGAGCATGTGGGGTGGTGGCACTTCTCTCTCATCACGTTACAGAGGAAAGCAGCGGGCGAGGCAGGGTGGGGATATAGGAGCACCTGCGTGAAAGGTGCAGGATAATGACAGATGCAGTGTGGGATGGGTGGGTTTGGACCTGTTTGTGCGCTTCTTGGGGACGTTCTGGCAGAAGAACAATGAGTGGGGTCTCCGAACACGTTCCAGCAGTCTGAATTGTCTCGACATGTAAGGCATCCCAGAAGATTGCGTCTGTTAAAGTGAATCTGTTTGGTCCTCAGCGCCCATGAGCACACGAATTATCTTAACATCAGCTGCTGAATATAATCTGGCCTGCTCTGCAGTTTGACTTTCCATATGCCTCTTGTGCCTACCGACAGGTTACAAGCCTTGCGACCCGCAAGTTATCCGAGACCGAGTGGCTCACATGGAGTTCTGCTACCAGGAGCTGTGTCAGTTAGCGGCCGAGCGCCGAGCTCGCTTGGAAGAGTCCCGGCGCCTCTGGAAGTTCTTCTGGGAGATGGCTGAAGAGGAGGGCTGGATAAGGGAAAAAGAGCAGATCTTGTCGTCGGACGATTACGGAAAAGACTTGACCAGCATTGTCCGCCTTCTCAGCAAGCATAAGGCGTTTGAGGATGAGATGAGCGGTCGGAGCAGCCACTTCCAACAGGCTATCAAGGAAGGGGAGGACATGATAGCCGAGGACCACTTTGGGTCAGAGAAGATCAGAGAGAGGATTGCGGACATCAAGAACCAGTGGGCAAATCTGGAGCAGCTCTCCACCATCCGGAAGAAGCGGCTGGAAGAAGCTTCCCTCCTCCACCAGTTCCAGGCAGACGCCGATGATATCGACGCGTGGATGTTGGACATCCTCAAGATTGTCTCCAGCAGTGACGTGGGCCATGACGAGTATTCCACTCAGTCCTTGGTGAAGAAACACAAAGACGTGGCCGAGGAGATCGCAAGCTACAGGTCCATCATGGATTCCCTGCACGAACAGGCCGGAGCCTTGCCGCGGGAGCACGCGGAATCAACCGATGTGCAGAGCAGGCTGTCCGGAATGGAAGAAAGGTACAAGGAGGTTGCTGAGCTCACGCGGCTTCGTAAACAGGCCCTGCAGGACACCTTGGCCCTGTACAAGATGCTCAGCGAAGCGGATGCCTGTGAGCTTTGGATCGACGAGAAGGAACAGTGGCTGATCAACATGGAGATCCCTGAGAAACTGGAAGACTTGGAGGTGATCCAGCACAGGTGAGAGGCTGAGATGGGCTCCGTCAGGTAATTGCAGCTCTGCGCCGGATATTGCTTAGTTGTCGGCGCTCTGCTCATGCTTCCTTTTCTTCTTTTGACTCCCTCTCTAGATTTGAAAGCTTAGAGCCGGAAATGAACAATCAGGCGTCACGGGTTGCTGTGGTGAACCAGATTGCGAGGCAGCTAATCCACAATGGCCATCCGGGCGAGAAGGAAATCAAGGCGCAGCAAGATAAGCTCAACACAAGGTGGGTTCAGCGATGAATGCAGTGCTGGTTCTTTGCTGCCTTTTGTGGGGGGCAGCATTAGGACCCAACCCACGTAGATCTGATGTCATTTCGTAGTGGTCTATACCCCGTTTCATAGATTCATAAAACTGTAGAGTTGGAAGGGACCCCTGAGGGTCTAGTCCAAACCTCTGCAATGCAGGAATATCAACTAAAGCATCCGTGACAGATTTTGTGTTGCTTAACTGGATTTGCTCTTGCAGTTTAAGATGAGAAATTTACTTACTTTTTAAAAAAAAAAAGAATATTTATTAGTGGTTTGGAAATTACAGAAAGAAAAAAAGAAAGAAAAGGAAACAATATAAAGTTAACAAAACATATAATACAATTGCAATAAAAAAAACCCACTACAACAATACAAAAAAAAATAATACATTAAACACACATATCCAATATTCCATATCTTTACCTTTCATTAACTTGATTCATCAACCTCCTTGCACCTCCCTTTTTTGTATTCTATTTCAATTAACTATTTCAGCAAATTCTTTCCATCTTACTCAATTTTTGTACTATAATTTATCTTAACAGTCTAACCTTAAATTTTCCATTTTATCCCATTATCAATCCATTTTTACTTAAGTCTTAATTACATTTCTGCTAAAACCATATAACTTCATTCCAGGATTTATTTACTTACTGTACAGATTTATTATTATTTTATTATGTTTTAAACAACAAAATAAAAAGCAAAAATGTGAGTGGGGAAAAGAAAGGCACACTGTAACACTATAAGAATCAACAATTGCAATTCTGTATACGTATGCTTATTTAATATATAAATATTATTATTATTATCTAAATACATATACAGTGGTACCTTGAGTTACAAATGCCTCAGGTTACAAACGCTTCAGGTTACATACACTTCAGGTTACATACACTTCAGGTTACAGACTCCGCTAACCCAGATATAGTACCTCGGGTTAAGAACTTTGCTTCAGGATCAGAACAGAAATCTTGCTCTGGCGGAGTGACAGAAGCAGGAGGCCCCATTAGCTAAAGTTGTGCTTCAGGTTAAGAACAGTTTCAGCGTATGTAACCTGAAGCATATGTAAGCCAAGGTACCACTCAGGGGTAGGCAAGGTTTACTTTGCCTGGGCCGTTTCTCTCCAGCGGAGATTCCTCTGTGGGCTGGAACGTGCGCACACATGAGCGCGCGCGCCTGCGATTTTCCAGCGACGCAGAAGCGAGTCCCCACACTGCGTCAGTTTAGTACAGCGTGCGGGGGCTCGCCAAGCGAGCAGCTCAGTTTGGGGGCAGCTTGTGGGCTGGTTAAACGACCCCCTGTGGGCCGCTTGTGTCTCATTGGCCTTAGGTTGCTGACCCCTGTCTTAACTGCTTCAGGATGTTTAGAATTACAGCCATTAAAGTGGGGGAGCAAAGTTCCAAAATCAAAAGGAGGAAAAGGGTTCCACCTGAGACTCTTCCATGAATTGTTAGTTATTTTCTTTATTCAGATACTCTAGCAGTAATACTGCGGCCCAGTACACAATAAGAACATGACTTACCGTATTTTTCGCCCTATAGGACGCACCTTTTCCCCTCCAAAAAATGAAGGGGAAATGTGTGTGCGTCCTATGGGGCGAATGCAGGCTTCAGGAGAGCCCCAGCGCCAGCCCCACAAGGTCGGGGGACAGAGGGAGGCGGAACGCCGCCATCCCGCTGTCTCCTGAAGTGGTTTGTAGGCTGACGACGGGGAGACCCCGCCGCCAGCCCCGCAAGCTCCGGGGACAGTGGGGAGGCGCAGCGCGTCTGCCCGCTGTCCCCGGACCTGATCTGAAGGCGGGGGGTGGGGAGAAGAGCGCTTCTCCCCGCTGCCTGCCCCACAAGCGCCTGGGGGGGGGGAATAAAATGTTTTTTCTTTATTTTCCCCCCAAAAAACTTGGTGCGTTCTATGGGCCGGTGCGTCCTATGGGGCAAAAAATACGGTACACTTCACCGATCAACAACTCCTGCCGTATGTCTTTAAACTTCTTTGCGAGCTGAGGGAGCAGAGGTACCTCATATACTAAAGAGCACATTCGGCAGATTGGGAAGGAAGAGCCATGATAAATGTTCACGTTATGTTTCTCCATCTTACCTCCTGTGTTTCTCTGTACAAGGTGGAGCCAGTTCAGAGAGCTCGTTGACGTGAAGAAAGAGGCCCTGCTCTCAGCCCTCAGTATCCAGAACTACCACCTTGAATGCAACGAAACCAAGTCGTGGATCAGGGAGAAGACAAAGGTGATTGAATCCACCCAAGAGCTTGGGAATGACCTGGCCGGCGTTATCGCTCTTCAGAGGAAGCTGACTGGGATGGAGCGCGATTTGGTCGCCATCGAGGCCAAGTTAAGCGACCTCCAGAAAGAAGCCGAAAAGTTGGAATCGGAGCACCCTGACCAAGCTCGGGCCATCCTGTCGAGGCTCGCCGAAATCAACGACGTTTGGGAAGAGATGAAGACGACCTTGAAGAACCGGGAAGAGTCCCTTGGGGAGGCCAGCAAGCTGCAGCAGTTTCTGCGCGACCTGGACGACTTCCAGTCTTGGCTGTCCCGCACCCAGACGGCCATTGCCTCGGAAGACATGCCGAACACGCTGACGGAAGCCGAGAAGCTACTCACACAGCACGAGAACATCAAGAACGAGATCGACAATTACGAAGAGGACTATCAGAAGATGAGGGACATGGGCGAGATGGTGACCCAAGGGCAGACAGATGCTCAGTACATGTTCCTGCACCAGCGCCTGCAGGCCTTGGACACCGGATGGAACGAGCTGCACAAGATGTGGGAAAACCGGCAGAACCTTCTCTCCCAGTCCCATGCCTATCAGCTCTTCCTCAGAGACACAAAGCAAGCAGAAGCCTTCCTTAACAACCAGGTGAGGGGGTGTCATGTTAAAAAGGGGAGAGGAGAGGTCCGTAGCTCACGGGTGGAACATTGCTTTGCAGGCAGAAGGGCCCAGGTTCATTTCCTGTATCCCCAGTCAAGGCTGTGAATGTCCCTTGCCTGAAACCCCAGACAGCTGCTGATGGTCAGAGTGGACAATGCTGAGTTAGATGGACTCAGTGTAAGGCTCTAGGCTCCTATGTACTATCTGTCTAGCCTGTCAAAGGTCAGGACAGTCACGTAATATGAGCAATTCTGGGGCCTATTTGCCATGCATGGTGTCTGAAAGAGGTTTAAATCCCGGATCTAACCTTCCACTGAAAGTTATTTCCTCGTAGCAGCACCATATCTGTCAACTTTCCCCCTTTCTTGCGAGGAATCCTATTTGGAATAAGGGAATTTCCCTTAAAAAAAGGGAAATGTTGACAGTTATGAGCAGCACATACATTTTGGTACCAGCAAAACTAATTTGGAATCTGCGCCCATGGTGTAGAGCTCAGAAAACTCAGGAAGCAGTTTCCTAATTGATCCTCAAGATTAATTTTTCTTACAAATTAATCTTCTCAAGTTGATCTGTTGGCTGCATTCTCCAGACCATGGTTCAGGCTCCTCTTCTGCCCCTTCCCTCTCTGGCATGCCTTAATAGAAGATGTCCTGGTTTCTCAGACCATAGTTTGCCGTGAAGCTTCAGTCGCTAGACTGTGGTTTGAGTGAACCTAGCAAACCGCAGTTTGGTCCTGATTTCCAGTTCTGGTTTGGAGGGATCACTCAAACCATGGTTTGATGGTTCAGACTTAATAGCAAACCATGGTGTAAGGGAATCAGGAAGTCTTCTAACAAGGCATGACAAAGAGTGGAGAAAGGGGAAGAAGGAGGGGAAGTTTGAATTTGACACTCATTCCCAGTCATCTCTTAAACTGTGGTCTAGAGGATTGGGAATAGAGCATCTGAATGTAACCAGTGATACGTGGCATGGTTTTGTGAATGCTCTAACATACCCCATAAATATGTGAAGATGACTTGCCCACTCTGGGCTCAACACAGATTTGAAAAGTTTTCTGGGAGGTGTTGTGCTGCTGCCTTGGCATACAATAGAGAATTCACAGAAGTGATATTTGTGCCAACAGAGTCATAGTTGGAAAGGCTTCACTGTATCTGTTTTAATCATTACAGGAATATGTTTTGGCACACACTGAAATGCCCACCACTTTGGAGGGGGCAGAAGCTGCAATCAAAAAACAGGAGGATTTCATGACCACAATGGATGCCAACGAGGAGAAGATCAACGCAGTTGTAGAGACCGGAAGGAGACTGGTTAGCGATGTCAACATCAACTCTGACAAGATCCAAGAGAAAGTGGACTCCATTGATGACAGGTAGACTTTGCTGAGAATATTTAGTGAGTTGGGCACCAGGTCTACACTCTCCCCATTTCCTTATTTGTGTTTGTCTGTTTTTACAAAATGTACATGTGGAACGCGGGTGGCGCTGTGGGTAAAAGCCTCAGCGCCCAGGGCTTGCCGATCGAAAGGTCGGCGGTTCGAATCCCCGCGGCGGGGTGTGCTCCCGTTGTTCGGTCCCAGCGCCTGCCAACCTAGCAGTTCGAAAGCATCCCTAAGTGCAAGTAGATAAATAGGGACCGCTTACTAGCGGGAAGGTAAACGGCGTTCCGTGTGTGGCTCTGGCTCGCCAGAGCAGCGATGTCACGCTGGCCACGTGACCCGGAAGTGTCTCCGGACAGCGCTGGCCCCCGGCCTCTTGAGTGAGATGGGCGCACAACCCTAGAGTCTGTCAAGACTGGCCCGTATGGGCAGGGGTACCTTTACCTTTACCTTTTTACATGTGGCTTTATATCCAGATTATATCCAGATTATCCAGTGCACAATTAAATTATGGCTATCCAGGTTTACTTGACCAGTGTTACCAGTGTTCCTCAAGGGAAGTCCAGGGCGAATGCCAGCTGTAGGCCCTGCTATGGTGCTGTGGCCCTGGCAGCTACCCAAGGGCAGCAGGTCCACATGCCCTTTATAAGGCTGCTTGGGTTGTTCTAGAAAATGTTGGCTATGAAAGTCTCTCAGATTGCACCGTGAGCAGCAGACCTTCTTGGCGCATAAGCCGTTGCTTCAGGACCACTAACTGTAATGGGAGGTGTTGACAGATGCTATCGACGCCACCTCATAATTGCACCCAAGACATCTCCTGCACCGACTGTCCCTGCCAAGTCTGTCTAGACTTAGGAAGTTCGCTGTGAGCAGTGCACACACCCACCCATCCAGCCACAGCGCTGGCTGTTAACCGCTGTCAGATGGAAGTGTGAGAGACACAGCAGGACGATGGGTTGACATTGGCCCTTGAGGCTGCAGCACTCTGGGATGTCAGCTGCCGCGCCTCATCACTTGATTAATATTGAAGTAATAGTGCCACTGTATTCTGCTCTGGTCAGACCTCACCTGGAGTACTGTGTCCAGTTCTGGGCACCACAGTTCAAGAAGGACACTGACAAACTGGAACGTGTCCAGAGGAGGGCAACCCAAATGGTCAAAGGCCTGGAAACGATGCCTTATGAGGAACGGCTAAGGGAGCTGGGCATGTTTAGCCTGGAGAAGAGGAGGTTAAGGGGTGATATGATAGCCATGTTCAAATATATAAAAGGATGTCACATAGGGGAGGGAGAAAGGTTGTTTTCTGCTGCTCCAGAGAAGCGGACACGGAGCAATGGATCCGAACTACAAGAAAGAAGATTCCACCTAAACATTAGGAAGAACTTCCTGACAGTAAGAGCTGTTCGACAGTGGAATTTGCTGCCAAGGAGTGTGGTGGAGTCTCCTTCTTTGGAGGTCTTTAAGCAGGGGCTTGACAACCATATGTCAGGAGTGGTCTGATGATGTTTCCTGCTTGGCAGGGGGTTAGACTCGATGGCCCTTGGGGTCTCTTCCAACTCTATGATTCTATGATTCTATGAGTAGCAAAGGCACATGTCTGCATGGGGAACATCCGAGGTTCTTCCTTGGGCATCTTCGTTTAGAGTAGGGATGAAGAGCCCAAGGGCCTCATTCCCTTCTGGCAGCTGCTTGAGGGGTCACCTGTCCTATGGGGAGGGGGGCCAGAGTCAGAAGGCGGCAGAACAACAAGTGAAAATGGTTACCTTTTGGCAGTGGGCTAGTTCCTACACATGCTGAAATCTGGGGGGGGGGGGGAATCAGATTTCAAGGACATATTCCAGCCAGGCAAAAAACACGGGGTGAGCCAGTGAGCAGTGTGGTCTGGGCAGTGTTCTGAAAGTCAGACCTGGAGGGCCTGAGTTTTTCCAACCCCTAGGTAACCTTGGATAGCTGCTGCCCCAGATCAGGGGTGACACGCCTCTGAATGCTGGTTACTTTTGATTACAAGTGGAAGAGTGGGAGTGGCCTCCGGGACCACATAACACTGGTCCTGAGAGATCTGCATTGGCTCCCAGTACGTTTCCGAGCACAGTTCAAAGTGTTGGTGCTGACCTTTAAAGCCCTAAACGGTCTTGGCCCAGTATACCTGAAGGAGCGTCTCCATCCCCATCGTTCTGCCCGGACACTGAGGTCCAGCGCCGAGGGCCTTCTGGCGGTTCCCTCATTGTGAGAAGTGAGGTTACAGGGAACCAGACAGAGGGCCTTCTCGGTAGTGGCACCCACCCTGTGGAACGCCCTCCCAGCAGATGTCAAAGAGAAAAATAACTACCAAACTTTTAGAAGACATCTGAAGGCAGCCCTGTTTAGAGAAGCTTTTAATATTTAATGCTGTATTGTTTTTAACACTTGATTGGGAGCCGCCCAGAGTGGCTGGGGAAACTCAGCCAGATGGGCGGGGTATAAATAATAAATTATTATTATTATTATTATTATTATTATTATTATTATTATTGAGTGCAATTCCTCTCAGGTTGTGGGCTTCCCATAGGCATATCCAGTTGGTTGTTGTGGGATGCAGGATGCTTAGCTAGAGGGCCTCTGGGTTGATCTGGCAAAGCTCTTCTTGCGCTCTTGGAGTTGCCAGTGCTCAATGAGATGGATCAGCGCTCTGTCCTGGTATAAGACACCTTCCTCTGTCAGCTATCACCTGTGTTTCTCCCTCACAAAATGGCCGCCAAAATGAGGAAACCAGAAGGAAAGGGAGGCTCACAAAGCTTGCCACACCAGCCTTCGCCAACTTAGTGCCCTCCAGATAATTTTGGACACCAACTCCCATCAGCCCCGGCTAGCATGGCCAATGACTGGGGATGATGGGAGTTGTAGTTCGGCAACACCTGAAAGATAGCACTGTGGGTTGCCTCTTGATAGGGATGACCAACTTCTCCTGCGATGGAGCACAAGTCTTCTACAGCATCGCCAGCATGCAGTTTCAAGTTTGGGTTGCTCGTTTTAATGTTGTGACTGCGTCTGGAAAGACGTTAAGCTTTTTTTGGGGAAACAACGACACATTTTTATGGATGTTTTTCTTTTTTAAAACCACAGCCTCCGCTTACATAAGCCTAATCACCTGCAGGGCAATCTTAAGGCTGTTACTTTCTTTAGGGATTATAGAAACCGCTGGAGCTGGCCTTGGTGGAAGTAAGTTTATGGGGTGCTGAGTCATAGCAGTGACTTATTAAAGAGCCTTTGAGGAAAACTTGTCTTCTGTGAGAAAGCCTCGTAATGTGTAATGGGATCAGAAAGAGGCTTCAAGTTTGGTCAAAGCATGTTAACTTTAATGTGGTTTGAATGAAAAATAAAAAAAATAAGTTGGACCAATTTTTGCCCTGTACAACAGGAGAGAAATCCTAATTTGATTAGCACAGGGGAAGCTGGCCCAGTCTCTGTGGCTAAATCCAATATAGCTCAAATGATGCACAGGAAATAGCATGACCACTGTCTCTAACCAGCATGGTTTTACAGTCTAATGTTCTCTTCCCCTCCAAAAAAAAGGAGCGTGTGTAACCACATGGACCTCATATTTTCTTTCTAGAAGTGAAATGCCATTACAGTGCAGCAGGTGAGAGTTTTGGAGCCTTGAGCAGGGAGAGGGTCTGGTTTCAAATTCCTGCTTGCTAGGTGGCCTTTGGCAAGGTACCATCTGTCTGCCCAGCTTGCTTCACTTCTAGCACATACAATGAGAGCCGGTGTAGCCAAGAGAGGAAGCTGCAAATCACAGAGTCCTGGGTTCAAATCTCACCGGAATTGGGAAGGCAGCCTTAGTTAGACAGCATACCCTCTGGGAATACCCTCTGCAGTGTAGCAGTAATAATATGGATGTGCAGGGCAGGGTTATTACTAGTAGAATAACGTCTGCGAACCTTCTGATGTTGCAGACCGCAATGTGCCGCTTGGGGACACACTTACCCATTTTCACAGGCTGAATAGGGGAGAGTCCGAAATGTCTAGAACAGGCACGTCCAACAGGTAGATCATGATCTACCAGTAGATCATTGGACGTCTGTGGTAGATCACTGGTAGATCACTGGCTCCCCCCAAAGAAGCTCAATAACTTTGGCTCCCCTAAAAAAAGCTCAACATTTTTGCCCTGCACCCCCCAAAAGCGGGGCTTTCCTCCTCCCTAAAAAACACTCTACTTTGACCTGAACCCCCAAAAAGGGGGGAATAGATCACTGCCAGTTTATAACTCCGTGAGTAGATCGCGGTCTCTTGGGAGTTGGACACCCCTGGTTTAGAATACCTGAGGCTGGGTGTGTGGGTGGGTGTTTCTGGGTCTGTCTGATTTTGCAAGGTGAGCTTTGTGAGCTTTCTTGTACAGGGAAGTTTTTAGTGTTTGATGTTTTCTGGCATTTTTATATTTTGCTGGAAGCTGCCCAGAGTGGCTGGGGCAACGCAGTCAGGTGGGTGGCATATAAATAATAAAACAACCCCCACCAATTCTGGTTTCAAAGCACAGGAAACTGCTGTGAGGACATGTCGCCTACTCGGAAAGGGATCTTCTCTCAGTTGTGCCCCCCACTCAGCTCCTTTCTGAGGGGAAAGTGTTTTGGCTGCCCAAAAACTATAGTAACGTTTTAAACTGCTGTCTCTCTTAAGGAGTGTAGGAATTTTTTTTAGGAAATATGTATCTCATTTTTCCAGCATCCATAGTTCTGCAAACTTAAATACAAAGCCCCATCCTTTGTTGATGTCTCCTGCATTATTCTGGACGGACAACTCTCCATAATGCTTTGCTTCATTCTGTTGTGTGTGGGAAAAGTTCTGAGGCCTGCCATTGTGTCCTTCTTTTCAAGGAGTGTTGTCCCCGATTAGAGGATGTTTGGAGAGTCCAAAAGATTGGGAGATATGCTCAGAGCTGCAACAGAGCTTCCATTCAGGCAGCGTATAATAATCAAAACCGCAAAAGTCCTCCAGAGTTTCCACATTTTAAGAAGTTCCTTCCTTGTTTTTGTTTTCAACAGGCATAAGAAGAACCGGGAGGGGGCCAGCGAGCTTCTGATGAGATTAAAAGACAACAGAGATCTTCAAAAGTTTCTTCAGGATTGCCAAGAGGTAAGTTGTGGTTTTTTTGAGGGAAAATAATATTTGGCAAGAAAGGCCTCTCATTTTCTCCTTGAACAAAGCTGGCTTAGAATCACGCTCTTTCTCTTTGGGTTTCCATTTGTCTCTCATCTCTGATCCATTAACTTATAATAGATAAGAGGCATCATTCCTGAAGCAATTGATTACCTACCTTCTAATGGCAGCCAGTTATTAGAGAATTTCCCCGCCTACCTTTTTTGTTAGCGGTTAAAGAAATTTTGTCTCTTTTTATTTTAAAAAATGGGATATTGTCCGCCCTGTAGACTTGATCCTGGAGATTAGGTGTTGTTGTTTACTTGTTTAGTCATGTCCGACTCTTCATGACCCCATGGACCAGAGCACACCAGGCACTCCTGTGTTTCACTGCCTCCCGCAGTTTGGTCAGACTCATGCTGGTAGCTTCGAGAACACTGTCCAACCATCTCGTCCTCTGTCGTCCCCTTCTCCTTGTGCCCTCCATCTTTCCCAACATCAGGGTCTTTTCCAGGGAGTCTTCTCTTCTCATGAGGTGGCCAAAGTATTGAAGCCACAGCTTTAGGATCTGTCCTTCCAGTGAGCACTCAGGGCTGATTTCCTCAAGAATGGATAGGTTTGATCTTCTTGCAGTCCATGGGACTCTCAAGAGTCTCCTCCAGCACCATAATTCAAAAGCATCAATTCTTCGGTGATCAGCCTTCTTTATGGTCCAGCTTTCACTTCCATACATCACTACTGGGAAAACCATAGCTTTTACTATACAAACCTTTGTTGGCAAGGTGATGTCTCTACTTTTTAAGATGCTGTCTAGGTGGTAAAGGGTAAAACAAAAATTCCCAGATGGACATGATCTAATGTGAATCCCCCCAAACCCCACCGCTCTGTTCATGTAAAAGAAACCTGTATATGGCAGAATGCAAAGTCCACCAGTGACTACCTTCTTATTGTCTCACTTTGTTAAGAAAATCCACATGCATTTTTCATTCAGATCGAAGAGCGTCTTCTTGGTGCGTTGCCCAGAAAGGAGAGAAATTTCATGAGAAGCAGCCCCAATAAGCCAGAGAGCTGCAAGGAAATCCCACCCTCCCCATTGCACCCCACACCTCTTTCCCAGGGTGGGGCTGGGAAAGGCTTTAATCTGTCTGAGATCTTGACAGCTTCCTCCTGCCGAGAGTTGACAGTGCAGGCTGGGTAGAATAGCATGAGGCAGCTGTCTGTGATCGTAGAATACGAGTCGTCCAGACCTTTCAGAGCCTGGGACAGACAGAGCAAAGGGTAGAAGAGAAGGAATAGTTCAATCCCTGGCTTCTCCCAGTCGAGCTGAGAATGTCTCCTGCTGTCAGGGCAGGTGTTGGGAGCAGGCCAGCAATAAATCATAAGGCTTTGTTCAAAGAAACACAACGGCTCAGGCCTAGAGAGCACAGCAAGTCTTCCGGCTAAATCTTGCCCCAACGAGGAAGGTCTCTTGTCTTCCCACAGCTCTCTTAAGTCACCTAGTCCCCCAGTTCCTTCCCAAGCAATGAGAGACTCAGACACCTTGTCTGTCTTTGTTCCACCCTCTTCATACCTTTTCAGGTTCTGGGAGACCAAGCGGATGGGGGAGACAGACTGGCTTCTCCACCAGCCTGCCTCTGCCTCTTGGCCCCTCTCCTCTTCAACCTCTGCTTCTGCCTCCAAGTCTGAACTGCCCTCTGTCACAGTCTCTTCCTGCTCACTAAACCCTATTACCTCTTCAGCTTCCAACACCTTCTTCCTCTGGTCACTCATCGTCATCCCACCACCAATCCCCTAGCTCTGAGCTTTCTTCCCCTGGGGTTTCCCTTGGGGGTTCCCCAGCGGGCACCTCCCACCGCTCCTTGGCATCCAGCCAGTCTGCGACATCTGGCTGCAGCCTCAAAGAGCCACTGTCAGTCAACATAGACAGTACTAAGCTAGATGAGCCAGTGGCCTGACTTAGTGTGAGCTTCCTATGCTCTTATCTCATGATGTTCCAGGACAGGAGCCTGAGAAAGCATCTTTCCATAGGTCAGGATAATATGGCACCCAGTAGGAACATGTTGTTGCCCTGGGGACAGAGGCCCAGTAGGAAACTCCTTGGTCCATGAACAGGCCTCTTTGTTATCTTCCTCTGAAAGGCACATTCTTCTAATTCCGGAACGTTTCCCCTTTTATTGCCGCCCTTAACGAGCCTTTTATGAAGTGACCTTTGCAAATGTTCGTGAATGAATGAAAAATGGCCTTTGTCGGCCAAAGCCAGGGGCAGCTGGGCTCGCCATCCTGCTCCGCTCTGCCCGCCTTAGGCGAGGTCCTCTCTGTGTGGGAGACTTCTGCTGCAAGCAGCAAACTGTGCACATATTTTCCTATTGGGGCAGTTGGCTGGAGAGATGCAAAGCGCACTGCTTTTTCTAAACACGCCACATGCTTTCCTTAACCTTAAACGGGATGAACAGCCAACGGGTTTGGGGCCTTCTGATCTGGGCTAAGTTCGTTGGCAATAGCAGGTGGTCAGCAGCCCCAGGCAAAGTCAAGAGCCAGTGTGGTGTAGTGGTTAAGAGCGGTAGACTCGTAATCTGGTGAACCGGGTTCGCTTCCCCGCTCCTCCACATGCAGCTGCTGGGTGACCTTGGGCCAGTCACACTTCTCTGAAGTCTCTCAGCCCCACACACCTCACAGAGTGTTTATTGTGGGGGAGGAAGGAAAAGGAGAATGTTAGCCGCTTTGAGACTTCTTAGGGTAGTGATAAAGCAGGATATCAAATCCAAACACTTCTTCAAGAGCTGTGGCTTTCTTGTATTGAACCTAATACAAGGATGCCCAATACATCTCAAGTGCTGAATGCTAGTAAATGTGTAGACCGTCTTACGTTGGGTCAAGCCACTGGTCCACCTAGTACTACCTACTCCAGCCTCCACCAAGACTGGTTATGTTCTACCTTCACTGTTGGAGGCAACATGCCTCTGGGTATCAGTTGTTGGGCATTGCAAGTGGTAAGAGTGCTGTTGTACTCTGGGTCTACTTTTGGGCTTCCCATTGGCAATTGGTTGGCCACTACGAAGACAGAATGGGCCATTATCCTGTCCAGCAGACTCTTCCTAAATGTGCTTCAAATGTATAGTACATATGCAGCCAATGTCTGCAGTGGGGAGACTACTCTACCTGTGTCGGTTGCCCACCAATTTAGCATCCTGAGGAATCTCAGAGTTTTAATCATCCTTGGGTCCCCAGGTGTTTATGAATTACAACTCACACCATCCCTGGCAAAGTTAGCCAATGGCCAGGGAGGATGGAAGCTGTGGTCCAATAACACCAAGGAACCCAAATTATGCAGAGATCCTATATGAGTGGATAAGATGACCCACTGCAAACGTTCACCCTCCCACACAAGGAGGATGGTGGAGACAGACATGGCGGTGCAACAGAGGTAGCAGAGTCGCCATGCTTATCCCCAACTCTCCATCGCAGGAGAGGCATAACACCCAAGGAAGGTCTCTGCATTCTGTCATTCCCTTTCCGCTCAGAGCAACAAGAACGAAGGGAACAAATCAGCTTCTTCTTAGAGGAAGGAAGGTTTATATGGTTGGAGGAGCCACCCCTGAGGCATCCGCAGCCACAACACAAAAAATACCACTTTTCTTCTTCTCCCCTTCCCCCCCCCCCCCAGCTGTCGCTCTGGATTAATGAGAAGATGCTTACAGCGCAGGACATGTCTTACGATGAAGCGAGGAACCTGCACAGCAAGTGGCTGAAACACCAGGCCTTCATGGCAGAGCTTGGTTCCAACAAAGAATGGCTTGACAAAATTGAAAAGGTGAGCGTTGGGGGGGGGGGGCTGTGTGAAAGCCCACAATAAGTCCAAGGCATTGTCTCTGAAATGCCTGCTGTTTGTTTGGTTGTTAAAAAACCTGCTCATTTTATGCTTCAGAGCATTTGGCTTTGGAGAGACACAGCGCCATTTTGACTGCCAAGCCTTTGGGTTAATATTAGTTTGATGTGGCAAAAGAATTCCTCCCGAATGTGTCGAGG
Source organism: Podarcis tiliguerta (assembly GCF_965153285.1). Taxonomy (NCBI): domain Eukaryota; kingdom Metazoa; phylum Chordata; class Lepidosauria; order Squamata; family Lacertidae; genus Podarcis; species Podarcis tiliguerta. The sequence goes on along the minus strand of NC_139536.1, from coordinate 11,843,480 downwards.
CAGTGCTGTGAATTTGTATAATTTCTTCTGTTGTGCACAAAGTGTTTTGAAATCCTCACCACACCGACTTACCTGCGGTTACCCTGTGAGAGCAGTGACAGTGAGCTCTGTTTGTCACCTGGGCAGCTAAAGGCTGGTGTTTTCATGCATATGTACGATACAGGCTACCATACTCAGGGATGTTTCCAGGCTGCGGAGAGGCCTAGCTGATTTAGTAAGAAAAGAATGCCAGCTTTGGGCTTTAAAGTCCTTGGCTCAAGTCTCATCCCAGCCAGGAATCCCCTCAGTCACCGCAAAACAGCTGTCCTCTCAGCTTTCCCTCCAGCCATTAATGTGGAGCGAATGACATCTACCTGCTTCACAAATCTGCTCTTTGAATCAGTGAGGTAACAACTGATTCATGTTATTTTTACAAAACTGGTTTTTAATTTCAAGTGACGAAACATGCCCTTAGTTGTTATACACAAAAGACAGAAAGAAACATTAACATTCACTTGTTTCTGGTCCCCAGGCTGTTCTAACCCACAAAGCTTAAAGGGTTTCTGTTCGTTTGCAGGAAGGGATGCAGCTCATCGCTGAGAAACCCGAAACGGAGGGAATCGTGAAAGAGAAGCTGACGAGCCTGCACCATATGTGGGAAGTGCTTGAAAGCACCACCCAGACGAAAGCCCAGCGGCTTTTCGATGCCAACAAGGCTGAGCTGTTCACCCAGAGCTGCGCTGACTTGGATAAGTGGCTGAATGGCCTGGAAAGCCAGATTCAGTCAGACGACTACGGCAAGGACCTCACCAGCGTCAATATTCTGCTGAAGAAGCAACAGGTGAAGTGATCGGAGCAGCTTCTTTCAGCGAGGAGAGGTGGTTGGAGATAGAGAAAGATATGAATATGTGCATTTCCTTGTTTCTAAAATTAAAATTACACAACTGCGTTTCCAAACAGCGAGCACCCAAGGAGGCTGAAATCCCCCACTCTTGAAGCATTTATTATTATTATTATTATTATTATTATTATTATTATTATTATTAATACCTCGTACCTACGGGACCACCTCTCCTGGTATGTCCCACGGAGGACCTTACGGTCTTCAGACAAAAACATCTTGGAGGTCCCAGGCCACAGGGAGGTTAGGCTGGCCTCAACCAGAGCCAGGGCTTTTTCAGCTGTGGCCCTGATCTGGTGGAACGCTCTGTCACAAGAGACTAGGGCCTTGCAGGACTTGACATCTTTCCGCAGGGCCTGCAAGACAGAGCTGTTCCACCAGGCCTTTGGCCAGGGCACAGCCTGACCCCCTCCTTTGGCAATCCTCACAGAACTCTAGCCCAATGGTTGCCATTAATTTAATTTAAACTGATTTTATAATGAAATGATTTTAGAATGTTGTATTATTTTACTGTTGTTAGCCGCCCTGAGCCCGGCTTCGGCTGGGGAGGGAGGGATATAAATAAAAACTATTATTATTATTATTATTATTATTATTATTATTATTATTACTTCTACTTATTTACTTGCCCTTCACCCTAAGGTCTCAATGCAGGTTGCAACATTAAAATACAAAATTGAAACACAGAAAACATAACATAAAAACAACAGGTATCTGAAAAAGTGTGCATGCACACGAAAGCTTATACCCAGAGCAAATTTAGTTGGTCTCTAAGGTGCTACTGGACAATTTTTTAATTTATTATAACAACAACAACACACTCTCCTAGTAGTACAACCTTCTCCCCACCAGGTTCCCTCTTGATGTTTTGGGCTACACTCCTTCACAGCCCCACAAGTTGATTGGGGCTGGTGGAAGCTGGAGTCGAACAACCTCCATAGGTTAGGGAAGGCTGCAGCAGCAGCAGCAGCAGCATCACACTGGAAAAGAATAGCTAGTGAACATGTATATTTCTTTCCCTGCCATTTTAGATGCTTGAGAACCAAATGGACGTTCGTAAGAAAGAGATCGAGGAGCTGCAGAGCCAGGCCCAGGCGCTGAGCCAGGAGGGCAAGAGCGCCGACGAAGTTGACAGCAAACGCTTCATCGTGGAGAAGAAGTTTGTGGAGCTGCTGGAACCTTTGACCGAGAGGAAGGCCCATCTCCTGGCCTCCAAGGAGATCCACCAGTTCAACCGGGATGTGGAGGACGAAATTGTGAGTTTCAAAGTTCTTCCAAGGTCCACTTGCTGAGATAGCAGATAGAGAGAAGTTTCTCCCATAGTAATGGAACCTGATTTCATCCAATGAAATTGAGTGGCGGGAGATTCAGGACAGACAGAAGCAAGTTCTTCTTTACGTAGCACATAATTTGCACCCACCAAGTTAAAAGGAGATGAGAGTCACAGAGGATAAGATCACCAGTGGCTACTAGCTGCAATGGTTGGGTCTGCCTGTTACTCTTCCACCTAAACATTAGGAAGAACTTCCTGACAGTAAGAGCTGTTCAACAGTGGAATTTGCTGCCAAGGAGTGTGGTGAAGTCTCCTTCTTTGGAGGTCTTTAAGCAGAGGCTTGACAACCATATGTCAGGAGTGCTCTGATGGTGTTTCCTGCTTGGCAGGGGGTTGGACTCGATGGCCCTTGTGGTCTCTTCCAACTCTGTGAGTCTGTGATTCTATGATTCTTCATTTCCCATGGATATACCATTGAGTTACTTTGCCATCTTATTTCCCTCCCTCTAGTTGTGGGTTGGAGAGAGGATGCCCATTGCCACGTCGACAGATCATGGGCACAACCTCCAGACTGTGCAGTTGCTCATTAAGAAGAATCAGGTAAGTGGCTAAACCTGCCTGGATCCAAAGTAGTACAGTGATTCCCAAATGGGCAGACTATCAAGGGAGGCCTTTAGGCATACTCATAATACTAGGGATCACCCAACAAAGTAGAGCAGGTGGACAGACAAAAAGAAGTACAGTGGTGCCTCGCAAGACGAAATTAATTCGTTCTGCGAGTTTTTTCGTCTTGTGAATTTTTTTGTCTTGCGAAGCACGGTTTCCCATAGGAAATGCATTGACGGTTTCCCATAGGAATGCATTGACGGTTTTAAGAAAAAGGCGCAAGACGTTTTCGTCTTGCGAAGCAAGCCCATAGGGAAATTCGTCTTGCGAAGCAACTCAAAAAACTCTTTCGTCTTGCGACTTTTTCGTCTTGCGAGGCATTCGTCTTGCGAGGTACCACTGTACTTGTATCACTTTGACCCACAAACACACAAGTAGAGCCCAGAAAGCACATTTGCCATTTTTGAAATCTCCCTACCCCTACCCCCCGGGCACCTGGCCACCTCCTAGTCTTTACTGTACACTTTGCATTGTGGTCAGATTTGGCAAAAGTGTTGTGCCCTTTTTACGGATTGTGAGACCGGTGGTACAGAGATATTGCCCAGATCTCACCTAAGACATCGGTGGCAATGCCAGAGTTGGAATCCTCTGTTCCCAACATGTCTCCATGGTGGATGGGTGGTGGTGGTTGTGGTTGTGATCAAGTGTATTACCCACCCCTCACCAACAGGTCCTAGGGCTGGTGACAACAATTTAAAATTCAGAATTAAAAACAGTTAAAACAAATTAGAGTCACAGGAGTAGGGTGGATCCTAAACACATACATTTCAGGTGTCAAAAGGCCAGGGTAAAGAGATCCAATGAAAGCAACCTGCCCTATAGGCATTGGGCTCTCCTGCATGCGGACTCTACTGCCATGGACAGCGGGTGTTGAAACTCAAGGGATGGCACCTTGGCACCATTTATGTGGAAAGACCGTGTGGAAATATGAATAACTATCTGTGGTCCTAACACACATCTTATTAAATATTAAATCAAAGTTTCCCAACCTGGGGTTTCCATCTTGGTTTTTTGGACTACAACTCCCATCATCCCTAGCTAGCAGGACCAGTGGTCAGGGATGATGGGAATTGTAGTCCAAAAAAACAGCTGGGGACCCAAGCTTGGAAAACCCTGTATTAAATGATAACACTAAGATGCAAAAGTCACCCTGGACATACCAGTCTCTGTGGCAAGTGTAACATAAAGGCCCAAAGGCCTTTGAGTTGTCCTCTAGTTGCCTTCCCCCTAGTAGTAATGAGTCCCTTTAGCCCGCTGAAATTTATGCCCCTGGGCCAAAATGACTGATGGAAGCTCAGGTACCGTCAGAACATTTTGTGCTCTCGCTTTCTCTCAAATTCTCTCACGCAGCATTCTGGGAGTCTGCCCTCCTGGATGACTTCCCGTTGTCTTTCTTCCCAAAGTGTTTGTTCGATGAGCTATTTCCAACCCGAGTGTTGAATTTCCCACATTAGACACTTCAGAAGGAAATCCAGGGGCACCAGCCTCGCATCGACGACATTTTCGAGAGGAGCCAAAACATCATTACAGACAGCAGCCTTAATGCCGAAGCAATCCAGCAGCGGCTCGCAGACTTGCAGCAGCTGTGGAGCCTCCTGATAGAGGAGACGGAGAAACGCCACAAGCGCCTTGAGGAGTCCCACAAAGCCCAGCAATACTACTTTGACGCCGCGGAGGCCGAAGCCTGGATGAGCGAACAGGAACTCTACATGATGTCAGAAGAGAAGGCCAAGGTAAGTCGGCATCCATGTAGACACGGCCTATGGGCACCAGGGGACATCCACACTATCGGTTTATGCCAGTTTGGAAACCAGGCTAATTGACATGGCTTCGAAGGACTCTGGGAACTGCCATTTTATGAGGGGTGCTGCAATTTTGTTGCCAAATATCGCATATACCCTTCATAGAGCTATGGGCTCCAATGGTTCTTAGGACTGGTTCAACGTAGGCATGTACTGTCAATCTGATTTCCGTACACTTGATTAGAAGCACACACTTCAACCATGTTCTCTCATATAATAATGATAATAATTTATTATTTCTACCCCACCCATCGGGCTGGGTTTCCCCAGCCACTCTGGGCGGCTTCCAACATAATACTAAAAACATTGATAAAATATCAAACATTAAAAACTTCCCTAAACAGGGCTGCCTTCAAATGCCTTCTCAAAGTCAGATAGTTGACATCTGATGGGAGGGCGTTCCACAGGGAGGGCGCCACCACCAAGAAGGCCCTCTGCCGGGTCCCCTGTAACCTCACTTCTCACAGGGAGGGCACCACTAGAAGGCCCTCGGAGCTGGACCTCAGCTTCCAGGCTGAGCGATTGGGGTGGAGACGCTCCTTTAGCTATACTTGCATGTATGATTCGGTTATCAGACACCACAAACACAACATACCATCTCAAACACAGTGCCTTGGCTTGGCGTTGGTTCTGTTACCACAGTCATCAAGTGTACAGCAATCTAATGCAGGAAAACTCAACAGATATGCAGTCAACTCCCCACTTTAGGCGCATTTGACTCACTCACGACCAAATCTTTGTGTGGCACTAGGAAATAAAGAAATAAATTTGATTTAAACTGCGAAAAGGTGCGGAAATGGCAAAAGCGGCTCGAATACGATCTCAGAAACTGCAAAAGTGGTGCAAAAAGAGAAGGGGAAATGGCTAATAAGTGCTGCTGGGTTTTCCAAGGGCTTCTAGAGGTTTAGAAGGTGTTTACTGGCTTTTTAGTGTTGGCTTTTTGCAGTATAGTAACACTGCAGAGAGCTTGCTGGGGAGACCATGCATTAAAAAGGGACTCAAAAATAATTTAAGCAAGGTTTTAATAAGAAAAACAAAAACTCATTTTACACTAAATACATTAACAAACAAACACGACCCAACCACCAACCCATCCCCCAGGGTAATGGCAGAGCTAGGTGCTGCTCCTTATATACTGCACCCAATTCCTGTCACAGCTTAATCAGTGCAACTCAGCAGCACCTGCTATGTTTCACAGCTGTGAAGCTGGATCTCGTTAGTTTGCTCTGGCCCTTGCTCTGGCCCCTTAAAGATATACACATCGGGTGAAACAATGATGAATCTTTACATTTAAAGAAACAATTCAACATTTAGATGGTGTTCCCTACTATACGTGATTTTACTTACATGTGCGGTCTCTGGGAAGTTGTGGACTCTCCTTCCTTGGAGGTTAGTAAGCAGAGGTTGGACGGCCATCCGTCATGGATGATTTAGCTGAGTTTCCTGCATTGCATCAGGTTGGACTAGATGACCCTTTGAGTCCCTTCCAACTCTACATTTCTGTTATTCTACCACCCAACACCAATTGGGGTCCCATATGTTTTTATGAAATCCTCCCCAGAGAGTTGCAGAGGTAGACTGAGATAAATGAGTAACAGCAGAAATCACTTTCAGGTTCTATAAATAATTTGGCTGATGGAGAAGTTTAATGCCTTGGCGCAGTTCTAAGCATCATTTAGCCCAGAATCCATCTTCCAGTAGTCAGTGCCTGTTTCTATTTTTGCTGCTTTGATTGAAAGGTTCAATTTTTCTACATTTCTATTTTTCTCTGTGTGTGCCCCCCCCCTGCCCTTTCTGTGGAAAGTCTGACGTCATTTATGTTTAATGACACAGAAATATCCAGCAAGAACTGCTACCCAGGCAGAGTCAGAACAGGTCAAGGTTCTGTGAGTTTACAAAATACAGCCACGGCAAAACAGTACGACTGCACAGGGTAACTGGAGTGAGCCAGCAGATACAGTGGTGCCCCGCAAGACAAATGCCTCGCAAGACGGAAAACCCGCAAGACGAAAGGGTTTTCCGTTTTCAGAGGCGCTTCGCAAAACGAATTTCCTTATGGGCTTGCTTCGCAAGACGAAAATTGACGAAAATTTTTGAGGTTTTTTCCCGCTCCAAAACCCCTTTTTCTGAAGCGCTAAGCTGCTAAAAGCCTTTTAGCAGCTAAACCGCTAATCCCTTAAGCCTTTAATAGGCGTTAATAGCCCTTAAACTGCCAATAGTGCTAATCCGCTAATGGGCTTGCTTCGCAAGACGAAAAAACCGCAAGACGAAAAGACTCGCGGAACGGATTCTTTTCGTCTTGCGAGGCACCACTGTACCTGTAATTTCTTCCCCCAAACTCTTGTGCTTCTCAGTGCGCGCTTGCTGAAGTCGGTTTTAGAACATGAATGAACCACTTAAGAGAAATCAAGCCCCATTTTCTTCCTTCGCTGTCCCGTCTCTTATATGCTTTATATGCTGTGGATTCTCAAGTTTTTATTATGGTGGAGCAAGAAGGCCCTTTTTTCTAGCCCTAGTTTGTGAACACTTTTTTCAAACAAACAAACAAAATATCCCAGGTTTGTTTATACAGTCGTACCTTGGATATTGAACACTTTGGTACTTGGACATTTTGGCTCCTGAACGCCACAAACCCGGAAGTGATTGCTCCAGTTTGCGAACGTTCTTCGGAACCTGAACATCCGACTGGGCTTCTGCGGCTTCCTATTGGCTGCGGCAGCTTCCTGCAGCCAATCGGAAGCTGCGCTTTTTTCCCCAAACGTTTTGGAAGTTGAACGGACTTCCAAAATGGATTCCATTCGACTTCTAAGGTACGACTGTATTTGAACTCCTCTACTTGGTTCATGTTGACTTGCCTTGGTTATAGGTCCTATTATAATTGCAACCTAACCTGCCACTATCAGCTAATTCACAACCGTCTTTTCTTTTTTAGAATATTTTTTATTGAATTTCCCATTTTACAATTTCAAATAAACATTTTACAAACTTTAAAATATCCAATGACTTCCCTTCTTCTCTTTCCATGGTTCATTTTATACATCCTACATCCCTGCATATTTTACTATAACCATTCAAATCAATTTCCCACTTTTACATCCATCAAAAAAAATTTACTCTTGAATTTATCTTAATGCTGCCAGCATTTTCAACTGTATACAAGTATTTCCCACATATTCAATAAATGCTTTCCAATCTTCTTTAAACATATGTTCTTCTTGCTCTCTTATTCTATATGTTAAATCTGCAAATTGCTCATATTCATAAGTTGTTGATCCTCTTTAGTTGGGACCTCACTCACTTTCCATTTTGGGGCTAACAAAAAATGGGCCATGGTAGTTGCATACATAAATAACCTTTTCTGACACCTGGGAATTTCAGTCTGAGTTATCCTCAACAAAAAGGACTCTGGCATTTTGGGGGAAAGTAGTTTCGAACATTTCCCCCAGTTCATTATAAATCATTTCCCAATACCATTTTGCCTTTTTACATGTCCACCACATGTGGAGGAACATTCCCTCCACTCTTTTACATTTCCAACACTTATCTGATTCTGTTTTATAAATCTTAGCCAGCCAACTCACAACCTGCCTTTTGGCTTGGATCCGTTTCCTTGTGTTTGCCTTTTTTTCAGTGGCTTATATCTTTTCTGGAGCTTTTAGCCATTTCATTTGGATAGATGCCCCTCTTTTTCAAACTTCCATTTTTTTAAATAATATTTTTATTAAGGTTTTTACATAAAAAAAGAAAACAACAGAAAAATGCAAAGATACAAAAATGCAAAACGACAAAAACAGCAACACAAAAGAGAAAAAAAGAAGAAGAAAGCAAATAAAACAATTCCATCTTCATGGTATTCCTTACATTTACCTATTTCCCAGACTTCCCCACACCTCCCCTCTCTGTATTCCAATTCATATATTTAATCAGCAAATCCCTTCCCTCTATCTTGACTAATCTTTATCTTAATTTTAGTATCTTAATATATCTTGATCTCCTTAATATCTTAATATATTAAGTCTTTTAATTTTACACCTTTTTGCTAATAACCTTTTACGTTCAATCCGATGTCATTCTATCATTCATTAATCTTATAGTATTTCTGTAAATAGCCTTTAAATTTCTTCCAATCTTCTTCCACCGTCTCTTCTCCCTGGTCTCTTATTCTGCCAGTCATTTCTGCCAATTCCATGTAGTCCATCACCTTCATCTGCCATTCTTCCAGAGTGGGTAATTCTTGTGTCTTCCCTCTTTTTCAAACATCCTGAAGTCAGGAAAGGGGGCTTGTAGCCTGATTTGAAACCCCTGCGTTGAAAAGATCAGGATGCTGAGAGTGTTCGATGAGCCTTTGTCCTGGTACAGCAGAACTCTTCTCATGTTCTTACCTCCTTCAGTAATTTATGGCAGTTAGTAGGTGGCCCAGCCTTTTGGCACATATGCCCCCTGTCAAGACTAGAGTGCCGCTCAAACAGGAGTGGCTTGCCTAGTGAGGTTGCGCTGCATTGCAATAGCCTCCTGGTGGCAGCGTCACTCCTGTTTACCAGAAGGTGGGGGGAGCTTGGCAGAGGCATGGTCAGGACTGCAAAGAGATACCAGTCAGAGTGCCAGATTGGCTCTGCTGGTGCATCTGTGCCACCCTGACCTCGCCACTGCCTCTCCCAGTAAGTGGCACTGATGCCTGGAGGCTCTTCGTGCATCTTCACTCTGCCCCCCTCCAATCTGGGACGTGGATCTGCAATGTCACGTGAGTGAGATGAATAAACACCCTTTAATAAAATAAAAGATAGATAGATAGATAGATAGATAGATAATAAAAGAGAATGGGAGCAATATATCTGTCAAAATTACAAATACAGTCCTGCCTCTTGTTACGTTTGCTTCATGATACGTTTTTTCAGGTTGCATCCCGGGGTGACCTGGAAGTACCAGAAAGGGTTACTTCCGGGTTTCACCACTCGCGCATGCGCAGACACGCAAAATGACATCACGCACAGAAGCAGCAAATTGCGACCCGAGCGTGCACAGACACGGGTTGCGTTCCTTTCAGGTTGCAAACGGGGCTCCGGAACGGATCCCGTTCACAACCAGAGGTACCACTGTACCTAAATACAGACTGTCATTTACCCTTGCTAGATTCAATGTGCTGCCATCTGCCTTATTGCAGGGCAGATTCGAGGGTAAACCATACGTGGAATGAGTCTGCCCCTGCTGCTTGATGGAGGTAGAAACTTGTCTCTCATGTCTTGTTACACTGTCGTTTCTATGGGGATATACGTTTGGTACTTATCATCCCTGCTATACAAAAATCTCCAAATGGGTCCGAACTTCAATGTCTAAAATCCCTGGTAGAGGACAAGGATCCAGAGATTACGCGAAGGGTGGCCACATTCTGTGTGACTGCCATAAAACTTAGGGAACAAACTGTGCTACCATACTGACTAAGGCCTTAAATGACAATTTTAGGTTACTTTTTTTTCTTTTCTTTCCCCCCCTTTTATTAAAATAATTCAACATTAATACATACATATTACGAATATACAGACAAACATACATTTCATACATTCCTTAAAAATATTCATACATACCCACACTCAATCCCACACATACTTCCTTTTCCCACCACCAATTTTAGGTTATATGTTAGTGATTAAGATTTAACTTACATATTTTTAACTGCTGCTATATCTGTATTGTCCCTGTTATACCCAATTGCAAATTCATATGTATCCATATCGTGTTTTATAACTTCCCTGATATTGTATGTGAGCTGGAACTGGTCTGTGACCGAAATAATAAATTTATATTATATTATTATACTCTGCCCCCACCCGAGCTGCTCCTGGACCCTAGTGCACTTCAGCCCTCTTTCTGCCCTCTCTTATCTTGGTGTGGGTCTGCCTCTGGATATTACTGAGTTGGGAGCAGACAGCAGCATGACGGAGGGGCAGCCCTGCGTCTGTGTGTGTTAGTGGACACCTCCTGCAACTTGTCTCATTAAAATGATCGGTGCCTTAAAATCACCAATAAAAGACAGAAGTTTTAAAATGCCCAAGTACAGTCATGCCTCGAGTTGAATGCGCTTTGGGTTGAGCATGTTCGAGTTGCGCTCCACAGCAACCCGGAAATAAAAGAGCACGTTACTTCTGGGTTTTGCCGCTCGCGCATGTGCAGACACTCAAAATGACGTCATGCGCGAAAGCGGCGAACTTCGGTCCACGCATGCGCAGACGCGCTGTCGTGTCTTGCGTTCCGTTCGGAATGGAAAGGGGGCTCCAGAACGGATCCTGTTTGCATCCCAAGGTACTGTTGGGATACTGCCAGGGAGACAAAGTCCATCATGACTCCACGTCGTCTCCGGACGTCCATCGATCTCCCGCAGACACGCAGTATCAGCAATTAGCGACAGGAGCTCCAGAAATAGCTTCCCACATTCCAGAGCTGTGCACGCTCTATCAGCAGATAATGCGCACAGCGAAAGATGCACTCAGGAGAGCATTATTTACAAGTTTATTTCTGTGTTGATCAGAACAAAGAAAAACATGACTGCCTGCTTCAGTGTTCCGGCTTAGAGAGAAACGAAAACAAAGACACAACAGAAACATCCTGTGAAACAGGAAATGCGCAGGCTGTGACACAAACATCCTGCTCCCTTTTAAGGTGGAACGGAAATATCCTAACATCTACCACTGTATAAGTAAAGATAGTTTAAAATATACATTATAATATGCATTGTGGGTGGAGTGCGGTTTCAGGCTATTACAAGCATTCTGTCTGTGCAAGCATTTCAGCTTGCCAGGCAGAACAATTTCCCCCTCCCCTCAGTCCCTGTTCTGGGGGTACTCTGACACACACCCCAGAACCAATTTGGGGGGTGCACAGGGGAAGAAGGGGGGGAAGACCCATTGTGCAAGCAGAAGCTTCTCCTGACAGGGTTTGTTAGGTGAAGCCCTCCCTAGTTACGCACACCAAGATGACTCCCTCCATCATGGTGTCATGCAAGGAAAATGACCCTGTTCTCTCTCGCCACTTTAGGATGAACAAAGTGCAGTTTCCATGCTGAAGAAACACCAGATTTTGGAGCAGGCCGTAGAAGACTATGCTGAGACCGTGCACCAGCTATCCAAGACTAGCAGGACTTTGGTGGCAGACAATCATCCAGAGAGGTGACTCTTGCTGTTTTATATTTGTAGTTTGCCGTTTCCCCAAGGAATTTTAAGAACTGCCATGCTGGATTTAAGTCCATCAAGCGTAGTTTCCTTCCTGCACTCCCCATCCTGGCTAACCAACAAACAAATGGTAAGCTTAGACTATGATCCAGTAAACACATAACTAGGAACAATGGTGCCCTACTATGTGAATAATGCTGCTTTTGTACACCAGAGGAGAACTGAAAGCTTCAACTTCTACTTTTAAACTAACCCCAGTTTCCCATGACGTTTGTTCTCAGGAAACCATGGTTTGCCTATGCTATGGTTTCAGAACAAGGTTGGATCTGGAGCTAAGGTATGCTCTCAGTAACCATGGTTTAAACAAAACAGTTCCTCAAGTTTGGACATCATGGGGAACTGTGTTTAGTTTAAACCTTTAACCTGATCAGTTATCCAGTAGTGCCAGGCTTCTGTCAGACTACTGGGAGAAATAATATTGAACCTGAGCAACAGAGCTGCCAATGGGAACATACCACACAAATAAATATTTAACATTCTCTATCCTGTCTGCAAATAAATGATGCCCAAAAAGTGTTTTTATATTTTTAGATGCTTTTTGCTGTGCTTTTTACATTTAATACCCCTTTTAGCCTCCAATGAATCCTTTCAGGTGGGTTACAAATTCCAATAATAAGAATAAAGAAATACATATTTAGTTATTAAAAAGAGAAAAGGAACGAAGGTAGAATTCAGAGTATTCTTTGCAAGCTGTCCATTGACCTGCAGGAAAGTCCCAAAGAAGGGTAAGATGGAGGTGTTTATATCAAACAGACAAAGGTACCGTATTTTTTGCTCTGTAAGACCACACGACGCACCTAGTTTTTGGAGGAGGAAAACAAGAAAAAAAATATTCTGAATCTCAGAAGCCAGAACAGCAAGAGGGATCACTACGCAGTGAAAGCAGCAATCCCTCTTGCTGTTCTGGCTTCTGGGAGAGCATTCGCTCCATAAGACGCACACACATTTCCCCTTACTTTTTAGGAGGGAAAAAGTGAGTCTTATAGAGCAAAAAATACGGTAATCAGTTGTTCAAGATGAACAGCTGTATAAATCAGAGATGATTGTCCCCTGAAAAAGGAAACTGGAGGCAGGGAGCGCCAAATGGTGAAAAAAACCCAAATGCAGTCCGACAAAGGAAATGGTAAATAATTCATGAGTACATATATTTGACAGCTGATTCTGGAATTCAGCATAAACTGGGCAGAGAAAACTGGGAGGAAAAGGGTTCATGGAGAAGGTTAATTTCTCCTCTGTCCTGTTCTGCACGGATCCAGAAATGATTTGCAAACTTGCATGTGCTCCTAAATTGTCGTTCACTGGACGGGAAATAAGCGATGCATCGATCAAAATTGCATTGCATTTCCTTTGGAAATTTAAACACACTCAGGCTGCGGAAGAAGCCTTTCCAGTGATGTGAATGATCTGTTTATCAATAGCATTCATCGCTGGCGGAAATCCAGGACATCTGAGCCTTTTCCTCTGGGTCATGGGAAAAAGTCGTAGAATCGGGCTGTCAGGTCTGGAAAGTATCTTAGCGCACATCTCCCAGGCTTGTCTTTTTAAAACAAACAAAACTGGAAACTGTCAGATTTTGTGAACTTTGTTCTGGTGTCCTAGCTCCACTACAATCGATGAACTAGATTGGGGGCAATAGGCTGATGTTTCCCACAGGCCAGATTTCACCCCCGCAACAAATATATAAAAGGATGTCACATAGAGGAGGGATAAAGGTTGTTTTCTGCTGCTCCAGAGAAGCGGACACGGAGCAATGGATCCAAACTACAAGAAAGAAGATTCCACCTAAACATTAGGAAGAACTTCCTGACAGTAAGAGCTGTTCGACAGTGGAATTTGCTGCCAAGGAGTGTGGTGGAGTCTCCTTCTTTGGAGGTCTTTAAGCAGAGGCTTGACAACCATATGTCAGGAGTGCTCTGATGGTGTTTCCTGCTTGGCAGGGGGTTGGACTCGATGGCCCTTGTGGTCTCTTCCAACTCCATGATTCTATGATTCTAACTGGAAAGGTGGAAGGTAGGGCAGGGGGACCTTTTGCAGAATGAGGGCCACACTGTATCATAAGCAATATCTCAGGGGCCGCATGGGTGGGGCCAGAAGGAAAAATGGGCAGAGCAAAGGACTTTACTCGTAGGCTTGTGCAGTAGGCTATATTCCAGCCATGCAAAAGGCAGAGCTTTTTCCATAGAAACATTTCTCCGTCCAGGCAAGCAAGAAGCATTGTCTAAGATGAAGGACATATTCCAGCTAGACAAAAGCAGTCAAGGATGCTGTAGAGCAGGGCTAGGAAAGGGCCATGGCTTGCGGTGTGGGGGTCATGGACTGGTAAGAGTCCCAAGGATCAGTTAGAGAGACAAGGAGACAAGGGACCACATTTGGTCCCCGGGCCTGACGATCCCCATCCCAGGTGTAAGAGGCAAGTCCAATAAAGTGTGATAATTATTATTTACAACTAATTCTGGGTGTCTGTTTGGCTTTGGGGGAATCAACAGGATGTGAAGTGTGTAGGCACACGCAGAAAAATACCTATTATAACCATGCCACTAAAAATACAAATCATCCCAAACAAATTGACAAACAGAAAAAGCCTAACAATGCGGCTCATGCTCTTCTGTTACTGTTACAACGTAAAAATAATAATAAAGCGAAATGTTTTTAGTAAACCCCACCCCCCAATCCACCTGTCTTTTAGTAAAACCACTAAAAAGCAGAAAGGGTTAGGACTCTAGGAAATATAGTTTGCATGTTTCTTTGAGAATATAGCTTAAATGTGCCTGCATGAGAAAACTCTGGTTTTTTAAAAAAAATGGTAAGTAAACACACCACTAAAATAAGAAAAATTCAATTTGTAAGCCGTTTCACCATATATCTGTGCTGGCAACACACGTAATCAGCACTTGCTTAGGATCATATACCTGAAATCAGTGAGCCAAATGAGTGATCTAAAGCAAATAAACAATAAATTTAGTCATTCAGCAGTTAGGCAGACACGGATTGCATCTCCCTGGAGTCACCAGTGTGGCCCCCCAGGCTCCAGTACCACCAACGGCACCTATGAAAGGTCGGCCCCTCAAATATCCCCTCAAAATAGCCACAGGGCATGAGAGACTCTCCATTCTTCCTGCTAAGTTCCTGTTTGCACTGGCTCAGCTTTTCCTTCCTTGTACATTTCACTCGTTGTCCAAATTCACATTCACCCTCCCATCCATTCTGAGCAGATGAGAGGGGCAAAGAGCTTCTGTCTGTGTATGGCAATGGCTGGGGTGCCATGCCTGTACCATTTTCTATTCTTTACAGTGCGGCAGCCATTTTGTATTACGCCACATCCTAGCAGTGGCCATTTTGTGTCAGGTTGCCATACATCTGGAATTTCCTGGACGTAACCAGAATACTGCCGTCGGAAGTAGTGTCTGAGCGGAAGGCGCTTGAATGTCCAGGAAAATCCGGACATATGGAAACCCGTATTGGTGATTTCCCTCAAAAATCGCTCCAAAACCTCCTCCTTTTTTGTGAATTTGCCAAAGAAGCTCAACAACTTTGGGCAGGGAAAGAAAAAATAAAAAGCTGAATAAGTTTTCTGTCCAGATTTTCACTGTTTGAAACATGGCAACCCTAATTTTGTCCCTAGCGTCCACGGCGCTTTTGTAGTAGAAAGAGGAACTGTGCCTCCAAATAAAATAGTATGTTAAAAAAATTTTTTTAATTGGATGGATTTGACTCTCTTCTCATACATTCCCTTGTCTTCTCCTCAGTGAGCGCATTAGCATGCGGCAGTCCAAAGTGGACAAGCTGTACGCAGGCCTGAAAGACCTCGCTGAGGAAAGGAGAGGCAAGCTCGATGAGAGACACAGGCTTTTCCAGCTGAACCGCGAAGTGGATGACTTGGAGCAGTGGATTGCCGAAAGGGAAGTGGTGGCTGGATCCCACGAACTGGGACAGGATTACGAACATGTGACAGTAAGATGATCAGATGACTCTTCCCATTTTTTCAGCTTTCCACAATTTGCAGGTTTTCCCCTGTATTTCGTTAGTATGCAAGGCAGTCTACAGGTAACAAACATAATTGGAAAGGCCAGTTGGCCACAGTACAAGAAATGGAAACCACACACACACACACACACACACACGAATGAGAATTGGTGCAGTGTAGTGGTTAGAGTAGGGAGGCGGGT
This sequence comes from Podarcis tiliguerta, assembly GCF_965153285.1. NCBI lineage: Eukaryota > Metazoa > Chordata > Lepidosauria > Squamata > Lacertidae > Podarcis > Podarcis tiliguerta. Next base: position 11,827,470 of record NC_139536.1, on the reverse strand, counting down.
GGCGCTGTGGGTTAAAGCCTCAGTGCCTAGGGCTTGCCGATCAAAAGGTCGGCAGTTCGAATCCCCGCGGCGGGGTGCGCTCCCGTTGTTTGGTCCCAGCGCCTGCCAACCTAGCAGTTCGAAAGCACCCCCGGGTGCAAGTAGATAAATAGGGCCCGCTTACTAGCGGGAAGGTAAAAACGGCGTTTCCGAGTGCGGCTCTGGCTTGCCAGAGCAGCGATGTCACGCTGGCCACGTGACCCGGAAGTGTCTTCGGACAGCGCTGGCCCTTGGCCTCTTTGAGTGAGATGGGCGCACAACCCTAGAGTCTGTCAAGACTGGCCCGTACGGGCAGGGGTACCTTTACCTTTACCTTTAGTGGTTAGAGTGTTCTGGGAGATCAGGGTTCAAATCTCCATTTAGCCATGAAGGTCCACAACTGATCTTTGGCCACTCACTGATACTCAACCTAACCTACCACAGAAAGTTGTTATCAGGACAAAATGGTGGCAGGGACCGCCACTTTCAGGTCCTTGGAGCTAGGTCATTTTACCAAGCGCTTGTACGGGGAGCAAAAAAAAAAGGTCTTTTGTGGTGTGAGAAGCAATGATCTTTGACCCTTGCTGTTAAATTGTACAAAGTGTCGCAATCTGACAATTAATACAGGCAATAGGAATAGTCTCGATAATAACAGTTTATTACTTGTACCGTGGCCATCTGACTGGGTTGCTCCAGACACTCTGGCCAGCTTCCAACAGAATATAAAGGAACACAACAGAACATCAGATATTGAAAGCTTTCCGATACAGGGCTGCCTTCAGATGTCTATGAAAAGTCATATACAGTGGTGCCCCGCAAGACGAATGCCTCGCAAGACGGAAAACCCACTAGATGAAAGGGTTTTCCGTTTTGGAGGTGCTTCGCAGGACGAATTTGCTATGGGCTTGCTTCGCAAGATGAAAATGCCTTACGATTCCTGGGGGTTCCCCCCCCCCTTTTTCCCAAGGCCCTAAGCCGCTTAACAGCTGATCTAAGCCGCTAATAGCCTTTTAGCAGCTAATCCGCTAATCCCTTAAGCCTTTAATAGCCGCTAATAGCCTTTTAGCAGCTAATCCGCTAATCCCTTAAGCCTTTAATAGCTGCTAAACCGCTAATAGCGCTAATCCGCTAATGGGCTTGCTTCGCAAGACGAAAAAAACGCAAGACGAAGAGACTCGCGGAACGGATTCTTTTCATCTTGCGAGGCACCACTGTAATTGTTTAGCTCTTTGACATCTGATGGAGGGGCATTCCACAGGACAGGTGCAACTACCAAGAACGCCTTTTGCCAGGCTCCCTGAAACTTAACTTCTCACAGTGAAGGAACTGCCAGATGGCCCTCAGAGCTGGACCTCAGTGTCTGGGCTGGACAATGGGGGTGGAGATGCTCATTCAGGTAAACAGGTGTACATTATTCACATAGACGCATGCACATACATATGTATAGATACACGGCCTAGGACCCTCGTACCTACAGGACCCCACGGAGGACCTTAAGGTCCATAAATAGCAACACCCTAGAGGTCCCGGGACCTAAGGAAGTCAGATTAGCCTCAACCAGAGCCAGGGCCTTTTCAACATTGGCTCCGGCCTGGTGGAATGCTCTGTCTCATGAGACCAGGGCCCTGCAGGATCCGATTTCTTTCTGCAGGACCTGTAAGACAGAGTTGTTCCACCTGGCCTTTGGCTTGGAATCAATTTGATTCCCTCCCCCTCTTTCTTTTTTCCTTTCTCCTTCTGTGATGGAACTCCTATTTGGGGACTTCCCTGGCTTTTTTCTGGCCCATGTAGGACCAGTCTGGATTGTTAGCCTTGGTGAAGACTTGACATTTTTATCCCCAAAATTTTTTTGATTGAGTTTCCACTGAAATGAGGCTACATTTTAATGTTTTAATGTATTTTAATCTTGTTTTTAAAGCTATATTTCAATCAATTGTTTTTATATTTGGTGTTAGCCGCCCTCAGCCCGGTCTTGGCTGGGGAGGGCAGGGTATAAATAAAATTCATTATTATTATTACTACTACTACTACTACTACTACTAACATCCATATATTCCACATATCTGACTCCTCTTCAGCTTCTGGTACAGTCTCGTGTTGCTGATGTCAGTCTCTTTCCGAACATCGCTGATGCTGTCATGTATTGTTACCCAAGCAATCTGGAAAGTGGCCTTCCACTTGATTTGGAACCCGTTTCCTTAACGGCCTCTCTCTTTCCAGATGTTGCAAGAGCGATTCCGCGAATTTGCCCGGGACACCGGCAACATTGGGCAGGAGCGTGTGGACACCGTCAACCACATGGCCGATGAGCTCATCAACTCCGGACATTCTGATGCCGCCACCATCGCCGAGTGGAAGGACGGTCTCAACGAGGCCTGGGCTGACCTCCTGGAACTCATCGACACAAGAACGCAGATCCTCGCCGCCTCTTACGAACTGCACAAATTTTACCACGATGCCAAGGAGATCTTTGGGCGGATACAAGACAAACACAAGAAGCTGCCCGAGGAGCTTGGGAGGGACCAGAACACGGTGGAAACCTTGCAGAGGATGCATACAACATTCGAACACGACATTCAGGCCTTAGGAACGCAGGTGTGCATGCTGAGGCAGTATTTTTTAGCACAGCCCCCTTAATGCAGGGATCTACGTGGTTTCAGGTGGTCAAGAAAGAAGATTGTGCATTGATATGGGCTGCCAGCAGCTCTCATTTGTTTTCTGGTCTAATAGGGTGGTCCTCCATGGCTGCCCACCAACCTCAATCTACTTTTAGCTACTCCTCCCTACCTGCCACCTTACAATTAGCTAAGGGGGTAGCACATAGCAAGCTTCCTCCTCCATAGACTCAATGCTGCCCTGGTGGAACTCGGCCGCCCCTGCTGTTAGGCAGAATGAGACAGTGCCTCAGGTGGCAAATGCTGGGGGTTGGGTAGTGGTGGTAAAGTGTCGGAGGGCACAGCTGTGTTTGTGTGCCACACAGCCATCCCTGTGCCACCTAAGCTGGTCTGTCACCCTCTGTCCCCATGTTCAAGTAAGATTCATCCGTCAATCTGATTGGCTTCCGTATGTGGAATCAGGCGAGTGCCATCTTGTCCTTTGCCTCAGGCAGTAAAATGACTTGGGCTGGTCTTGGTTGCCCATGTGTCTTAAAGCTTATTGTTATGTCTGCCGGTGTGGTTGCTCGAGAGTGGACAGGCAAGCAGTGGCGTAGCGTGGGGGGTGCAGGGGGGGCGGCCACACTGGGCGCAACATCTGGGGGGGGCGCGCTTGCACTCACAGCTCTCTGCCCCCTGCTAAAATCCACGGGTTAGGGGGCGCGAATTACTTGCCTTGCCCCGGGTGCTGACAACCCACGCTACGCCACTGCAGGCAAGACCCCCACTGGTCTTTTCAAAGGCTTTATTATCGGTGCAAAAACATTCACAGTGCAGGATGTCTTACTCAGTCACTAGCAGAATCCGGGAATGGGCGGTCCTTAAACTTTCCCCAGCAGAGTAGTCTTTTGACCCCCATCCTGTGCCTCCCCTCTCTGCGTGTAAACCGACTGCGCAGAGAGGGGGTGGGCAGAGGGGGACCTGCCTCCCCCCCCCCCCGCTTTGTCCATGCTCAGTGCTGTGGCTCTCCCTTGCATCCTCCGAGCCCTGCATTTCTTCCCCACTGGAGGCGTGGCTTCCCTCCTCCGCGGAGGAAGTGCTGCTTCGCACGATCTTTGGAGGCTCCCTGTAACCCAACTGCCCTCCCACCTCTCGCCTCTGAGCTGATGGCAGTTCCCTGACACTTATCTTTGCAGTCATAAGGGCTAGGAACTTGGTGGTTGGTTCTTGTTTTGAAATAAGAAGCCAAGGTGGTCAGGAAGCTGAATTCTGGTTTTGTGTTTTTTTAAAAATAATATTTATTAGAAGTTTTATAATTACAGAAAGAAAGTATGAGAGGAAAAAAACAATAAAAAATTTAACAAACAAGACATCAAAAATAGAAAGAAAAAACAGTACATCAAAACAACAAGAAAAAACAATAACATTTAAAAACACATCTAAATTCCATATCTTTATCTTTCATTTACTTGTTTCCTCGACTTCCTCACACCTCCCTTTTTTGTATTCTAGTTCAGATTAGCTAATTCAGCAAATCCTTTCCCTCTTTCTCAATTTTTTGTTCTATAATATATCTTAACACAATCTAACTTTAAATTTTTCACCTTAGCCCATTAACAATCAGTTTTTGCTTAATTCTTTATAACATTTCTGCTAAAACCATATAACTTCATTCCAGTATTCTTCTAACATTCATTAATTTTGCAATATTTCTGTAAATATACTTTAATTTTTTTCTAATCTTCTTCCATCGACTCTTCTCCCTGGTCTCGGATTCTGCCAGTCATTTCCGCCATTTCCATGTAATCCATCAGCTTCATCTGCCATTCTTCCCAGGTGGGAGGAAGCTGAATTCTGTCACATTCTGCAACATTGCTCATCTCCCAGGTTTCACAGCCATGTTGCAGCCCTGGCTATAATTCCATAGCAGGCCTTCCAACAATCGTGTTGCCTGATGGGCTTTTCTCTTTCTTCCCTCGCCAGGTAAGGCAACTGCAAGAAGATGCCGCCCGCCTCCAGTCTGCTTATGCTGGAGACAAGGCCGACGATATCCAAAGGCGTGAAAATGAGGTTCTGGAAGCGTGGAAGACCTTGCTTGATGCCTGCGAGGGACGCAGGGTCAGGCTGGTAGACACCGGGGACAAATTCCGCTTCTTCAGCATGGTCCGAGATCTCATGCTTTGGATGGAAGACGTCATTCGCCAGATCGAAGCCCAAGAGAAGCCTAGGTAATGTGCAGGGCCGGATTTAGGTTTGATGAGGCCCTAAGCTACTGAAGGTAATGGGGCCCTTTATATTTCCAGCTGTCAACAACAAATTGCCGCTGTTTTCGTGTGTTGAATATATGCTATATGGTAATTTATTGACCTAATAGGTATCTAAAGCCATTTGCACATTCAGAATGTAGGCACCCTATATATAGAAATGAGCAAACCAGTGATATTTTAGGGAGCAGGTTAGCAGGCGGGGCCCATTAATTACATCATAGGAAGGTTACACAACACAAAACACTGTTGCTGTATGTAGGTTTTGTTTTATTTGTTTTTTATCTTTGGAAATGTACATCCAGGTGTTTTTTTCCTTTAAATTTTTTGGGGGCCCCCAAGAGAGTTGGGCCCTAAGATATAGCTTGTTTAGCTTATGTGTAAATCCGGCACTGGTAATGTGGAACAACAAGCCAAATGTTTAGCGCTAGGCCTCTAGCTGTGTCCGTGCGGCTGTTGCTGGTGAGGCCTACCTAGCATTCTTGAAGCATAATGTTGGGATTGAACTGGACTCAGGAGGCTTCAGTTCAGATCCGTTCTCAGCCAGCAACACACTTGGCTGCTAACTCTCCACCTCAGTCTTCCTGTCTGTAAAATGGTTATGAGCCCCACCTACAGTTAGAGGTTGCACACCTGAGGATCACAGGCTTACTGCCTCCATGAGAACTAGGCTTCAGTTTCTGTTGGCGGTGGGCTGCAAAAGCATTTAATAAAGCGAGCGTGCGACTTTCTGAACCACCATTTCGTTTCAGGGATGTTTCCTCCGTAGAACTGCTGATGAACAATCACCAGGGAATCAAAGCAGAAATAGATGCCCGTAATGACAGCTTTACAACTTGCATTGAGCTGGGCAAATCGTTGCTGGCGAGGAAACACTATGCGTCAGAAGAGGTACAGTGTGCTTGCTTTCTACAGTGTGCTTGCTATGCAGGAGTAGTGGTTGAGAAAACAACATATAAGGATCACCGTTTCAGACCTAAGGACCATCTATATTAATTGAATCTAGGTTTTGTTATGTATCTTGACTTCACCAAAGTGCTTTGCATTCCCTTCTGTTGACCCTACTTAATGGACTCTATCTGTCCTGGCAATCTAATGTATCCTATTTTATTGATCTAATTTATCCTATCCTATCAATCTAATCTGTATCCTGACTTCCTAATATAATCGATCCCTTTTTATTACTCTATCCTAGCTAATCTATTGTGTCCTGTCCTATCTAATATGTCATACCATATTATGATGCCCAGATTATCCGGAGCTTTGGGCTGGGCTGTCACCAATATGCTGATGACACTCAGCTCTATCTGTTAATGGATGGCCACACCGACTCGGCCCCGAACACACTGACCAGATGTTTGGAAGCTGTGGCTGGATGGTTTCGTGGGAGCCGATTGAAACTAAATCCTTCGAAGACAGAGGTCCTATGGCTAGGTCGGGACGGCATGGGGATGAGGGACCAACTCCCTTCTCTTGCGGGGGCCCAGTTAGTGCCATTGCCTTCCGTTAAGAGTTTGGGTGTAATCCTTAACGCCTCCCTTTCCATGGAGGCGCAAGTTACAGCAACAGCCAAGGCGACATTTTTCCACCTTCGCCGCATCAAGCAGTTGGTCCCTTACCTTTCCCGCCCCGACCTGGCCACAGTGATCCATGCGACGGTCATCTCCAGGCTTGACTACTGTAATTCGCTCTACGCAGGGCTGCCCTTGAAGCTGTCCCAGAAACTCCAGCGGGTACAGAATGCTGCAGCGAGGCTCCTCACGGGGTCTCTGCCATGGGAGCATATTCACCCAGTGCTTTTCAAGCTGCACTGGCTCCCGGTGGAGTACAGGGTCAGATTTAAGGTGCTGCTTTTGACCTTTAAAGCCCTTCACAGCCTAGGACCCTCGTACCTACGGGACCGCCTCTCCTGATATACCCCACGGAGAGCCTCAAGGTCCATAAATAACAACACCCTAGTGGTCCCAGGCCCTAAGGAAGTTAGATTGGCTTCAACCAGAGCCAGGGCCTTTTCAACTCTGGCTCCAGCCTGGTGGAACACTCTGCCTCATGAGACCAGGGCCCTGCAGGATCTGATTTCTTTCCGCAGGGCCTGTAAGACAGAGTTGTTCCACCTGGCCTTTGGCTTGGAGCCAATTTGATTCCCTCCCTCCCTCTCTTTCTTTTTTCTTTTCCTTCTCCTCCTGCGATGAGGCTACATTTTAATATTTTAATGTTCCATTATTTTCATGTTGTATTTTACTTTTGTTTTTAAGTTGTAATCATTCATCTTGTTTTTATTATTGCTTGTAAGCCGCTCTGAGCCCGGCCTTGGCTGGGGAGGGCGGGGTATAAATAAAAAATTATTATTATTATTATTATTATTATTATTCCTATACTATTTTATTCTATCTAATTAATCCTATCGTTTCTATCTCTGTCGCTCCGTCCCATGCTATCTAATCTAATCAATTTACACGCCAGCTCTGCTCATACACGCTACTGAAGCGTTCTCATAGTTCTCCTCCCCTCCTTCTCCTCCACGGACAAAACAAACCAGAGTCTATTGTCGCATCATCCCAGACCAGGGTTCATGTTGTTTTCCCCCACCCTCCCAACAAGCCCCCCCCCCCCGACCCAATGGACACTGTCCCCCGGTGACTTCTTGCTTAAGTCTGGGTGTGAAACACAGAGCCTGCTTTCCCTAACATGATCCCAGATGCCAGATGCAGCTCTGTTAAAGTCAAATATAAGACAGAAGAAGAAGAAGCCTGTAGTACAATGCTAATATTCCATTCTTTTATTCCTTCCAGATCAAGGAAAAGCTATTGCAGCTCACAGAGAAGAGAAAAGAAATGATTGACAAATGGGAAGACAGATGGGAGTGGCTGAGACTGAGTAAGACCCCCCCCCCTTGTCTGTCTTATTAGAGCAATGAGATCCCGTGAAGTTTTTTTAAGGCGGCAGTCTTTCCTGAGTGTTGTTGGCATTTTTTAATACATGGCCAGGAGTGTATGCATTTGCCGTTGTTGCAAAGCTGGCGATGCGAACACAGAAGACATATGGCAAGCACAAAGCCAGCCACTTAAAAGCCACCTTTGCAATTAAGCAGTATATAAATTAATAAACAACAACAACAATAGTACAGAATGGGAGACTGAAACAAAAGGGCGTATCAGTAGGGTTAAGGGAACCCAAAGGCTTGCAGAGATACAGCCAAGAAGAAAGAACCCAAAACAGCCAGCGTGGGGTGTGGGCACGCTCAGTAGCCATGGAGTGCTGACTTAAGTGTTGGAGGAGTAGGGAAAAGTTGAAAGCCAGGGCCCTCCGTATGGTGATGAATTCCAGCTCCCATCAGCCCCAGCCAGACTGCCCACTGGTCAAGGGTGATGGGTACCCAACAACAAATGGAGAGCTATAGGTTCTCCACCCCTGGTCTAGATACATGGAGTGTCCATTCAACGCAACATGGGACCTTAGGGAGAAGGACAGATCATTGATGGTGATTTCTGGCTTCCTTTGTCCACCATGGGGATGTCCCTGGGTGAAAATATATCGGTGACACTTTAGCACATTCCCAAAGGATTGGTTTAGTACCAACCTGATGAAACAGGAGCCCCAAGAGCTAGGAGAAAGGTGCCATGTCTTTAAGAAAGTGCCTACCTTAAGAGGCTAGGCCTATCATTGCACAGTGCTTGCCGGCCCTGAGCACCCAACGTTTCTGCCTTTGGCTTAGTTTTGGAAGTGCACCAGTTTTCGAGGGACGCCAGCGTTGCTGAGGCCTGGCTGCTGGGGCAGGAGCCGTACCTGTCGAGCCGCGAGATCGGGCAAAGCGTGGACGAAGTAGAGAAGCTCATCAAGAGGCACGAAGCATTTGAAAAGTCCGCTGCAACTTGGGACGAGAGATTTTCGGCGCTTGAAAGACTTACTACGGTGAGTCGCAGGAGCCATTTCAGGGATGCATGTGCACACACACGATGGCTTTGTTCTAGCTCCAGTTGCTGGTCACAGAGTCACAGAGCTAATACGTTACAGAGCTAAATTTAGATTCTGGTAGAAATAAACTGAATGATTTCCTGTTTTCTGCGGGCGGGGGGAATAATTCACATTTTCCCCCCTCAGCCAATCCAATCCAACAGCTAATCAGGTTCTTGCAGGAGTGGCATTTTGAGGGAGCTAACAAGGATCTAAGATGGCCGACGTTTCTGAGAATGGAAGGACCCTAAAGTTTCACTGTTTCTTCTCTGCTCCCCAGTTGGAATTGTTGGAAGTACGTCGACAGCAAGAAGAGGAAGAGAGGAAGAGGCAGCCTCCTTCTCCGGAGCCAAGCCCCAAGACCGGAGAGGAGTCTCAGCAATGGTAAGCAGCAGGGCCGGATTTAGGTTTGATGAGGCCCTAAGCTACTGAAGGTAATGGGGCCCTTTACATGTCCAGCTGTCCTTTGTCAACAACAAATTGCCGCTGTTTTCTGTGTTGAATATATGCTATATGGTGATTTGTGGACCTAATAGGTATCTAAAGCCATTTGCACGTGCAGAATGTAAACACCCTGTATATAGAAATGAGCAAACCAGTGATATTTTAGTGAGCAGGCTAGCAGGCGGGGCCCATGACTTACATCATAGGAGCCTACACAACACAAAACACTGTTGCTGTGTGTAGGTTTTATTTTATTTGCTTTTATCTTATGTTTTGGAAATGTACATCCAGGTGTTTTTTCCCTTTAATTTTTTTTAGGGCCCCAAGAGAGTGCGGCCCTAAGCTATAGCTTGTTTAGCGTATACGTAAATCCGGCACTGGTAAGCGGCAGCATTGGGTAGTCCATAGAAGTTATCGGAAGCCTTTTATATCTGCCCAAGGCCTGGATTTCCTTTGGGGCAATCTTCCAAGGGCCAGAGGCAAAAGTGGGCAGTGAAATCCCACATGGCTGCCAAGGCACCCCCACAGGAAAGAAGTGTGCGCCCCCAGAATGTGCCACAGAGGCCAGGCAGCTCACCAGGGTTTTCATCAGTGTTCCTGGATGCCCATGGCAAATGGCCTGGTCTACAGTGTTCCACCTGTGCTTCTCCTTTCCAGTCTCTTTCTCACTTTCTCTCTCTCTCTCTCTTTCCCAACAGGGACAGCACAAAAGGAGAGCAGGTATCCCAGAATGGTTTGCCACCAGACCAGGAATCTCCTCGGGTTAGTTACCGCTCCCAAACCTACCAAAACTACAAAAACTTTAGTGGCAGATGGACGGCTAGTGACCGGCCTCGTTCTGGACATTGAAAGACGCAGAGCGGTTTGCAGAAGGCCACGGGCTGCTTTTTTCTCCCCTGTTCCTCCCTGATTTGCCGGCCCTCCAAATTCCCTTTACTGCTTCTCTCCCACTGCAACCACACACCCCGCCGCATTCAGCTTGTGTTCAGTTGAGTCGCCATCACACCCAGCCACTCGCTCCAGTGCCCATGTAGGCACCCTCTATTTCCTCGACTCTAAATCCTTTGAACGCCTTCAAGGCTCCCCACCCCACCCCACCCCGGTTGCACTGCGACTGTCTCAATGATCTTTTGTTGTGAGTTTTTCGTTTTGTTAATAGCTTTTGAGATTTCTGCCGCTAAAGCCGCCCCATTTGTGTGAGTAATTGAGATGTAATGAGATCTCATCGTTGCGGAAGACGAGAAATAGAGACCGACAGGTACGATGTCCCTAGCTGTACTAACGGTTTTGAGCCAGGAAGCCAGCTGCGATATCAGCAAATGCCTTCAGGCACACAATCCAGCCCTACAGACAGAAAGCAGCCGGCAGATGCGGATATGTAAACTGGGGGTGTGGAATTCAGGGTCAGGGAGAACCATCTGCACCAAAAGAGCAGGCGTGGGGAACCTTTTTCATCCCAGGGGCCACACTACGCTCTGCACAAACTTATGAGGGCCGCATGCCCATGGTAAGCAGTCCGAGAGGTGAAAAGCAGGAAAGACCAGAGGGAGAAGTGGGTGGAGTAACAGATACAGCTGTTAGTACAGTGTGCTGGCTGCAGCCCAGTCGTGCAAAAGTCAGACATTTCTCAACATGCATCCACAGTTCTCTGTCCTCTATCCAAAGAGGCATTATCACAATTCAAGGCCAAACTCCAGCCAGGCCACAGCATTACAGGGCCAGTGAGGGGACATGGCTAGGGAGAGTGCTGAGGGCCGGTTAGAAAGCCCTGGAAGGCCACATTTTGGCTCTCGGGCCTGAGGTTCTCCACCCCTGACCTAGAAGTTAGTAAGTTGTTGAACATTCCAAGCAGTGTGAACCCAGCAACCGCCAATAAAGCTTAAATGGAAGGATGCTACAAAATTAGTAGTCAGTGTGATCTTACTGTCTCAGCAGCTTGTTCCAGTGTTCCTCTTCCCTAGCCAGTGAGTTGGTTATTTGGTGCATAAACCCCATTGAAAACCATGGGACTCTCTTAGTCCTTTTAAAGTGTTCCTGGAGGGGGGTTTGGAGGGGGGAGAGAGAGAGAGAGAGCAATCCATGCAGATCATGTGAGGCTGAACACAGGACGTCCCTCTTCACCTCATGTGCAGGAGCAGGTCTTCTTCACAGCATCTTTCAGGCTGCCCTCCTGAACACAGTTACTAGGGAGCAAACCTTATTGCACTCTGTGGGATTTAATTTCCAAGGAAGCATGTTTAGGAGTGCAATCTGCAGTAAAATGAAATAAATGTCAAAGGGCCATTAAAACTGGAGTTTTAATAGTGTGAGCACCCCTTGTTCCTGTTGCTGGGACTGTTTGTTCCCAGTTTCCCCCTTTTCCAAGTTAAGTTAAGCCCTGGGGGGGAGAGGAACCGTGAACCTCTGTCTTCCCCATCCCTCCTAGCATTGCCTCCACAAGGCACATGTACCTATATCAGGAAAGGAAGCACCTTCATTTTCATATGCTCACCTGTCACGCACAGATAAAGAGGATGCTTGCCTTTCCCATGCGCTGGCCCTCAACATTCTACCTGGGGAGCTCAGGGCCTTGATGCCCAGCTTGTTTTTCATCCTACGGCAGGGGTGGGGGATGCTTTTCAGCCGAGAGCAACATTCCCTTCCGGGCGGGGGCAGAGGCACTTGCCAGCGGTGGGAGGAGCCAGAGGCTAAAGTGGGTAGAGCAATGAGTGAACATTTTACCTCTGCACAGTAGGCTAGTTTCTACATTCTCTCTCACACACATACACCTCTCTCTGTCCTCTACCCAGGGAAGCAAAAGGCATTGCCAGAATTCGAGGACACATTCCAGCCAGCTTGGCCCTGCCGGGTCTAAGATTCTCCCCACACCCTACTAGGCTGCAGAGACCTTGGCTTTTTCCATGACTTCAACCCTTCGCATTCCTAGAAGGGAAAGGGGGGAAGAGTAGGAAAACATATTAATAATGAAAGGAAACAGAAGGTGCATCCTCTTTGTTTGTTTAATTATTAGATTTCTATCCCACCTTTGCTCCAAAGTGGCATACATGATTCTCTTTCCCTTCCTCCCCTTTTAATCCACCCAACAGCCCTTTGAGGTTGCACTGGGTTGAGGGGCTTATACCTTTAAGGCTGATTCATAGCCCATCTCTGAAACCTCTGCTCACCGACTCTCAAACCAGGGGTGGAGAAACCTGTGTCTTCTGCAGATCTTGCTAGACTCCGCGTCCCATCGCTCTGACCACTGGCTGTGCTAGATAAGGTTGATGATGGGAGCTGAGTCTTCACAGCACCTTGGAGAGCCAAAGATTCACACTCCCCTGCTCTCATTCCCCCCCCCCCCCCCACGAAAGGAGAAGTGCAGGTTAGGGAAGAGGAAAGGAACCCTTAACAAGCGTGATTCTGCTATTACACAGTATTATTACATTTGTATCCCACACAAGGAACTCAGCCTTGAGGTAGATTAGGCTGAGAGGTACTCAGTTACCTTCTCAGTTGAGTGGGGATCTTAATTTGGGCTCCATAGATCCAAATGTCAACCCTCTAGCTCACGCTTAGCCAGATGTTGTTGATCAACAGCTCCCATCATCCCTGATTATGGCAGGGGCTCGTGGGAGTTTGAGCCCATCAATATCTAGGGGGCAGCTCATTGACTACACCTGCTCTAGACACTTCCCTTCTGTGTGAAGGTGGGGAACAGAGGATGGTGACCATAGTATCAAATTACAGATTTTTGGGTAGTGGTAGGGTGGCAACATTCTTCTCTTCAAGGAATTCTGGGGAATGTAGTTCCGTGAGCAGGCTAAGGCAGTAGCAGAGACTTGTTTGGATTATTGGGAGAGAATTAATGACAGTTGAATAGGTATCTACTGTGAGTCTATCTGCTGCTACTGTAGGAGAAAGTTAAGGTGAGGTGTTTGAAGCCCTCAGTGAAACCCAGGGTTCATCTGACAATCTTCACCTCTGAATTAGGACCATCGATCCACATGAAAAGACACATTGAAAGAGTAGAGAAATTCCACACTTTTCAAGGGGGGGGGATCTTCTTTAACCTCCCTTGATTGTGGGTAGCGATAAAGATTGCTAAACATGAGCTCTGGGGTTGCAACTTCAGATTCAGTAATTTTGCACAAAAGTGGGATTAAGAAGACTTTTTGTTTACATAAACGTGGATTGTAGCCTAGTCGATGGGTGGTTGCCTCAGCAGGTAAAGGTAAAGAGTAATTGGCATTTGTTAGACTTCTCCAAATTTATTTGTAGTTTTGCCATTTTCCAATACGGCCTTGGTTTCCTCCCATGAAGAATTTCTGCTGCAATCTTTACTACCGGTATAAGGGTTAGTTAGTTATTAACCTTTATAATTAGCAAACCACATTTGATAAATCTGGTTCCCCTTTGCTGAACCTCCGAGTCTACATCAAGGTGTACCGCTTATCAGTTTAGTTTCTCAAAGTGTACCTGGCAACATTTGTGAGGAGTGAGAAGGCTAGGATTTTTTTCTTCCATGCAACCATGTCTTTCTTCATTATCATACATGTCTCTCTCTCTCTTCCTCCCCCTCTCATCAGGATATCACCGTATAACTTCTTTAATCAATGCTCTTTAGATTTCCTTATATCAATGTGTTGACATGTTTGGGTGCTTCCTTTACACCAGTTCTAGGTTGCTGCCCCTCAAAGTGCATTAAACCCTGCAGGAACCAGAGATGCCTTTTTGACCCTTGGCCAGGCAAAGGGACTGTTCCAAACCTGTTCTATCCTGTAGCCAAAAATGCCTAAGGGATGCTCAGTTTCCTCATATAATGGCAACATAGAGCTCTAGCATTCAGGGGGAAACTGGAGGGAAAGATACCTCAAACCTGAATCTCAGGCAGCGAAGGACACTGCAGTCCTCTCTGTTCATAGCTGCCTACATTTTTTTGGTTCCGAAAAATTGTGGCATTTCACAGAACAACACGTGGGTTGTCATTCCCTTAAGCAGATCCCTTGATTCCTCATCTCATAGTACAGAGGCTCAAGGAGGTGGACGACTGAATGTAGATCTTGATTCATGCACTTTGAAAAGCAAACTCTGGGGAGCGGGGATGTATTCCACGTTGCGTCCCCCGCTTCTGTGTTGCATCTTACAGTCAGGATTTAAATACCTCAAGAATCAGCTAACAAACTCAGCTGACTTGCAGTTAACCTTCCAATGATGACAACGTGTATTCATAACATGCTTGTGTTTATCTGTTGTTGTTGTTGTTGTTAACCATTGTCACCCATGGTGTTTTGTCTGCATGCTCAAAGCATGTTTCCATTAAAGTTTTGTTTAGCTCTTATTATTTCCCCCCGTGTGTCACCATGCATCATTTGCATACATGCTTGTTATTGTTGTTGTTGTTATTGTTGTTATTATTATTATTCTGTTCATTGCGGAAACCGTTTCTGAAAGCATGCTGCAAAAATACTGAAAAGCAACCCAACAGCTTTGTTCATAATCTTAACAAGATGGCCGTGCTGCAGCGAGCTAAAGCCAGATCCGCAGCAGTCTTCGCTTGCATGAGTGCAAGTGCCTTCCCTATGCTTCTTCCCCTAGTCTCTGCCAGTACAGGCAAGCAAGCCCTGGGCAACCCAGGAGTCGGATGAGCAGCCACGGAACTTGCCAGAAACAGGCAAGAATACAGAGGCTGTGTGTCTGGCTCTCAGGTTTCCCTCAGACTTGACCCACCTGTACTGCTGGGAAGGTGGCATTACCACAGTGCACCGTGTTTTTCGCTCTATAAGACGCACCCGGCCATAAGACGCACCTAAGTTTTAGAGGAGGAGAACAAGGGAAAAAATGTTCTCTCCCTCTCTGCTCAGTGCCTCTCCAGCAAAGCGGGAGGAGAAATGGAGCCCCTTCCATTTCTCCTCCCGCTTCGCGGAAGGGGTGCTGCGCAGAGAGGGAAAGCTGCGCAGCGGCTCGCCAGCAAAGCAAAGCCAGGAGAGCAAGAGGGATCGATCCCTCTTGCTCTCCTGGCTTCAGGGATAGCTGCCCAGAGCCTCCTGAGCGCAGCACCGATCCCTCTTGCTCTCCTGGCTTCAGCGAAAGCTGCGCAGCCTGCATTCTCTCCATAAGATGCCCACACATTTCCCCTTACTTTTTAGGAGGGGAAAAGTGCGTCTTATAGAGCGAAAAATACGGTGTAATATTGATGGCCTGGTTTGCAAATATAGTTGATTCTACTCCACAAAATTCCTTTATTTTTCCCAGTTGGTGGAATCTGAATGGAGGAGCGTCCACCCAGATTCTGGTCCTTTTTGGTGAATCGGGCACTGCCCCACCAACCTTGGTCTGCCCTCCTTGTTCCACCACCAATTGCCCTCCTACTTGCAGCTAGGCCAACGGGGCCAGAACTGCATGTCACCTTCATCCTCTCCTGCCTCAGTGCTGCACTTGTAAAACTCAGCCGGGAGGAAGATGAGGACAAAAGTTGAATTAGTTGGCTCTTGCCTCCCATTGGCTCTGGCTCTGCCTGTCCTGGGCTCTGGGTCCACCTTCTGTTGGTGTCCCCACTTTCTGCCCTGCCAGTCCCAAGGGGCTCCAGCCCCTGCTGGCTCCCACAAGTCTCTCTTTTTACATTCCCTGCTCTAATGCAGTATATTCTCTACCAGCCTTTCCCAACCATTGTGCCTGCCAGATCACTTGGGCTATGACTCCCATCAGCCCTAGTCAGCATGGCGATGGTCCGAAACATCTGGAGGGCACGAGGTTGGGAAAGCCTGCTCTATACCTAGAGACCTCTGATTTAACGTCTCTTGGCCATTCATTCAAAACCTCCAAGGAAGCGAATTCAAGTGTCTCTACGGAAACTCTGGTTCCATTATTTGATTTCTCTTTTACTAATCCTAGGAAGTTTCCCCTAGTTTTTGAGCAAAGCCTACTTTCTCCGCATCTCTCATCCCCAAGTGAGAGTAACCATAAAAAAACACAAAACTAAGAGTTAACATGGTGGGGGGAGTTACGCACATTAAATTTAGTTCAGGATTTGGGTTCTCTCCTGGGATATTAAATTATTTCATAAGGGGAGAGGGGGGTTGATACTGTGCCAGCAAAACTTGACCACTGGAGCCTGGACTGATCCTTGGTTCAAAGGATTGGGGTGAGGTGAGGTGAGCTGTTTAAAAAAAAAAAGGCTCTGGGTAGCTTGCAATGCAATCCTGTAAATGTCTACTCAGAAGTAAGCCCCATAGAGTCCAGTAGTTCCTATTTCCATATAAGGGAGTATAGGACTGCAGCCTTAGAAAACAGCAGAATCTGATGCATATTTATCCAGCTGTAAATCCCATAGAATCATAGAATCATAGAATCATAGAGTTGGAAGAGACCACAAGGGCCATCGAGTCCAACCCCCTGCCAAGCAGGAAACACCATCAGAGCACATCATTGTTTCCATTGAAGTTGAGTTCACTAGGAGTAGGATTGTGGCTGAAAGCTGGGAGGGAACGGGTGCACTGAGCCTCCCAAAGGAGGGAGTTTCAAACTTGGGTGCCACCACCTAGAAGGCCTTAGCCCATGGATGACTGGAGGCCTTTAGTATTTGGCCAACATACTGGAATGGGAGTCAATGCTACCAGCCACCTTTCCCAAGGATCAGCCCAAACAGTTGTAGCAAAAGTGGAAGATGTACAGCTTGCTGCGTAATAATTCTGCTGCTTCTGAATTGTCTGAATCCTGGCCGGAGCAGCAAAAAATGTCTTTTAATTACTGTGTCCTTGGCGAATCCTTGCTTGTCCTCAATGTGAAAAGAATTTAAAAATGGCGCAGAGTGTTTGTAATCTACTACTAGAGCATTGAGCGGTGCTGGGCTTTAGTAACTTGCTAATAACCACAATCCCTACACTCCTCTGCGGGCTGCTACCAGTGGCTTTTCTGCGGCACAGAATTCCAAGTCCCGACTCCTTTAATCAATGTTATCCGTCCCGCCTGGGACCGAGCCACTGTTGCCAAAGATTAAAGTTTCAGGATTCCGGTTGTAAATGATTTGGGTGATGAAATGGCTGCTGAAGACATCAAGGATCTGCCCAGTCAGAGCTGGCCCCACTAGGCATCTCAGTTACAGTACAGCAGGCATCGAGACCGGCAAGGCGAGAGATGGCCAAGGCCTTGGTTCTGTCTTTGTCTTGGGGGTAAATAGACGTGTGGAGTTGAGTGGTTGTAGTGTTTTCCTGGCTCCTTTAACACCCAATCCGATCCACCCGATTCCAAAGTCCGACGATAAGAGACTTTGAGATAAATTAACGTTTTAACTGTCCACCCTGCCTCTTTCCACCTTCCTCTCCCCTCTAAACCTGCCTGTCTTTGACGATCCAAGCTCTTCTAACTAGGACGGGGGACATGATGACATTGCATGCTGCCCTCGGATATTCCCCACCAGTTTCTGCATGTTGTCTTCTGATTATGTTGTCACCTTGGGGATGGGTGTGATGGAGTGGGGGAATTTGCAGGTGGGTCCGGGTCACATCGGGGTGCTTCTGTGAATGCTGTTAGCAGTACTCTTTCCACTGGCTTAATGCATCTATAGAGGTACTGCACAGTCCCAACGGCAGTAACGTTATAGATGCATTGAAAGGCGGCTGACGCGAATCAGTTGGGTTTCCCCTCTTTTTTTATGATCTTTCTGAACTTAACAGAAGTGAGATTCTTACTGTTGCAATATTGGAACAGTCAAAAACGCTTGCAGTTGACGAGTGTGGCCACGATCCTGGGCCCAGTTTCTTATTCCCAGTTACGGAACAGCAAGGAATTGCGTTCTCTATAGCCTCTTAATAGAGAAGTCAGTTTGCCTTTGCTCAATCATGGCATTTTAAGGATTTGATCAGCCAAGCCAAGAGCGGTAAAACTCTCACAGATGGGTTACCCTCTCCCTTTCTCCTGTTCCTTCACCTCTATCAGTTGGGTACTAATCTAATGATACCGTTCTAATTCCTCCAGCCCTCTGTTTCTTCAACGGGGAGGGGGGCGAGAGTAGTTTTACTGGAACCCCCTGGGCTTTTGTACACAGCGTGGGGCCAAGCTCTTGCAAACGGAACATTTAAGATGTTCTTTGATTAAACGAGAAAGTGCTGCGTGCAACAGCCTTGCCGCTGGACAGCGGCTTACGTGTCCCGCTCTTGTTTCTTAGATGGGAGAGTCGAGGGAAGCCAACGAAATGGTCAACGGAGCAGCGGACCAGAGGACAAGCTCCAAAGAGACCAGTCCCGTCCCTTCGCCGACTGCCGATCGCAAAGCCAAGGCTGGCCTCCAGGCCCAGACAGCCGCCACCCTCCCGGCCAAAACGCAAGAAGCCCCTTCCACTCTGATGGAGGGCTTCTTGCATCGCAAACACGAATGGGAGTCACACAACAAGAAGGCTTCAAACAGGTTTGTTAGGTTTGCTCCGTGCTTCTCCACCTCTGGAGGATCCCCAGAGCTCCAGCATGTTCTTCCTTCGTAGTATACAAGTGGGGGTCATCGCCGCTTCATCACTGGATTCCCCCCCAAGTTTCCCCTTTATCCTCCTTCCTCCGCCCCTATTTCCTTATTTCCCACCAACCTCTTGTTAGAGACTTGCCACCACTAAGGCTTCTGGTCCCAGACCCCCCGATTCCCAATATCATTTGTTTTCTTGTTCCCTCCTTACTTGCTCAAAGGGCGAGGGCTGTCCCCTCCAAATATCCTTTTCTCCTCTCCTCTTCCTTTGGACGCTGCTTTAGAGGGCGCTGTCCCGCTCTGCACTGTGGCCAGGCTCCACGGGGGTGTAGGACAAGGTGAGGTTCGAGCTGGAGGCAGGCTTCAGGCTGTGCTCGGGGAAACACGGGCCCCTGAAGTTGCCCCAGCAAGGAACGAGCTGAAACGAGGGGCTGTACCCCTGCTCACTCCTCCCGCCCGCGCCCCCTGTTCCGCATGCGACTACTAATCTCGCTACTCCCCTTCCCAACCGCGTTTCCCTCTTCTGTTCCGCGGTCCCACTTTGCACCCCTGTTTTCACTTCCACCCTGTGCCTGCTGTGCCTCCTCGCCTCGCCTTCTGTGCAACCTCCCTTGCACACAGGCACACACACCCCTCCCGATAATCTCCTGCATCTTCCTCCTCCCATACATTGCAAGCTCCGAAGTATCCACCTCGTGGTCCCTGTTCCTGGTTGCTGCTCACTCTGCAAGCAGGGCGGAATGTGTGTCCCAAAAATTCCTCTCTGCTCTCCTGCATTTCTCGGCTTTCCTCTTTCTGACTCTTCCTGGAGCCTAAGAATATCCTCCCTTCGTGATGTCACTTCCTCTCTGCATGGCTGAAAGGAGAGGGGTGACCGCCAGCCATCCTGTCCTCATTTATTGCAGTGGCCCTCCTGCGAAGACTTACACAGACGGGGTGAGCATTCCAGATTCCTGCTCACGAGGATTCACAGCCAAACTCAAAACTCCTCAAGGATTTTTGTCGTCAGGTGGCATGCGGATAATATAAATAATCTGAATTTATTTATCTCTTGATAGATTTGATTTTGGTCCCCTTCTATCTCAGATGCTTACAGCATCACACACTCTCCCCACCCCCCTGGTTTTGCTGGCTATTTTCATCTTGAAATGTCGAGGTTTTAAGTGGATTGGTGGTTTTCATTGCATCCTGCTAGTTTCGTGTCAGAATCCTTTTTGGATCGAAAAAGGCAAGAGAGAAATAACCAAGTAAACAATGTTGAATAAGTGATGCATCCAAGTTGATAGCTTTCAGGCTTGACAGCTTCCCCTCTGAAAACACCCAGCATGTTTACTTCCAAATAGTGCTGCTATTTATCTACCCTCTCTCAAAATATCAGCGCTGGGTACAGCAATATAGAAACATTTTAGAAAACCATTAGGCACAGCACATAAAATCATTAAGATGCAAAAACCCTAATGGCATAGCATTGAGAAATCTCTTCTGTTTTTGCAAGCAACCTGTTCTCTCTGTCTCCCTCTCCCTTTTATAACAGAGCTGTGTCGTGCAAACTTCTTGCCCATAAACCTGTTTTATCTTCTCGCAGAAAAAGAGCTTTGATTTGCTTATGCAATGCTGCAGCGTTAGAAAAGCAAGGGGGAAGCTGCGCTTATCCGTGACGGCGGCCTTAATGCTTGCCTTGTTATTTCATTTGTCTCCCAAGATCCTGGCATAACGTCTACTGTGTCATTAACAAGCAAGACATGGGCTTTTACAAAGATGCCAAGGCTGCTTCCTCGGGCATCCCCTACCACAACGAGATCCCGGTCAGCCTGAAAGAAGCGGCATGCGAAGTGGCGGTTGAATACAAGAAGAAAAAGCATGTGTTCAAGCTAAGGTAAGGCACCTCTTCCTGCAGGAGAAGGAGAGAGAGAGAGAGAGAGACTTTTCCTTTTCCCCACAGGGATGGGAACTGATAGTTCCCAGGCTCCCTGCACCAGCGGTTTGCAGACATTATCCACATCCACCGATCTTCTGAGCAACTGCATTCACTGTAGGAATAATGGAGACGACAGGAGGTTGAATGCAGGTGAGCTGTGCAGAAGCACGCTGGCAAGTGTGCTCCAAGCAAGCTGCCGGCTAGCTCTGCCGAGGCTCCTTTTATTAGCAGAAGTCAGCAATTGGAAACAATAGTGAAACCACCCTGAACTTAACATATTTCCATGTACGCACATTGCTAGTGTTAGCAAATACACGTGTCAGCAGGTCCTTCCATTGAATGTTCCCAGATACTTGATTACGTCTGTGTTCCCTGCCATGCTCCAGCCAAGCGTTATGTCTAGTAAACAAATCTGCGAAAGGACAAAAGGTCGGGGGGGGACCCTGTTTTCTAGGCAAGAAGGCAAAAGGTCAGGGAAAGCAGGCGCAAAGCTCCTTGACATACTGTTGCATGTCTGGTGCAAGGTTTGCCTTCGCAAAGCGGAGCGTTACCTCCACAATTCATAGCACAACCCCTGGGTGCTGCAGATGACATGGCCCTCTAGAAATGTCCCGAGATCAGTTCACAGGGGATATTTGGGTTGGGCCTCGTTCTTTCCCTTTAATTCCTCTCTTAAGGACTTTAGGGGACGCGGGTGGCGCTGTGGGTTAAACCACAGAGCCTAGGACTTGCCGATCAGAAGGTCGGCAGTTCGAATCCCCGCGACGGGGTGAGCTCCCGTTGCTCGGTCCCTTTTCCTGCCAACCTAGCAGTTCGAAAGCACGTCAAAGTGCAAGTAGATAAATAGGTACCACTCCAGCGGGAAGGTAAACGGCGTTTCCATGCGCTGCTCTGGTTCGCCAGAAGCAGCTTAGTCATGCTGGCCACATGACCCGTAAGCTGTACGCCGGCTCCCTCGGCCAGTAAAGCGAGATGAACACCGCAACCCCAGAGTCGGGCTCCCCACAAGCATCTTAATGTCCTCAGCTCTTCTACTTGCAACAGTACCGCTACAGTGATTTTTGATTCTCTGTGCTGGAGCCATCAGAGAGGGTAGCATCCCTGCATTTCAGGGGGTTGGACTACATGACCCTTTGTGTCCCTTCCAGCTCTCCAGTTCCATGAGTCTATGATCTTTAGCATCCCCACCACACCAGCCACAGGTTTGTGACTTCAGCAGCAGTACCTTTTGGGTCCTCGTTCTCCCCCTGCCCTCACCGTTTGGCTTTCCGAGCACAGACAGCAATAGCTTGTCTCCCAAGCGGCAGGGCAGCCTAATCCTTCTTCAAAGGTTTATAGTATGCTTCTCAAGTGTGCTCCTGCGTGTATCCCTTCCACGGCACCTTGCATTAAATGGTTCAGCATTACCTTAGCCCTAAGCAGACAAGGCAAAGCAAGGAAGCCTTATCTCAGCAGTTCACAAAGGCAGGGAGAGATTATTACGCTTATTAAAATAGCAGAGAGCAACAGAGAGGCACCCAACCCATAAAGCAGGGAGGCAATTGACGCTTTCGGGAATTGTGAAGGTTCTTCATTGAAGCCAAAGAGAGTCCGAATGAGCAAGGGTTTCTAGTTCTTGCATCTCATTGAGACTGAGCGTTCCATCAATTTCCCCTGCTGAACCATAGCTTAGCATTATGTAGATGAGCCTGAACAAACTCAGCCAAAGCGTTGGACTTCTGCACTCCCCCATCTCCTCCCACCAGTCAGCAGGAGGACCTCTGCTTTAGATCTCAAATCTCATCAGCTCTTGCCACCATGGAGAATGGTCAGGGAGATCCACCAATTCCTCCGTGATCTTCGGGTTATGTGCAAACGTGACCAACCATCTTTTTTAAAAAAATGGGAAAAAGAAGAAGCTGGGATTTTCTGCACACACAGCACCACGTCTTTCTCAGTGTCCACCAAGCCATGATCATGTAGGTGCAGCTTAATTTTTTTAAAAATAAATTCTTCAGGCAGTGACAAAACACTGCAAATACAGGAGTGGGGGAGGCTGGTTTGTAAGAACACAGAAAGCCACAACAATTGAAAGCGAGTCTTGGATTCTCCAAACATCCATAACATCCATAACGATGCCTTATGAGGAACGGCTAAGGGAGCTGGGCATGTTTAGCCTGGAGAAGCGGAGGTTAAGGGGTGATATGATAGCCATGTTCAAATATATAAAAGGATGTCACATAGAGGAGGGAGAAAGGTTGTTTTCTGCTGCTCCAGAGAAGCGGACATGGAGCAATGGATCCAAACTACAAGAAAGAAGATTCCACCTAAACATTAGGAAGAACTTCCTGACAGTAAGAGCTGTTTGACAGTGGAATTTGCTGCCAAGGAGTGTGGTGGAGTCTCCTTCTTTGGAGGTCTTTAAGCAGAGGCTTGACAACCATATGTCAGGAGTGCTCTGATGGTGTTTCCTGCTTGGCAGGGGGTTGGACTCGATGGCCCTTGTGGTCTCTTCCAACTCTATGATTCTATGATTCTATGATCCATATACTTCTGCCAAGTGCACAAATGTTTAAACCATTTGGAGGACCAACATCTCCTACAGGGACCTGTCTGCCCACGGGGAGAGGACCATCTCTATGTCCTGCTGCCGCTAGATGCCTGGCTGGTGGTGCCCAGGTTTTGGAACTCCTGCCGGAAGGATCCGCTTGACTCCCACCATCTCTTGCCCATTGGCTATACTGGCCAACGCTGGTGGGAGTTGTAGTCCCAGACATCTGGAGGGTACCACGTTGGGGGAGACTGCTATAAGGGGCCCTTGGTGGGCTTCCTAGAGACATTTTATTCGCCACTATGGGAAATGGATGCTGGACCACATGTCCAGATGTTTGGGACTACAACTTCCATTGGCCATGCTGGTTGCGGATGATGGGAAGTGGAGGCCACCACTTTGGTTTCCCCAACAGGCTCTTTTTATGTCCTTACTCGGGAGTAAACAAGCACAAGAACCTTTCTCTGGCTATGGTTTTATAGAGAGCAGTGCCTTGTAGGATCTTTCCGCAGAATTCAAAGAATAATGCAGGAAGCATGTTGCATTTGCTTTCCTGGGACTGCCACAGTCGCCCAGCCTTGTGTGGCAGCTGGCATGCCAAAGGCAATGGCAGGGCTCCACCTCAAAATGGGAACATGTGCTCCATTGGGATGGAGCACACAAGGACGTGTCGGGGTACGCACGGTGCCTCTAAAACTGGGGTGGGCAGTACGTCCGCCAACAACGAGCCTTTCGCGGGGTTACTGGTGCAAAAAGAACGAGGTCCGCAGTTCCTGTTGCTCCCAATTGGTTGGCAAGAGCAGCTTCTTTATCCTGATGTTGTCGTTCTGAATTTCAGGTTAACTGACGGCAATGAGTACCTCTTCCAAGCCAAAGACGATGTAAGTTTCTGTCCCTTGTTGGGTTCTTCTTCTTTTTCTAAAGTCATGTTGGTGCTACTGGTGTCTTGCTGTCACCGCGATCTCCTGAAGCCGCATTCTGCATAAAGCAATAGGACATTGGAAGCTGCCATACACCAAATCATCAAACTCACTACTGTCGATACTGCTTGGCATTCCAGACAGGGCACATCTCCTGGCCCTCCCTGGAAATGCCAAAGATTGAACCCAAGACCTTTTGCATGCAAATCATGTGCGTTGAGCAGCAGCCCTTCCCCTTTTGAAATTATTATTATTATTATTATTATTATTATTATTATTATTACTATTATTTTGATATTTATACCCCGCCCATCTGATTAGATTTCCCCAGCCACTCAGGGCAGCTTCCAGGAATATATAAAAACAATAAAATGCCAAGCATTAAAAAGTTCCCAGCACAGTGTCTACTAAAGTGTTTTCCAAACTTGGGTCTCCAGCTGACTACTAATTCCCACCATTTCCGACCACTGGACCTGCTAGCTAGGGATGATGGGAGTTGTAGTCCAGCAAGAGCTGAAGACCCAAATTTGGGAAACACTGGGCTTCTGGCTTGACAGACACCTTCGCTCTCCGCATATGTGTTATGATATCACAATGCCAGACAGCTTTGGAATTTCTGTTGTGATGGGCACACACGTTTCAGGGGGTGCTTGCAGAATTTTTGCGGTGATGAGAGTGGGGGACGTAGTCTAAGCTCTACAGTCTCCACTGACCTTTATTCCAAGATAACCAACCCCTGGAGGGACGCGGGTGGCGCTGTGGGTTAAACCACAGAGCCTAGGACTTGCTGATCAGAAGGTCGGCGGTTAGAATCCCCGCGACGGGGTGAGCTCCCGTTGCTCGGTCCCTGCTCCTGCCAACCACGCATTTCGAAAGCACATCCAAGTGCAAGTAGATAAATAGGTACCACTCTGGCGGGAAGGTAAACGGCGTTTCCGTGCGCTGCTCTGGTTTGCCAGAAGCGGCTTAGTCATGCTGGCCACATGACCCAGAAGCTGTACGCCGGCTCCCTCAGCCAATAAAGCAAGATGAGCGCCGCAACCCCAGATTCGGCCACGACTGGACCTAATGGTCAGGGGTCCCTTTACCTTTACCTTTAACCAACCCCTGGCGAAATCTCAGGAAGCCCTGGAGTCTCTTGCAGGTTGGAGTGGGGCTGTTTAAAATTGATGGTGTGAAAGTTGCCTTAGTTCACCAGAATCCCTTAAGCCAGTGGTTTTTAACCAGTGTGCTGTAGCACCCTAGGGTGCCTTCAGTGATGGTCAGGAGTGCCGCAAGCAACACTGGCCTCTGTCCCTCTTTCCTTCCCTCCCTCCTCTGATGCCCTCTTGCATGTCTGCCTCCCAAAGGCTTGTGTGGCTGTTTGCTGCAGCAGCCCTGGCTACCAGCTCCCCAGGTGAATGGTGCCTCTGGGACTGGCCAGGGGGCGCTGGTTGCCAGGAGCTGAGGCGGCCTTAGAGTAAACAGGCAAGCGGGTGAGGGAGCCCAGATGGTCAGTCCGCCAGCACTTTCTGTTGGGAATGGGCAGACAAGTGGGAGGCCGGGCAGGCAGGCACTGGCCTTTGTTTTGCTTGCTCTGTGCGAGGCCTGCCTGACAGCATAGTGCCCGGTGCTGAAGGGGAACCTTTCCACCATGCAAGCCCAGCAGCGCCCACTGCTGCTGCCCAAAATAAGGTGCCGGCCTCTCGTTCTCCTTTGGCCAGTCTCCGTTGGGCCACTAAGGCTGGGGCCATCCTCTTCCCAGGCCACTGTGAGGAGACAACTCTCTTTGGGGTGGGGTGGCTCAGAGACCAGGGGCGGCAGCAGCGGCTGCCCAGAGGACCCCCAAGGAAAGGAGAGGAGGCTGAGGGAACGCTTTTCGAGGGTGTTCGAAAAAGGGTGAGAGGCTGTCAGCTCTGCAGGCAAGGGGTGACGTAACTGGGCTCCTGAGCCCCACAGGGGTGCGGCAGGAACATAGTGCCCCCAGGCCCGTCCCAGAGGCACCTAGGACCCTCATACCTACAGGACCGCCTCTCCTGGTATGTCCCACGGAGGACCTTACGGTCTTCAAATAAAAACATATTGGAGGTCCTGGGCCGCAGGGAGGTTAGGCTGGCCTCAACCAGAGCCAGGGCTTTTTCGGCCGTGGCCCCGATCTGGTGGAACACTCTGTCACAAAAGACTAGGGCCCTGCGGCCCTTGACATCTTTCTGCAGGGCCTGCAAGACAGAGCTGTTCCACCAGGTCTTTGGCCAAGGCACAGCCTGACCCCTTCCTTCGGTAATCCTCACAGAACTCTAGCCCAATGGCTGCCATTGATTTGATTTTGAATTGATTTTAGAATGAATTGATTTTAGAATACATTTCTATTACAGTGGTACCTTGGGTTAAGTACTTAATTCGTTCCGGAGGTCTGTTCTTAACCTGAAACTGTACTTAACCTGAAGCACCACTTTAGCTAACGGGGCCTCCTACTGCTGCTGCGCCGCCGCTGCACGATTTCTGTTCTCATCCTGAAGCAAAGTTCTTAACCTGAGGTACTATTTCAGGGTTAGCGGAGTCTGTAACCTGAAGCGTATGTAACCCGAGGTACCACTGTAATTGATTTTATGTAAACTGTGTTACTTTTATTGTTGTTAGCCGCTCTGAGTCCGGCTTTGGCTGGGGAGGGCAGGATATAAATAAAAAATTATTATTATTATTATTATTATTATTGTACAGTGGTACCTC
Source organism: Podarcis tiliguerta (assembly GCF_965153285.1). Lineage (NCBI taxonomy): Eukaryota > Metazoa > Chordata > Lepidosauria > Squamata > Lacertidae > Podarcis > Podarcis tiliguerta. The sequence goes on along the minus strand of NC_139536.1, from coordinate 11,800,690 downwards.
TGTTTTCAAACGTAATCTGTTCTGGAAGACTGTTCGACTTCCGAAACTTTCGAAAAGTGAGGCGCAAAGGGCAGCCTGCAAATTCAGTAGAGAAAATTGGAAGAAAAAAAACTCAGCAAAAGCCATTGACAGAATGCATTTAGTTCCGGGTTTTTGGCGTTTGAAAACCGAAACGTTCGGCAACGGAGACTTTCGAAAATTGAGGTACCACTGTAGTTGGTTACGGGAAGCATGGGCACAAAAAGGTTGAGAGCCTCTGCCTTAAGCTATTTATTTTCAAAGTGTGGGAAGGCCTGGGGCTCCTTGAAATCTCTCTCTCTCTTTTTAAACCCCTTCCTGTCGTGCCTCCCCCACCCCCCCACAGGAGGAAATGAATGCATGGATCCAGGCCATTGCCTCTGCGATCTCGGACAAAACCGAGTTGTCCACAAGCACACACAGCACCCCAGCGACGAGCCGCGCCCAGACCCTGCCAGCCAGTGTGACAATAACCAGCGAGTCCAGTCCTGGCAAGCGGGAGAAAGAGAAAGAGAAAGACAAAGAAAAAAGATTCAGCCTTTTTGGGAAAAAGAAGTGAACTCCCTCTTACCTTTTACACGCTGCACCTCTCTCGACCGTTCCAGTGGAAATCCAGCATGCAAGCTCAGAACCAATGCATTACTCTCTGTGCCTAATGTTCCTCAATGTGATTTAATTTTTTTAAATTTTTTATTTATAGAGCATTTAAAACAAAACACAAAAAAATAATACACAAAAAGATTCTAAAGTTACCAATACGTCTGAGGTGCATTGGGCAGCTTCTGAGTAAAAGAGAAGAGCCAGGTTTTTTTTTCCTTTTGTTGTTTTCCTTCCTTTTCTTTCTCTGGTTTTTTCTTTCCTTTTTTTTTCTTTTTAACGAGGTTAATGTAGATTAGATCTTTACTATTTAAACTGTTCCTCGATTTTTTGAGGCTGTCTTGAAAAAGCAACAGTGCCCCGCCCCGCCCCAACCCATCTCTATTTTAGTGTTATTGGAATACAAGGTGCTTGCAAAGTTCCTAAGCCCACACAGGCAGACACACAGAAACACACAGAGACACTTTTTTTCACTTCCGTCTGAGGTTGTCGTGCTGAGCCTTGGCTACTTGGTTCTGCCCACTGCGAATCTAACCCTGGTAAATGAAATGGTGGCATATTCTCTTCTACCGTGACGAAAGAGTGCAGCTCAACATTTAACGTACAGGCCAAAACCATTTCTATATCCGGGCATCTTGTTTATGTGAACTTAAACATGGACGTGATGCTTTCTCTCCCCCCCCCCCCCGGTCACCGCCCACCCCCTGCCAAAACCCCACATCCGGCAACGACAGTTAAGAATGTTGGTATTGGAAAAAAAGAAAGAAAGACTTAGCATACTGATAACGGTTTTAAATAATCTGTAATTTTGATTTTTTTTTTTTTGCTGAAATACATTATATTGTATGTTTCAGATAATTCTAGTAAAAAAAGTATAATAAGGCTAGATGTATAATTAAAAAAAAACAAAACCCTTTAAAATCATCGATTAAGTGTAAAAGTGGAACTGAAGCATTTACTGGAAGAAAAACAAAAACAAAAACAAAAAAAATGTTACTCCAATGGTTAACTTGCTTGTCAGCAGCTACACTGTGTTATAATTTTGCTACATTACCTTTTGCTCTTTGATACATAGTGTGCATTTCTCTGTCACTGTAACTATTGTAATGAACAATTTTCATCTTACTGCACAATCAGAAAAAAAAGAAAAGAAATACATTTAATAGGAATGACTTCTCAATGACTGGGCCTGTAGTCAGGATAGTACTGGAACTGTACCTCTAGACTTTTACCCTATCTGTTAAATATATGCTATGTCATTAAAATGCTTTTAAAACTAACCCTTGTATGTTCAGATTCCTGCTTCCTGCTTCTCCCTTTAAAAAGTGGGTGGAGGAACCAGATATTGATTTGGGGAGGGGTAGGATGCGGGTGGCGCTGTGGTCTAAACCACAGAGCCTAGGGCTTGCCGATCAGAAGGTCGGTGGTTCGAATCCCTGCGACGGGGTGAGCTCCCATTGATCGGTCCCTGCTCCTGCCATCCTCAAAGTGCAAGTAGATAAATAGGTACCTCAAAGTGTAAGTAGATAAATAGGTATCCCTCTGGCGGGAAGCTAAACGGCATTTCTGTGCGCTGCTGATCAGAAGGTCGGCGGTTTGAATCCCCATGACGGGGTGAGCTCCCGTTGCTCGGTCCCAGCTCCTGCCAACCTAGCAGTTCGAAAGCACATCAAAGTGCAAGTAGATAAATAGGTACCACTCCAGCGGGAAGGTAAACTGTGTTTCTGTGCGCTGCTCTGGTTTCGCCAGAAGCAGCTTAGTCATGCCAGCCACATGACCCGGAACAACTGCGGACAAACGCCGGCTCCCTCGGCCAGTAAAGCGAGATGAGCGTTGCAACTGGACTTAACTATCAGGGGTCCTTTACCTTTAGGACATTCAGAAGCAGCTCCTTGCCCATCCCTGCCCCAACTGCTCTCAGACATTGTAACAGAATCCTAGAATTGTGGAGTTGGGACCCCACGGGTCATCTAGTCCAACCCCCTGCAATGTGGGAATCTCAGCTGAAGCATCCATGACAGATGGCCATCCATCTGTGTACACACACTTAAAACCCACCTTGTATCCAAGGAGCTCCGGGTGGGCCCCATGCCTCTCCCTCCCAATTTTATCCTCTACCTGACAGGCAGGTTAGGTTGAGAGACGGCAACTGAACCAGGGCCACCTGAAAAACTTCACAGCTCACTGAGAGCAGGATGCTGGGCTGACCCAGAAGCGCCCTTAGGATGGTCACCCCATGGTGGGGGCTGTTACAGTCTCATTTGGTCCCTTCTGCGGGGAGGGGGAGCCATACCACTGACCTGTCGAATCATTCTCATGGTCCAGCCTTCTCAGGGCTCAAATGTGTTTGCTCAGCTTCTCAGCTACTGCACTATTCCAGACACAGTCAGTGCTATTTTTTCTGGGGGTACTCAAGGATACACAGTACCAGCCCCCCCCCCCCCATGTTAAAAGTGTGGCACTTACTGTAACAAAATAAAATAAAAAGACTGGACATAGTTATATGCTTAACTTGGACTGACAAGGGCCTCGCATCACAGTAAACATGGGTGGCTTAGTTTCTGATCCCTTTAATATTCTTATCTCTAAGAATATTCCACTGTTCGACAGTGGAATTTGCTGCCAAGGAGTGTGACGGAGTCTCCTTCTTTGGAGGTCTTTAAGCAGAGGCTTGACAACCATATGTCAGGAGTGCTCTGATGGTGTTTCCTGCTTGGCAGGGGGTTGGACTCAATGGCCCTTGTGGTCTCTTCCAACTCTATGATTCTATGATTCTAAATTCTCCTTTCTTTCTTTTTGCTTTGTTTTTGCTTCTGATCTGTCCTTTTCTGTTTTCTGTGGTCCTCTGCTCAGGGTTAAGGAGGGGTTAGCATGCAGGTGATAAATAGTTGAGGAAGGACCCTGTGTGAGAGACCAGGAAGGGAAGATCTCCCCAGGGTACAGCTGTCAACTTTCCCCCTTTTTCTAAGGGACATTCCCTTATTCCGAATAGGATTCCTCGCAAGAAAAGGGGAAAGTTGACAGCTATGCCCCAGGGTGGGAGGCTGGGAGAAGAAAGGAATGGTACCAGGGGAAAGCTGGGAGGGTTCACCAGTGGCGTAGCGTGGGTTGTCAGCACCCGGGGCAAGGCAAGTAATTTGCGCCCCCCCCGCTGCACTGTCCCTCCCCCAGATAGTCCCTCGCTCTCTCTCCACACCGCACCGCACGCCTGGCACCCTCCCCTCCACAGTGGGCGGCGACCCGGCGGCTCGGATCGGATTCGCACAGCCAGCACTGCAGTGAGAGAGAGTGAGTGAGCCAGGTAGGGGCAGAGAGCTGCGAGTGCGAGCGCCCCCCCCCCCAATGTTGCGCCCGGTGCGGCCGGTCCTCCCTGCACCCCCCACTCTACGCCACTGGGGTTCACCTCTCTCTGCAAGGGACAACTTAAGATTTATCTGTGAAACAGGAATTTGTATTGTGTTTCTGGTTCTTTCGGGGAGGGGGGAGCGTTGTTTAGATTAGTTTGTTTTTTATTGCCGTGTATTATGAAAGGTCTTGATGAAATCTTATTGGGATGAACATGGGAGGCTGGGATTGGGCAGATTCCCATGACAGGAGAGTGGCACAGGAGGAGGAGGAGGAGGAACGGAACAGATATTTGCTTTGGATACAATCCTTTGTGAAGCGGTAAAATTGGAAGGGAAATCAGGCGTTCATACTTGACTCTAATTGAAACACAAACTAAGTGCACTTAATGACCAACATTGTATATAACCTTCCAACACTTTGAATTCACCCCCAAAGGCACACTCCTCCTTTGTCTCCCAAAATAGATGGATGCCAACCAACCAGACTACAGTCATACCTCATGTTACGTTTGCTTCATGTTACATTCTTTCACGTTACGTCCCGCGGCGACCCAGAAGTACCAGAAGGGTTACTTCTAGGTTTCGCCACTCGTGCATGCGCGCAAGCACCAAATCACAACCCGCACATGCGCAGACATGCCACTGTGGGTTGCACTCTTTTCATGTTGCAAATGGGCCTCCAGAACGGATCCCATTCGCAACCAGAAGTACCACTGTATCTGCTCTTTCTTATAGATTCAACCTCCCAGCATCCTGGTATGTCCATTGTCACCTCTGCTTTATATTATAATGAGTGTGACCAACTACCAATGGAATTCACAAACCAAAAGATTTGACACCCATTGCAAAACCTGGCATTCTGATCTTTTCTTTCTCCCTTCACCTCTCTCCCTCTGCATCTGGACTTGTGGCTTATGAACATGGGAAGTAGCATTATACAGAGTCAGGCCATTGACCCAACAAGCTCGTTGCCATGTACACTCTACCTTGCAGCCTATCACCACCCCAAACCTTGCTATCTTCTTGGTAAGGCAGCCTCAAAGCTAAAAAAATACCGTATTTACCTTTTGGGGGGAAATTACGTCGCAAGAATTAGGGTGCGCATTAGATTTGATGGCGCATTTACATTCACCAGCAAATTCTTCTTTGGTTTCAAGCTTTTGAAAATTGAGGTGCACATTAAATTCAGTGGTGCATTACATTCGATACTGTACAGTAATGCTTATTTTCAACTTCAGCTAAATCACACAGTTTAGTTCTGCCATTGGTTTTAATGCAGAGACACAGCGCAATCTAGCAATTTGTTCCAAACATGGCAGCTGTGATGCACAAAAGCAGATCCATGCCTCCACATCTCTGACTTTACTCCATGGGAATTAATAGGTAAATTTGCCAGCAGCTCCTGCTGCTGGCAAATTTTGAATTGCAGCTCCTATTGTATTTTGAATTGCAGCTCCTTTCCTTAAGGTTGCATGCACACAATACAGTTAAAGCACATCTCTCGCCGCCACAAGAATCATGGGAACTGTAGTTTGTTAAGGCTGCTGGGAACTGAAGCTCTGTGAGGGCTTAGCTACGGTCCCTAAGTATCTTTCAGAGAAAGCGGCTGTTTAAAACAACCTTCATTTAGCTGATTACAGGGCTGGTGTGAAGTGAACTGTTTTATCTGCAGTAAGAAAGAAGAGAAAAGGCGCTTTTACAAAATGCAGGGTTTTTTAGAAAATATTTTAGTAGTTGCCCTTTCTCCATATATTTATACTTGATTCATTGCACTTTAGGCATGGTGCTAAGTAACTGGAGGGGAATACAAGTATTAGCAGATTTGCATTTTCCCACCCTGCAAAATAACACGGGTGGGATTCACCTAATTAACCCCACCAGCAAAAGCCCTGTGCAAGTGCTTCTCTCATTGGCTGAAATTGGCATGTGCAGAGATTGAACATTTATAATAGTCTTCACATACACCATGCATAATGTTCAGATGTTGCCCATCAACCGTTAGCATCCAGACTGCAGACAGAGCAAGGACACACTAGTCATGGTCTTTTCTACTGTTGTGAGATTTTTCCACTTAAATTATAATATTTATACATTTGCATATTGCAATCACCAGGCCGCCTTCTAGGCTGCACCCTTCACTGGTCTTACTCTATGCTCTTCTTAGGTGCTTTTACTCCACTCAGATGTGTTCCTGAACTAGCGTAATACTGTTTACTTGCAAGGATGGAGGGTGGAGAACGCTTTGCTCCCTGGCACCTTTAGCTAAACCATTTCTAGTGGGAAGTTTGTCAGCTTCCCCAAGCCTCAAAGATCCACTTCAACGTACATCAAAGAGTAAGAATACCACTTTTCTTCATTCCGTAACCAGCAGCCGTTGGCCCAGTTTAAAAATAAAATAAATAGAATCACCTTTTGTATCATGCATCTCTCTGTGTGTGTGCTACTTTGGCACATTACCAGGGCAGAGGAAGCCCTAATGAACAAAGCATTTATGCTCTGAAAGCTCTGTTGCTGTTTATAGAAAGCTCAGCCATAGCAACCAAGAACAGGAGTGTCCCAACAGATCTTGACTGCCACGAGAGCTGTATTGGTGGTGTTGGTGGAGAAATAGTTCCTAGAGCAATTAATTCGACATCCTCCTGCTCTATTGAAATTCAACAGCTTAACTACATAATGCAGAAGGGTTTTAATGTGAAATGTAACCCGAATTAGTATGATGGGGCTCTGACGTTCCTCTCGCTTAGTCTCCTAGGAAATCAAAACACTGCTCCACACAGAATTTCACTAATGTGTAAGCGGTTCAGAGGACTATTACCCTGAACAAATAGAGTTATCAGATCATTTCAGCAAAACATTTCACACTGCACCTGTCCGAATAATATAATTAATTTTATATAAAATATAATTTTATATATTTGAAAGGATGTCACATAGAGGAGGGAGAAAGGTTGTTTTCTGCTGCTCCAGAGAAGCGGACACGGAGCAATGGATCCAAACTACAAGAAAGAAGATTCCACCTAAACATTAGGAAGAACTTCCTGACAGTAAGAGCTGTTTGACAGTGGAATTTGCTGCCAAGGAGTGTGGTGGAGTCTCCTTCTTTGGAGGTCTTTAAGCAGAGGCTTGACAACCATATGTCAGGAGTGCTCTGATGGTGTTTCCTGCTTGGCAGGGGGTTGGACTCGATGGCCCTTGTGGTCTCTTTCAACTCTATGATTCTATGATTCTAATAGAAGCTGCAATTCTATGCAGATTTATTGGAAGTACCGGTAAATCCTTTTACCCTGGTGCCCATGCCCACCCCCAGTGTATTGACTTTTAAATCAACATTGTTTGGAATTTCTACATAGCATGACTTGGAAGTGCATTGTGCCTTGTTTTTTTGAAGCCACTGGGCACTGGAGCAAGAGAAATAATGCCTAATTTTAACAAGGTTATGTTCCTTACCAAATGTGCATCGATGAATCATCTAATCTATAATTAAAAAAAAACCTTCCAGGTTTCTTTGCAGGTTTGGTTGTGGGGAAATTTTCCATTAGAACTGCTTGGTGCACGAACAGGAAACCAGTGCGATTATTAAGTAAGGACTGTTACCTGGGCTCCAGGGAAACAAATCATGCCTCTGTATCAATAAAAGGTGTGTGGGGGGGGGAGAGAGCATTGGAGGAGCTGCAAGTTGCCAGAGGGAAAAATAAGATGGAAGGAAGCTGGAGAAAACAAATGCCAGCCTTCCCAACCTGCTGCTCTCCAGATGTTTTGGACTATACACTGCCAGGCAGACCTAACTGACATACAGGCTCCCTGTGACTCCTAGGAAATCCAACAGCCAACAGGGGCAGACCTGTTTAGTTTCAGGAGTAGATCAGTGCCAAGCGCCCTTAGAAGGGAGGGGGGATTTCCCCCCCCCAAAAATGCCACTGTCCACCATGGGAAAAGTATCAGAGGCTGCTGGTCAGCAGCAGGTGCATCCCAAGCCTACCTGGGGAAGGTGAGGCTGTGAGCTCAGTGGGGAGGTAGTTCACACCCCAGCCATCTCCAGGGCACATGGCAGCCTTGGCCAACCTGCTGCCCTTCAGGTGTTTTAGACTACAACTCCCATCAGCCACATTTAGCAGAGTCGTAATCAGATGCCTTCGAATCCCTGCGACGGGGTGAGCTCCCGTTGCTCAGTCCCTGCTCCTGCCAACCTAGCAGTTCGAAAGCACATCAAAGTGCAAGTAGATAAATAGGTACCGCTCCGGCGAGAAGGTAAACGGCGTTTCCATGCACTGCTCTGGTTTGCCAGAAGCGGCTTGGTCCTGCTGGCCACATGACCCGGAAGCTGTATGCAGGCTCCCTTGGCCAATAAAGTGAGATGAACACCGCAACCCCAGAGTTGGCCACGACTGGACCTAATGGTCAGGGGTCCCTTTACCTTTAATCAGATTTGTAGCGCTGGGGTGTAGAGCCGATGGGAGGGGTAGTCCAGAACACCTGGAAGGTGGCAGGTTAGCAAAGGTTTCTCAAAATTGGACTCGCAGCTGTTGTTGGACTCCAACTCACATCATCCCTGACTATTGATCCTGATAGCTGAGGATGATGGGAATTGTAATCCAACAGCAGCAGAGAACCCAAGTTTGAGAAACCCTGCCTTATGGTATGCTTTGAAGCTGAGCTCTCACCTCCTCCTCACTGGTTTGGGGACAAAAAAGGCCCCATATATATGCAGTAATGTGTTGGAAATCTTGTTGCTAAACTGAACCAGAGCTTGAAAAATTACAAATTCATTGAAAGCTTTATACCAGCTACAAAATGTTCAAAGAACTCACCATAAAATGTACATCTGAACCAACAGAATAAATTGTATACTGGCAAATGCAGGTTGCATAATTAAAATGGGTTTGTTGCGACAGGCTCACCCCCCCCCCCCACCAAATAATGACCTTTGTTTGCGGTTCCTGTAAATAAATCAGAATAAATGCTCATTGGAGAGGATCTCACTTCCATGAAAGCGGGCACAGAATTGCAGCCCAAGCCCCACTAAATTTAGGGTAAAGCTGAATTATAAGTAAAGATCAGGCTAAATCGGGAAGCTTTCCGAGCCTAAAAATATGCCACTCACGGACAAGCAACCCCTACGCACATTTACTCAGAAGTCAAACCCATTGTGGTCAGCGGTACTCCGACCACAATGCAGAATTCATCATGCGAAAGGCTGGGCTGGATGAATCCCAACCTGGAATTAAGATTGCCGGAAGAAATATCAACAACCTCAGATATGCAGATGACACAACCTTGATGGCAGAAAGTGAGGAGGGATTAAAGAATCTTTTAATGAGGGTGAAAGAGGAGAGCGCAAAATATGGTCTGAAGCTCAACATCAAAAAAATGAAGATCATGGCCACTGAGCCCATGACCTCCTGGCAAATAGAAGGGGAAGAAATGGAGGCAGTGAGAGATTTTACTTTCTTGGGCTCCATGATCACTGCAGATGGTGACAGCAGCCATGAAATTAAAAGATGCCTGCTTCTTGGGAGAAAAGCAATGACAAACCTAGACAGCATCCTAAAAAGCAGAGACGTCACCTTGCCAACAAAGGTCTGTATAGCTAAAGCTATGGTTTTCCCAGCAGTGATGTATGGAAGTGAGAGCTGGGCCATAAAGAAGGCTGGTCGCCAAAGAATTGATGCTTTTGAATTATGGTGCTGGAGGAGACTCTTGAGAGTCCCATGGACTGCAAGAAGATCCAACCTATCCATTCTGAAGGAAATCAGCCCTGAGTGCTCACTGGAAGGACAGATCCTGAAGCTGAGGCGCCAATACTTTGGCCACCTCATGAGAAGAGAAGACGCCCTGGAAAAGACCCTGATGTTGGGAAAGATGGAGGGCACAAGGAGAAGGGAACGACAAGAGGACGAGATGGTTAGACAGTGTTCTCGAAGCTACAAACATGAATCTGACCAAACTGCGGGAGGCAGTGGAAGACAGGAGTGCCTGGCGTGCTCTGGTCCATGGGGTCACAAAGAGTCGGACACGACTAAACGACTAAACAACAACAAAACCCATTGTGGTGGGCGGCGCTCCGAGTCCAGAACTGAATCATATTCAGTTTCCCTTTTATTCACTGCGCGCGATCCCCTCTCCAAACAAGCCACTAGGAAACCGCCCAGAGGCATCTCGCGCACAGACGGGAAACGAGCCGAGCGCGGAGCAGCTCAGCCGGGCGAGGCGAGGCGCGGCCGCTTGCGCTCGGCACCCTGGGACATGGAGTCCCCCCGCGCGCTCTCCCCGCGGCGGCCGACGGGGCTTGGAACTGCGCTTCCCGTGAGCCTCTTGGCCACAGGCGGCTTGGCTCGGCGGGCGGGCGCGTGGGAATCCGCGGGGTTTCCAAGGGGATGCGCCAGATGCTGCTGTTGGTGAGGCGATGGTGACGCAGCTGCGCTTTCCCTCCCTTTCCCGCCGAATGATGAGGCGGTTTCTGGCCGGGGCTGCCTAGGAGACGAGCGGAGGGCAGGGCGGGGACGAGGCGGCGTGACGCGCGGGGGGGGGGGGGGGAGAGCTGAGGCGGCCGAGGAAGAGGAGGAGGAGGGCGACGAAGGTCCATTCGCCTTGTCGTGCGGTCTCCTGCTCTCCTCCTCCTCCTCCTCTTCTCCTGGGCTCCAGTCTCATAGGCGTCCCTTCTGCTCTTGACAGGTGACAGTCAAAATCACTGTCTTGTGACGGGGGGGGGGGGGGGAGTCGTGTGGGTAGCCCGGCTCTGCAGCCGAGATTATTATTAGTGATAAGAATCCTGGATTCTCTCTTTTTTTTCTTCAAGTAAGTTTTTATTATTTCCTTTAGATATTCTTTTTCTAACCATCCTTCCTATTACCATATGTTCCCTTTGACTCTGCCCAGTCTTGACTTCCCTCCCTCCCTGCGATTGGTATATGAATCACATCTTATCACGTACATTATTCTAAGAATCCTGGATTCTCAGCTTTCCTTAAAGGAAGTTTCTCGCGTGGAACCTGCGCGAGGAGGCAAAATGTACAGACGCTCCCCTCTGTATATATATTTATGAGGCATAGCTGTCAACGTTTCCCCCTTTTTTAAAAAAGGGAAATTCCCTTATTCCGAATAGGGTTCCTCGCAAGAAAAGGGAATAGTTGACAGCTATGTTATGAGGAGACTTAGCCCCAAGCATTTTGCTTTGCCCTCTTCCCCCCCTAGAAAAATGGCCGTTATTAATAATACTAATAATTACTGTCACGCTGTTGGAGGGCATGGTGTTTGGCAGAGAGGAAGCAGGAAGGAGGCATGGCTTGCAGCACCTTTCCCGGAAAAGCAGCCTTGTTAATTTAGGCACTGCCTCTGCTTCGAATCATAGCATTGTAGAGCTGGAAGGGACCACGAGGGCATCTAGTCCAACCCCCCCCCCCCCTGCGATGTAGGAATTTTTTGCCCAACTCGGGGCTCGAACCCACGAGCATGAGATGCTCTACCAATTGAGCAGTAAGGCCTTAGTGAGTTCAGTGGGGCATTTTTCCGGATAAGAGCATACAGGATTGAAACCACCTTTTTTTGTGGGGGGAGAGGGGGACATGGTCGCAGTTTATAGAATGGCACCCTAAAGGTAATAGAAGTCCTTCTCCCACCCAAGGTCTGTTTCTTAATACTGGGAAGTAGGGTCTTCGAAGGACACTGGCTGATTAGGTGTTCTGGATATTTTGTTTGCTTGATTATGGGTTAGGTGCCGACTTGGTCTTGCTTAGGGTGGGCCCAATGAAATAAAATGGGGCTGAACTAACCCCCTGAAGCTGCCATTTACCTCTTTGCTCAGTTACAGGCAATGACAGCCTACTGGTGAGAGGAGAAATAAAAAGGTTAACTGCCCATACTACCCTGAGATCCTGAGGGAGGATAGAAATTTTGTTTCTGGGTCTATTTTAAATACCGTTGCTTAACCAGTAGAACTTGTGAAGCAGTAAAATACTAGGCATTGCTACGTAGTTGATGCTTTCATAGAATAAAAACCAGCAGAAAATGCAGAGGAGAAAGGAATAGTTCTATTGGGCATGGCTAGAGTGCACCATTGAGTAATCAGAGGTAGATCTTGCATCTGTTTTGGATGATTTCGATCCTTTGGTCATGCTTGCTGAGAAGTAACTTGCATCGTTCACAGATTGCCCTTGTTATACAAACCCATGTGGAAGACTTGGCCAGAGTTCTGTAGTTGCAATACTCTATTTTGTCAATGAAACTTATAATAATAATAATAATAATAATAATCCTGAAAATAAGTGGAAGGAAGGGAAGCAAGTAGAATTTGTGAAGCAGTCAAATAGTAAGCCCTGCCTGATATGTCACCCTCGCCGTATGGGGTGCTTTTACAGAGTAAGATAAGGTCGGTCCAGAATACATTTTGATTGTCAAGGTGACTGCTCTGTAGATTCTGATATAATTGCAGCAGGGGGAAATCTGAGCACATACAAATTGTGTTTGTTTTTGCACAGCTGCACTTCATTCCATGTGGTTTGTAAGCTCGCTCTCTCACAGGGAAAGTGGTCTTTGTAATATTTTGCTCTTACTGCTTAAAATCAAGCCCCTCAGCTGCATGCAGCTTTTATTTAGCCAATAGCCACTGTGCCTTTAATTGGGCTTATCTCTGTGGCCTCAGTTGTGCCGTAGGTTTCATCAACTTGTTCTAAACTACCTGTAGAAGAAACGGTTCTCAAAAGCGGGAAAGTTGTGGACCTTTTCTCTCTCCAATTCCCCTGCTTTCCTTGTTTACTAGGTTCTTTTCGGAGGAAAGGTCTCAAACCACCTGCGTGGCAACCTTGCAATTAATGAAATTACCGGTTGCTCCACCTTGATAGGGAAGTGTGAGCAGAGGGACCTTGCATGGACGAAATAGTTTCTCGCCCTGGGTGTGATAGTGGCTGGCTGCAAGGCTAGAGTCTTTGGATCATTAAATGAGGGTGATATCCAACTAAGTCATTCTCAGAGGACATGGTGAAAATAACGACCTGTTAGGGTGATATCTAGTGTTGGTCATACTTAGAGTATACCTGAATATCTGGCTAAGTTTGGGTGTCACCTTCAAGGTCCCATTCTGTGTTAAGAAGTGGAGCTGAGCTGAATGGGGACCATGGTCCTTTTGCAGTGCAATTCCAAAGGCACAGCAGGCACGGGAGATGGCAACAAGGAAAAACTTGAGATGGGCAAGATAACTCGTTCAGTTCCTGTTGCTGCTTTGCTGGAAATAATAATAATAATAATAATAATAATAATAATAATAATAATAATAATAATAATTTATTATTTATACCCCACCCATCTGGCTGGGTTTCCCCAGCCACTCTGGGCGGCTTCCAACAGAATATTAAAATACAATAGTCAGTTAAACATTAAAAGCTTCCCTAAACAGGGCTGCCTTCAGATGTCTTCTGAAAGGGTGGGATAACCCCTTCTAAGTTAACTGCATAGCTGAGTAAAGTTGCGAATTCTTAGGAACTGATGGCAACTCTCTGCCTCCATCCTAGTGGTATCTCAGACTTCAAGGTACCCGTGCCTCCCGCTCCCTGCACAAATTGGGGGGGGGGAACTGCTTTGAGCCGTTGTGCTCTGGCTGTGTGGTATCATTTATGTAACTAGCTAGTGGGAACACTTCCCCCTCCCCTCCCCTCCTGATTTCCATAATGTTTGTCACTGCTTCCTGGTGTCTCATTAATTCACCTCCATTGGGCAGTGGTTGTGTGTGCCATGTGTGCATGTTCTGGAAACACCCGCCTCGCATTTAGTAGTAGAGACGAGTTTGTTATCCTGAGAAACCACAAGACTGGCATACATGTTTCCCCCCTGCCCACTGGAAATATTCTTGTTATGAGAAAGAGTGAGAAGGGCGGAATGCATTATTTTGATTTACAAAATGTACCCTAGGGAATTCTAATATGATTTATTTGATAAATAAGGACCATTTCATTGCTCTCCTATGAGCAAAATAATGGTTTCATCAGTATCTACATGCTTCCCTTTAGTTCTGGAGTGGGAGGGACAGGTGGAGCTGACACATATTTTTTTTAAAAAATGATACTGTAGAGTGATTAAATTGATCAATTTGTATGGATGGCTTGCTCTGATTAAGGTTTCTTTCCTTTCCTGCCCCCTCCCCCAGAAATTTCCTGTCTTTGCACTAAGTTGCAAATGCATTAAGATGAAAACCACTTTGTTGCACGTTCAGAGCCATCACCCAGTGAATTAAAGCTCATTGCTTGCATTTGAAAAGAACGGGCGGATTCCTGTGCCAGCTGCACCTTTTTTCCACGCTGTTAAAAAACTATATTTAAAAGATGCAGTGACTTTCCCCTTGCAAGAAGATGCGTCGGGCAGAAGAAGCATAGCACACCACCGGCGTCCTGCGCCTGGGCGATTGTGACACCCGGAACAGGCTCCTTTGGGTGGAATCGGCATGCAATAGTTCCATACAGCGTTGATTTGCATCTGTATAGGTGCCCCCCCTCCTCCCAAGTTGCCTGGGTTGCAAAACAGGGAGAAAGCAGCAGCAGCTGCTCATCTTTGGCAGTAGAAGATTATGGTGGCAGCTCGGCACTAGCAAAAGCAGCAGCGGCGGCGGTGGCTGAAGCAGCAGCAGCAGCAGAGCACGACTTTGCCCGGATGCATTTTCCCCTGAAAACCATCAGCATTGCAAAGTGCAGCCCCCAGACTTGGCAGCCAAGCAGGAATTGGAAGCGTTCTTAAAAGGAAGGGAACCGGGAACTGGCAAGGAACAGCAGGGGTGGAGGACAGCACCACCAGCTTTTTTCCCTGTGTGTTTCTGGGGGGGTCGTCTCTTATCATGGCGGATCGGACAGCTCCTAGATGCCAGCTGCGTCTGGAGTGGGTATATGGGTATAGGGGTCACCAGTGCCGCAACAACCTGTACTACACGGCAGGCAAGGAAGTGGTTTACTTCGTGGCTGGAGTCGGGGTGGTTTATAACACCAGAGAACATAGCCAGAAATTTTTCCTGGGGCACAACGATGACATTATCAGGTAAGGAGCGGTGGGCTGGCAGGCTGGGGGGGAGGGCAGGGAGGGGAGGAGGGGGGGGAAGGTTTGGCAAAGCAGCCCACAACTTCTCACGTTTGTTTGTTTTTTAAACATGCCTCTTGCAATTTAGGAAAGCAAATGTATCCAAAGATGTGTAAGCGAATTGCTGTGTTCACCTGGATCTCACCTGGTCTGTATTTTTCCTCTTGTGTGGCATAGGATCTTGGTGGAGGTTAAGTTTAATTGCACCCCGAATCGGGAAGGTCATTCAATGTTCCTGGAAAACTAGACTTTATTTCTCTTTGGTCCAATTATTATTATTATTTTGGTTTTTGAAAACTAATGCCTGTACAGTGATAACAGGTATTGATGATGCTATTCCCTCAGTAACATCTGGGCACTGATACATAAATCTGTAATACATCTTTTCTCCCTCCAGTCGGTTTTGTTCCTGAACCCAATATTTCAGCACTTGGGTAGAGCTTATGTCCTCTTCCTCAATACATTTATTGGAAGTAACACTTGCTTCCACCTAAGACTTGCTCCAGATTGTGGTGTCAGTTGTTTTTTTGAGGGGGCTGGAGACTCCCGGTGCCTCCTGTAGATGTCTCCTTGGAAGTAATCCCCATTCAGTTCAGTGGTGCTTATTCCCAGGAAAATTGACATTGGATTGAAGCCTCAGTGCGGCCACAGAATGTCAGAAGGATAATCTACTTGTTTGCTTTAGAGAGTTGTCTGTGTATACGAGGGAGCTTTCAAGTTTATATCATGAAACAGGCATATCTGTGCTGCTGCTATTTTGTCATTTATTTCAAAACACAGTTGTACAAGTAATACAGGAAAACAGCTGGGATTTTCCCTCTCCCATTCTACTATTCTCTCGGTGCTTCCCAAGTGTATTAAGACTTGGATTTTATATCTGGGTCGTCCTAATTTCATTCAAATTTTCCTGTGCATTCAGAAACTTTCGATTTAAAAGACAGCATGTTTTCCTCTTAGTAGAATCTGACTAGTTTGGAATCTGACTTACAATTCTGGATTCTCCTTCATATTCACCATATACCGGTAGTTGTGGGGATGCCTCCTTTAACTTATCATGTATGCAACTTCCCATCTACCAAATGCGGCTCCTATTTTCATTTTGTTTCTGGTTTATCATCGTGTCTCTAATTATTTGTGTTAGTCTGACATATCTGCAGTTCTTCCATGTAAGCATGTTAATTTGCAGAATGTTTCTAGTAGCACGACAATAATATGCATAGTTTATGCAATATCATTTTACCTGCTTTAGATTTTTCACTGCTTTAGATTCTAGATTTTTCCAGAAAAAAGTGGTATTTCCCACTTTCTCCCTTGGAAAATCATAGCTGTTGTGAAAATAAATCCCTCAGATCCATACAGCTCAATGTTCATTCCATGTAACCCACTCTTAAGGATATTTACTTGGAAGTAAGCCTCACTGAAATCCATAAGACTTGCTTTCAGTTAAGGCCTGGTATGTGAGAGTGAGGGTCAAGCTCACAGACTGGCCTGGTTTGGACACAACAACAAATAATGGTGTATAATAATTTTCTCCGCTCTGGTGAAACTTTGAGAAAATCAGAAGGTTTTCGTTCTGATTTCAATTAGCCATGGTTTGCTGTTGCATCTGAAGCCTAGAAGCTGATTTACTCAGCTAACCACAGTTTATCTGGGTTCAATGCTTGATTGTGGTTAGTTTAAAAGGGAAGTGGAAGCTTTGAACACAGGAGGGGGAGAGGGGAGTGAGGTGCACATGAGCCTCAGCTCACTCTGGATTGTTCCCATAATAGGAACACAAGAATAGCTTGCTAGATCAGGCCAGTGGCTCATCTAGTCCAGCATCCTGATCTCACAGTGTCTAACCAGATGCCTGTGGGAATTGTAGAACTGTAAAGTTGAAAGGAATTCCTGAGGATCATCTAGTCCAACCCCCTTGCAATGCAGGAATATGCAGCTGTACCATACGGGGATCGAACCTGCAACCTTGGCATTATCAGCACCTGCTGTGGCCAACTGAGCTGTCCAGGAAGCTCACAAACAATCACTCTCCCTTCCTGTTGTTTCCAGCAACTTGAATTCAGAAACATGCTTTCTTTGACAGTGGAGGTATGAATAGCAAGTTTAGGAAGTTCTTGATGAATCCGTATTTATTCCGCTTTAAAAAAATTACAACTCAGCTGCCTGTCCAAATACTTGGTGAGGTAGAAGAACAATTGCAAAGCACTGGAAACTAATTATAACAACAACAATAAAGGACAGCAAAAAGGAAGAGCGACAGCAAACTTATCTTAGAACATCCCAAGGATATGCAGGCAGGTGGGACTTCACTTTTTAGCATGGTCAGCGGGTGATACAGGATGGCGAAGCTAGGATGGGCATGAGACTGTGGGGCCAAAGTTGTTGTTGCAATTAATTGTACACTTTTAAAAAGTGTGAATAGCATCTGCAGGGGCACTGAGGAGCAGCAGAAACACAGGGGATGGACAGATAGAGAGTTTAAGCATCCCTCACCTCCTGCAGTCTTTTTTAAAAAAATTGCATCCCTAAAGGTTCTGTTGCGTCGGGGTGGGGGTGGAGACCTCCATCAATGGCGGACTTTGGTAATATGACACCCTGGGCGAGGACAAAATTTGGGTTCCTTCCCCCAGTATTTCCCCCCTCCACACACAATAATTCTTTTTGGTACAGTTGTTTTTGTTTGGCACCCTGTTTGATGGACCCATAAATCTGGTACTGCCTGCATTGGCACCCATAATAATATATATATTAGGTAGTTAGTGAGTGATATCTGGCTATCCGGTTTCCAGTTGGGCATTGTAAGTACAATCTAGAATTATTTATTTATTTATTTATTTATTTATTTATTTATTTATATATACCCCGCCCATCTGGCTGGATTTCCCCAACCACTCTGGGTGGCTTCCAACAGAATATTAAAATACAATAGTTGGTTAAACATTAAAAGCTTCCCTAAACAGGGCTGCCTTCAGATGTCTTCTAAAAGTCTGGTAGTTGTTTTTCTCTTTGACATCTGGTGGGAGGGCGTTCCACAGGGTGGGTACCACTACCGAGAAGGCCCTTTGCCTGGTTCCCTATAACTTGGCTTCTCGCAGGGAGGGAACCACCAGAAGGCCCTCGGCGCTGGACCTCAGTGTCTGGGCAGAACGATGGGGGTGGAGACGCTCCTACAGGTATATTGGACCGAGGCCATTTAGGACTTTAAAGATCAACACCAACACTTTGAATTGTGCTCGGAAACATACTGGGAGCCAGTGTAGGTCTTTCAAGTCTGGTGTTATGTGGTCTCGGCGGCCGCTCCCAGTCACCAGTCTAGCTGCCGCATTCTGGATTAGTTATAGTTTCCAGGTCACCTTCAAACTATTATTTGCCCTACAACTTTCTAAAAAATTGTTCATGGAATACTTCATAGTTGTTTCAACCTTTCTGACAACAGTAGCGTCTGTTCACAATGCATAAATAAGAAACTGAGGCATAAATAGTCTTTTGGTTCCTAACTGATAATTAAAACTGCTGTTGGCTGCAGAACACAGTTATTTGTCTTCCAAATATTATTATGCACTTATAAGTGACACAGAAAGCATGAGAGAGGCTTATATGTGTCTCTAATGTTATATATGAAAATATACCTGGAACTAAAGAAAATTCTGACTCTGGGAGTCAGGTCCTGTGACTACAGTGTTGTTTCAAGTAAATGTAAGAGACACTGCTTGTCAAAAGGACTGAATAAGCAGAGCTCTTGGGCTTCAGTCGTTTGTTTCAAGGAACTGTTTTCTATTCGCTTTTTCATGTTGGAAAAGACAGCTGGATTGCTGCAGAAGGTAACTAAGGCCATGGAGCAATGAACTTAGAGTAAGCCCAGCAACATTCAGTGGAACTTCCAGATAACATGGCATTAGCCTGACTTACTACCGTTTCTCAACATGGTATTGACATTTACCTTTTAGTAAGTTGAAGCCTTTCTGATAAATCTCTGCGTTCTTTGCATTCCTTTTTTTTAATAAGTAAATTTGCCAGAATACTTTAAATGTTGTGTCACCGTAGTAATGGTGTCTCTACGGCGTCCATAATGGCAAATTTTACAAGCTTGTGTTGTAACATTTATGTGCAAAGGTTTAAAAAGTCATACGCTGTCTGTTTAATTCCCCAAGTCCCCCCTTTTCGAAAGTACATCTTTCTGTGGCCACTTCCAGACTATTGCTGGTTTTTGGGTAGCATTTAGTCACATACCCGTAAATTCTGGTGACACAATTATAGTTTAATTATAGTTTATTTTGACGTCTTGCACAACAAATCCATTTCCCCCAGTATGCTTTCCTTTAATGGTCAGGCGTTTTTGCATGGCGGTGTCTTGAGCACCCCACCATGATCTAGCGGGAGACCAGGTTTTGGGGTTTTCCCAGGCCGATACGACTGCCAAATGGGCCTCGCACCAGCCTGGGAGGTGGATCATAGCCTGCCCCATATTCGTCCAATCAGAAGCCGGTTGCACACCTGGCTCCGCCCCAGACGTGGGTTGGACAGAGTCTCTAGGCTTCACTCTGGCCCACCTCTTGGATATTTAAACCCGCTCAGCTTTCCACCTCCTCATTTTTGGCTGAAGTGATGGTTTAGGCATTGGGCATGCCTGAAGTCTTTGGTGGAGGGGATGCTGTAGCCTCTGCCTGCCCCCCCCCCCAGGCTTCAGGGGTATCCCGTTAAAAGGATCTGGAAAGAGCCGTTTCTGTCCAAATGCCCAAGCAGGGGCTAAGGCCATAGCACTTCTCAAGGCGGTGACCCCACATGGGGTCCCTACTTGTTGTGTGTCATAGGCCCCCTTCACCCCGGATTGACCCTTAACAGGTATACCCCAGCAGGGATGCTGCTGGTGCCATGCCTGTGCCAAACCTCTACCTCTTTAAACAATGACGTTGTTGGCCCAACTGTCCTGTATTGAGAGACGGACATGGGTGCTGGGAGTTCATGCAAAAGATTCAACTTTTATAGAAGAAGAAGAAGAAGAAGAGTTTGGATTTGATATCCTGCTTTATCACTACCCGAAGTAGTCTCATAACATTCTCCTTTCCCTTCCTCCCCCGCAATGAACACTCTGTGAGGTGAGTGGGGCTGAGAGACTTCAGAGAAGTGTGACTAGCCCAAGGTCACCCAGCAGCTGCATGCAGAGGAGCAGGAAAGCAAACCCAGTTTACCAGATTACGAGTCCACCGCTCTTAACCACTACACCACACTGGCTCTCTTATAGGGGAAGTGACGGGGGAAAGCACTGGAACAGTGCTTCATTAACTCAGTGTCTTCTAAACTCTGCACAGACACATCAGAATGTATGTTCATTAAATAGCCAACATTGTCAAATCCACCTGCAAACCAGTCAGGATGAATGTTGAATAAGCAGTTCATTTGGAAGCGCCCTGTATGTTCCTGGATATTCCATATCTACTTAGGGAGCCTTAAGCAGGGTGTGAGGATAGTTGCTGCTTGCTGTTCGTAACTCACATACCTCTGCCGTCTCTGTGAAGTTTCCATGTTATCTCCTAGCCAATGGACAGAGTTCATTTCATTGATAGGATTGGAACACCTCTGCATGCACAAGACTGGTCCGCACAATGAAGGCTGCTCACTTCTACCTCTGCGTTTGTTGTGATCCACTAGATGAAATGATCCTATATCCACCCACCCACCCACCAATCGCAAACACATCCCCGTGAGCGTACATTCTTTATGTAGCCAAAACAGCACCATCCACATGCAAGAGGGAGGTATGAGCAGGCTTGGCAGAACTCCCAAGATTTGCAGAACGAAACATCCTTGGAATCCCCCACTCACCTAAAAACGTCAGCGAGGACTGAGCATGCTCGGTGGGTATGGAATACTGACTGACTGAGGTGGGGGTAATGAAGGGAACGGTCTGGCCGGCTGGAACCCTGAACAGGAGCGCTTCACACTGCAACATCTTGTTGCAGGCCCGCTTTTTTTTGGTAAATGTCAATACCGTGTTGAGAAACAGTAGCGAGGCAGGCCAATCCCGTGTTATTCCGCCGAATTCCATGGGGCTCATTCTGCACACATTGCTTCATGGCCTGAGTAACCGCCATAAGCTAATAGAAAATAATAATAATAATACCAATAATAATAATACTACTAATAATAACAATTTATTATTTATACCCTGCCCATCTGGCTGAGCCTCCCCAGCCACTCTGGGCGGTTCCAAATCGAGTGTTAAAAACAATACAGAATTAAATATTAAAAACTTCCCTAAACAGGGCTGCCTTCAGATGTCTTTTAAAGATAGGGTAGCTGCTTATTTCCTTCACATCTGAACAGTTTATTGAAACAAATGACTGAAGCCCAGGTCAGTGAGAGCTCTGCTTATTCAGTCCTTGTGAGAAGCAGTCCCTCTTAAGTTTACTTCAAACAGCATTGGGCCACAGCGGGTCATTTCAGTAAACTGCTTCCTCACACATTTTAAGACCCTCTTCTCCCTTGATATGCCTGTGTTCTGGTGTTGCTCTCCATCTTCTCCCCCTTTTTTCCATCGCAATACAGTACATGCGCACAGCCATTATTCCACTGGGCTGCTGGCGTCTGCTTGCTCTATCTGTGCTTCTGTTCGCATGGATACTAAGGTTAAACCAAGTAACACAAGGAGGAATGCACGCCCTATTGGTGTGATTGCAGTTCTGCTCAAACAAAAACACTAAAGAGCTACGGATAAGAGCCGAAATAGAGCAAGATGCATTAATTGGACAAGCACCTGGAAGTTGCCTTTGTATTATTTCCTTATGCAAGTTACTAATGTTTTTATTTTATTTTTTTAAAAAAATAGCTGCATAACTGACCTGACTTTTAAGAAACGTTACAGTAACTTCCTAAACAAAATATTCCATAATTTCATAAACCATATTCTCTATTCCATTCCATAAACCCTGTTTTGTTTTTCAAGTTTTATTTGCTTGCTTATTTAACAGAGTAAAATTTGATAGTTAACTCTAGATGAGATCAACTGCAAGTTCAGACCTGTATTTTATTTGATGCAAATTTGGTTGACTGTAAGATAATGCAGTGGGATTAAGGTCTTATCTCTTGTTTTATTGTGGAATTCTTTGTCTTAGGGATATTAAAACTACCCAGCAAGCTTGCTAATCTCTTCTGAGCAGCCATGTAAATCAGGGTGAAACTTTAATAATAACGCAGAATAGGGTCAGTCTGCCAGTCCCGATGTTGGTTTATATGTTCCACCTGTATGTGTACACACACACACACACACATATTGATGCACAAAGAACGCTGGGGTTTAGGGTTGTTATGAGTAGAGTGGCTCTTCATTTCAGTTGTTGCACTGCTTATCTCAGCAGGCAGAAACCATATTGGAGGATATCTGTGTTTTGCTCTCTTGACACAACTGAGGGGAAGAAACTCCATGCTTGAAGCAATGTCATCCTTTGATGGGTTCATAGATGTTATTTCACAGAAAAAGCTTCAAACAGAGCCAGGAAATCAAGTCCATGGTGGACAATTAAGTGCCCTCTCTGCAGCGAGACACTGACAACCAAAGATACACAAAATTAAATAGCAATTCTATTCCTCTTCCCTTCCGTGTCCTTATTAGTGGCATTCTTATTACATACCGCATTTTTCCGTCTATAAAACGTGCCCTTGTATAAGATGCCCCCTATTTTTGACATTATTTTTTAGGCGGGGAAACCTAGTCTTATACAGTGGTATAAGTATTTAATTCATTCCGGAGGCCTGTTCTTAACCTGAAACTGTTCTTAACCTGAAGCACCACTTTCGCTAATGGGGCCTCCTGCTGCCGCCGCACCACCAGAGCCCGATTTCTGTTCTTATCCTGAAGCAAAGTTCTTAACCTGAAGCACTATTTCTGGGTTAGCGGAGTCTGTAACCTGAAGCGTATGTAACCCGAGGTACCACTGTATACGGAAAAATACGGTACCAACTGTCCTCCAGTTAAAATCGTTTGCTGCAGCTCAGGTTTGGCAACGGACAGAACAATCCTGTTCTCATATTTATACTGGCGGATGGAAACACACTGCTGTTACGCTAGCAGAGAGTACTTACTCAACTGGGGTGAGGGAAACAAGCAGAAAATCCAAAAATGTCAGGAAAAATAGCAGACCCACTGTCCCTGGAAATATTCTCAGGGTCTACCAAACAGCAGTTGTGCTGGCAATGCAGCCCACTCAGAGAGAGAAAGAGAGGAGGAGGAGAAGGAGAAGAAGAAGAGTTTGGATTTGATATCCCGCTTTATCACTACCCTAAGGAGTCTGAAAGCAGCTAACAATCTCCTTTTCCTTCCTCCCCCACAACAAACACTCTGTGAGGTGAGTGGGGCTGAGAGACATCAAGGAAGTGTGACTGGCCCA
The DNA here is from genome assembly GCF_965153285.1 of Podarcis tiliguerta. Lineage (NCBI taxonomy): Eukaryota > Metazoa > Chordata > Lepidosauria > Squamata > Lacertidae > Podarcis > Podarcis tiliguerta. The sequence goes on along the minus strand of NC_139536.1, from coordinate 11,777,295 downwards.
AGGTCACCCAGCAGCTGCATGTGGAGGAGCGGAGACGCGAACCTGGTTCACCAGATTGCGAGTCTACTGCTCTTAACAACTACACCACCCTGTAGTGGATTTGCTACTGCAAGGGCATTTCCATATTTTATTGTTAAGTGTTAAATATATCTTTTTGCTACTGTCCTTGAAAACCTTGTTTAAAGGCAGGATAGAAAGTTATAAATAAGTTAGTAATGAATCCCGTAAGGCAACTTCCATACAGTGGAATGAAGAGAGGTGGGCAGATAAAAAAGAATATTGGGACATGAATGCATCCGTTGTTTGAATAAGGGCTCTGCTCCATGTCCCAGCCACTCTTAACTGATAGCTTGTTTGTGTATTAAATAGAGGGGTTGTAATGCTGTTGTACAGCCTCCCAAGGCAGTTTACAATAGCTATAGGTACAAACACCATGTAAGAGTAGACAACACTCCCAATTCCAGTAAGATATAATGTTAAAAAGCAGACATAGCAGATGGAGTGTTTACTGAAACACAGCACAGTAACATTTCCGAAATGCAGAGTGGGATAAGTAATTAAGGCTCTTCTAGAGACTGAGAATTGGGATGCAGGTGGCACTGTGGGTTAAACCACAGAGCCTAGGACTTGCCGATCAGAAGGTTGGTGGTTCGAATCCCCGCAACTGGGTGAGCTCCCATTGCTCGGTCCCTGCTCCTGCCAACCTAGCAGTTCGAAAGCACGTCAAAGTGCAAGTAGATATATAGGTACCGCTCTGGTGGGAAGGTAAACGGTGTTTCCGTGCGCTACTCTGGTTCGCCAGAAGCGGCTTAGTCATGCTGGCCACATGACCCAGAAGCTGTACGCCGGCTCCCTTGGCCAGTAAAGCGAGATGAGCGCCACAACCCCAGAGTCGGCCATGACTGGACCTAATGGTCAGGGGTTCCTTTACCCTTTTACCTTTAGAGACTGAAAAGAAGAGGTCAGCCTGGGTAGCTCAGCTGGTTGAGAACGTGGTGATAACACAAATGGCTGCAAGTTCAATCTCATTTTCCTGCATTGCAGGGGGTTGGACTAGATGATCCTCAGGGTCCCTTCCAATTCTATGATTTATATTTCCTTGGGGATGATAGTCCTAGTATATGAGGTTACCACAGAAAAGGGCATTGTCCCTGGTATTCTTTAATCTGACAGATCTCACCAGAACGGGAGGGTCTTAGATGTTAATCTTAGAGCTTGGGCAGGTGTGTATGAACCGTTTAATTTTGATTACTTTATTTCTATGCTGCTTAATACATTAAAATATATATTTAAGAGGTGTTCCATTCAGTTGCACTATCCATATCCAGGTACAGCAGGTTTGTTGAGTTTCCCAGGGGGTCCAAAGGATGGGGAAATCTGTTTCTTCACCTTCTGTCCTCTCCTCCTCCAGATGCTTAAAGCTTTAGAGGTCCATGCTAGTATCTTAAGAGGGTGTTTGGGGGGTTTTCCCCTAAAGGTTTTTTTCCCCACTTCTTGAAAGTTTGGGGTTGCTGCAGGCTTGCTAAAACTTCACTTGTGTGTGTGTGTGTATATATTGTGCCAGTGGTATTTTTCTAGAAGATGTTCAGGAGCTCATCATGAACTTCTCCCTTGTTCTCTTAGAATGGCAGTGGTACCCACTTGAGAGGTGTTGGAGCTGTGCTCTGGTGAGCTCCAGCTGAAAAATAAATCCCTGTATAGTGCCATTTAGCTACCTAAGGATCAGTACTCAGAGAATGAATTTGCTGTCAGTAGAGAGCACAGTCTTTTCTATCGGAATATGCATTGCTATGGAAAACAGACTTTGTTGATCATGCCTATCAGCTGTACAATGCCTACAGTGTGGAGCCAGTGTGGTGTAGTGGTTAAGAGCGGTAGACTCGTAATCTGGTGAACTGGGATTGCATCTCCGCTCCTCCACATGCAGCTGCTGGGTGACCTTGGGCCAGTCACACTTCTCTGAAGTCTCTCAGCCTCACTCACCTCACATAGTGTTTGTTGTGGGGGAGGAAGGGAAAGGAGAATGTTAGCCGCTTTGAGACTCCTTCGGGTAGTGATAAAGCGGGATATCAAATCCAAACTCTTCTTCTCTTCTACATGATCAGATAAATTAATTTTGCACCCATCTCAGTCCTCCTCCCCTTTTATATAGCACAATTTTGCTGCTGAACCTTTCGTTCTTTGGAAATCCATAAGCATTGCAATCCTAAGAGGGATGGTGATTCAGAAGCAGCACCTGCTGAGTAAGGCTGCATAGGATTTCACAAATACCGTATTTTTTGCTCTATAAGACTCACTTTTTCCCTCCTAAAAAGTAAGGGGAAATGTGTGTGCGTTTTATGGAGCGAATGCAGGCTGCGCAGATATCCCAGAAGCCAGAACAGCAAGAGGGATTGCTGCTTTCACTGTGCAGCGATCCCTCTTGCTGTTCTGGCTTCTGAGATTCAGAATATTTTTTTTTCTTGTTTTCCTCCTCCAAAAACTAGGTGCGTCTTGTGGTCTGGTGCGTCTTATAGAGCGAAAAATACGGTATCTGTCTGTTGCATGTTTGCTAATTACAGGTTAGGTTACAAGATGAGGCTCTGTGAAAAGTCACGGAAGGGTAAGCCACTGCAGGTTTCAGCACACAGCTCAGGACATCTACGGATTCCTTGCCAAAGGAAGTTCTTTTATGTGCATACAATGACATTGTTACACCAGAGAAGAAAGAGGCAAATTCTGAATTGTCTCAAGGCTCTGATACCTCCAGTTGCAATTAGTGTATCAGCTTCTGGCTTGTAGTCAAGACTACTCTAGTCCTCACGGTGGTGGTGACCTTACATATTTTTCAAAGGATATGTCCGACAAATTACAAAAAGACCGTCAATATCATCGTGAGCTGGAGTCAGCTACCCATTAATAGTGGTGACCATATCCCTTTGTGTTTTATGCCGTTATTCTAATTATATCATGGATAATATTTTGCTAGGCGGCTTGGGAAGTCTATTTTTATTAAATAACCTGGAATGACCCATGAATTAAACAGGCCTTTTTTTGGTGGGCGGGGGGGGGGGGCAGGGAGGGAGAGCAGATATCCAGGTCTAAGAAATGTCCGGTGGGGTTGTATTTAACATAATAAACATTTTGATGCAATTTTGCCTAACATACACAGTTTTGTAAGCTGTTTCCCCTCCTACAATTCATGTTTATGCTATTTTCACTAGTGTTTTCATTTTTATGCCTACTTTCCCTTGAGATACACATTTCATAGAATCATAGAATTGTAGATTTGGAAGAAGAAGAAGAAGAAGAAGAAGAAGAAGAAGAAGATAATAATAATAATAATAATAATAATAATAATAATAATAATAATAATAATTTTATTTATATCCCACCCTTCCTGGTTTAAAAACCGGGCTCAGGGCGGCTAACAGCAAATATAAAACATTGATTAAAATGCAACTTAAAAACAGCATGAAACAGCACAAAATACAACATAAAAATGCAGCATCAATATCAATAAAATTCAAAAATTCAGGGGTCATTTTGGGGTGGCGGGGGAAACAAAAACCAGGCAGTAGACATCAAATGATCACCAGGGCTAACTGGTCAAGTTGGTCCTACTAGGGCCAGCAAGGAGACCAGGGTAGAATTTAAATCTGGGGTCCCAGAGGGTCATCTACTTCAACCCACAGCAATTCAGGAGTCTCAGCTAAAGTGCCTAGCTTCGTTATTTGGTAGGAGGACTGCATTGCAAAACTCAAAAGTGTGAATTTTGAAGGACAGGTGCCTTTAAGTTCACATAATGCATCAGAACGATGCAAACCAGAGAAGATCAAACTAAAATGCAGACGGGATTCTGAATGGCTGTACTTGTTGTTTTTTAAACAAATGGAAAACTGCTGTCCCTTGCAAAGCTTAGGTAGGGCCCTGTCCTAGGGACTTCTCAGGTTCCAAAAGTTCTTACCAGGGTTTCTCTTCAGTGAGAAGTCCAGCAGTGGAGCACAAGCTTCTCCAAATTTGACACCCATCACTCAGCTCCCCTGATGATATGCAGCCACGGCAGCAGAACTGGGCATGTTCTAGTTCTATTCTTGCTTCAGGTGGCGTGATGACATGGCCCATCTGGTGCCTCCAGCATGGCTTGCAGAACTAGAATGTGCACCCTAGAAGATGTGCTAGAATCTGCTTTGCTCATGACTAGGTAAAGGTAAAGGGACCCCTGACCGTTAGGTCCAGTCGCGGATGACTCTGGAGTTGTGGCGCTCATCTTCCTTTACTGGCCGAGGGAGCCGGTGTACAGCTTCCAGGTCATGTGGCCAGCATGACTAAGCCACTTCTGGCGAACCAGAGCAGCGTACGGAAACGCCATTTACCTTCCCACCGGAGCGGTACCTATTTATCTACTTGCACTTTGACGTGCTTTCGAACTGCTAGGTTGGCAGGAGCAGGGACCGAGCAACGGGAGCTCACCCCATCGTGCGGATTCGAACCGCCGACCTTCTGATCGGCAAGTCCTGGGTTCTGTGGTTTAGCCCACAGTGCTCATGACTACTGTAAGGCAATTCTGATTAGTGCTCTGGTACTAGAATGAGGGGTGCAAATCTCTATATAAAAAAACACTGTTTGGGATGTGCAGGGCTTTTCTTTGCAGGGGACTTGGTACTGAAAATTCATGCTAGCACAGTCTTCTTTTGGTGTTTATTGGCACCCAAAAGAAAATCAAGGAAAAGGAGCACTTGCTTTACAGCTGTCAAGAGTGTTGGTCCATGCATTGTTTTTAAATTGCAGGCCTCCAGCTTCTCAAACCGGCCTGTTACTTATGCTAGTAATGATATCGCTTTTCTATCGTTTGCCCCAAGTGTTTTTCTTGCTGTGTTTTTTTTTCCTGAAGTGAGTGTCTCACCTGAAGCCGGTAATTCAGTCAGCTAAAGAGTCTCTTTTCCTGCAGATATGCACATCAGAGAGAATTATCTCTGCACTGTTATGGAAAAATGGTCTCTAAATTACAACTGTGGAAAATGCTTGGCTCAAAAATCAGTGGGAGTGTTTTGTCTTGTTTTTAGCTTGTATACAAGTATTTTATCTATTTTGTGCCTAAATAGCCAGAGACTATTCCCTGTCCACTTCCCCTGTTTTCCAGCTATATACTAATAGTATCAAAGAATACAGAGATCAAGGTAACTGTTACCTTTGAACACTGTGTTCTGCCCAGGATGGTCTGTGTTCTGCCGTAGATCCATCATTTATTATTGTTTAGAAAAAACTGGCACATAGAATTTAAAATTTTATTAAATCTATATACTGCCCTTCATCCCAATGTCTCTGGGAGGTTCACAGCATAAAAACACAGCATAAAAACACAAAATATAAAGTACTTGCAGGACCAGTACCCACGGTGCAGTCTGTGCTGAACAGGAGTGGGGAACCTCAGCCCAAGGGCCACATAATATTCTGCGGGCCACATGTTAATGATGCATGGGGCCATAGGCAAAAGTAGGTGGAGCAGTCGATGCAAAATTTTACCTTTGTACAGTAGACTAGTTTCAACAGATACTCAGACATCTTCTATCCATCTGTTCCAGCCAAGCAAAACTGCTTGAAATGAGAAGCAAGGCCAGGGGAGGGGGGTGTGGCTTAGAAAGAGGGGGTGTGGCCTGTGGAGAGTTTCTAGGGTCAGACAGAGAGGCTTGGAGGGCCACATTTGGGCCTGAGGTTGCCCACCCTTGATCTATGTGGGATGTGATACATAAGTAGCAGTCAAGTACAACATTCCTTGTTTTCCTAGAGTGTACATGCGGGGGAATGTTTGGTCTAGCCAGTCGAAAACTTCCTGTTCCCTCCTGGTTGGGACATACTTCCTTTGCATGTGACTACAGGTGGGCGTGACCTTACCTGTCCAGGTAACAAAAAGGACAAGGCACACAGCACTCTCTCTCTCTCTTTTTGACTTCCTCCGTCGTTGGAGCAGCATTTTAGCTAGATACACTTGGAGCCCGGCAAAAAAAAAAATGTAGCATAAGAACGTGAGAAGAATCTTGCTAGATCAGACTCAAGACCTGAATGAGAACCAGATGCCCCTGGGAAGGGTAGAAACAGAACACGAGGTTGATAATTCAGTGGCGGACATTGGGCTCTCTAATTTCAGTGGCACTCTATGCGATGCTAAAATTTGGTCCCCCCCCCCCACTTTTCACTCTCTATTTAAAGCAGTGTTATGCTGTGGAAGGATGCGGGTAGGACTTGCCGATCAGAAGATCGGCGGTTCGAATCCCCACAACGGGGTGAGCTCCCGTTGCTCGGTCCCTGCTCCTGCCAACCTAGCAGCTTGAAAGCATGTCAAAGTGCAAGTAGATGAATAGGTACCGCTCCAGTGGGAAGGGAAACGGCATTTCCGTGCGCTGCTCTGGTTCGCCAGAAGCGGCTTAGTCATGCTGGCCACATGACCCGGAAGTTGTATGCTGGCTCCCTCGGCCAATAAAGCGAGATGAGCGCCGCAACCCCAGAGTTGGCCACGACTGGACCTAATGCTCAGGGATCCCTTTACCTTTACCTTATGCTGTGGCACGCACTGAGGCCAAACAGACCATGCCACCCTAAAACCGCATCTGAATAACTCACTCCTGGCTGCTGTAGTTTCTCCGTAACTGATATTCAGGGGGCAGAGGTGGTCATTTGTTTGTTTGTTTATTGACTTGATTTTCATTGGATTGTATAAGCAGGCTGAGACAATGTTAACAGGACGGTAATTGTCCTTACAAAAAAAGCAGAACATATGGTTGGACAACCTAACAAACTGGAGGAAATGCAGAGTATCGATGCTTTGCAAACATTTAGTCGCTGCCGTTAGTAAGAGATTGTTAAATTATATTAAAGTAGAAGTATAAAAATAAATATATATAAATAAATATAGGCCAAGGGAAATGAAGCAGAACAAGAAGTCCAATAATAAAATATTGGTAATCAAAAAATTTATCAAGGAACCTTCTTAATCATAGTTCTGTTTTTTACATGTTGCTTTAAACTCGTGTGCGTGGAATTACTCCTTGGCTATGTCCCAAAAGATCTGGTTATGTGCAGTCATTATCAGCTCTCTGTTTTAGTCTGGACACTGAGTTCCATTGCCTTGCGGACGGGTCATTTGAATAGGTCTTTGATAGCCATTGGTAAGAAAGTTAATTGGATTAAAGAGGAATTATTAGTACTGTTGACTGTATCTCATACAAGTGCTAATAAAGTCGGACTTTCCTTTCAGGCAGTATTGGACATAGCGAAGGACATTACAAATTCACATGCTGCCTTCAAGCACATGATGCCCATACGATGGCCCTGGGCATATTTAGAAACCCAGTGCATTACTAAATAGTGACATGATAGAGTCAACATAAAGTGCTTTTAAGTCTTAGTGATCCTCTATGAGAGTGTTATATACTAATTAATTAATTATACTCTGCCCATCTGGCTAGGTTTCCCCAGCCACTCTGGGTGGCTCTCAACAGAATATTAAAAACACGATAAAACATTAAAATCTTCCCCCAACAGGGCTGCCTTCAGATGTCTTCTAAAAGTCAGTTCTTTATTTCCTTGACATCTGATGGGAGGGTGTTCCACAGGGCGGGTGCCACTACCAAGAAGGCCCTCTACCTGGTTCCCTGTAACCTCACTTCTCACAGTGAGGGAACCGCCAGAAGGCCCTCAGAGCTGGACCTCAATGTCCGGGCAGAACAATGGGGGTGGAGATGTTCCTTCAGGTATACAGGGCTGAGGCCATTTAGGGCTTTAAAGGTCAGCAGCAGCACTTTGAATTATGCTTGGAAACGTACTGGGAGCCAACATAGGTCTTTCAGCGCAGGTGTTATATGGTCTTGGCGGCCATATACTGAGTCATCCTCCACTGAAGTTAATGGAATCCAAATACAAGATCATAACTTTGTCCTGATTGTGGCCAGTGTTGGTGCAAATTTCTTAACAGTTCAATCCTGGGCATGAGTTTGATGGGGTTTACTCCCAGGAAAGTGTGGATAGGATTGCAGCTTTGATCAGCCTTAGAGGTAAAATGTTACCAGCCTGCCCATCCATCCACACTGGGATTAGCTCAGTTGGTAGACCATCAGACTCTTAATCTTTGGGTTGTGGGTTTGAACCCCACATTGGGCCAAAGATCCCTGCATTGCAGGGGTTTGAACTAGATGACTCTTGTGGTCCCTTCTAACTTTGTGATTCCAAGGCTGTAGTAATGGTGGATTCTTACTTATGCTGGACAAGGTCCTTGTGGTAGCTATACATCCCTTATATGTTACAGGAATATTTTGCTCATTTCTGATGCATGTTGGGTGACAGAAGGTGTGTTGTTTTGGGGGCCGCTAATGAATATGTATTGGCAAATGCACATGAGTGTGTAGGGGCAGGTGTCAATGTTTGGCATGAATAGAGAAATTAGTTTATTATTGATACGTTTTCCTGTGTAAAAACTGAGCTGCCGAGCTAATGGAAGCAAAGATGAGATGGCTAATGCAGTCTTCCATTCAGCATTACATGTAAACATTGTTTAGAGCACTTATCTAAGTTGTAGAGGTCAAGCTGTAATGCTTCAGCGTCTCAGAGCATGTTTTGCGTTTGAAAATTGTAAAGCATGGAAAGAACACGGATCTGTGGGAAAATCAAAGCACCATTAAGGTTGCCTAACAGACAAAATGGATCTTGGTTTTGCAAATGTATCTGATTACAGTTAGAACACACACAAAAAACAGCCCCCAAATGAAACCACATCAAAATCCAAATGTCTGAGGAAACAGTCATGTTTTTGGCTGGCACCTAAAATCTGATAAGGAAGGTTGGTGCCGTGACAATTTAGGAGGAAACAGTATTTTATGGTTTGCTGCAAACTTTGATTAAAAGTTTCTCAGAGGGCATGTACAAACCATAGGCTTGTACATGCTCATAATGCCAAAACATGATTTGGTGTTACACCCCAACAACCCAAGAGGCTCTGGTTGCAGACATTGACTTTTTAAAATATATTTTTTACATTATTTGTGACGTTGTATGGTCACCTTGTCAGGCACATTTAAGCTAGAAAATACAGCTGTGATTAAAAGTGAGATTGCAGTTAAATGAATCAGGTTATAAATCACAAGTACTTGCCATTTGTGATTGTTCTGAATTTGCTGTGTTGCTTGAATATTGCATTTCATTTCTTTCTCGTGGTGTCCTCCAGCTTTCTCTTTGAAGCCATGGGTTTCCCTGCTGCCCCAAGGTAACTTGCTCTCTTCCTCTGTCAGTTAGTTTGACATGATTCATTTATGCATACTGACAGTTCAGAGCACTGGACAGAAATGGTTACTTATGCTCTCATTCTCCTTACTCCATTTTGAATGCAAATATTTTAACCACATTATGAAGAAAAACAAAGGAAAAACTGTTGGAAGTTACCATGCTTTTTAGTGTCTTGGATAATGCAATCCCCCTTTACCACTTTACTGCGATAAATGCTTATTTGTTTGGGATTTTGATTAATACTGGATTTGAATTAACACTGACCAGCAGAGTCCTAACCATGTCTAAAAGATAAAGGTAAAGGACCCCTGACCGTTAAGTCCAATCTTGAACAACTCTGGGGTTACGGCGCTCAACTCGCTTTACTGGCCAAGGGAGCCGGCATTTGTCCGCAGACAGTTTTTCCGGGTCAAGTGGCCAGCATGACTAAGCTGCTTCTGGCGAAACCAGAGCAGCACATGGAAATGCCGTTTACCTTCCTGCCAGAGTGGTACCTATTTATCTACTTGCACTTTGACGTGCTTTCGAACTGCTAGGTTGGCAGGAGCTGGGACCGAGCAACAGGAGCTCACCCCGTCACGGGGATTCGAACTCCGACCTTCTGATCGGCAAGCCCTAGACTCAGTAGTTTAGACCACAGTGCCACGGCACCCGGTATTCCCAGGCGGTCTCCCATCCAAGTACTAACCAGGCCTGACCCTGCTTAGCTTCTGAGATCAGACTAGATCGGGCGTGTTCAGGGTAGTATGGCAAAACAAATCCCATTGAATTCAATGGGGTTTGCTTCCCAGGTAACTTGGAGATAGGATTTTCAGCCTTTTTTTAATTAAAGGATTGGGTGATCTCGTTGATTATATTCATCCTGGCAACAAATGTTGGGTGGCTGGACATCTGTATTATTTGTAGCCTAATTTAACCTCCTTCAGTTGTTATTTTCAACTGGAACTTCATTAAACAATATTAGAATGCAAAAGGATTTGGGATTTTACATTTTAAATGATCCTTTTGTCTTCTCTCGTTAGGCGGCAAATAGCACGCACAACCAGTGTTAGCTTTATGTCATTTCATGCATTGCGAAAAATTGCTAGTAGAAAAACCCAACAGTACAAACAAGGTAACTGTTTTGGGAGAAAGCTGCAATTAATTTGTGCAGAGGAAGTGTAGAAATCTGCAAGGAGGTGATAGCACCTGTGAAATGCTTTCCTGAACAAGGCTATCCTGGTGGTGATGCTAACATTTTTTTGGGCATATCTCTTCACCCCAGGCAATTGACGGAATTTGAATTAAAACAAAAACAAAAACAGAACTTGATTGCAAGGTTCCTGGAGATTGCCTTGCCCTAAGCAACTAACAAAAACAAACAAACAAACAAATAAGAGCATTAATGTAGAATCTGATGTATGCTGTCCTGTCTACCAAACAGCTGTAATAAAATTATTTCTTGGCTACACCACTCCAGACTTCAGGTGGAGGAGGAGTTTGGATTTGATATCCCGCTTTATCACTACCCTAGCGAGTCTCAAAGTGGCTAATAATCTCCTTTCCCTTCCTCCCCCACAACAAACACTCTGTGAAGTGAGTGAGGCTGAGAGACTTCAGAGAAGTGTGACTAGCCCAAGGTCACCCAGCAGCTGCATGTGGGGGAGCAGGGAAGCGAACCCGGTTCACCAGATTACGAATCCACCGCTCTTAACCACTACACCACACTGGCTCTAGGTATGCATGTTTCTCACATGCAGAAGTAGAGGGGAGCAAGGGCCCAAATCAAGATCTCCCCAGCCAATATGGAGTCAATCACAGCGCACCACGTTAGGAAAAAATGCACTTGGTTTGTGCCAAGGAGAATGGTGGCAGTTCCCTGCCCAAGTTGGCCAACCATGAAAGGGAATCACATTTTTAAATTCTCCCCCTGTAAAACCTCCTACCCAAAAAGTAAGACTAAAATAAACCTTACAGATCAGGAGATTTTTTTTATTATTATTATTTGCATAGGGAGAGAATTAAAAAGTGTGATAGCTCTATCTGCAGTTTGAAGTGGTACACTGCTTTCATTATACTGCATGTGCAATATATTAAAAGGGTTGGGGTTCTTCCAGGTCAGAGGGTGTGACATTTAGCCAGGGCTGAGACTCAGACTCTCTCACTTCAGAAAGTCAACATAGAATATGCATTTGTGTGCCCTCAAAAAGCAGAGCAGCTAGAACCGCTTGCAGGAATTTTCCTGTTTTGTATTTACTGCTCATTATGTTAATTTGTTCCCTAAAGGTTGGTCAAGCAGGTCATCTCATTAAAAAGGGGGCAAAAAGAACACAGGCATGTATAAAAGGACACAAGGCATGATGAGGTGGCTGTGTTAAAAATTTAAAGGCACCCCACGCACCTTCGTATGGCGAAACATCACGAAAAGGAGACAATGGAGAAATTTCACAGTGGAGTTGGCAGGAAATTGCTAAAGAAACGGGGCAAAATCGCCATCCAGACAACCTGTTTGTCACGCATTGTGATTTGCTTGCACAAACCCTACACAGAGTTTAGGCTGGATCTGTTCTTTATTTAGCATCCATTTTTATTTTTCTGTGGGGAGCCTTTATCACAATGAGCACCCATCTTAATTTGGTTTCATGGTGGTGTTTATGTGCCTTCCCATTAATCATTTGTTAATTTGTCCCACATTTTTCAGCGTAGTTCTCTGTCACTTTTCTAACAGCAAAAGTCAGAGTTTCGTCCTCCTCCCACACAGAAAACACACTGGATTTGTTTTTGGTTTTTTTGCAGCAGAGCACTTTAATGGCTCAGATCTAAAGTTCCAGAATGCCCTTGAATTCCTCCTGCAAAATTGAAAGTGGAGGTACCTGAAATGGGTTTGAGAAATGATATGTGATAGACCCACTGCAGAGTGTTGCCAAGGAGGAAGTAAAGGTAAAGGTAAAGGGACCCCTGACCATTAGGTCCTGTCGTGGCCGACTCTGGGGTTGCGGCGCTCATCTCGTTTTATTGGCCAAGGGAGCCGGCATACAGCTTCCAGGTCTTGCGGCCAGCATGACTACGCCTCTTCTGGCGAACCAGAGCAGCGCACGGAAATGCCGTTTACCTTCCTGCCAGAGCGGTACCTATTTATCTACTTGCACTTTGAGGTACCTATTTATCTACTTGCACTTTGAGGATGGCAGGAGCAGGGACCGAGCAACGGGAGCAACCCCGTCATGGGGGATTTGAACCGCCAACCTTCTGATCGGCAAGTCCTAGGCTTTGTGGTTTAACCCACAGCGCCACCCGCATCTTAAAACTGCACACGGGACCTGGAGATAGGAGGAGATATGCAGGCAAGATAAGGAGCCAGTCTTATAGATAAGGAACCTTTTTCAACCTGAGGGCCACATTCTCTTCGGAGCAACCTTCTGAAGTCCACATGGCAATGGTGGGCAGGGCCAGAGGCACAAGTGGGTGGAACATTGATTTTTGTAGTTTAAGAGTATACTCTAACCAGGCAAAAGCTATCAAGGAGTGTACAAAGCAGGGCTAGGGACATCTGTGCCCTGGGAAGAGCTTTGAGGGTCATAGAGAGAGGGCTGGTAGTCTGCATTTTGCCCACAGACCTGAGGTTCTCCATGCCTGTTGTTGTTACATATTTCTTTATACACCTTTTCCCCTAATGGTACTCAAGGCGGAGTAAGGAGTAACAGCGCCTAAACTGTGGAACTCCCTGCTCATTGATATCAGACAGGTGCCTTTACTGTACTCGGCACTTGCTAAAAACTTTTTTCATTATGCAAGCCTATCCAGTTGTGTAAATCTGACATAAATTTTAATGCACACTTTTATAATATACATTTTTAAAAAACTGCTGGATATATGCAGAGAGAGAGAGAGCAATGTCTTTTAAAGTATATTTTATGTAAACCATTTTGAGGTTTTTACAATTAAGAAGGATGCAGATTCTGTTAAAATAAATTGGGTTTGGAAGCCAGAAGAGGCCACAGGATCACTAGGTCTAGAGCTGACGGTTGGGGAATCCTGTCAATTGTGGATTCCACCCTCATTGCTGCAGAAGTGAACTGGCAACTCGATTAAGGGGTAATTGCCAGGAATAAGAAGCAAGCTGTGGTAAAGCTGAAATTCACATGCTAATATGAACTAGCCAGCCAGTTTTTTTGTTTTTAGCCTGTAGGCTACGTTCTGATATTTAAATAGCTTGTTGATACTACCTCTCACTATTCAAAACCAGTTGTTTTATCTTGCCGTGCTGTCATGTAATTGAATGCAAGTTTAGCTTGGCATGGATTATGCTCGCAAACAGAAACGTCCCAGGTTTTTGTTTGCTTTTTATAAAAAAGGCAAGCACTCTCGTATTAAATGCGCTGCCAAGAAGCACAGTCATGAGTTTAAGACGAATGCACTCCAATCTAGGCTAAATCCTCATGAGGCTGTACACCAGTGCACACAAGTCAAGAGACTGCAGCTGCCACAGATTCCAAGCATCTTGATAATCTGGCAAACCTTGACGGTAGAGAACGATAGCAACGAAACCAGATAAAATTGTCTGGGCTGAGGAAAGTGCAGTACAGGTCTCTGTAGTATTGCTATCTGAGGTTGCATGCCCACCCTTCCCAGATTTTTCATGTTCTCAGAATGTCAATTAACTGCTGGACATCTTTGGTATTCCACTGCATAGCCAGGCATACAATTTATTCCTTTACTGCAGATATGACTACATACAACGCAAGTGTCCCTGAAAAACTGGGACATCCCATTTTTTATTGCAATGGAACAGATGCCATTTTGCTTGTCTTGCTCTCGTGTGATTTTGAAGCACAATTTCCCCCAAAAGCACTTTTTTGGGGGGCGGGAACTGTGGTGCAAGATTAAATGAGATCATGGTAACCAGAATGGCTGCCATGCTCTTGGAATAAAAAGCGGGAAGATGGCATCCAGGATTTTGGCTTCAAGGTGTTGGAGGGTATGTGACTATACAAGATCTTTATTCATCCTGTATGTTTACAAAGCAATCCTATACAAGGCTGCTCAAAAAGTACTGAGTTCATTGAAACTTTCCCCAATGGGATCTACCAGCTGGATGGTAGTGGTCAATACTCCATTTTTTGGGGGGTGAGGGGATAGAGTGTGTCACAGCAAATCAACTAAAAGCATTTCTGGGGGAACTTATTCTCTTAATTCATTTCAATCTTGGTTCAGGACCAGGTCTGGGACTGAATCAGCCTTGATCAGCCCACAACCACCGTTTCCTTTCCACTGAAATGAATGGAATGGAATAGTGTAATGACAATGTAACTTGTGTGATTTACATAATTACACAGCAGGGAGGGGATGAGATGAATAATGTAGCTTTTGGTGGACAACGAACTGCTGCGGAACAGAAACAGCGCTGCATGCAACAGGTACAGGGCAAAATGGAAAGCAAGGCCTTCTTACATCCCTATGGAGTAGGCTGAAGTTTAAAGCCTCGTTCCCCATCATGCTTCTGAATACCATTTGCTGGAGGCCAGAGGAGGGAATTGGGTTTCCCAAGGGTACTTGGTTGGCTAAGAGAACAAGATGGCAGACTAGGTGAGCCATTGGCCCTGATCCAACAGGGAATTGTTAGGATATTTCCGTTCCACCTTAAAAGGGAGCAGGCTTTGAGTCACAGAGTCTGCGTATTTCCTGTTTTCACAGGAAGTTTCTGTTGTGTCTTTGTTTTCGTCTCTCTCTCTGCCGGAAACTCTGAAGCAGGCAGTCATGTTTTTCTTTGTTCTGATCAACGCAGAAATAAACTTGTAAATAATGCTCTCCTGACTGCATCTTTTGCTGTGCATTATCTGCTGATAGAGCGTGCATCGGCTCTGGAATGTCAGAAGCTATTTCTGGAGCTTGTGTCGCTAATTGCTCCGGAGACGACGTGGTGTCATGATGGACTTTGTCTCCCTGGCAGTATCCCAACAACAGGCTATGGGCCCAGATTCACGGCACTTACTGTCCTGTATATTCTTATTCAACCATAAAGGACTGCCTCAGAAATCACCTCTCCCCATATGAACTGACTCATATCCCGAGGTCCTTTTTTGCCCACTTAAGGAATTCTCTCCCCAGGGAGTCTGGCCTGGCACATTTGTTACCTATCTTTAGGTGCCAGGCAACAACATGCCTCTTCTCCCAGGCCTTTGGCTAGTTAAGCAATCTGTGGCCTTTAAAAATTGTGTGTGTGTGAGAGAGAGATAGATTGGTTTTTGTTTTTTATTAGGGTGTATATTTTTGTGTTTTCATCTTGTAAAACACCCTGTGATCTTCGGTGGAAGGGCGGTATGGAAATTTAGTAAATAATCATACTGTATTAGTATAGCTTGCCGGGTAAATGTAGGCCAGACATTCTCCCCGCACTCCAGCCTAATGTACCTCACAGGGCAGTTGTGAGGCTACAATACATACTGCCCTGAACCCCTTAGAGAATGGATGGAATCCATATACAGTGGTGCCTCGCAAGACGAAATTAATTCATTCTGCGAGTCTCTTCGTCTAGCGGTTTTTTCGTCTTGCGAAGCAACCCTATTAGCGGCTTAGCGGATTAGCGCGATTAGCAGTTTAGCGGCTATTAGCGGCTATTAAAGACTTAAGGGATTAGCGGATTAGCTGCTAAAAGGCTATTAGTGGTTTAGCGGCTTAGAAAAAGGGGGTGGGGAGCGGAAAAAAATCTCAAGACGCGCAAGACATTTTCGTCTTGCGAAGCAAGCCCATAGGGAAATTCGTCCTGCGAAGCGCATCGAAAAATGGAAAACCCTTTCGTCTAGCGGGTTTTCCGTCTTGCGAGGCATTCGTCTTGCGGGGCACCACTGTATAATGGAGAAAATAAATGAATATTGGACATTTGAGGAAGCTCTTTTGTGTCTCCCACCCCCCAAATTACTGCTGCTGTTTTCTTATTCTTTGTTTTATGCCAACCTTCATTGCCTTTCTCTTTTTTCTTCATGCTTTTCCCTTTCCCTCTTCTCTTGCAACTTTCTCTTTTCCTTACTCAGAAGCCAATGCAGCCCCTTTTGTTGTGGTCATAGTCATTGCTTGGAACGCGGGTGGCGCTGTGGTCTAAACCACTGAGCCTCTTGGGCTCGCCGATCAGAAGGTCGGCAGTTTGAATCCCTGCAGTGGAGTGAGCTCCCGTTGCTCTGTCCCAGCTCCTGCCAACTTAGCAGTTCGAAAGCACGCCAGTGCAAGTAGATAAATAGGCACCACTGCGGCAGGAAGGTAAATGGTGTTTCTGTGCACTTTGGTTTCCGTCATGGTGTTCCATTGCACCAGAAACAGTTTTGTTATGCTGGCCACATGACCCGGACAAACACCGGCTCCCTCGGCCTGAAAGCGAGATGAGTGCCGCACCCCATAGTCGCTTTTAACTGGACTTAACTGCCCAGGGGTCCTTTATCTTTACCTTTTTAGTCATTGCTGCTGTTGCTTTTCTTTTCTTTGCGCCCTGCCTTCATCTGCCTTGCCTGGATACGGCCTATGCGCACTCATGTGTTAATTTTACAAAGAGTACAGTAGGCCCAGGGAATCCCAAAGCAGTTAATTACTCACTCAGCCTGAGGGGGTGGGGAGAATTACCCTCCCCTGTGTTTCCAAGCACAGAACAAATTGTAGTGAGATTTGATTGACATTATCATGCTGTAGGCATTTAATTACTGCATATGCACTAGCAGTTCATCACTGCCACCAGTTTTTAAGGCTGAATGGTTTATAGTTATATATATATATATATATATGCTTGAGTTATGCTCAAATGTGCACATTTGGGAACAAATCATTAATTCAGAATTCAGTATGCTTTTGTTGCTGCACTTCCAAAATTTGCTGAAGCCAATAAAAAAAAGAATCCAGGCAACTGTACACCTGGAGGCTGTCCAGGGAGGAAGATTTTGTTGCTCGTTTTTAGAGCAGTTTTAGAGCAGAAGGAGTCTCCAAGAGCACAAACAAGGATCAATGCATATAATGTCACAGTTTTCGACAGTCGTGGTTAATTGTCGTTTTCTCTAGTGGAGAAGTACGTGAAATGGGATATAAGAAAGCAGAAAGCTTTGGAATGTAATGAGGGTTGTGCAGACAGTGTTAAGAGCACTTTCTGTTGGAGAGGGCTCTGTAAAACTATTTTAGTTTATTAGCATTTATTAGATTTCCTTACCTGCCCTTTACCGCAAGGTCTCAGGTTGGGTTACAGCAATTTAAAAACGCAATCTTAAAATCCATTCAAAACAAGTTCCAATCCTGCTGTAACTAAACCTAAGCATACGAAACTGGAACAACCATATTATTGATAGGAAAGGACATAGCTCAGTGGTAGAGCGCATACTTTGCATGCACAAGGCCCCATGTTCAACCCAATGCAGCATTTTTTTCTTGGTTTGCCCCCTCTTGGTGGTAGGGTCGCCACCTTTGTTCTGGCAAAATACAGGATAGGGCGGGGTGGGGCTGTTGGTGGACATCCCCCCCCCCAAAAAAAAATCTGGCACTGAAGTGACTTCAAAGCAATCCATTGAAATCTATTGCAGAATGGTCCCTCTGGAATTTGTTCACACACATACATGCACACATACATATGAATTTGTAAATTTGTCTGTGCTTGGCTACCCAGAGCTTAAATATTCATGACTTTTCAAACCCTTGCATTGGAGATGATCTCTAACATGGCAGAAAGAGAGAGAGCGCGCACACAAAACTCTATCAACACAAGACTTAGCATTTTACATTGAAGTGCAGGACAATCCTGTATTATACAGTACAGGTGGCAACCCTACTTGGTGGGCTAATTTAATTTGAAATATTTGACTACTCTCCCTAGAAATCCCCCCTTTGGGCCTGCCTTGCTGTGTCTGCTGTGTAACTGAAATATACTCAGAGTCGCAAAGTGATTTCATGCTCTTTATTCAGCTCATAGTGGTGAGGAGGAATGAATGAATGTCCCCTCAGAGTATCTGCTTTATATACATTATTTACACAATGGGCTGCACATGATTGGCTAATTCTGGAATTCTACTGTAAGCCAATCAGGTTGTGGATTCACTTATATCTGGAGCATGATTGGGTGGTTCCTGCCAACCAATCATACTGCTGCATTGTTCTAGGACCAATCAGACTGCTGCATTCTGAATCCTATTGATCTAGGACCAATCAGACTGCTGCAATTTGGATCCTATTGTTCTAGGACCAATCAGACTGCTGTAGCTTGGATCCTATTCAACTCAGTACATAACAGTAACCTTTACGGGCTGCTGTCATCCCCCCCTCCCCCGTTTGTGCTCACACTGCATCCCTGTGGGGCTGTTCTGTCAATAATCTTCTCCAAGGCGGAGCAGCTGAACAAACTTTGTTGAGTTTTTTTGCTGGAAAAAGTCCTATGCACTTCAGGAACTGATGGCACAAAAGGTAGGTTGCTAGGAAGGATGCAGGGATGTGAAGGAGAGACCTGATCATGTGAACAGTAGCCTTTTTTAGATTTTGGAAGTATGGCGATACTGAAAGCATGGAGAGAAAGGATTGGGCCCATAATCCCTTGTCCTGTCTTCCACATGTAGACAGTTTGAGAACAGAGCCTACAGTCATGCAAGTAATACACGTACAGTGGTACCTTGGGTTACATACGCTTCAGGTTACAGACTCCGCTAACCCAGAAATAGTACCTCGGGTTAAGAACTTTGCTTCAGGATAAGAACAGAAATCGCGCTGCAGTGGCACGGCAGCAGCGGGAGGCCCCATTAGCTAAAGTGGTGCTTCAGGTTAAGAACAGTTTCAGGTTAAGAACAGACCTCCAGCATTAATTAATTAATTAAGAATTAATTAAGTTCTTAACCTGAGGTATGACTGTATAGGCTTCCTCCATGTGCCTTGTGCTCATACGCCAGTCATTATATGGAAATTCTTCAGTTTGGTTGTGTACTTTTTGATGTTTGGTTTGTTGTTAATGACTACTTTTGTTTCGTTTGTAGTTGCTTTTTAAAATATGTTGTAAGTCGCCTTGAGCATGGTTTTCACTTTGGAAAGGTGGCATACGTATAAAATGATGGCTGGCTCGCTGGATTGGCCTCAACCCCGCTGCAGCCACTGATGTCTCTGCCTTGTTTTAATAAATAAAATAAACACCAGCAGAAAAGCTAAATCTGTATACTGCCCTTCATCGAAAGGTCTCAGGGCGGTTCACTGCATAAAAATACAAAATGAAAACATAAAATACATATTAAGAACAAGAACAAAACAAGCCCATACCGTATACATGCACACACAGAGTATTTGCCGGCAGAACAGCTGCACTGTCAGACTAGCCTGCTGGTGTATCTGTTATGATATTGGCACATCTGGCATTCTAGTGGTGCAAAGCAGTTTCTGCCAAATCCGGTGGCTCCTTAGCTGGCAGAATTTGCCCTAATTCTTGTGAATATTTTAGATTTTTATTTGGCTATGGCAAATAGCTGATAGTGAAGTGGAACCGTTGTTAACTTGTTAATGCTTTTTTTTAGTTTCAGAAAATTGGGGGGGGGGCGAGGCTCAGCATTGCCTTTGATTATTGTGGGTGGCAAGAAAAAACCTTTTGCTTGAAGAGGAGCTTTGCATCCCTCAGATGTTTGCATCTATGTAGTAATAGGACTTGGCTTAAAAACAAAGTGGCAAGCCTCTTCCCTTCCCTTCCTCTAGTCTAGCACATGTTGCATAATTCATGGCATCCCAAAATCAATATGCTTATCTCAAAGAACCATATAAATGTAAATTAATTTAATTTATCATTGCTTCGCCTTTGTCACTCGTATTATTTTCATCTGGGCTGCGGCATAAGCCGAATCTCTCGTTTCTCTTGCCTGCCATGTAAATAGCAAATACCATTCCAATTGCAACCAAAACGTACCATTAATTTTGCGCCCCCAATTTCGGACACCTTCGTTCCTCTACAGGCAAAAAACAACTCACGTTCTTCTTCATCTAGAGTTTTCTAAAGACTGTGGCTCTGCATTTTTTATTTGATCCGCATATAGGAGCATCATAGAAAAAGAGATTTATGTTTTCTTGAAGATGGAACAAGCCCTGAGCACAGTACATGGCACGGTTGCAGCAGGGAACACGTAATACCTGTACTGAATTTGTAAGAAGCCAAGGTAGTGTATGGGTGATGGTTCTCAGGCAGTCTCTCTTGCTCAAGTCCTGGCCAAACCCAAACCACCTTAGCTTCAGCAACGTAGTGGCCTCAGGTGCCTTCAAACCATACTTAGGAAGGTTCGCCCAGGAGTCACAACTGAGCTCCTGGAAGTCAGGTTCCTGTATTTATTTTGACAGTAGAGCTTTTCCTTTCCTTTCCTTCTACTGCAGCCCTACTTTTATGAAAGCTTCATTAAAGCTTGAGATTCGCCAGATCTGAGAGCAGGGCCTGCAGAGATGAGCTACCAAGGCTTTGATTTTTCGGCAAGCTTCCAGCTTCTGTTCTAGTTGAGTTTTGTTTTATTCTCCCTCTTGCTAAGACAGTGCCACCGCTGCTTCAGATTTTATCATTAGTTTGGGTATATAAATGCATTCTCCACCTCCCTCGGGAGTTCCAGTGACAGAACAACCAGGTTTTGGTATCAGTTGGGGAAGAGATCATAGTGGTACCTCGGGTTACAGACGCTTCAGGTTACAGACTCTGCTAACCCAGAAATAGTACCTCGGGTTAAGAAGTTTGCTTCAGGATGAGAACAGAAATCGCACTCCGGCGGCGCGGTGGCAGTGGGATGCCCCATTAGCTAAAGTGGTGCTTCAGGTTAAGAATAGTTTCAGGTTAAGAACGGACCTCCGGAACGAATTAAGTTCTTAACCCAAGGTACCACTGTACTGGAAACATAAGGTGTCTTCGTAATATATGTTTTATTTACAAAGGTAGTAGCAGTGTATGTTGGGTGGGGAGTAAAGTGGCCCTGCTACACAGCAGCAGTTGCACTACCTATCATCAGATACCCAGAGAAAGACTCTGAACCCTACAGTGCTTCTCCTTCTGCCAAACTCCCTACTCAAAACTCCCAAGGTCCTGTTTCTGCTCTCTCTCTGCTCCCCACTTTCTCTCTGAAAATGGACCATCACCCTCCAAGCTCCAGTGCTCATGCCAGAAAACACAGACTGATTTCCTGTCACCAGGGACCACCCCCTAACCCAGGGTGGTCCAATGCAGCTCTCAGTGCCTTTTTTGTGGCCCTCAGCAACATCTGATGTTCTGTCCCATCCTCCCCAAAGCTGGGTAAGTGAGACCTAGGCTTTGGGAAGGAGGGACGGGGGCTCTGACAGGGTCCTAGAGTCCTCCAACCTCCTTGACAAAGCCTTGTTAGCCCCTTCCCAGCTTTGGGTAGGAGGAGGTAGGGCTCTAGGACCCTGCCAGGCTATAGTTTTGAAAAGAGTTGAAAGCTGTTTGAGAGAGAGAAGGCTTCCCATAATATAGGGGCATATTTCTTTTGTGTCAGTGTTGTCTCTGATTAAAGAGACTTTGCAGAGTTTGAGAGACATTACTAATAGCTTTGACAGTAGGATAAGAACACACTCCGTGAACAGTAATCCCTTTTTCAAACCCAACTTCAGCGTTTTTTTGTGGGAGGGGGACACAAAACCTACCATAGTCTGCCTCCAGCCTTCTTAGTATGTGGGCAAGGCTGCAGTTCTATTGTTATTCTTTAGTCGTTCAGTCGTGTCCGGCTCTTCGTGACCCCATGGACCAGAGCACGCCAGGCACTCCTGTCTTCCACTGCCACCCGCAGTTTGGTCAGATTCATGTTTGTACCTTCGAGAACACTGTCTAACCATCTCATCCTCTGTCGTCCCCTTCTCCTAGTGCCCTCCATCTTTCCCAACATCAGGGTCTTTTCCAGTGAGTCTTCTCTTCTCATGAGGTGGCCAAAGTATTGGAGCCTCAGCTTCATGATCTGTCCTTCCAGTGAGCACTCAGGGCTGATTTCCTTAAGAATGGATGCATTTGATCTTCTTGCAGTCCATGGGACTCTCAAGAGTCTCCTCCAGCACCATAATTCAAAAGCATCAATTCTTCGGCGACCAGCTTTCTTTATGGTCCAGCTCTCACTTCCATACATCACTACTGGGAAAACCATAGCTTTTACTATACGGACCTTTGTTGGCAAGGTGATGTCTCTACTTTTAAAAATGCTGTCTAGGTTTGCCATTGCTTTCCTCCCAAGAAGCAGGCGTCTCTTAATTTCGTGGCTGCTGCAGTTCTATACACACCCACAAATAAGCGCTGCGAAACTCTGGACCGCAGTTTGAGTCGCACACTTCTGACTCACCAACAGTTCTGTGAAATCCAGAGTTGGTGCACCAGATGAATAAGTTGCCAGTTCCTACATTGTGTTCAGTAGTACATGCAGGCCTAATAATGATTCTTACATGTCTGTGCTGACACAATGATCAAAAGAGTACATCTTGAATTCCTCCCATTAATCAATGTTGAATTATGTTGTGTAAAATGTTGAGTTATTGGATTACATCCAGCTAAGTTTGAGTCAGAGTACTTACTGAAATTAATGAACTGAATTTGGTTATGTCATATAACTTTTGATGGGTCTGTTCTGAGTAGGACTAGCATTGCCTGCAACCAATATTATTAGTATCTGTAGCCTTGTTTGGTTCTGAAAGTGGAATTTGTATTGCATTTCTTATATATTGATACACTTTTGTTAGGACTTCTAACACTTAGAAATTCCTGCTGAAAAATGAAGCTGTATATAAAATGCATGCATACATACACACACAACACAATTAATCCCGTTGTCACAAACATGCTTGCAGGCTGACATGCATTTTATTTTTTAATGTGGAAATAATTCTTTTGTGCGGAGGAAGATTGAGTCATGAGCTGGGGCAAGCCCCCACTTTGCAATCTGAATTGGTAAAGCCCAAATGCAGTCCTACCACCCCCATGAAAAGAAGACCTTAGATTTGACTTGCAACCCTGAGACTTTCTTCTGAGCATGCATGCCTAGAATAAGTTGCACTGAGCATAGGACATACAGTTTGCTCCAAGAGCTAAAAATTTATCTTTGGGAAAAGCAGGCTGATATGTTTCCCTTTCAAATGTCAGGAACCAGATGCTCTGAAGGCTTTCTCTTTTATCTTTTTTACAGCTCCAAAAACGATCTCTCTGATAGCAAAGAAACAAAATAAGCAGCTCATTGTATCCAAAATCTGTTTTTTTTTCCAAATTAGTTTTTATTAATATTGCTATGATTCTGATAGAACTTCCAAGTGTTTGGTATTGTTTCAGGCTAGACTCATTTATTCTTTTTATTGGGAAACCAAAAGGAGGTGGTTTAGGGATGAATTACAGAAGTGGACACATACTTCAAAAGGGCTCAGTAATGGGGAAAGAAATGCTATGGGTCTTTATTGTGCTCCTATAAATCAAGGTGAAACTGAAAATACTTTCTGTCTGCAGGCTCACAATCTGTGAAGTTGTTTACTCTATTTTTATAGTATCTTTTCAACAAGTTGCCAAGGCAGCTTTTTAAACACAAAGGGAAGGGACAGATTATATGTGGTGAGGGGGGCAATCTAATGTAGATAGCTGTGAGGAAAACTTTATTATATGTGCACCTTAAAGAAAAATGAAAAAATCATGTATTAATTACAATGGCACCTTTGATACATCAAGCACTAACTAATGGCATCAGGTCAAATAAGCTGGGGAAATTAGAATAAAGATCTACACTGGCTTTTATAATGAACATGCAGCCCAGTCTTCCATATTGAATTTGGTACTTCTAAAATGGGATTTATATGTACAGCAAAAATAATAATTATGCAACACAGTAATTTCATCTCTGTGAGGCAGATTGATGCAATCTGGGCAAGACCAGAACCATTGTCCCCTCCCCCCTGCCCCAAGTGTTGTTGTTGTTGTTTCGTCATTTAGTCGTGTCCGACTCTTCGTGACCCCATGGACCAGAGCATGCCAGGCACTCCTGTCTTCCACTGCCTCCCACAGTTTGGTCAAACTCATGCTGGTAGCTTCGAGAACACTATCCAACCATCTCGTCCTCTGTCATCCCTTTCTCCTTGTGCCCTCCATCTTTCCCAGCACCAGGGTCTTTTCCAGGGAGTCTTCTCTTCTCATGAGGTGGCCACAGTATTGGAGCCTCAGCTTCAGGATCTGTCCTTCCAGTGAGCACTCAGGGCTGATTTCCTTAAGAATGGAGAGGTTTGATCTTCTTGCAGACCATAGGACTCTCAAGAGTCTCCTCCAGCACCAGAATTCAAAAGCATCAATTCTTTGGCGATCAGCCTTCTTTATGGTCCGGCTCTCACTTCCATACATCACTACTGGGAAAACCCCAAGTATTACTATTTTTATACTTTAATTTTTCAGTTTCTGAAAATATTTATAAGAAACAATGCTCATTGCTCATCCTCAGAAAATATGGGCTCCCCATATTGGTGGCTCTGGTGCCCATTGGGTGGAAAGGCAGGGAGAGCAGCACTAAATGGAGACACTGAGCAAAGCTAGGCAGATCCCATCCTCTTCTCTTCTGAGTTCTGCAAGAGCAATACTGGAACTAAGGAAGAGGAATCTGGCAGGCAGTGACATCCTTTGTAAGAAGGCAAGCAGGTGGGGGCTGGCTTCCCCACTCACCATAACAGGGACACGGGTGGCGTTGGGGTCTAAACCACTGAGCCTCTTGAGCTTGCCGATCAGAAGCTCAGCAGTTCGAATCTGAGTGACAGGGTGAGCTCCCATTGCTCTGTCCCAGCTCCTGCCAACCTAGCAGTTCAAAAGCATACCAGTGCAAGTAGATAAATAGGTACCGCTGCAGCGGGAAGGTAAATGGCATTTCCATGCACTCTGGCTTCTGTCATGGTGTCCCATTGTGCCAGTAGCGGTTTAGTCATGCTGGCCACATGACCCAGAAAGCTGTGTGTGGACAAACGCCGGCTCCCTCGGCCTGAAAGCGAGATGAGAGCCACACCCCATATACGCCTTTAACTGGACTTAACTGTCTAGGGGTCCTTTACCTTTACCTTTTACCACTCCCATGGACTAGCCTCTGTTGGTTCCCCACTCCTGTTTTAATGGACAATTGTGTGCGTTCTCTTCTTGTAAGCGAAGGAGAGAGCGATGCAAACTGTGCTACCTAGAAAGAGTAGGCATTTGGCGATGGCACCGAGTAAAATATTCAGGGCAGTAGGTCACACTCAGATTAGTGCTGCTGAAATCAATAAACATCCCTAGCTTAGGTCCACTAATTTCAGTGGCCTGGCCTGAGTTGGACTTGGATACCATCCCAAATGTTCCTTAATTTCAGTGGGTATGCTCTTGGTTGAATACCACCCTATATGTTTAATTCTGTGGTGGGCATGCATGGACATTTCTTTACCCATTCAGCAGCTTCAGGTCCAATGACTGCCACCCACAAATGCCACCAGCCTGGTCTTTCCAGCCATTCCAGTGCAGTACTTGGCCAGCAAAGCAGATTAGAAAAGGTGGACATGTGCATGTTTGTGTATGAAGAGCTGAATTCCTGAGGTGCAAATGCATTTCAGAGCATCCACAGCGGCCGTTTACAGCATTTATACCTCCCCTCCCCTTTAGCCCAAAAGGCTCTCAGAGCAGCTTACAAAAAAAAAAAATCAGTATTAAGACTGTCCCTTCCCCCAGGCTTACAGTCTAAAAGGACATTAAGGGGAAATGAATGGGGAGGAGGAAAAAGGAAGCAGAAGCGCAAAGGTCTTAAAGCTGCAGCAACAGCTCCTCACCAATAAATCAGCAGCGGTTCTGGCTCCCCGTTCCATCTCTCAGTTCCAAAAATCCTTTTAATGCAAAGTCCTTAAATAGAGGACATGTATATTAAACTGACAAGGACAGAGTCATCTTTTTTTTATCAGGGAATGTTTGATTCCAAATCAAGGCAGTGAAGCAGCACATTCCCATGGAAATCCGGTGCACACATGCAGAGGTTTTAGCAAGCAAAAGTAGCAAGCAGGTGCATAACAGGGCATGCAAGCCCATTCTGGGGAAGGTAGGTGGCAGGTGAAATTTGATTTAGTGTCGGACAGTGGTCTTGCCTTGTTTGCGTGCAGTGGGCGGGGATAGTCGTTTTCCAACAATTGCAGCCTCCAGTTGTGGGTCCTTGGCAGCGGAGTGCTTTTCCGAGAGGCAGGAATCCTGCAAATACGGTGGTACCTCAGGTTATATATGCTTCAGGTTACAGACTCCGTTAACCCAGAAATAGTACCTCGGGTTAAGAACTTTGCTTCGGGATGAGAACAGAAATTGCACTCCGGCGGCGCGGCGGCAGTGGGAGGCCCCTTTAGCTAAAGTGGTGCTTCAGGTTAAGAACAGTTTCAGGTTAAGAACGGACCTCCGGAACGAATTAAGTACTTAATCTGAGGTACCACTGTATATTCTCTGCGGTGGTTGCTGGCATGTCCAGTATATGGCAGCGTAAGGCATGTGAGAATGACACACGTAACATTTCCCACAACACAAAGTTACACATAGTAATAAAAGAAAACACTACATTTTTATGGTGCGGGGTTAGAATGCAGTAGAAATATCTGTCATGTAGGTCTTTTAGCAGGCTGTGCACTGGTAGATCCAAGAGATATAAATATTTTCATTGAAAGATTTTCGTAGATGATTAAGGTACAGAAAACATCCATGTTTTCAATTCATAGAGTTCTTTCTATGGGTCAGTTACATTCGGTGTGAGATGCTGCTGTCATAGGCATTGTGAGGTTTTGTGGGGATAGAAAGTGGGGGGAAAGAAAGGGGGGCAATGCATAGTTCGGAAAATACCCAGGACTACTTTTCTGATGGATTTTGGGCGGGCCAAGAGCACATGGATGCTGCAAAGGTCTCATTGTCACATCAGAATCATCACTGTTTGCTTTTGTTAGGTGGGATCAGAGTGTCAGTCGGTAAGCAATGATTGGAGTACTGTGTCCGGTTCTGGGCACCACAGTTCAAGAAAGACACTGACAAACTGGAACGTGTCCAGAGGAGGGCAACCAAAATGGTCAAAGGCCTGGAAACGATGCCTTATGAGGAACGGCTAAGGGAGCTGGGCATGTTTAGCCTGGAGAAGAGGAGGTTAAGGGGTGATATGATAGCCATGTTCAAATATATAAAAGGATGTCACATAGAGGAGGGAGAAAGGTTGTTTTCTGCGGCTCCAGAGAAGCGGACACGGAGCAATGGATCCAAACTACAAGAAAGAAGATTCCACCTAAACATTAGGAAGAACTTCCTGACAGTAAGAGCAGTTCGACAGTGGGATTTGCTGCCAAGGAGTGTGGTGGAGTCTCCTTCTTTGGAGGTCTTTAAGCAGAGGCTTGACAACCATATATCAGGAGTGCTCTGATGGTGTTTCCTGCTTGGCAGGGGGTTGGACTCGATGGCCCTTGTGGTCTCTTCCAACTCTATGATTCTATGATTTGTGTGTAACTCCAAAAATGTTATGGAACCAACCTGTGGTAGCTTGATTGGTAAGAATCTTAAGAAGAAGAAAATTGATCCAGCATATCTTCCTTGAATAGCAGTCATTCCATTAGCTGACAGCTCAAAGTTGAACACAGTGATCATAATTTTGACAATTTGATTGAATAGTCCCTTTAATGCACGTTCCCTGTTGGGTATTTGAGGATCCATTTAAGTGGATCGTAATAAATCTAAAAAACGACACGTTAAATAAGAAATCATGCATGGTAGGTCTCCATTGTCATTTCTGCAATTGAAAATGCACGTTGAAGAGATCTATGCTCTCCTAGGAGGAAGTCATTACTGTTCTGTGTAGTTATTGAATGAAATATAGTTTGCGTTAAGGGTAACTGTATGCTTCCACTTGGAGCTCTTTGTTGCAAACATAAAGCAAGGGGAAAGTAAATGGCATCCCAGCAGTTCTCTTCCTAAGTGGTGCCTTTTGCATGTGAATACTTTATTCTCCCGCATTAAGCAAGTCTGCTGTATAAAATATTGTAGAGAACCTAACATGTAGCCTTTCAGCTTCGACAGAGCTTTACAAATAATTTTTTTGGGGTTCCTATGAAGATAAAGAGTGCTTTTCACTGAAGCCTAGAAACAGGGAAGGTCTTTTGCATAGAAAAAAAGCATGCATTTACAACATTACTATATATATATATATATATATATACACAGTGTATATATATATATATATATATATATATATATATATATATATACACACAGTGGTGCCCCGCAAGACGAATGCCTCGCAAGACGGAAAACCCGCTAGACGAAAGGGTTTTCCGTTTTTCAATGCGCTTCGCAGGATGAATTTCTCTATGGGCTTGCTTCGTAAGACAAAAATGTCTTGCGATTCTTGCGATTTTTTTTCGCTCCCCACCCCCTTTTTCTAAGGCACTAAGCTGCTAATAGCCTTTTAGAAGCTAATCCACTAATCCCTTAAGCCTTTAATAGCCGCTAATAGCCGCTAAACCACTAATAGCGCTAATCCGCTAATAGGGTTGCTTCGCAAGACGAAAAAACTGCTAGACGAAGAGACTCACGGAACGGATTCTTTTCGTCTTGCGAGGCACCACTGTGTGTGTGTGTGTGTGTGTGTGTGTGTGTGTATATATTGCTGTAACACTTATAAATATGTAAGCAGCCATTCCTGGATGGTGCTTTTGGCTTGCTTTTTTTTAATCCCAGGATTCTCCAAAGTGTCTTAGGGGTATACATATACTCACCCTAGCATCTGATTAAACATTTGTTGGAACCATCTATCAGGAACTGGTTTGCAATTGTTGGCTTCCTCGCTCAATAAATGAGGGAGTTAAATGAGAGATGGAAGCAGGAAGATGTGGCAGAACGGCAGAAGAACAGGAGGCCTGGATAGCTTTTTGCTGCGTGGCAAAGCGATGCCTAGGAGCCTCTCTCACATGGCCATCGGATGGCGCAGATTGCAAGGTTCCCTTCATTTGGCAAAGCTCCATTTGTTGTTATGTGAACAGGGCTTGGCTTGTCCACACTTGAAACCTTTTGCAAATAGAGAGGAATAGCTAGGGTTACCATATGTCCAGGAAAACTAGGACATGTCCTCTTTTTGATGGCAAACATGCCCATTCGGGTGGATTTTTTTACAATTTAAAGGAAATGTTTGGGGGTTGGGCTGGGGCTGCTCTGCATGATGCGGATGCTGCCAGCCCGAGTTGGGAAAAGAGGCACATAGGCATGGCAGTGGCAGGCCCGCACCTGCATGCCTCTTTCCCCGGCTCGGGCTGGTAGCAGCTCAAGCTGTCGTCCTTTTTGCTCTTCAAGATATGGCAACCCTAGGAATAGCAAGCAAGAGTTGGCAAGCGACAGGCAAGGGAGCATATTTAATAAGCCCAGAAAATAACGGAAACATTTTAACATAATTCTATTTATGGTACGAACAGCTCAAAAGTCATGTACAATTAAAAGTTAAAAATTCTGTGTTTTCATATTCTATGAATATAATTCAATGAGTTCAAGATGGAAATCTGTCCATTTCTAGGGTGAATTTTAATTGCTCTTATTCTCTCTCTGTGTGTTTTTAAAGTCCTTATGTACACCAGTAAGAAATACCAAATATTAAGTGGCATATTAAATAACTGAATTAAAAATGTTTATTATTATTTATAAAATTCTACCCACCCTCCCAAATTACTTAGGAGAGGTTTACAAAAAACCCTTACCCTTTTTTTTTTAAAATCCTCACAACTGTGTGACTGTTTCAGGCTCATTGAAAGAGCTTCATGGCTGAACTCCAGTCCTTACTCAGCAGCTAACTGCTACACTACACTGGCTTTCTAAATACATATTCTAACAATGTGTTGTTCTGGACGTAGTTTGGACAAGTTCAAAAAAGCATAAACATCGCAAGCAAACTTCCAAACGCCAACTAGAGATGTGAAAAAGTAAGCAAGGACTCAGTTGTGTAGCAAGACTTCAGCTCTTAAATGCAAGAGCAAGATGCGTTTCTGCCTCTTTGGCGGCGCTGCCGTTGCGTGCTGAGGTCCCCAAAACACCCCTACCCCAATAACTCACACATCACACATAATTTTTGTTTAAGGTTTTTGGCATAATTTTGGCCACAACTTTATTAAAATACAAATTGTGAGTGGTTGCTTAGGCATTGGTTATGACTAGCTGTCCCCTTCCCCCGCCTTGGGGGACAGCACTGACTCCCGGATTCCAGCGAGAGCCAGTGTGGAGGAACAAGATCAGGGATAACTGGAGCTGCGCCACAGACCCTCAGCTTCTCCCCGCATGCTCCCAGGAGCTTACGCGGCCCGCACCCAATTCCAGGGGTTTGGATGAGAGGATGGTAAGCCCCTGAATTCCTTAAATGGAATTCCTGTGCAGCAGCAGCATTGGAGGGGCAGGCACAGCCAATCCATACCCCTCCACCAACCAATTTAACCAATGCCTAACCGCCAACCTTACAAGTTGTGACGATTTGCTACACAGTAGGCAAAAACCAATTGGCACACACTAATCAGCCAAAAGGAAAAATTCCTACCAGGCCCCCGCATCAAGGCGGACGACCCCATGACAGGCATAGCAAGGGCAAAGCACAAGCCCAATCAAGGGAGGGCGGGCGGGTGATCCGGTGCCCACAGCGAAAGAGAAAGGAACATGCTGTGAGCCTTGTTTAAATAACCTCTGTTCCCACCCCTAAATTGGCAACATCAAATTTACCCCAGTAACACCAACCACCAATCCGATCCAAGCCCCTTCAATCTATCCTGCCTGGCAACCATGGGGTGCTTTGCTCGTCCCCATCCGCAACACGTGCTCTCCTTTAATGAGAACACGCTTTGTCACAAAAAACCCTCAGACTTTTTTGTGGTAAGGGAAATGATGGGCAAATGAATTGGGAACTGAGTTGACCATCGCTCGATGCAATTTTGTACAACCTCACTGCAAACAGAAACGAATGCTCGACCTCCGTGCAAACGTTGCGGAAACAAAAGGACGAATGCTCAATAAGCAGGTTGTCTGGAATGGCCCTACGAAAACAAGGAACTAAACAGAACATAAACAGGGAAAGTTTATAGCATCATCTGAACTGAATCGGCTCTTGGAGAAGATAGGATATAAGTTTGTAGCTTATCAAATTTTATTTGAATTTAAAGGTGGTTCTGGATCTTCCCTCCCCCGCCCCAGACTTTGCTGTAAAGCTTGAAAATACGTTAGAACGACAGAAATAGCAGCAGAAACAAAACTGTGTATTCTCAGTGAAGCAGAGTTTTAGCAAGATAGGAGATTCTGGGCAATGCACAGAGTACTGCGACAGAAATTGCGGAGGTGGTGCAAGTTTTGCCATCTGGCAAAGACCCTCAGCCAGATGGATTCGCTAATGGCTCCTATATAGTATTCAATCAGGCTCTTCTGAAAGGCGTGACTGGCATCTTTAATTATTCCAAATTAAGAACGAGCATGCCAGATACTGCCTTGGATACAAAATATATAAGCGATGCTTTTTAGAAGGTAAAAAGTCCTGGTCCCAGTCACTGTGCTTCATTACATTAGTAAAAACGAAAGCATGTTAGCCAAATTGTTGCCTTGTGAGTTATTTCTCAAGTATTTGGTGCATCAAGGCAACATTTTTAATGATCTGCTTTTGCAAACTTCTTATTTCATGGACTTTCAGTTTGTTCAGTTTCAGGAGTTACTGTTATTTCGGTGGATACTATTAAAAAAAAATACTTTTCACAAATCTTAATGTATACGGCTGCAATAGAGGGTGAAATGGGGTCACCCCGTTCTCTCAGCTGAGAGCCCACCAGCCATTTGCCTCCTACTTTCACTGAACTATTTCCATTCAAGCTGGTCGTTATAAGGACTTCGTAACTTTAAAAAATAGTGCCTGGGTTTGCTTGTTTTCCTCTTCCCTCCCCTCCCATTTTTCTTCTTGTGCTGTTTCTTTTAGATTGTAAATATGAGGACAGGAAAATACCTTACTTGTAACTCAACTTATATAAGCTACTCTGGGACCATTTTTGGTGAAGAGTGGCGTAAAAATACTTTAAATAAATAATAGTCCGGGCAGTTAATGTAGAGCTTTCGGCGTTCAAATATCTGTGGCCTTTTAGAAGTGGGTGGGATGTTCACAACGAACAACCCTCACCCCCCGTTTTATTGTATCTATGTGTGGGGTATGGGTGTTTATTTGTTTGTAAGTCACTTTGGATAAGAACAGTGCTTTTTTCTATTAAAAAAAAGGGTTTTAGGGGTAATCTCATTTTCCTACTCATTGAAATACTGCCCCTCAATGAAGCCAAACTCAGATTCACAAAATGTTTAGGAGTATGTGTACCCCTGCGTACCCCCAGGGGGAAAAAGCACTGGATAAGAATAAGAATGGTAGAAGAACTGTTATTCTCTCCTGTTGGAATTCCATGTTGAGTTTGCCTTGCTATGTGATTGGTAAGGGCAGGGTGTAGTTATAGGGGTAAGGTAATGGTAAAGGGACCCTTGACCATTAGGTCCAGTCGTGGCTGACTCTGGGGTTGTGGTGCTCATCTCGCTTTATTGGCTGAGGGAGCCAGCGTACAGCTTCCGGGTCACGTGGCCAGCATGACTAAGTCACTTCTGGCGAACCAGAGCAGCGCACGGAAACGTCATTTACCTTCCCGCTTGAGCGGTACCTATCTATCTACTTGCAGTTTCACGTGCTTCCGAACTGCTAGGTTGGCAGGAGCTGGGACCGAGCAACGGGAGCTCACCCCGTCATGGGGATTCAAACCGCCAACCTTCTGATCAGCAAGTCCTAGGCTCTGTGGTTTAACCCACAGCGCCACCTGCGTCCCTTTAGTTATAGGGGAGGGTGTGGTTATTTCCTCTTACAAAGCAAGATCGCCCTTCAGAGTAGCTATTATGAGTTGTGGGGCAAGAACTCCCTCTATCTTTGTGTGGGCTTGAGGGCCCTTATATGTCTAAAGAGAGAAGTAGTTAGATCTGGAAGACAAAAGCAGCATCAAGCGTCTGTTGCCAAGCCTAGTTTCCTGGACCAGAGAGGGTACTTTTACACCTGAAATTGCAAGTGCTTTGACTTCTCTGTTGGTCTCCTTCTAGCATTGCAGTGTAGAGAGAGCCTTAGAGGCCCCTTGGACCACACAGCGAGACCTTATGAAGGTTAAAGGATGACACCCCTTGCAGTGCCAACTGCAAAAGAAAAACTGGAGGTGGAGCAGGGCAGCAATCAACTGCCTGGAACCTTGAGCAAGAGCACTACTGTTTGAGACCTGGGATGCACTGCAACATTTTGTTGCAGGTCCAACTTCTGTGTTCACAAAAAGTATATGGATGGGCTAGGGGGCAGTGATTCATGCACTGATAAAATAATGTTGAGAGCGTTACTGAAAATGTGTAAACAAAAATAACTATGAGTGCATTCTCTGATAACGTGGTACTGAACCCTTATTTTTGAACTATCCCCCCCCCCCCCCAGTCTAGCTCTGCACCCGGAAAAAACCCTGGTTGCTACAGGGCAAGTTGGGAAGGACCCTTACATTTGCATCTGGGACTCCTACAACATACAGACCGTCTCCATCCTGAAGGATGCTCATACCCACGGAGTTGCCTGCTTGGCTTTTGATTCGGATGGCCAGGTATGTATCTACAGTATTTGGTTAAGAGCTAGTCATTTCAGAAGGCCTTTGGAGTACCAGGCTGAGATGGCTTAGCAGCATCTTTCAGTTCTCGTTGTTGCCGCCTTAATATACCACCCTGCTGTGTTTTCATTGGATTGTGTTGTCACTGAGGTTTTAGTGTTTCAGGTGTATATACAGTGGTACCTTGGTTCTCTGTTCCAGACGTCCGTTCCAAAACCAAAGCTTTCCAAGACCAAGGCACGCTTTCCCATAGAAAGTAATGCAAAATGGATTAATCCGTTCCAGACTTTTAAAAACAACCCCTAAGATAGCAATTTAACATGAATTTTACTACCAAAGAGACCATTGATCCATAAATTGAAAGCAATAGTGTACTGCAGTCACACAATCAATCAATCAGTAGCTGAACTGGGTTCCCCACAGTCACAAAAACAAAACAAAAAAGAGCCGCAAAAACCAAAACGCAAAATAAATAGCAAAAACAGTCAGACCTCAGCGTAACACTCAAAACGGAAGTGTGGCACTCAAATTGGAATTGTAACACTCAAATCATCAGCGTAACACTCAAAATGGAAGTGTGGCACTCAAATTGGAAGCATGACACTCAAAACAGAGCACGTTCGGCTTCCGAAAAATGTTCACAAACTGGAACACTTACTTCCGGGTTTGCAGTGTTTGGGTTCCAAGTTGTTTGAGTACCAAGGCGTTTGAGAACCAAGGTACCTCATTGTGCATTGTGAGCTACCCTGAAAGCTCTGCTGGGGCCAAAGAGGCTGGTTAAAAATTGAATAAGTAGGAACAGTTCATCAAGTCATCATTAGCACTCTGCTATTTGTGGGCAGGGGGCTGTATGCCTTTTAAAATATTTCATAGAAGGGCACCTGATGTTGCCATTTCACAAGCCAGTATACAATGCCCTTCCTGCCACCCTAGCCTGCTTTCTTAGCCCTCTGCTTGTTTTCTTATTGGGAACTCTATGCTTCTTCTCTCAGGACCTCTCCAGACATCCTTTTCCTCGTGCATTCATGATGATTTGTACTTTTGACAATACTGGGGCAGTCAAACACAACCCCACTTTCAATACCATTTGCACCTGGAAATGTTTTGGGGTTGGTCATACTGTTGGTCATACTGGTTGCGGTGCTCATCTTGCTTTCAGGCCAAGGGATTATTGTGTCAGGAACCTATTGCAGAATATACCTGCAATAAAACACTAGTCTAGAGACCACCTCAGAAAAAGGAAGAGGAAACCTTTGTCACTTTTTAAAAGCTATCGTTTTGTATCACTGCTGGCGTAAACCAAATATTCTGTTTT
This sequence comes from Podarcis tiliguerta, assembly GCF_965153285.1. NCBI lineage: Eukaryota > Metazoa > Chordata > Lepidosauria > Squamata > Lacertidae > Podarcis > Podarcis tiliguerta. The sequence continues at coordinate 11,742,131 of NC_139536.1, read as the reverse complement.
ACATGAGTGAGTTTAATACTACCTGTAAACCATCCAAGCTGGTTTCTCAGTTCTGCTGTTCTGTTCTCGTCTGTGCCAGGCACAGGGCAGTAAGAAGGAAATTAGAAGCTAATCTGATTTATTTGCTTGAAAATACACTTCTCTGTCCAGAGGAAGGAAATGAGAGAGGCACTAGGCATCCAGCAGGTTTCAATCATCCCAATTGTTATCTGCAGTAAGCTTTATGATTAATTGCAGGCCATTGTTCCCTTTTCCATAGAAAAGTTCAGCAGGAACACTAAGAGACAAGAGCTGTTGCCACCTCTAAGTGTATATCTACACTGCATACGAAAATTAGTTTCACAGTCATTCCCTCTCCTGAGAATTACAGTTCTATGAGGAGAGAAACTAGGGAGTTAAGAGGCTCGGCATCGTCTTCAAACTGCAGTTCCCCAAACTCTTTGGGGAGGTAGCTAGATGCACCTTTTAGGCTGCTACAGTTAGCTGTATTTCAGTGGTGTTTAGATGGGAGGCATAATTCTGTTTGCTGAACTGTGTGGCAGGTTTTCATTTCTCATTTTCCAGCAAGGGTAGCTAAGAAAATACCGTATTTTTTGCTCTATAAGACTCACTTTTTCCCTCCTAAAAAGTAAGGGGAAATGTGTGTGCGTCTTATGGAGCAAATGCAGGCTGTGCAGCTATCCCAGAAGCCAGAACAGCAAGAGGGATTGCTGCTTTCACTGCACAGCGATCCCTCCTACTGTTCTGGCTTCTGAGATTCAGAATATTTTTTTTCTTGTTTTCCTCCTCCAAAAACTAGGTGTGTCTTATGGTCTGATGCGTCTTATAGAGCGAAAAATATGGTAATTTAATCCATAAGACTTGAGGGCTTGTGCACTCCCTGCCAGAGGCCAGTTCTAGTGTGCAAGAGGAGGAGTGCAAGACAGAATTAACATTTTCCCTGTTTCCATTGATGTGTGAGAATAATTTGTTTACAGGGCCTATAGGAGGTTCCCAGCTCAGTATTTTTAAGCAGCCTAGGGAGAAGATAGCCTCATCTTAAGGTGCATGTGGTAGGGTTGCCATCTTTCAAAAAGTGAACACCCAGACATGAAGGCTGTTGAGCTTTTTTTGCAATTACAATTATCCGTCACAATTTCTTCATATTATTTCTGGATAGTAGGGAGGAAATATATATATGGGGTCATAGAATTGTAGAATTGGAAGGGACCCCAAGGGTCATCTAGTCCAACCCACTGCAGTGCAGGAATATCAGCTAAAGCACACAAGACAGATGGCCATCCAACCTCTGACTGGAAACCTCCAAGGAAGGAGAATCCACAATCCAAAATTCTTTCTGATGTTTAGTTGGGATCTCCTTTCTTGTAACTTGAAGCCTTACTGGTCCCAGGGCACATTTGGACATCTTAGGAATTGCCGCGGGCACCACAAAATACAGTGGTGCCCCGCAAGACGAATGCCTCGCAAGACGGAAAACCCGCTAGACGAAAGGGTTTTCCGTTTTGGAGGTGCTTCGCAGAACGAATTTCCTATGGGCTTGCTTCGCAAGATGAAAATGTCTTGTGAGTTCCTGCTAATTTTTTTCGCTCCCCACCCCCTTTTTCTAAGTCACTAAGCTGCTAATAGCCTTTTAGCAGCTAATCTGCTAATCCCTTAAGCCTTTAATAGCCGCTAATAGCCGCTAAACTGCTAATAGCGCTAATCCGCTAATCCACTAATGGGGTTGCTTCGCAAGACGAAAAAACCGCTAGACGAAGAGACTCACGGAACGGATTCTTTTCGTCTTGCGAGGCACCACTGTACTCATTTAATAGAAGAAAAACTGGCAGAGCTCACAACCGCCACACCTCAAAAACCAAACAAAGCACAAACAACAACAAAAGCAGGAAGCACTGCCTAAGGCCGTTGTTCCCAATTAGCTAGGTACTGCAGAACCCCTGTTTCTCAAAAGCCAGGCCATTGACCCCCTACTTTTGAAAACTTTGATATCTCTATGGCAGCTTTTGTGATGTGAATGGTGTCACAGACCCTCTGGGACCACCAATAGGAAACCACTGCCCTAAGGCATACGACCATTGTAATTTTATGTTGTGAACCACCCTGAGATCTATGGGCGTGGAGCGTCATTAATAAATAGTATTATAACCAAAAGAATCCACATCCCCATTTAAAAAATGGGGTGGCAGGGGATCTTGATGGGTGTTGAGGAGTTGTCTGAAGGGAACATGTTGCTCACAGACACCACCCTTCATCTGTTCTCTAGGAGACCACAATCTTTGTTATTCACTCAGAGATTGTAGTCTTTTTTGTGTTGTCCGTCTTCATTGCTGCGTTTTGCCCCAGGACCTTTCCACCTGTATGAATGAACGGCTCCAGCATCTTCTTCTGTAACGGCAAATGGTTTTGTCGCATTGCCTCACCAATGTTGATGTGCCCATTAGTTGGAGCCTATCAGTGAGTTATCCATGCCAGTTTCATCGGAGCGTATTTCTAATGAACCAAGCCAGTTAAACCAGCCCCATTAATTTTGCATTGCTGGTGATTGGCAGTGCTTTGAAAAAGCTTCAAAGGCACCGGCGGTTTTCAGGCTCAGAAAGGCTTTGAGGAAATGGTTTCAAAATTTCAAAGGCCACTGTCTTGCAGAGCAAAGATCTTTTAGTGTAAAAGGAGATTCTCCATTTGCACCGAAATTAATAGCTTTGAACGTTTCCTGTCCTTCTAGAATATTTTCTTGGGACCATTATTGTGCCAACAAGTAACAAATTAGTAAGCAGGTTTTCAACTCAGGTGCATGTTAAACCAGACAAGTGTTTCTGCCATCCTTCACACATGCATATTCATCACCTTATAGCTGCAACGTGTGTGAATTGGCAAATAGACATTTTATGCAGCAGTACCTAGCAGTTTGAAAGCACACCAGTGCAAGTAGATAAATAGGTACCGCTCCGGCGGGAAGGTAAACGGTGTTTCCGTGCGCTGCTCTGGTTCGCCAGAAGCGGCTTAGTCATGCTGGCCACAAGACCCGGAAGCTGTACGCCGGCTCCCTCGGCCAATAAAGCGAGATGAGCGCCGCAACCCCAGAGTCGGCCACGACTGGACCTAATGGTCAGGGGTCCCTTTACCTTTATCCCAGAAAAGTCCATTTGGGCAGGGAAATGAAGTCCTTAATTTGGGGAGGGGCTATAGCTGAGTGATAGTGGGACGCGGGTGGCGCTGTGGGTAAAAGCCTCAGCGCCTAGGGCTTGCCGATCGAAAGGTCGGTGGTTCGAATCCCCGCGGCAGGGTGCGCTCCCGTTGCTTGTTCCCAGCGCCTGCCAACCTAGCAGTTCGAAAGCACGCCAAAGTGCAAGTAGATAAATAGGGACCGCTTACCAGTGGGAAGGTAAACGGCGTTTCCGTGTGCTGCGCTGGCTCGCCAGATGCAGCTTGTCATGCTGGCCACGTGACCCGGAAGTGTCTCCGGACAGCGCTGGCCCTCGGCCTCTTGAGTGAGATGGGTGCACAACCCTAGAGTCTGTCAAGACTGGCCCGTATGGGCAGGGGTACCTTTACCTTTATAGCTGAGTGATAGAAAATGTTCAAGTCCTCAGCATCTCCAAGTAGGGCTGCAAAAGGCCTCTGCTTGCATCTCCAGAAAGCTGCTGCCAACCCCTGCAGACCAGCCTTTCTCAACCTTGCGTCCTGAGGTGTTGCTCGTCTACAACCCCCATCATCCCCAGCTAGCAGGGCCCAGTGGTCAGGGATGATGGGAGTTGTATTCCAACAACATCTGGAGACCCGAGGTTGAGAAAGGCTGCTGTAGACCTGGGTTTCCCAATCTTGGGTCTCCAGCTCTTTTTGGACTACAGTTTCCATCATCCCTGACCACTGGTCCTGCTAGCTAGGCATGATGGGAGTCGTAGCCCAAAAACAACTAGAGAACCAAGTTTGGGAAACCCTGCTATGGACAATGCAGAGCTAGAAAGGTCAAAGATCAAAGGTCTGATTCAGTTCAAGGCAACTTCCTATGTTTCACCAGGGAAAAAAAATATTTCCTTTAATATTCTTCATAAAATAAACACCAACATGAAATAAAATATGCAGTTATGCACCCCCAAAACCAGGAGAAATTGTAATTTAACAAGGCTAAACAATATTCAAGCTTACATTATATATGTCGGGCTGCCATACGCCAATCGAAAATGTTGGGTTTTTTTGGCGTCTTTGTTAAGAAAAAGCTCAGCAACTTTCCTTTTTGAAATATGATTCCAGTAGCTAATTTTCATTATCATTAAAATCTGCCAACCACTTTGATGCTGGAAATACAATACTTTTTGATGGAATCAGTTCACGCATTCAACTGCCACTGACAGATTCACTCCAAGGGTGTGTCAACCAACTCTTTAATTCAGTTCTAAGACCATTAGAATAGTTCCAGTGATGGCAGCATGCAGGATACCAATGTTAAAGTATTTTAAAACTTATTGAGGAAGATTTTGAGGAGTGAGGTTATTACTCCTCTGCTCCTTTCCATAGCAGGTTACTCAACCATTGCTGCTGTATCATTTCTTCTAGTAGATCAAGAGAATCAGGTGACAGCAAAAACTGCAGAAAAATTTAGCTGGGGCAATTAGAATGATATCTGCTATTTGGTTATTGATGCAAACCTCCAGAATGTATTTTGTATAGTTAAGGTTTTTTTACCTCTATCTTTCAGTACATTGTGTTTTATTTCATTGCTATGGCTAGTCGCTAATGCAAATAAAGATGCTTCTTATGACAGCAGTGAATAGCTAACTCCTGAGTGGGTGTTCATTTAACAAAATCATTCATTTCTTCTTCTTTTAGCGTCTAGCTTCAGTGGGACTAGATGCCAAAAACACAGTCTGCATTTGGGAATGGAGGAAAGGAAAACTTCTTGCATCAGCTACTGGCCACTCAGACAGGGTAATCAGCTAATGCGTTTGGCATAAACGTTTTTTGTAATATTTCTGAAATATTTCTTGTAACCCTTTTTGTTGCATTGATGGAGCTGTTAATTTCTCCCCCACCCCACCCCCAATTAAGTTAATGCTCACAGAAATACAATATTATAATTTAGTTCATTAAATTATTGTGGGAAGATGATATTTCGTGATATTATAGAGAAAGGGAAATTAATAAGTGGGACTTCCGTGATAGGATCTCCCGACAATTTTTTCTCTACTTGAAAGTAACAACAGGGGCTGCTAATTTGATTGGAGAAGGGACACAGGCAGAAAGTGCGTGTGTTTATCTTCCCCCTGTGCCATTTCCCTAATCAAGCACCCCTTCCATCTTTCCAAGTTGCCATTAGCAGTGGCGGAGACTAGAGGAATCACAGCTAAAGCATCCCTGTCAGGTGACCATCCAACCTCTGCTTAAAAACCTCCAAAGCAGGAGAGTCCACTACGTTCCGAGGGAGTCAGATCCACTGTCAAAGAGCTCTGTCAGAAAGTTCTTTTTGACATTTAGCTGGAATCTCCTTTCTTGTAACTTGAATCCACTGGTTTAGGTCCTACCCCCTGGAGCAGGAGAAAACAAGCTTGCTCCATCTTCCGTGTGACAGCCCTTTAGATACTTGAAGATGGCTATCCTCTCCCCTCCTAGTCTCCTCTTTTCCAGGCTAAACATACCCAACTCCTTCAACCATTCCTCATAAGGTACATGCATTGTATCTCCCTGTCCCTCTCCGGTGGGGCTTATTGAAGTCTTGTTCAGTTCCTTCAGCTGTGCTGTTATTAACTGTGTTATTTACTGGCGTTTTCCAGCCATTGTCAGTTTTGCCGTCACATTTGTAGATTGTTTTTGACACTGAGGGATGGAGACATAAATGAAATTAAGACAAACACTTGCCAAGAGGTTTGTATGCCTTACATGGTCTTCATGATGCTGTTTGTGCTTCCCATAAACATTTTTCATCCATATGGAAAGTCAGCTATATTCACGTATATTATTGGTAACAGAACATTGGGACTTTAGAGAGAACCAGGCATATGTTTATTGAATTTATGACATATCTGATATGAATGCATGTGGTTTCTAATTTAGTGTAGCAGTTTTGAATATTTTTTGACAGATCTTTGATATTTCCTGGGACCCATATCAACCCAACAGAGTGGCTAGCTGTGGAGTGAAACATATCAAGGTAAATTGGTTTTGATGCTTTGCATTGCCAATGAAAGAAACTCTTTATAATTCCTTGGCCTATTTTCTTTTACATTTTTTTTTTAAAAGCAGTGACTGTTATGTAGCCAGCTCCGTGTGGCAAACTTCCAGAACTATTCAATATAAAGTGATTGCAGTGACGGACTGCTTATCAAGCAAAGCAGAAGGGACACATAGTATAGTTTAGGAAATATTTATTTCCTGCTTGGCTTTCTCTCTCTCTCTGCATTTTTCCCAAGATGAATTGATTTAGAGTGAAGATTACTTGAACCAGCAATTTAAGTAATCACCAAATGGAAAACGTTAAATTGCAATCACCAATTTTAATCAAATTTTTCCATTTGTATTTCACTTTTTTCTCCAAGGCCGTGTTTTCTTTGGCTGCTATACCCAATTCCAACATATCAATTTACAATTAAATTCCATGTTATTCTGTATTTCTCTTTGTTTCTCAGGGTAGCACTTGCATCTACTTATGTCCTCCCTGTCATGCGTGTGCACACACACACACATATACTTAAGCAATTATGTCGCACAACATTTTTCAGCCTTATTAATTAAGCATAATTAGTTATGCATTGGGGAACGGAAGCTGTAGCCAAGCCTGCAGCGCAGCACGAAAACCAACTTGTCGGATTTTGTTGTCAGAGTCCAAAAGATGGGCCCCGTTTAGCCTGTAGAATTCACTTTGTTTAAATGAGACACCCAAGACTGGAGTAATGCAATATTCTAATACCACATAAAGGTAAACGGACCCCTGACCATCAGGTCCAGTTGTGACTGACTCTGGGGTTGCAGCGCTCATCTCACTTTATTGGCCGAGGGAGCCGGCGTACAGCTTCCAGGTCATGTAGCCAGCATGACTAAGCCGCTCCTGGCAAACCAGAGCAACGCCGTTTACCTTCCCGCCGGAGCGGTACCTATTTATCTACTTGCACTTTGACGTGCTTTCGAACTGCTAGGTGGGCAGGAGCAGGGACCGAGCAACGGGAGCTCACCCGATCGCGGGTATTCGAACCGCCGACCTTCTGATTGGCAAATCCTAGGCTCTGTGCTTACAGCATTATGGAATAGACAAGTGCTGTGAACACACCATCATTTTAAAGCACATTCAAGAACACACACCCAAATAATCCTTAGGACTGTAGCTTGTTAAGGGTGCTGGGAGGGGAAACTACAATTTCCAGTATTCTTTGCATGGAGAGAAATGTGCTTTAAATCTGCGGCATGTGCCAGTCAAGGGCGTAGCTATAGCTAGCTGCTCCGGCATCCGGAGGGGCGGGGCGGGGCGAGCTGCCCCCGGGGCGCCATGGCGATTCGCGCCCAGGGACGGGGCGGCGAGCTGTCCACGGTGTCCGCCTGGAGGACGCAAGCCCCAAGCTGCCGTTTCAGGCAGCTCGGGGGTCCAAGCCACCGTGTCACTCCCTGGAGAGATGCGTGGCTCGGGCACACTGCCATTTTGTCACCCCTTCAGTGATGACACCCAGGGCAGACCGCACCCCCACACCTGCCTTCCTACGTCCCAGTGCCAGTGACTCTTTACCTGTTACAGATTCAATTTTTTGTCCACACTTTACTAATTATTACATGTAAGGAAGGATATAATTTTAAGTAAAATGGAATTTTCAAAATGTATAATTTCAGATTTGAGAAACAAACAGGCAAAAACAAGTACTGTCGCATACGTGAAGCCCTGAATATATATATTTTATGTCCTGGCACTCAGGAGCAAGTTAGACAGATTGCAGTTACTTCTCCTCAATTAAGTGGGTGTGAGAACCAGAATGATTATTTTCTGCCAAGAGTCTTGCATCTCTAACATGGCACTGTGTTCAGATTGCTAAGGTGAGGCCTTAGGAGAAGAATTGCTGTTTGTTGTTCTCTGCAGGAAGCTGAGCACTCGCATTTATTATTTTGGCACCTGGGATCTGTAAAACCGATGTCCTGATTAACCCAGGCAATCATCATTCAAGCCAAACAAACAACGGCATGCCAGAATTTACTAATATTGTCTGAAGGCAATCAGTTATCCAATCTGGCAGGGCTATACGTAAATTGCTTTTGAAGCTCTCTGATATTAGAGATGCTGTTATCTGGAGGAATTAGCATTCACGTTTGGTGAAAGAAATTTTTTAACCCTTGCAAACCCTTTTTAGTTTATTTTAACTGTATCAGTCTGCAAAAGAAGACCCCCTTAAAGTCCTTTTTGGAAATGCAGTTAATGGCAGAGTTCAGAATGACTCCATTTTAACATTAAAAAATAGATTTTATTGATATTATATTCTCAAAACATTGGCAAACTTAAGTTTGATTGAGTGTTTGATTGATCGATTGTTTGTGTGTCCATGACGACACCCAAACCTGGTCCCTTCTCCTATTATTATTGTTTTGAGTTTGTGGGTGCAAGACATCCGTAATCCCTTGATTTAGTAAGTATTAGAATTTAATCAATGCTTGGAGAGTTAAACTGGAAGTCTGACTCTTAATAGCGGGACTCAGCTTGCTGTGTTCAAAAGATCACCTGAGAGATGGGCTGCTAACAGAGAACAAAGATTGGGAGATGGGCTACCAGCAAAACGAAGACTCTGTTTTGCTCAGTTTCTTCTTGGGGGGAGACTTTTCTTGAGCTCTGAGATTGTGAGCAGAGAGGCAAAAAGAGAAGATTGCAAATGCCGATAGAAATCATGCAAAGGTCACCAGCTGCATGCATGTCCTTAACATTTACTGATCCACTAACATTAAGACAGGTGATACACATGATAGGGCCGTGAAGCGATGGAGCGGTTAAAATAATGGATTTATCCTTCACTTTCATACCCTTTCATACAATTTTTTTCCTTTAGTTCTGCATGGTTGCTGTTAATTACTTATTTATTATTGCTTTCACCATTGTCTAAATCTGATTTTTATCTCTGCCATGTGATTTTATGCTCCTCCTGCATGTTTTGTTAATATTTGTTTTTGTGTGTGTGTGTTTATGTGTTTTGATGGGTTTATTTGTTCAAAGCATTTTTAAAACCCCACACTTCAACTGACTGGGCTCCCAGAGTGGCTTATGCATGTAGGCACCCTGATAATTCACTGATAATTCACATAAATGCACGGCATAAAGTAAGCGGAAGCAACTGGGGCCTCTTGCAAGGTTCTCAAGCAACGTAGAGATATGTTCTGCCTTTATGGTGATCTCAGATCACGAGTCTCGCAGACTCCTTTTTGTACTTTGCGTTGTAGTTTTGGACGCTTTGCGGAAATGCCTTGACAGCCAAGAGAGGAATATTTGGTAAAACAGGAGACTTGCAAACGATCCTCTGTTTGTCCTGCGCAAAAGATGACGTCACATACTCTGGTGCTTTAAATGGAGACATCTACGTCTGGAAAGGGCTCACTTTAGCCCGCACCATTCAAGGAGCTCATGGTGTAAGTTGCCTTCTACTTTCTCGGTTCTGTTTTGTGAAAATAACGAATCGTCTTCCCTGAATTCGCTCTGAAGCACCACAGAGGCCCTTCGGGAAGGGGGCTACATTAATCCAGTAGGTTTTATATTCTGAATTAAAGTAAAGGTAAAGGTACCCCTGCCCATACGGGCCAGTCTTGACAGACTCTAGGGTTGTGCGCCCATCTCACTTAAGAGGCCGGGGGCCAGCTCTGTCCGAAGACACTTCCGGGTCACGTGGCCAGCGTGACAAGCTGCATCTGGCGAGCCAGCGCAGCACACGGAAACGCCGTTTACCTTCCCGCTAATAAGCGGTCCCTATTTATCTACTTGCACCCGAGAGTGCTTTCCAACTGCTAGGTTGGCAGGTGCTGGGACCGAACAACGGGAGTGCACCCCGCCGCGGGGATTCGAACCGCCGACCTTTCGATCGGCAAGCCCTAGGCGCTGAGGCTTTAACCCACAGCGCCACCCGCGTCCCTATATTCTGAATTAAGACTGTGCTGAAATCCTACCTTTGCCTCTGGTTCTCAAAAGCTTTCTCCCCTGTGAAAAGAGGCACATTTCCAACTTCTTTTTTTGTGCAGGTGTGTGTGTGAAACTTCTCCAAAAAATTTCAGGAGCAGGTTGCCACATATTTTACAGGATTTTGCCAGGAAGTGCAGCAAGTGAGAAGTTACAGAGAGAGCATTACGGCACTTCCTGACCATCACTCATGACTTGGGAGTGCTTCACTGCAGCAACTTCCATCACCCATCATCCAGCTCACCATTGGTCAGGAGGACTGGGACCTTTGGGAGTAGGAACCTAGCAACATCTGGGGGTCCCACGGTGGCAAACCCTGGATGAGGCTGTTGTTTGTTAACGAAAAAAGAAGTTAGGCTTTCTGTGTGCAGATCCTGACTTATAAATCATGACAAGGGAGGTGTTCACTTGACGACCATCACATGATAAACGTGATCATGTTCATTTTTCGCTCCCCCACTTATGGAAAGGTTCTGCCTCTGACCCCGATATATGGTGGAATCATCAAATCATTGGGTTTATGTGAACAATGGGAGTTTCATAGGAAAAACAAGCTGATGTGAAGCCAACCTAAGTGTGATGACATTTAAGCCCTTGCAAACAGGTTTGGGCATTGAAATGCCTTTGGTTAAAAATCCAGTTCAAGTATGTATGTTGTTCATTCGCAGGCTGGCATTTTTAGCATGTATGCATGTGAAGAAGGTTTTGCCACCGGTGGGAGAGATGGCTGCATTCGACTGTGGGACACTGTTTTTAAGCCAATAACTAAAATTGATCTCAGGGAAAATGAACAAGGCTATAAAGGTAATGAAAATACTTTTTTACCCAACTCTATGTTTCTATGATTCTATGAAATTATTTGTAATGTATTTAATGCAATACAAAACATGCATATTTTTGTTCTTTTTCTCTTCCTCCGAGTTTGAATTTAATCTTTATTGCTGTGATCCTGAGGAGGCAGTGGAATACATACAAGAGTTAGCACATCTGCCCTTCAGATTTTGCCTTTGTTTTCACAATCGTAGCTTACGGCACTACCTCTTCCCCAAGTGAAGCACAACCAATTCCTTCGTTTCATGTTGGGTGGTAGTACAGAATAATTGGGGGTGGCAAAATGAATGGGTATAGCATTAGGGTTGCAGATTGCGATGTATGTGTGTTACTCTGATATTCAAACTGCCTTAACAGACAATGTAGGAAGCTGCCGTATAGCAGGTCAGAATATTTGTCCACCAAACCCAGTATTTCTGGGCCAGCTTCAGTTTTGAGGGGCTCCAGAGAAAGCTTCTCTCTTGTAGAGTCTCCTCCATGGTTGGTAACCCTTTGTGGGGTTACCTTGTGGCAGTGCAGGACAATACTTAGCAGCAGGAGCACTCTGCGTGATTGCATCTAGTAATGCTATGTGTGGGAGTATTATGGGATATGATGTCATATTTTGGTCCAGTGCTGGATCCCACAGAAAAGAAGTCAAGGCTGGACAGAAGTTGCAGGACCATGGATAGCTCCTAGTGAGCAACTTGACTAGCACTGGCTAGTGGCTTCTTCTCTAGCAAGTGTTAAAGGCTGAGGTGCTCATGTGAAGATGCTCTAAGTTGTGGGCACCCTGAAAGGATCCAGCTGGAAACAGGACCCTGGACTGGATGGATCCCAGTCTGATCCAGAGAGTTCTTATGTTGTAAGTCCCACGTATCTCAATGGAGTGAACCTTCCTTCCAGAAATATGTGTGCGAAATTATGCTTGGCATAAAATTCTTGCCTAATAGCTATACCATTGTACTGTCACACACAAAAAGTTTTTCTTGCCCCTGCTACCTGAAAATGCTAAAGATCTTCTCCATTCATTTGTTTTAGTGTCCAGTATGATGGCAAGGTGGCCCCATTTATGCTTCTATAAATGGTGAATAAGAGATTTTGATGCTATTTATGCCATTGTATTTTTGTAGTTAGTGGTTTGTCCTTTAAATTATTTCCCCGGATAACTTCTCTGCAGGATCTCCTTTGCAGACACAGTTTGAGCTTCATCAGTGTTAACAGCAGTAAATCCATAGAAATGGGCACTGACATTTCTCCGAGGTTGAAGCACCTGTGTACTCGGCGTGTAAGAGGACCTCAAAATGATGGGGATAAAAATAGCCACAGCCAATTAAGAGATATAGCTGGGAATCACAAATCAGAATAAAGTTACAAAGCTATCTTCCTAACCCTTATCCTTCTATACATTCCACATAACAGAGATTTCAGAAGTCACAGACAATAGGATCTCTCGGGTGGTGCAAAGAAATAGGTACAAAAGCACAGAAGGCAACATGGAGACAGATGAAATGGAGATTGAGGGACAATAGCAAGCTAGCTTCATAGTACAATGCATTGCAAATGGGGCGAATCCCCTAAGCCAATCAGGTGTACAATCTAGAATCTTCTAGCACTTGAATATATGTGTGCTCCCACACAGCTGAGATCACTTTCTAGTTAGTCTCTGGCTTTGAAGCACCGTAGCACAAGATAACACAGTCACTTCAACCCAATGATCTCATCCTAGTTACTCTAATGTATCTGTTAGGATATAGTTCCATTCCACCTTAAAAGGGTATAGGCATGATGTTTGGACAGTGTTCTCGAAGCTACAAACATGAGTCTGACCAAACTACGGGAGGCAGTGGAAGACAGGAGTGCCTGGCGTGCTCTGGTCCATGGGGTCACGAAGAGTCGGACACGACTAAACGACTCAACAACAACATGATGTTTGTGTATCACATGCCTGTTTACTCCCAGCACAGTCTGCTGGGAACTTCTGTTGTATGTTGCTTTTGTATTATGGCTGTTTTGCTGGACACAAAGGCAAGCAGTCATGTTTTCCTTTGTTCCCGAACTACGCTGAATAAATGCTGTAAATATGCTCTGTGTTCCTCTTCCGTTGTGGATGATTTATACACTCTGCTGACAGAGTGTGCACGGGTCTCGGAACGTATCTGAGGCTCGTGTCACTGACTGACTGATGCTGTTCCACAGGAGACTGGTGATCGTCTGGGGGCCTGCCTGATGCCCCCGTCTCCCCAGCAGTATCCCCTTCTCACAAAGGCCAGCTTTTGCCCAGAGACCTAAGCGAGGAAACCATTTTCTCAAGAACCTCCAACTAATTAATTGACCTAAGAAGCAGGGGCGGAGTAAGGGGGTGCGGTAGGGGCTGGGGGCCCTGGGTGTCACCACTGAGGGGGTGACAAAATGCCGGGCGACACTCACCGACGTGCCTGCAGTGCGCCCAAGCCACGCGTCTCTCCTGGGAGAGACATGGTGGCTTAGGCGAGCACAGGCTCTGCGGTGCCCAAATGGTCCGCCCACTGCCTCTCCCTCAGCTGTAGGGTGGCTGAGTGGGAGGAGGCCCCGCAGAGCTTTCCTGCCCTGGCTGGCCCCACCCCGTGGGTGGCTGGCCCCATCCCTTGGGCACAGGGCACGCCTGCCACTCCAGGCGCCCGATTGGCTTGCTCCGCCGTTGTGAGCCAGTGTGGTGTAGTGGTTAAGAGTGGTAGCCTCGTAATCTGGGGAACCGGGTTCGCGTCTCCGCTCATCCACATGCAGCTGCTGGGTGACCTTGGGCTAGTCACACTTCTCTGAAGTCTCTCAGCCCCACTCACCTCACAGAGTGTTTGTTGTGGGGGAGGAAGGGAAAGGAGATTGTTAGCCGCTTTGAGACTCCTTAAAGGGAGTGAAAGGTGGGATATCAAATCCAAACTCTTCTTCTTCTTCTGCTAAGAAGACAGACTCAGATGAATATATTTGGGATCAGAGGGGCGTTTTCATCGTTTATTTGTTTTTCAAAATAAGGCTTGTTCTTTAGCTAATAAGCAAATTCTGCAGGATCTGTGGACAGTCGAATATTGCATAGGCGCATGTATAAGGTTATGTTGGAATAAATGGGTGTGTGGGTGCTTTTTCTCAGAAGAAGCTGACCTGGTCATTCCTGTGGAGTTTCAAGGAACCTATGAATGTATCAATAAGAAATGCCCCATAGTAAATTTGGATGAGTCACTTGAACTCAGCCCAGATTTTAAAAATGTATATTTGCTGGCATGGACAGAGTGAGGATGTTGTGTTGTGCTTTGAAACATTGCAAAAGATTCCTACAACCGTTCTTTTGTCTGAAGACCCTACAAGGTCAAAAGTAAGCAGTGTAACTGATAAAATATTTTCCAGCTTCTGGAGGTCAAGCCCTTATCTAAGGAAGAAAACTTTGTTAATTCCCAGTAACTCCAGGTCTCAAAGCCCGGCTGAATCAGTTTAACTGAGGAATACCAAGCACATTTTGGGGTAAAGCTCATAGGGGTGAGTGCAGAAAATTTTTCAGGAAAAGTGCTGCCATATGTATTTTATTCCTACACAAACACACGTGTGTGTGTGTGTGTGTGTCCCCACATATATACCTGTATTTATATATGTGGTTGTGTGTCTAAGAGAGAGAGAATGAGAGAGTGGGGAATGACAAAGCTAATTTCTAAGGTAAGAATCACAGAAAAACACGTGGACTATCCTTTTGTTTTAGAGCAATTCCAGTTTCCATATACAGTGGTACCTTGGGGTGCGAACGGGATCCATTCCAGAGCCCCGTTCGCTTCCTGAACATAACGTAAGACGCGTCTGCACGGGTCGCGTTTCGCCGTTTTCCGCGCATGCGCGTGACGTCATTTTGACGCATGCGCGAGCGGTGAAACCCGGAAGTAACGTGCTCTGCTACTTCCGGGTCGCTGCGGAGCGCAACCAGAAAGCACTCAACCTGAAGCATATTTATCCCGAGGTATGACTGTATACTTTTACAATTGTCAGGAGAGGGCAAAAATCTTCTCCTCAGAATGATAGGCAGCAGTAGGATGCCATCATTTATTTATAAATGCCATTTACCCCATATGTGCTGCTTGTAAAGGCATGTCAGTTAACCTCCCACAAGGGGTCTAGAACGCATTCCAGCCCTGAAGGAAGTTAAAATCTTTTTAGCTTAAGGGGGGGATCTCATTAGGGGTTCATCAAATTAATGTCATTTATTAGCCATTGATTCTGCATAGAGAACATTTGGAGAGAAGCACACGAGGGCAAAGAAAATTGCAGCACACAGATGTAGAGGTATAAACTATTAATACTAATTGGCTCATTGAGGCAGAATTCCACTTGCAGAGAATTTTGCAGATGCACTTTGGCTCCTTTTGAGGGGGGAAGCATGTGCCCCATGGAACTGTGGTCTAAACCACTGAGCCTCTTGGGCTTGCCAATCAGAAGGTTGGCGGTTTGAATCCCCATGATGGGGTAAGCTCCCTTTGCTTGGTCCTAGCTCCTGCCAACCTAGCAGTTCGAAAGCACGCCAAAAAGTGCAAGTAGATAAAGAGGTACCGCTCCGGCGGGAATGTCTGTGTAAGTGCCTATGCAAATGTCCTGAAAAAACAGAAACGGTTTTGTGTTCCAAGTTCTCAAGCCCAGGAGGTCTGGAGACAACCTGTTCTGGTCAGGGTTGCACTCCCTTAGAAGAAGCTGCTTCATATTTTGTGGATACTCCCGCATCCAGCATTGTCACTGGAGGGCAAAGTTTCCTCAGTGGTGAGGAGTTCCTTTTTCCAGCCCCATCTGATTTGCCAGGTATAGAGCCGCTTTTGGGCAGAAAAGACTTGGCCATAATGCTTCGTGAGCCCTAAGTGTGGCTACTCCTGAAGACGACTTGGCAACTTCAACTGGTTCAAAATGCAGTGGCCAGATTATTGACTAAGGTTAGGTTTAGAACTCATGTAACTTCTCTTCCAACTGCTTTGGCTGCCTGTTCATTTCCAGGTGCAATTTACGATGTTCACGCTAGTGTTTAAAGCCCTAAAAGCCTTCAGCTCCAAACATCTCAGAGTTCAGAAGCTCTTGGGTATTAAGATCAGCAGGGAAGGCACTTGTGGTAATTCTCCCAAACTTGGAAGTTCAGGAGGGTGGTGACCCAGAATAGGGGCCGCCCCTAAAGGTAGGAAACTCTGTCTACACAGAAGTGTGTGGCAGCTTCACAGAGTAGTATCCAGGATCAGTTCTGAGTTGTGAGACCACATCTTGTTGGGATGCTGCTGGGAGTCGGGGCAATTGGCAGCCCCCCAGCTGGCTCCAGCCACCGGCCGGCAGCCGGGCGATACTCCGGTTCTCAGAACAGCATCAAAACTGCGACTCAAGCCTCAGATATCTTTAGAGACTCTGAGCATGCAAACCAGCAGAGATAAGAACTCTTTGCAGCAGAAGAGGCGGACAGAGATGTGTAAGCAGTATTTACAGGCATTTTATTCAGCATAGTTCAGGAACAAAGGAAAACATGTCTGCTTCCTTTCGTCTCTAGCAAAACAGCAGCAATACAAAAGCTATATACAAATGGAAGTTCCTAGCAGATCTGTCCTGGAAGTAAACAGGCATGTGACACATAACAGTCCTGCCTGTACCTTTTTAAGGTGGAACGGAACTATCTCCTAACATCCTCCCCCTTTCCGTGTAACCTGTAGTACCTGTGGTTCAACCCAATTGCAACCTCTGTACATAAACCTTAAGTTGTTCTCTGTTAACAGCCTTAGACAACAGATCTGCAGGAATTTCGTTTCCTGGCATGTAGGACACCTGAATGAGTCCTTTCTGAACTATATCCTAACAATCTTTAGAGGGAGTGAACCCCCCCCCCCTGAAAACAATCTGAGCACATAATTCTGGGTTAACGAGAGAAAGCTGGAATCTTCATGCCTTCCTTGAGGAATGGGATACAGGTCTTTCATTCATGACCAGCTTGTGGGCTTCCTGGAAGCATCAGGTTGGCCGTTATAGAAGCAGGATGCTGGGCTGAATTAGGCCCTTAAGCTGAACTAGCCAGGCTCTTCATATGAGAAAGATTTTCAGAGTCTGAACCAGGAGACTCTGAAAATCATGCCATGTAGTGACTTAATCCCCATGAAACATAGCAAACCTGTAGTTCGATGGAAGAATGAGATTAAAGTCAGTTTTGTTTTAGTATTTTTGGAAGCAGGGCACATCTGCTTATTGTACAGTAGAAGAGAGCTTTATCTGACGAAACAGATTGCAAGCCTGCCAGCAGCGAGAATTAACTGTTCTGTAGTCCTCATCCATATGCACTTTGTTAAGATAGTCAGTGATGGTAAACTAGAGAGAGAAAAGGACCGATTTCTGATTCGTATCAGATAAAATACCTCTCAATTAACAGCACTTAATAAAGAATGGCGTGTGCATTTACATAAATTAACCTTTGGCTACTACACGAGCTGAAGAATGGAAAGAATGATGTTTTGTGAGCAGGTGTCAGCAGTTACCTAAAAAAATTAAAATGTGTGTGTGCCGAATCAGAAAATCAGCATCCGAAATGAGGTCTTTCCACCTTGCAGCCCATGGAGAGATATATAGTACACCAATGGCATATTGGTATTTCCTGGCCTCCTGGGCCCTGTTTTTTGCAGACCCTGGCAGACAGGCCTTAACAAGCCCCAGGTGAGCTGCCTTTCATCTTTGATAGACAGCACTGGACTTGGCAACTGTGAGCTTGTCCATTTGCCCTGCTGCATCCCCACAGGAAAACTCTCTTATTTACTGCTGAATCAGAGCATATGTCCATCAGATTTTCCACAGATTGATGTTTGCTCCCATTCAGCAGTAAAGAAGTAAAGGTTCCCTGAGGGAAAAGCAGCGGGGCAAACAGAAGACTGCTCAGACCCGTGCCTAGAAATCATGAGACAAGCAGGAAACAAGTGGCTTTACATTATTATGCATGGACTCCCATTAACTAAAACCTCGTGTAAGCTGCAAGTTACTGTATTTTTTGCTCTAGAGGCTCACTTTTTCCCTCCTAAAAAGTAAGGGGAAATGTGTGTGCGTCTTATGGAGCGAATGCAGGCTGCGCAGCTATCCCAGAAGCCAGAACAGCAAGAGGGATCGCTGCTTTCACTGCGCAGCGATCCCTCTTGCTGTTCTGGCTTCTGAGATTCAGAATATTTTTTTCCTTCTTTTCCTCCTCCAAAACCTAGGTGCGTCTTGTGGTCTGGTGCGTCTTATAGAGCGAAAAATACGGTACCTGTATTCTTATTCATTGTAGTTTTATGAGCTGCACTGAATACTAACTGAAGGAACACTGGTCCACTGCAGGCAGAAGCTAGCCAGGGCTGAGTGCTTTTAAGTCACACTGCTTTCAGTTCACATTTTGAACACCCACAGGAAACAGTGCAACTTAAGTAGGGTTGCCACATGTCCTCTTTTTCCAGGACACATCCTTTTTTCCAGGGGTAAAATTTCTGTCCGGGTGGATTTTTTTTAATTTGCCAAATGTCTCTGGCTATACTTTCTGGATGAGACATAGGCATAACTGGTGGTTGAAGACTTGCTTTCATCTTCTCTTCTCCTGATCACAGCTTCTATAGCCTACATATAGTAAAGGTAAAGGGAGCCCTGACCATTAGGTCCAGTCGTGGCCGACTCTGGGGTTGCGGTGCTCATCTCGCTTTACTGGCCGAGGGAGCCAGCGTACAGCTTCCGGGTCATGTGGCCAGCATGACTAAGCCGCTTCTGGCGAACCAGAGCAGCACACGGAAACGCCGTTTACCTTCCCGCTGGAGCGGTACCTATTTATCTACTTGCACTTTGATGTGCTTTCGAACTGCTAGGTTGGCAGGAGCTGGGACCGAGCAACGGGAGCTCACCCCGTTGCGGGGAGTCGAACCGCCGACCTTCTGATTGTCAAGTCCTAGGCTCTGTGGTTTAATCCACAGCACCACCCGCGTCCCTTTTCTACATATAGTAGAGGTATTTAAAATGAGAGTCGTCATAACATGCTCTTATAGGCTCTTCAGAATCTTCTTCTTTGGCGATCGTTGTTGTTGTTGTTTAGTCGTTCAGTCGTGTCCAACTCTTCATGACCCCATGGACCAGAGCACGCCAGGCACTCCTGTCTTCCACTGCCACCCGCAGTTTGGTCAGATTCATGTTTGTAGCTTCGAGAACACTGTCTAACCATCTCGTCCTCTGTCGTCCCCTTCTCCTTGTGCCTTCCATCTTTCCCAACATCAGGGTCTTTTCCAGAGAGTCTTCTCTTCTCATGAGGTGGCCAAAGTATTGGAGCCTCAGCTTCACGATCTGTCCTTCCAGTGAGCACTCAGGGCTGATTTCCTTGAGAATGGATGTGTTTGATCTTTTTGCAGTCCATGGGACTCTCAAGAGTCTCCTCCAGCACCATAATTCAAAAGCGTCAATTCTTCGGCGATCAGCCTTCTTTATGGTCCAGCTCTCACTTGCATACATCACTACTGGGAAAACCATAGCTTTCACTATATGGACCTTTGTTGGCAAGGTGATGTCTCTACTTTTTAAAATGCTGTCTAGGTTTGCCATTGCTTTCCTCCCAAGAAGCAGGCGTCTCTTAATTTCGTGGCTGGCGATCACTTTGGCGATCACTTGTAGCCAAATAAGATTGTCTTCTAGAAACGTGGTCTTAATAATGAGTCTGTAAGTGACTGTGGAGTCCAATTCTGGATCCACACGTCCTTCCACAGTGGGGACATAGGTTTCCAGGCGGGAGTTGATTACGGTGAGGGTTTGCCAAGTGTGCCTTCCTCTTAGCACGTTTCCCCCTTTCATCCTGAGTTTGAGGCAACCCTTAACTTAAGGGCTTAACTTTTACTGGATCATGGCACAATGGATCAGTGTGTCTTGCTGTTGACCAGAAGGTTGGTGGTTTGAGCCCACCCTGGGACGACTGTGGGCCAGAGGGTCCCTTTCAACTCTATGATTCTATATGCCATATAAACAGACTGATAGCCAGCCATCGTCATTCTATTTATATATATATATATAAATTTTTATTAGTTTTTTAACATATCATTTTCAACAATAATTAAACATACTTTTACATCTTATACAATCTTTTTTGACTTCCATCAATCACATCTGAAAATTTTCCAATCTAATCACTTAATATACATTTCTTACTTTCACTATTACATTTAAATCTCATAATTAATACCTCTAATCTTTCTCTATTTTGCAATGTTTCATTTATTTCTCCTTACAAAACTTCTTGTAGTCCTACTAGCATCATTTGTTGATTACAGTCGCTCTTCAAATAGTTCATATATTTCTTCCAATCTTCTGTGAATCTCTGGTCCCGCAGGTTTTGAATCCTCCCTGTCATTTTATCTAATTCTGCGTAGTCCATTAACTTTGTCTGCCATTCTTCTTTCGCCGGAATTTCTTCTTGCTTCCATTTCTGGGCTAACAATACTCTTGCTGCTGTTGTTGCATATAAAAACAATTTAACATCTTGTCTATTAATATCCTCACCTATAATCAGCCGTCGTCATTCTAAGGCTATTCTGTCCTCTCTCAGGTTTGTCCATCCGAAGCGTGTGCTGGAAAGCAGACCGGCTTTTAGCAGGGACGCAGGACAGCGAAATATTTGAGGTCATTGTGAGAGAAAGAGACAAGCCCATGCTCATAATGCAAGGTCACTGCGAAGGAGAGCTCTGGGCCCTGGCAGTGCATCCCAAGAAACCGTTAGTTGTTACCGGCAGCGATGATCGATCCGTGAGGTAAGGCAAGAAGATGGCCTATGGACTGTCGCCACATACATTTTGGGGAGCTGCCATGCTTTAAAATGGGGATGGAGGCATTTCCTTGTTGGTAAACATCCCACGGAGGGACACGCCAGTGGGGAGTGGGGCCAGAGACTCAAAGTAAGTACAGTGGTACCTCGGGTTACATACGCTTCAGGTTACATACGCTTCAGGTTGTTGGAAATCAAGCCTTTATCAGGAGAAACTGGCAACTCTCCCAGGCACCCGGCTTGGTCTCCTGTTGACCTCCCTGTCTGCTTTCCCGGCAAGATCCAGGCAGAGGTCGCGATAGGCGATCCTTCTCAGCGTGAGAAGAACACCCCCCCCCCCTTTCTTGCCCCCCCGGCAGGGGAAAGAGATAGACAGAAAACATATTTACATGCCTTTATTTCTGTCTTTGCAGCGTTACAAAAAACATGACTGCTCTCTTCAAACTCCAGCAGTCGAGAGAGAAACACTTCCTGTACAGCTCATATTACACTCTGAGCTAATTCCAGTGCCCTCTGTTTCCCACGGACACTCCCAACATCATGTGATGTTGTTTTCAAGCAAGCAGCTCGCAGCAGCATTGTTTCTATATTGTAACACAGGTTACAGACTCCGCTAACCCAGAAATAGTGCTTCAGGTTAAGAACTTTGCTTCAGGATGAGAACAGAAGGCTCTGGCGGCGTGGTAGCAGCAGGAGGCCCCATTAGCTAAAGTGGTGCTTCAGGTTAAGAACAGTTTCAGGTTAAGTACAGACCTCCGGAACGAATTAAGTACTTAACCTGAGGTACCACTGTAGAGCAATGTATGCGTCAAGCCCTGTAAAAGTCAGAGATTTCTGTACACACACACACACAAACATGCATCATGAAAGAGGACTTGCAACCAAAGCAGATGCTTCACCACTGAATTATGGCTCTGAAAGCTATTCCTGTTCTGCTAATTTTTTTCAGAGGAAGGCTCAAGCATTAATTGTTCCGAAACACCAGTAAAGCTTATGAGATCCTTAATTTACTGGTGAGGTGGTTGCTAAGTAACCCATTTTTTGGGTGCGGGGGGATGCAGCAGCCAGCATAAGTTTCCAGTAAATAAACTCGGTGGCCAGGTGTCTGATAGAATAAGCTAGTTCCAAGAAAACACAATTCTTTGGACTGGTTAAGGATTGCAGAAGTCAGGGTTTTAGGCAAGTGAATAACAGAGCTTCCAAAGGAAGCTGAAGCAGACTTTCTGAGAAGTGCAAGCAGCTGCTAGATTTCAAGCAGTCTTAGCTTTTGGCAACTTTCTGCTTAGAAAAG
This sequence comes from Podarcis tiliguerta, assembly GCF_965153285.1. Lineage (NCBI taxonomy): Eukaryota > Metazoa > Chordata > Lepidosauria > Squamata > Lacertidae > Podarcis > Podarcis tiliguerta. The sequence continues at coordinate 11,720,126 of NC_139536.1, read as the reverse complement.
AGCATGCATCTGTGTCTCCCCGTCTGCTGCGACAAGCTCCCCTCCCACCTTGTCTCCCTGACCCAGAAGAGGCATGAAAGGGGCAGAGGAGAGAATAGCTGCACACATGCACAGTCTCCAGTTGTTTGGGGAAAGCCCCGGAAAGGAGGAGACAACGACTTCTTCATTTGTATGCTGCCGTATACCTAGAATCATAGAATCATAGAGTTGGAAGAGACCACAAGGGCCATCGAGTCCAACTCCCTGCCAAGCAGGAAACACCATCAGAGCACTCCTGACATATGGTTGTCAAGCCTCTGCTTAAAGACCTCCAAAGAAGGAGACTCCACCACATGCCTTGGCAGCAAATTCCACCGTCTAACTGCTCTTACTGTCAGGATGTTCTTCCTAATGCCTGCAGGCCTCAGGGCGGTTCACAAGATAACACAAAAACAGTTATGGGGAGCCGGGGACCTTAGTCTCAGCAACTGATTTCATGGAGTAAGACCCACAGAGAACGCTGCTGCTGGCCTCATTAGACCCTACACTCAGCCAAGTCTGTGAACATTGTGTTTTTGCTAATACAGTGGTACCTCTGGTTACGTATTTAATTCGTTCCGGAGATCCGTTCTTAACTTGAAACTGTTCTTAATCTGAAGCACCACTTTAGCTAATGGGGCCTCCTGCTGCTGCTGCCGCGCCGCCACTGTGCGATTTCTGTTCTCATTCTGAAGCAAAGTTCTTAACCCGAGGTACTATTTCTAGGTTAGCGGAGTCTGTAACCTGAAGCGTATGTAACCTGAAGCGTATGTAACCCGAGTATGTAAGCACTGTAAAGAGTTAACTGCAACTTGGAACTGTGTGATTTACTGACCAGCACGCTCTGTAACATTAGGGCTGTGTGAAACCCTGGACAGCCACTGTCATTCAGCGTAGACAACACTGAGCAAGATGGACTAGTAGTCTGATTTGTTAAAAGGCAGCTACCTATGCTCCTTCCTAATTTTTGTAAACATTTAAATATGGAGCTTTTCTCCTCCTATATCCCTTGCATTTTCAGACTGTTGATCTGAAGAAATTGTCTTGAGCCGGCATCCCCAACCTTTGGCCCCCCAGATGTTTTGGACTACAATTCCCATCATCCCTGACCACTGGTCCTGTTAGCTAGGGATCATGGGAGTTGTAGGCCAAAACATCTGGAGGGCCGCAGGTTGGGGGTGCCTGGTCTTGAGCATAGTTGTTAATATAAGGGCAGGGTCACATTTGTCAAAGTCTGCCATGCTTTCCCCTCCTAATGAAACCAATCCCTTTCGACGATCTCCCGCATTAAACTTGATCTTCCTAGTTGACTTAGTGCATTCCTGTATCACTTCAGTTTGATGTCAGGGTAATTCTGTAATTCACGGGAAAAGCCGAGGAAGCCAGTTTCCTAGGAGACGGGTCTTTCCCTCTCATTTTTACCATTCTGAGCAGCTGATAGTAACTATTCTTGATGTGCTGAACATGTTGAAATATCTGTGATTTTCTGATTCATGCCTTGCATATGCTTTGTGGCATCATTTGCATATTGCATTTTTATTTTATTTTTTACTGGTGTTTGCTCCTGGTGGAAAGATTTGTCAGTGTACTAAAGGGTGGAACATTGCTGGGTGGCTGAGCACATGCTCTGCATGCAGAAGGGTCCACATTAAGTTCCTGGCATTTCCATTTAACATGATTAGGTAGCAGGCAAGGGAAAATATTTTTTCCTGCAAACCCTACGCAGCCACAACCAATGAGAGCAGATAACACTGGTCTAGGTGGACAAATAGCCTTAACTTGGCACAAGCAGCTGCCAGTGTTCCAGGTGCAATGTTCTGGGGGCTTTGGTGTAATGTAGATAATAATATAATAATAATAATTTATTATTTGTACCCCGCCCATCTGGTTGCGTTGCCCCAGCCACTCTGGGCGGCTTCCAACAAAGATTAAAAATACATTAAAATGCCACACATTAAAAACTTCCCTGAAGTTTAGATGTCTTCTAAATGTCAGGTAGTTGTTTATCTCTTGGACATCTGATGTGAAGGCATTCCAGAGGGCTGGCGCCACTACCGAGAAGGCCCTCTGTTGGTTCTGGGTGTAGAAGACTTAACCTGGAGACAGACCATAGTTCTGCTTTGTTTTGCTGGAGACATTAAGTTAGTGTGATGTATACAAGACCCCCAAGTGGGAGCGGGTGGCGCTGTGGTATAAACCACTGAGCCTCTGCGGCTTGCTGATGAGAAGGTCAGCAGTTCGAATCCATGCAACGGGGTGAACTCCTGTTGCTCTGTCCCAACAGTACTTTTACCTTTTACATGGCCCCCATCATCACATCTTGTTAAAAATATATTGTTGCCAATTGGGTAAGCCCCATCTTCATTTTATTTGTTTTTAAATTAATTGGTCACTTTAAAAACAAACAAACCAAGTTAATTCAAAGCGATTTACAATACACACACACACACACACACACACACACACAAACACAGGGCAAATGACTTCATCACTCAGGACAAGGAAGCAGCAAGCGTACTGAAATATACTCGGAGTGGAGAGTGGATTTCATGCTCTTTATTCAGCTCATAGTGGTGAGGAGGAATGAAAGTTCCCCCAAAATATCTGCTTTATATACATTATTTACACAATGGGCTGCACGTGATTGGCTAATTCCGGGATTCTCCTGTAGACCAATCAGGTTGTGGATTCACTTCCACCTGGAGCTGGATTGGGTGGCTCCTGTGGACCAATCAGACTGCTGCATTTTGGATCCTATTGTTCTAGGACCAATCAGACTGCTGCATTTTGGATCCTATTGTTCTAGGACCGATCAGACTGCTGCATTTTGGATCCTATTCAACTCAGTACATAACAGTACATTCACTGTTCTCCATCAGCATAGGTTGCACCCAGCAAAACCATCCCATTAGCCCAAGGACTTCTGCACGTACAACAGGACTTCTCCCACTTCGCTCTCGCCATGGATCTAGATCCCCATACACACAGGCTTGACTTTGTCCAGGGTTTTTTCCAACCCTGAATGGGGCATGTTCATGGGGCACGTGGGAAAAGGAGAGGAAGTCCTGTTGCGCAGCCAGAATTCTTTGCACCAAAAAGATGACTTTGTTGGATACAGTCCATGGACCATGAGAGTGTTCCTACTTTCTATCCTGCAGGCCTGAGGCTTCTGGAGTAAGCACACACTCTGTTTCCTATCCAGTTCCTAATGCAATTAAATCTTGTAGCTCACCTACCGATAGGTATTCCAGAGCTCTGGAGAAGGAACCCCTGGGAAATGGTAGCTTAAACAACTCAGTAACCTATTACCAGTCATTAAGGTTAGAAGGGGATGCGGGTGGCGCTGTGGGTTAAAGCCTCAGCGCCTAGGGCTTGCCGATCGAAAGGTCGGCGGTTCGAATCCCCGCGGCGGGGTGCGCTCCCGTTGTTCGGTCCCAGCGCCTGCCAACCTAGCAGTTCGAAAGCACTCTCGGGTGCAAGTAGATAAATAGGGACCGCTTACTAGCGGGAAGGTAAACGGCGTTTCCGTGTGCGGCTCTGGCTTGCCAGAGCAGCGATGTCACACTGGCCACGTGACCCGGAAGTGTCTTCGGACAGCGCTGGCCCCCGGCCTCTTTGAGTGAGATGGGCACACAACCCTAGAGCCTGTCAAGACTGGCCCGTACGGGCAGGGGTACCTTTACCTTTTTAAGGTTAGAAGCCACCATCCAAAAGTGCACAAAACCCCTCCAGTATCTCAAACACCTATATTATACTTGTAGCACCCAAATGATTATTGAGGGGTTTTTTGTGAATGTGTTAATGATAGAATTAAAAATGCAGGTTTTCATTATTTGGGAATAGGCTAGTGTAATAGGAAGTGAGAGCAGCAAGTAGAATCTGGACAAAAGTTTCTGCTGCCATGTAAAAATAACTAGCATATTCTGCAATGATAAGTTTTCTCTGGTCCTTTTCATTCTTGCGCAGGTTATGGAGCCTTGCTGACCATGCCTTGATTGCTCGTTGCAATATGGAAGAAGCTGTGCGAAGTGTATCTTTCAGCCCTGACGGATCTCAGCTGGCACTGGGAATGAAGGATGGTTCCTTCATTGTTCTGAGAGTAAGGTAGGAGAAAAAGAAAATCAATCTAACAAAAGCAAGCATATTCTAAAAACTCTGACCAAATCTGAAATGGTGGGTGCTACTTGCACCATTCTATAACAAGTCTATAGCCCAGATCATAATTTTCTGATAAGCCATGGTTTGTTTGCCTGAGAATGAGGTGTGTGCCCACAATTTTTCATCTCGCTTCCTTGCCTTTCTCCAGTAACCAGATCCTAGTTTAATAACCTGATTTTTAAGCAGCCCTTTGAAAACAGTTTTCCAGTTCAGACAGCATGGGGAATGTTTTTAACATACCATAATATTGTCTTTAAAGTTGGGCACATGAGCTGAGCAAGAAAGACGAGAGCTGAAGAGACAGCAAATCAGCAAAAGGCTTGCTTTCAGCCTGATACACTATCATTAATTGAACTGAAATGGGCCTTTCCGGATTGGGCTAATTTTGTGCAAGCGGGGGTTAATTTGAGTTTGTTGGAGATGAAAGCATTGGGAGTGTACATGAATAGACAGTGTGAAGAGGAGATTTTGCACATTCTTCAGTTAACATGCACAGCGTCCAAATGATGTTGAACAGTGTACAAAACAGAACACTTCATAAGATACTGTGCACATTATTAGCTTGTCAATGTACACATTATCTGGTTATGAATTGCGAGTGTTACCCAAGTAATATAGGAAGTATGGTTGGAGGCTGTGCTTACCTGACAACGTACAAAATGTCCCTAATAAAGTCACATTCTCTGATACCTGCTGGTAATAATCTGTTCCGGCTTACTGACACTGTGCACTTCTTCTAAGGCTGCAACCCAGTGCACACTGTTCTGCCTGTAGGCTCCAGTGAAATAAAACCTCTGTTTTAATTATACCTGTTTATTTTTTTAAACATTTTGGGAACTGAAAGGTGGGCTCTTTTTAATCGAAGTCATAAATAAGTCCGGACTTTTGAGGTGGCGTGGGCTTGGTTTTGGTTTTAACGTTTTGCATCTTCCGGCCTGATGTTGTCATTTCCACCCCTTTGCAGAGATATGACAGAGGTAGTTCATATCAAAGACCGGAAAGAAGTAATTCATGAAATGAAGTTTTCGCCAGATGGCTGCTATCTTGCAGTGGGTTCCAATGATGGCCCCGTGGATATCTATGCAGTTGCTCAACGGTACAAAAAAACTGGAGAATGCAACAAGTCTTCAAGCTTTATTACTCATATCGACTGGTCTCTGGACAGCAAATTCTTGCAAACTAATGATGGTGCGGGAGAACGATTCTTCTACAGGATGCCATGTAAGACCTCTTCTTTAGATTTGCATTGGTTTTTAAACATCTGTAAATAGAACTGTGCAGTTTTAAATTTCACAGGTATAAAGGCTGATTGGTACCAGGGAAAAGCAAATCTGTCAGCTTCAGTTTCTAGTCAGTTTTTCATTTCCACATTTTCACGTCCTTCTGTGATTTGTTTATAAAGTCCTCAGGAAAATTCACCAGCATTTTAGTGCGGATTTCTCATATTTTTGCAAAGAAATTTCCTCAGATAAAATTTTCACTGATATATATATTTTAATGCACATTTTACCATAGTGTATACATTTTTGTACACAATGCTTGACTAGAGAACTACGTATATTACAAAATTCAGACAAGTGCAAGTTTTGAATCATAGAATCATAGAGTTGGAAGAGACCACAAGGGCCATCAAGTCCAACCCCCTGCCAAGCAGGAAACACCATCAGAGCACTCCTGACATATGGTTGTCAAGCCTCTGCTTAAAGACCTCCAAAGAAGGAGACTCCACCACACTCCTTGGCAGCAAATTCCACTGTCGAACAGCTCTTACTGTCAGGAAGTTCTTCCTAATGTTTAGGTGGAATCTTCTTTCTTGTAGTTTGGATCCATTGCTCCGTGTCCGCTTCTCTGGAGCAGCAGAAAACAACCTTTCTCCCTCCTCTATGTGACATCCTTTTATATATTTGAACATGGCTATCATATCACCCCTTAACCTCCTCTTCTCCAGGCTAAACATGCCCAGCTCCCTTAGGGATGGTTGTGTTTTGGTTCTCATAATATCTTAGGAATATTGTGACTTAGGGAAGTTCTTCAACTGCAAACCTGGGTTTAACTTATTTCCCATCCCTGCTTGCTCTGCAGTCCTCAGGCAGGTCTGCTTGATTTGCTTGATATGAGCTAACAATAGAACAAGGTCACACACACGGTGAACTTCATTGCTGAGCACGGGTTTGAACCTGACTTTTCCTCATCCTAGTCAGATTTACTACTCCACCTGAATTACGCCCAAGGTTGTGCTCAAATTGAAATCATTATGTGTTGATTCAGGAAAGAAATGTGATAAAATATGTAACAGAAAACTTTTTTGAAGAAAAATTCCAAATTCCTTTCATTGACAATTATTCTGGAACTGGTAGGAAAGGCCTAAGATTTGACCTGATGCAACAGAAAGGATAATGGAGTAGAACAACTCCAAAACTAACTCAGGTTTCTAAATCATCAACATTGTCATCTTCCCTGTAGTAGAACATGAAACTATAATCAGGTCACCTTGGAATTAATAAAACAAGCAAACAAATAATAACACAGACCGTTGTTAAAAGTGGAATCTGCAACAAAATTTTGCAGTATAGCCTAGCTGCCAAAGTGAGTGCCCCTGCCCAGAGTTCCATTTCAGCCATTTCCTCCAAGTAGAGCATTCCACTGTTCCTCCCCTTCCTCTATTTTTATTCTCCAGCCGTCATTCTATATTCCATAGCTTCTGAGCTCGCACAGTGCTCATTTGGGATCGTTTTGGAGTGTCTGCAAAATGGGTCCAAAATACATGCAGGTTAGAGTCAGACTTGGGGGGGGGGGCGTCTTTTGAAAAGTCTTTAAAAAATAGGGAAGGGTTGCATGGTGTGCCTACAGGGGGTGGCGAGGGGTGGCTTGCTCATTCTAAATATATGTGTTTATTTTAATGTACACACGCATACATGCATGTCCAGCTAGTGAGCAGGAAGTTTAGAGTGGTTTCAGAGATCACTCCTATTGAGCGTGGAAGCCAGACTCCATCTCTCTGCACTTTTCCAGAGGAGAGCTTTCTGGGGACAGCATGCAGCTCAGATGAAACCCTAGGCTTACAGTGATAATATAAACAAAGGAGTTGTGGCGATTTTTTGTGATCAGGCAAGGAGTCCGGTACTGCTGCTACACCCGGCCCTACTTTTTGAGCGGCCAGTGATGATGGCAAGTGCCTAAGAATAGAAGAGACGGTGGAAGAAGATTGGAAGAAATTTGTAATGGTTCTAGAGGTTGCTTGTGCGTAAGCTTGTCGCAGCGTCTGGCTGGGTTGCCTGAGTGAACCTTTCCTGTCTGGGCAGCCACTCGCCCGTGACCGTCTCAATCGCTGGCAGAATCCGTCAGTGGGCGTTTCTTAAACTTCTTCCAGCAAAGAAGTTCTTTGATGCCCAGTCTCTGACTACTCTCCCTGCGCGGAAGCCTTCTGCGCAAGGAGGGCGTAGTCAGCGGAGGACCCTTCCTCTCCCCGCTGGTCCCCGGCAAGGAGTCATGGGATCGCCTCGCCGATTCCCCCATCTGCCCCCCTTCTCCACTGGAGCTACGCTGATTCTCTCCCCCAGAAGATGGGCTGCCTCTCCCACTCCCGGGATGCTCTCTGGGATCCCTTCGGAGCTTGCTCTCTCCCTCGGACACTGATGGCAGTTCCCTGACAAAATTTAAAGAATATCTGAAAAAATATGTTAATGTTTAAAGTCTAGAATAGCCTTGGAAGTGGATATAGGCTGTAGGGTTAGAAGTAGAAGATGGTGTATTTTAAAATAGTATTATTTGTAAGTGATAACATGTGAAGATTTTTATGGTAAAAGTAAGCGTGAAAAAAATGGTTAAAAATAATGATATATGTAAACTGCTAAAGATGAGGTAAAATGAAAATCAGATGGGGGGGACTTGGGGAAGCTCATCTAACAATGTTTAAAAAAAATAAAGATAAGACAAGAATTTGTTTGTATTGTTTGTTTTTCTGTTTGTGTTGTTTAGTTGTGTTATAAAATGAATAAAAAAAAATTGAAAAGAAAGAAAGAAAAAGAATAGAAGCCAAAATTAATTGTGTACAATTGAAACCAAACTGCTGACAAGATTCTCAGGAAACTGGTAGTGAAATATCCATACATACCTGGAGGTACCAGGGATTGAACCTGTGACCTTCTGCACATGAAGATTTACCGATAAACTGTGGTCATCCCACAGCTGACATGGAGGAAATCCTTAGCAGGCAGGTTGATATGGAACTAATCCCTTAAAACAGGAAATTTGAAAGCCACCGAGGTAGAAATTTCCGTTCCATTACTTCTTCTGAAACGCAAATGGTTAAACAGCTTATTAACCTGATTTCTTTTCAGCTGGAAAGCATTTAACAAGCAAAGATGAAATCAAAGGGATTCATTGGGCTTCCTGGACGTGTGTGATGGGATCAGAAGTGAACGGGATCTGGCCGAAGTATAGCAACGTTACAGACATCAACTCTGTGGATGGAAATTACAATAATGCAGTTCTGGTGACTGGAGACGATTTTGGATTAGTTAAATTGTTCAGATTTCCTTGTCTAAAGAAAGGTAAGACTCTGTCCTGTGCATAACTGATTGCTCGCTTGCGGTTGGGATTGATCATTTAGTGTTTCCTTAGTGGATCTTGAGCCACTTTCAGGTGGGCCTCAGCACCAGAGACTTCCTTGCTTGTCAGCCCTGCTCCCTAACCATGTCATATCCTTTTGGATGGATCAATGTCACTAATTTATCTGTTTCATTGGCACATACATGGAAAATATCCAAAATATACTTGTATGTAGAAGTGAAATGGAAATCAGAAAGCTGAAAAAGTGGTCTGATATCTTTAACTCAAGCTTGTTAGTGGTTGGTGGTGGCTCCTACCAAGGAACCTTCAGGCCAGTAGTCCATTGGTTATATATAAAGTTCACTTTGCCTGCCTGGTTTCACTCTGTAGGACATACTAGGCCTTGACCAACTCTCAATCAAGTCTTTGACTGGCTGTGGATCCAATGGAATCCCCTCCAAGTCAGGTCATTCCCCAATCCTGAAGACTTTGCTTGTTACAATTGGTAGAAAGAACGTAAAGAGCATAAGAAGTCATGCTAGATCACAGCAGAGGCTCATCTGTGTCAACATGCAGAGGGCCGAGAGGCCAGCTGGCAAGCCCCGGCTCGGACGTCTCCTTCCATCGGCCTGTGCTCCGACGTAAATCAGCGATCTGGACTTCAAAAGCCAGGGCACGCTATTAACAGTTTGTACTGCGCACACAGAACAGGTGTGTGGCTTGTGAAGTCATACTTCGGCTACAGATTCATTAGGCGGAAATATACTCAGAGTCGAGTGTGGATTTCATGCTCTTTATTCAGCTCCTGGTAGTGAGGAATGAAAGTTTCCCCAAAATATCTGCTTTATATACATTATTTACACAGTGGGTCGCACGTGATTGGCTAATTCTGGGATTCTCCTGTAGGCCAATCAAGTTGCAGATTCACTTCCACCTGGAGCTGGATTGAGTGGCTCCTGCGGATCAGTCATACTGCTGCATTGTTCTAGGACCAATCAGACTGCTGCATTCTGGACCCTATTGTTCTAGGACCAATCAGACTACTACATTCTGAATCCTATTGTTCTAGGACCAATCAGACTGCTGCTTTTTGGATCCTATTCAACTCAGTACATAACATAATCATAAATCAGAACAAAGAAACATGTCGTCTCTCTCTCATGTCATCTCAGACAGAACAGCAAAAGCAAAAGCTGTACACAAACGGAAGTTCCCAGCATACTGTGCTGGAATGTAAACAGAAATATGAGACACAACATTTCCACATGCCTGTTCCTTAAGGTGGAATGGAAATGTCAACAATCTAGTCCAGCATTTCATTCACACAGTGCCCAACCAGATGCCCACTGGAAGCCCACAAATCAATACCTGATTTGCCTTGGATGCCAGCTGCCCATGGCATATTGTTCAGGAAACACAATATTAGAAGTTGCTGAACGCTAAGCTATTGAGCATCCTCTGTCCTTCTGAGTTCTGCTGGCTTTCAAAATGGGTTTCTTTCAATGTCTTTTCAATTATTTTATAAAACAAACTTCAGAGTCAAGAGGACAAAGGCCTTCTGGCTGCATCTTACAGTAGCAATGTAAGGATTTCTCATTCGATTTACTATTTATATCACGCCACACAGCTGACATAAAATAAATAAATACCCTGCAAGCTCTGCCCCAAGGAGACTGCAATCAAACTTGCATGGACAGGGGAAATATGAAACTCAAACATGCAATGAGATAGAACGATTCTGTCATTAAGCTTACATAATATTCAGTGCTTTTTTCTGGGGGGACGCAGGGGGACGCATACCCCTAAACATTTTGTGAATCTTTGTACTTTTGTCCATTTACTGTATTTATTTTTCCTGATTTGAACTATAAAATTGTGATTTTCTTGAGTCAAAATGAGAGTACCCCTAAACATTTTTTTTAGAAAAAAAGCACTTGTGATATTTACATTGACTTATGCAAACAACTTCCATCATAAACTCTCAAGAACGACTTCCAGAGAGTTAGATGTGTTAGTCCACTGCAGCAAAAGAGGAAACAGCTTTATGGACTAACAAAGGATTATTTGTTATTTTCTGTTTATTAAGAACTAGTCTCTAATATGATTACATCAGCAAGCTAATATCTGCCAATACTGAAGACAAAAACAAAACCTACAAAACGAGGGGAAATCAATACGCCATTTTGTTTACCATGATACAAAGACTGAGCAGGGTAGGCGACAGGGCAATCATTTTAGTGAAAATTATTGCTCATAATTGGGAAAGGAAAACACATTTTGTGTGTCTGGGTTGATCAGGTATATATAATTTATTGTGGCTTCATGCTGGCTGTATTAAAAGAAATATATATGTGTGTGTGTGTGTGTGTGTGTGTATAAAGTAACTATGCTTTTTTCTGACATTTCATGAATTTTATTTGCAATTATCAATATGGTTGTTTTTTTATTATTATTCTAGGAGCTAAATTTAGAAAATACGTTGGCCATTCTGCACATGTTACTAATGTCCGTTGGTCGCATGACTTTCAGTGGGTAATAAGTACTGGAGGTGCAGATCACTCTGTTTTTCAGTGGCGGTTTATTCCAGAAGGTTTAACAAATGGAATCCATGAAACAGCACCCCAGGGTAATGCAAATAACACTTCTTTATTATTCATTCATTTGTTCGTTTGTTCATTCACTGAATTACGTCCTTCACCATTATGGTCCCAGGATGGGTTATTACAGCAACATAATACACAGTTGTAGAACATAATACACAGTTGTAGAACACATAATACACAGCTGTAGAACAGCTACAGTCATAAAAACCAACAAACTGTTCCAACTTGAACTGAGCAGTAAAGATTCAGCCAAAAGACATAGGCCCCTCAAAGCAAAATGCCTTCACTTGCCTTTTGTGCTTTGGCCAAGCATTGGAAGATGTTGCGATTGAAAAGATAGCTTTGATGGATTGAATGGGCTTTCTTTTAATCATTATCCCCCAGAATACTTGAATCCAACATGTACATTTCCTTTTGCTTTCCTACAGGCCCATATTCTCCTTGGGTGCAGTTTGCTCAAATAATACATGCGCACAATGTTCACTGTGGATCAGGGGATGCCCACATATTTAAATCATTAACTTTTAAAAAATCATTTCAAACTGCAGAGACCCACAGGAATATTTAGCTAGGACCAATGAAGAAAAGTTGGTATAGGAGTCATAGGGAGGTTTGAATTTGCTGGAGAACAGATGGGGAAACACTGTGTACACACAGCTTTCTAGCGTGTCACTAATGGATGTCGGTGGGAATCCTAGAGAGTTGTATGTGCACAAAGTAGAGAACAATACGAGCAGCTGGAGCTGTATTTGAACCAGTTCTACTGCAGCTGAACAGAAAAGCCAATTTTCAGTGAAGAACTGCATACCTCTGTAGAATTATGGCCATAATGGAAAAGAGAAATACAGTGGTGCCTCGCAAGACGAAAAGAATCCGTTCCGCCAGTCTCTTCGTCTAGCGGTTTTTCCGTCTATTGGCAGCTATTGGCAGTTTAAGGGCTATTAACGCCTATTAAAGGCTATTAGCAGTTTAGCGGCTATTAGCGGCTATTAAAGGCTTAAGGGATTAGCGGATTAGCTGCTAAAAGGCTATTAGCGGCTTAGATCAGCTGATAAGCGGCTTAGGGGCTGGGGGGAAGGGGGGGGAAACCCCGCAGAACTCGCAAGACATTTTCGTCTTGCAAAGCAAGCCCATAGCAAATTCGTTTTGCGAAGCACCTCCAAAACGGAAAACCCTTTCGTCTAGTGGGTTTTCCGTCTTGCGAGGCATTCGTCTTGTGGGGCACCACTGTAAACTGAAAATTCACGGAAGGGGGTTGCTGAACACTGTGCTCTGCTTGCATCTTTGGTTAGGTTCAGTGTGCATGTTTCTACTGCCAAATAAGAAACAATTGTTTGAACAAAATAAAACGAATAAAATAAAATAATTCCTTCCAGTAGCACCTTAGAGACCAACTAAGTTATTGGTATGAGATTTCATGTGCACGCACGAGTTTTTGTATTCATTATTTGCGGGGATGTGGCTTTAGTTTTAAATTGCCTTTATTAAAATGTCGTCTGGTGCATTCTCCCGTATGCAGAAAGTGGCGTAGATTCACACAGCGAAGAATCTGACTCCGATTTATCTGATGTGCCAGAGTTAGACTCAGATATAGAGCAAGAAGCTCAAATCAACTACACCCGACAGGTGAGCAAAATGGAAACAGGCCATTAGACCCAGCAACCTGGAAACCCATCGAAACATATTCAGCGGAGGGATTTTAAAGTTGAAGGAAGGAAAAGAACTGAGCTCGAGAGTTTAAATGAGAGACCACGTTGAATTTAAGGAAAGTTAAGGCTAAAAATATGAACTGGGGTATTCAAACTGTATTTGTACTCAGCTTTTTTACCCTGACATTTATTATTATTATTATTATTATTATTATTATTATTATTATTATTATTATATTTTCGTATAAAGATTTTCCATAGGTAACATAAATACATTCAGTGTCTCTGTTTTTAAGTCTTAGCATCCTTCATACAAATGAATTGCAGTCAGTTGGAGACATTTTTTGTTGGAGATAATGTGGAATTAAGGAGGGGAAAGAGAGGGAGAGGGGAGAAAATAGAGAAATAGAAAGTTAGGAGGGGGGCAGGGAGACGAGACGGGGCATTAAGCTTTCTTTCTTTGCATAATATATTAGTCTATGCAATCTGAGTTCATTGGCAAATACATTTAAAAATCCATTGTGCACACCAACAGTAATAATGTTATTAGTGGAGTTTTTTTGTTGCCATTGTCATGTGGATAGCGGCCTTATTTTTAGCAAGAAGTCAGAGAGATGACATTGCATGTTAATCATGGGACTGAGCATTCCACCCCTTTAGATCAGTTAATTAGAAAACCTTTGAATGAGCAGGTGCAGCTCTTTCCAGATATTTCCTTAAAAAAAAAATGTTGAAAAATATGCAGCTCTTCTGCAAGTCTCTTACAGAATCATGCAAAGGATTTTCAAACCCACCGCTCTCGTTAGCCGGTAAATCCAAAATTAATGTTAATTCATTGTCATGGAATCATCAAATTGTAGAGTTGGAAGGGACCCTGAAGGTCATCTAGTCCAACCCCCTGTAATTCAGGAATCGTCCTTTAAATTAAAGGGCTACCAATAAAGCAAGGAATTATATGAAATAAAAATGCTGAATAAATATGTAGGAATTGAATTTCATTTTCACTGAAAGGAAGAAGATCTGCATGAAGTTCCTAAGCATGCATTTTTTAAGACATAAGTGGCCTTCCATATGTTTTTGCCATAATGACCCTAAATCTCTTACTTTACTATCTGTTTGTTGAAGCTAAAAGGAAAAGTATATTGCTTCAACAATTGCACCCTTCTCTGCATTTTTGAGAATGTTTATTATTTTCATTTATAAGCTGCCTCTCATTCTGTAGGATCCTAAGGCGCTAAATGTACGCCATAAAGCAATAAACAATTAATTAAATCATTTAACTCACATGGACTAATAGAAATATTGAAAGCAACTCAGTGCAGCAGCAGCAGCAGCAGCTAAATGTCGAGTTCATTTACAAATGCCTGTGTGAAACAATGGATGTTTTAAGTTAAAGGTAGTCTTATCTCCATAAGCAGGTAATTCTGCAAATGGAGGGGCTCCCATAGAGAAGGCCCCGCCTTTGTCACTGCAGAATCCATCACACTCACCAAATGGACTGTGAGGCAGGCTTCCTCTGCAGATAGCTGATAACTCGGTCAGTAGAGCATGAGACTCTTAATCTCAGTCCAGTACACCTGAAGGAGCGTCTCCACCCCCATCGTCCAGCCCAGATACTGAGGTCCAGTTCCAAGGGGTTACCCCGCTGTGAGAAGCCAAGTTACAGGGAACCAGGCAGAGGGCTTTCTCGGTAGTGGCACCCGCCCTGTGGAACACCTTTCCACAAGATGTCAAAGCGAAAAACAAAGCGTGTTCTCCCTAACAGAGAGCACGTGTTGCAGTTGGGGAAAACAAGCCACCCTGTTTTTGCTGGGCAGACTTTTGGATAAACCCAAGCCATTAAGTGGTTAATGGTGTTGCTGGGGGTTTTTGGTTGTTGCCATTTTTGGAGGAGGAGCCAGAGTTTTTAAATACAGGTCGCCCAACACTGGGCGTCCTCTTGGCTGTTTTTCACCGGATCACCCACCCACCCTCCCTTTAATAGGGGGGTTTTTTTGATTGCTTGACCTTGCTATGCCTGTCATGGGGTCGTCTGCTTTGGAGCAGGGGCTCGGTAGGAATTTTGCCATCTGGCTGATTGGCTGGTGCCATTTGGTTTTTGCCTACTGCGTAGCAAATCGTCACAACTTGTAAGGTTGGCGGTTAGGCATTGGTTAAAATTGGTTGGTGGAGGGGTAAGTGCCTACCCCTCTAATGGTGGTGCGGAAAGGGAATTCCATTAAAGGAATCCAGGGGCTTGCCATTCTTTTTGTCCTGTCCCTGGCAGCGGATTTGGGCCGTGCAAGCCCCACAGGAACATGAGGGTGAGAAGTGAGGGACTGATGCCCAGCTTCATTTCCTCACCCAATACTTGTTTCCCACCCTGGCTTCCGCTGGAGTACAGTTCTGTCCCTGAGGGCAAGGACAGAGAGTCATAACCAATGCCTAAGCAACCACTCACATTTTTTGTATTTTGAATAAAGTTGTGGCCAAAATCATGCCAAAAACCTAAACAAAAATTGATGTGTGATGTGTGAATTTTTTGGTGGGTGGCTTTGGGGACTCAACACGCAACTACCAGACTTTTAGAAGACATCTGAAGGCAGCCCTCTTTAGGGAAGCTTTTAATGTTTGATGCATTACTATATTTTAATATTCTGTCGGAAGCCGGCCAGAGTGTCTGGGGAAACCCAGCCAGATGGGCAGGGTATAAATAATATATTATTATTATTATTATTATTATTATTATTATTATTATTATTAATCTGAGGGTCATGGGTTCGAGTCCCTTGTTGGGCAAAAGATTCCTGCGTTGTAGGGGGTTGGTCTGGATGACCCTCATGATCCCAACTCTGCAACTCTATGACTCTAATTCATTTGTCCTGTGTTGTGACTTTAGCTTGGAGCGAGTCTTGGGCCCAAGAATTTGAAGTTCCTTCCTCCTCTTCCACAAGGGGGCTTTTTCTGTTCCCAACTTCCAATAGTAGTCCCACATACACCCTAAACAGAAGTACCGTATGGTGATGGTGGTGGAATGTTCAATCCAATGTTTCTTTAAGAATCAGTGTGCATAGCATTGTGCTAAGGGGCTATATCAGCTATAACACAGATACTATTGACTGCTGCCTGGAGGTATAACAGAGAATCATGGGGGGGGGGGGTGATGATAGGAAGCAAAGATGCAATTGCTTGGAGGGACAGCTGGAGAGTATATGTAGAGCTGTTATGGCTCAGAGGCCATCTATTAAGGAACAGGGTTGTATGCAAGCAGTCGTGATTGATAGAAACAACTCAGACATGTAGTTTGCAGAGATTTCCAGTGCTTTAGAATCTTGCAGCTTCCCAAACGCAGGGAATTTTACACCCACACAGGAATCTTTGGAAGTTGTTTTGCAGCTGTCCACTGGATTAAACCGATGTCATAGTATCTGAGTTCCTAACCATCTCTTTAAAAGATTTGCATGCCTAATATCTGGTGTACCTGTAAATCCATCTCCTAGTTCTTTCAGTGCTTACAAACTGCTTAAATCTCCTGTGTCATTTGCATATGTCACAAAAACTCCCTGAACGGATGAAGGAAGGATCTACATATGTTTTTTAAAATAGTTTTTAAATGTTTTTAAGATAGTAGGGCGGCGGGGGGGGGGAAAATAGAGTGTCACACATAGACATAGACACATAGTTTTTAAACTTTTTTGTGCAGTAATCGAATGAGCTTGGCCTGATCTTCCATTACTGGTGCTTCTGATACAAAGAATTCAGACTTCTCAGAGAGGCAGATTTTTGTCATGCATTGCAGGGTAGTGACATTGATCTTGCAAATTACTAGGCACAAATAGCAATAAGCCACCTGGATTATTGGACTGGGGATGTGTAATGCAATGTAACTCTCGATTATTTTAGGTTTACAAAGAAGATCTACCTCAACTGAAACAGCAAAGTAAAGAGAAAAACCACTCAGTGCCCTTCCTTAAAAGAGAGCGAGCCCCCGAGGACAGCTTAAAGCTGCAATTTATACATGGGTATAATAACTTTTCAGTAGTGACTACTCTTGTCTTTTCGCTTTTATAGACTACAATTTGCAGAAAAAGGTAATCTGTTCTTGGCAAAACCAGAAATAGCACCTAGATTTAGAGACTGTGTCTGAAGTTATCATGAAAACCAAGAAACACATTCTCAGCTTAGGGAAATGGAGTTTTCTGTTAGGGGCTTGCATTGTAGCTTTGCATTGTGCCTGCTTCCAAGTCAACAACACATCAGCTGTAGCTTATGTTAAGTATGGACAACTGAAACCTGTAACAAAATGGTGCCGTACGGATTGCTCCTGTTCATGCTTTCCTAAAGGAGACGCCATTCCATTTACCGTATTTTTCGCTCTATAAGACGCACCAGACCACAAGACGCACCTAGTTTTTGGAGGAGGAAAACAAGAAAAAAAATATTCTGAACCTCAGAAGCCAAAACAGCAAGAGGGATTGCTGTGCAGCAAAAGCAGCCATCCCTCTTGCTGTTCTGGCTTCTGGGATAGCTGTGCAGCCTGCATTCGCTCCATGAGACACACACACATTTTCCCTTACTTTTTAGGAGGGAAAAAGTGAGTCTTATAGAGCAAAAAATACGGTATATATGTATTACATTCCTATACCACCTCTCCTTCCAAGGAGCTAAAGGTGGTGTACATGGTTCACCTCCTCCCTAGTTCATCCTCACAACAACTGTGTGAGGTTGGGTAGGCTAACAGATAGCAACTGGCCCAAGGTCACCCATTGAGCTTCATGGCTGAGTGGAGATTTGAACCCTAGTCTCCCAGGTCATAGTTCAACACTCCAACCATTATACCACACTGGCTCTCAGGTGCCTCGCTGGCTCTCATTTCCTTTTCCACCCGCCTTGCAAGAACCAGCATTCCATGTCCGCTTAACATGCTCCATCCTCTGTGAGCTGTTTTAGCAGCTGACCCTCCCTCCCTTGGAGGGCAATTCCAAGCAAAAGTATTGTTTGTGTTTATGCAGACCTTTGGGTTCCCCCAAGCCGTATTCTACCTTTCTCTTGTGCACAGATGGTGCTGTCTAGGCTACCGAAGGAACAGTATTCAAAAAAATTGAGTTCACCATAGGAAATGCAATGTTGAACGAAAATGGGAAACTGCTTCCCACAGGCAGCAGTGTCCAAGGCATAGCTGTCAATGTTTCCCTTTTTTTAAGGGAAACTCCCTTATTCCGAATAGGATTCCTCGCAAGAAAAGGGGAAAGTTGACAGCTATGGTCCAAGGACTAGTCTATCCATTTGCTTTAACATACGAAGGTGGAGATCAATCCTTCCCATTTCCTTTTCCATCTCCATGTCAAAGTTGGCTTTCAGAGTTATTTTCTGGATCTGTAATAATTTTAACTGTCTGGAACTCTTGGCTGGACTGGCTGTAGCTAAACATGGCGATGTTTTGCATAAAAATGGAAGCCGTGCAGGCTTTTTGCTGGGCACCACTGTAGAAATGAATTCCTTTGAAAATATTCATTAATATCAGTTCATCTGCACGCAGGACTCTCCAATGAAACTCTTTTTGGCATGTGTTGAAAGCTCAGATTTAGTTCAGGATTTAAGGTGAACCTGGAAGACAAATTGGTTGTAGACTGTGAATGAAACCAGTTACCTGGTTCTAAGTAACTAGCTTGTGACATTTTTGTCCATGCCAGGAATACCACCCAGTATTATTCTTAGTCCACTGCTTCTCATATTGAATCTGTATCCTAAATACATTACTTAGAAATGGAGTCTGATTGATTTCAGCAAAATCTGAAGGCACTTAGGATCATAGCACAATATCCTTTGCTTCTACAGTTTGCAGGCCACTTTGCTAAAATGTTCACCTTTTGCTGTTTTTCATTCATCCCAGCTACAGAGGCTATGACTGCCGAAACAATTTGTTCTACACACAGACCGGGGAGGTGGTATACCACATTGCTGCTGTTGCTGTTGTTTACAATAGACAGCAACACACCCAAAGACTGTACCTCGGTCACGATGATGATATCCTCAGTCTAGCCATCCATCCTCTGAAAGACTATGTTGCTACTGGACAGGTAAGATTTTGGAGAAACAATGCTTGCCAATTCAATGGAAATTTATTACTATTATCATTATTGTTGTTATTGTTTACTTATTGTTGCGCTTTGTTTTTGTAAAATTCAAACATCATACCAACCTCCTTAGGAATGGTGTGATTTAGTGTATTGCAAATGGGGCCTACAAGAAAATGTTGCATTGGTTTCTCCTCACACCTTAGCAGGTCTGCTGCTGTTCACCCAGCCTTCCTGTGAGATATGATAAGCTGTAAGAGGTTCAAGCAAGCCAATCCATTCCCATTCTCAGTTATCCATCGGCAACCCAATATTCCACCATTCTTGGAGGCAGCTGAGCACGCTCAGTCCTTGTTTGGCCGGTTTGAGTTTGGGGGGGCTGTTATTTTGGGAGCTCCTTCAGACTTTTATTTTAAAATGTTTCTTTTGTATTGCTTCAAACCTTGGAGTTCTCCAGACACACTGATACCTCCCCCTTGTTTCTCTGTTTGGCTCCAATTCTGTTTCCCTGGGGTACTGTTTGCTTCTAGAAGGAGTTCTTATTGCAGCTACTATTTTAGTTTTCCATTTCTGAGTGTACATTTTAGGGAGGGATATTAAGGTAGTCTGCATAACTATCAGCATAACGGTTTCATTGGGATGTCCATGTTCAAACATCCCTATGGCCAAAATGTGGGGGTTGGGGGTGCAAGGAAGGCAAAGTTAAATGTTGCCTCTGCTGATGGTAAGAAACCCGTATCCTTGCAGAAAAATAGGAAAGCATCTCCCCAACAGAAGGCATTTTATCAAACCATAAAATACATCTATGTTACAGGGAAGGTATGCCATTTATAGTATTGATCAGAAGGTCGGCAGTTTGAATCCCCGTGACGGGGTGAGCTCCCGTTGCTGGGTCCCAGCTCCTGCCAACCTATCAGTTCGAAAGCATGTCAAAAGTGCAAGTAGATAAATAGGTACCGCTCCGGCAGGAAGGTAAACGGCGTTTCCGTGTACTGCTCTGGTTCGCCAGAAGTGGCTTAGTCATGCTGGCCACATGACCCGGAAGCTGTACGCCGGCTCCCTCAGCGAATAAAGCGAGATGAGCGCCGCAACCCCAGAGTCGGCCACGACTGGACCTAATGGTCAGGGGTCCCTTTACCTTTAGCCAACGATATGGGGAGCAGTGAGGTTTACTGGCAGCGATATTTATCCGTCCTGATAAGCAGCAATGACTAAGGTTTCAGGAGGTCAGATGTCCCACTGTTTGCTATTGCTGCAGCATCAAGAAAGAAAATATAGGATAATGTTTAAAATAAAATAGAGTTCCAGTGTGGGGAATGTTAGACTCCAGTGATGGCTAGACATCCAAGAGTATAATTTTTTTTTAAAATTTAGTTTGGCTAGAGGGAACCAAGTAGGAATGAAGACGATTATACATGTATGAATCATCAGTGTGATAGCGCTGGTCAAAGGATCACCCCGAAATAGAATGCAGGAAGAAGAGAAATGCTTGAAGGCTTAAAGCTTAGTGGAGCAATCCCCAAAAGTCAAACAGGAGGAGGAAGGCAAAGTACTGGAGAGGCTGCTAAGAGTGATGGGAGGGAAAATAGAAGAGGATAGGGAGGGCAAACTGAGGATGACTTCAAGGAAAAGGTTGCAGTCTGTTGTTATCCAAGTGCTGGCTGGTAAAAAGGCTATTGGAGGAACAGGAAGCGTGAGTCCCCAAGGAGACGGAATTGAATGGGAGAGCCAATAACTAGGTGCTCCATGGATATATTTTGTACTTGAGGGATGTAGTGAAACTGAAGAGAGGAGTGCAAGGATAACAGCTTTGAAAATGGAAGTAAGATTATGAACAACGGATTGTGGCCAAGTCTAGATGGCAGTATGGGCAGGAAGCCTCTTGTCAGCACCTGAGATATCAGAGTAAACCGCACTTAAGAGACATCTGGTTGAGAAAACTAGGAAGTGTCTCCTGGCTGAAGAGTGTGGTGGGTGGAAATTATTACTGTCAAGTTTTTTGTTTACGCACAGCCGCTCACACCAGGTGTTCTGATTTAGGTTGGGAGAGATGCCGCCATTCACGTGTGGGACACTCAGGCACTCAAATGTTTGTCGCTGCTAAGAGGCCAACACCAAAGAGGCGTCTGTGCCCTTGATTTTTCAGGTAAGCAGCTATCCACTCTGCCAACTAGGGTCAGATGGATCCATCAGTTTGGGTTGCTGTCCATTTCTATTTTTCTCTCCAATATTAGTATTGCCACATTTCCTTATCAGTTTCCAAATAAATAGGTTCAGTTCCCACATTGGAGCAGGTCATGAGTGCGTAAACCTTAAAGCGGGTTCTTATGTCACTGTTCTTTCCCTTTCTTCATAACAGTATTTATCAATAAGGCTAGCAACAGTGGAATTTACAGAGGGATGTTCCTAATGGATGCTGTGTACAAACCATCCTTAATATGCCTTATATTGTATCAGACTTTAAGCTGGCAGGCCAGGACTGCTTCTCTTTTAATTTTTGTAGGGTGCCTAGTTGTGGGGGTTATGTGTTGTATGAAAAATAAATAGCACTCCTAAAAAATACTATCTGTTTCACACTGTTATTGATGTGTTGCGCTTGTTGCAAGTTTCTCCCAAAATATAGTTTTTGTTCCCTAGAGAATGTATTTTGACTGCCGGGGAAATATTTCATTTGAGAGCAAATCCCATTAGCAACAGCTTCTCCATGTGGTGCTGTGCCGCTAGATATTTTGTAAGTTTCGTGGGAGATTATACCCTTGCCTGAATCTGCTTGGCAACTGCTGATCTGATTCACAGTAGCTACCTCCTAAGTCTGCTTTCCCTACTGATGAGTTCAGTAAGCCAGTGGAGCACATGCCATGATAGCCTTCCCCCCTTTGCTTGCAAGCCACATGTTCTGATGGCCAGGAACCACCACCGCAGCCTGGATTGACAGTGTCAACAGTTTGGCAGAATTAGGCTACCTTTTGATTTATGCCGCTGTTGGGTTGGAGGTTCTCCTGCCACTGAACACGGTTGAAGCTAAGCAGATGTGGGTGCTGCCGGTGGCTAGAGAGTCTGCACTATGCTCTTATGTGCTTTCCTTGAAAGAGAGTACCGGCATACCTCATAGATATTGTGGGTTCGGTTCCAGACCATTGCAATAAAGCTAATACAGTGGATGCTTGGGTTGTGAACGTGATCTGTGCGGGATGCACGTTCGCAACCTGCGGCTTTCGCAACCCGCAGCGCTGTGTCTGCGCATGCGCGGGTTGCAATTCGGCACTTCTACGCATGTGCAGCCGCCGAAACCCGGAAGTAACCTGTTCCGGTACTTCCGGGTTTCGGCGGGTCCGTAACTTGAAAAAACGCAACCCGAAGCGTCTGTAACCCAAGGTATGACTGTACAGTGGTACCTCAGGTTACAGACGCTTCAGGTTACAGACGGACCTCCGGAACGAATTAAGTTCTTTACCTGAGGTACCAGTGTGGTGTAGTGGTTGAGAGCGGTAGTCTTGTAATCTGGGGAACCGGGTTCGCGTCTCCGCTCCTCCACATGCAGCTGCTGGGTGACCTTGGGCCAGTCACACTTCCTTGAAGTCTCTCAGCCCCACTCACCTCACAGAGTGTTTGTTGTGGGGGAGCAAGGGAAAGGAGAATGTTAGCCGCTTTGAGACTCCTTAAAGGGAGTGAAAGGCGGGATATCAAATCCAAACTCTTCTTCTTCTTCTTCTTCTTCTTTGTATTGCAATAACACGAGTCACACAATTTTAGGGGTTTCCCAGTGCATAAAAACTAGGGGTCAGGAAACTTTTTCAAGGGACTGGTCCACTGTCCCTCAGACTTTGTGGGGGGCTGGACTATATTTTTTGGGGAGAAAGAGAACGAATTCCAATGCCCCACAAATAACCCAGAGATGCATTTTAAATAAAAGGACACATTCTACACATGTAAAAACACACTGATTCCCAGACCATCTGTGGGCCAGATTGAGAAGGCTATTGGGCCGGATCTGGCCCTCAGGCCTTAGTTTGCCTACCCATGATATAAACGTTACATTTATATTATAGTGTAGTCTCGTGAGCTGCAGGCACAGGAGAGGGTAAACCTGGCTCCAGCCAAACCAGCTGCACTCCCAGGACCAGAAGGGGGGGGGGCTTCCTTCCCCTGGAAGCGCCTAGGCTTGTTGCAGCTGCAGCTGCATCTTTATAAGGCGCAATATCTGTGAAGCGCAGTGCAATAAAATGAGGTGTGCCTTAGTAGTGGGCCTTATCGTTCCTGTGAAAGAAGGAAATGGTGTTTCTGTCATGTATTCTACTCAGCGTTGATCCAGAGCAGAACTCCAACGTATACCGTATTTTTCGCCCTATAGGACGCACATTTTCCCCTCCAAAAATGAAGGGGAAATGTGTATGCGTCCTATGGAGCGAATGTAGGCTTTCGCTGAAGCCTGGAGAGCGAGAGGGGTCGGTGCGCACCGACCCCTCTCGCTCTCCAGGCTTCAGGAAGCTGTGCGCAACCCTCGGGAGACCGGCTCTGAGGGTTGCGCAGAGCTGCCTGCAGTTCCGGGCTCAGCGCAGCTCTGCACAGCCATTGGGAGCGGGGCGCGAAGTCCCGCCCGGCTCCCGGTGGCTGCGCAGAGCTGCCTGCAGTCCCGGGCTCAGCGCCCGAGGGGGAAATAAATTTTTTTTTCTTTATTTCCCCCCCAAAAAACTAGGTGCGTCCTATGAGCCGGTGCGTCCTATGGCGCGCAAAATACGGTAATTAGCAGAGTGAAAACTTAAACACGTTGCAAGATTCCCAAAAAATAGACCAGAGGCAATTGTATTTCATCCAGCAGAGCTTTACTGCTACTGAAGGCAAGTGAGCATCATGGTCACAAATCCAATACATTCAGGATTTGAACTGTCCATAAGAAATCCAGTTGCAGCAGACTTAACTTAAACATACAACAACTCATAAAAAGTCTAAACTTTAACACTATATGCAGAACACCACACCAGAAGGAAGAGAGATAGAAAAGAGTAAAACCCAGGCTCCTTCTGGCCTTATTATTATAGTTGGCATGACCTTGAAAGAGATAAGAGAACCAGCTTAAGCCAGTTGTACTCAGCTTCTCTGAATGAATAACCCAAACATCAGGAACCTTCTGCTTGTTTCTTTCACACAGAGCAGCTTCCAGAACCCTCTTGAATTAATCAGAATAGGAAAGATTTCTACACATCAGATCAATACTTTCTGTACTAAGAAATGCAAACTGACAATTTCTCCTTATTTTAATTTGCCTCTTGATACTTTTCTCAGTAACTTCTGGTGATATTGGGGAGAGGGGTGGCAGAGAGCTAGATAGTGATGTAATAAGCTACGAAAAAGTTTAGGAACCTGTGTTACCGGAAAAATCCGAGGGCTCCCTTGGACAAAAAGTAAAGACACCAACCAGAGTAAATTGGAGCAAATCAGCAGCCTGTAGGCTTGGCCTTTATTGAACTGTTGCAGCAGGGTGTTCCCCTCACTTGCAGGAGAGAGGAAAGACACAGAAAATGGTGTGCAAGACCTTATAAAAACTTTTGAAATTCCCCTCCTCTAGGTCAAGCCCACCCCCAGAAACATCATGCATACATTACAGAAAGGAGGGGTTGAGGGAGGAGTTGTGGTGGTAACCTGAGTGTCCTGTCACCTGGCTGGTTCCCTTCTACCCCTCCCCATGAGTCATTTTCTGAAGACAAAAGGTAGTCGCAGTTTCCTGCCCCCTGAGGGAAGATCTGATCATTGTCCTTTGTTCCAGTCTGTGCTGAATCCATTCCCATATGCAAGTTCTTTGTGATCTTCATTGTTTTCTGTCTGGAATCATCAGGGTTGGCATAGCAACTGGACAGGGCTCCTGTGGATGTGCTGGTATGGTGAAGGGATTATGGCGTCCTGTATCAAACCTTCCCCATTTTGTAGTCTTTCCTTCATGGAGTAAAATAAAAGTGGAACAGTGCAAATCCGATGTATGGTTGATTTTCTATGAATTTATAACAGAAGTGTAGTGTATGTAGTGTGTGAGTGTGAGTGTGTGTGAAGTTTGTACAAACTGAATGATGGGGGGTGGTTTTCTGCTACACCTGATAGGTTGACCTGTACACGCTGTGACTGACATGCTACAGTTAGCAGAAGATTTGCTCCTGTACCCCCAGTGAAAAACTGTGTTTATTGCAAAGCATCCAGCTGCATTGCTATTAGTACCTCTACTTTAAATTTGCAATAAATAAATGCAGCACTTGTCAGATTTCTGTTAAGGGTTTCTCACCTCTGATGTTGTGAGTTGCTTTTATGCAGCTGATGGAAAATGTCTGGCGTCTATTGGGTTAGATGACAATCATACCATCGTACTCTGGGACTGGAAAAAAGGAGAAAAGATGGCAGCAACCAGGTAAGAACGTTGTCACGCAGGCATGCTCTCTAACAGCTTGAGTTGCATGCATATATTTTTTTCAGGTCCAAGTTTTAGGATGCTGTTTTAAGAGATCAAAATTCCACCTTCCTCCCATACCTTAAACCTGTATGTTTAGACAAGACAAGAGAGAGAGAGGGAAATTGTGATTTTCATCAATGCCCCACCTTCTCACATGCCAGATTTCTATGCATTGATTAGAGCAGAGCTTTCCAAACTGTGTGTCGTGACATGTTAGTGTGTCGGCTGCAGTGTGCAAGTGGCACACGAATGCTACCCATGCTCCTCATGGGGCTGGAAAGAGGTTAGTTTAACGTCTGGTTTGCTAGTAAAACTGAATTACAGTGGTGCCTCGCAAGACGAAAAGAATCCGTTCTGCGAGTCTCTTCGTCTTGCGTTTTTTTTCGTCTTGCGAAGCAAGCCCATTAGCGGCTTAGCGGCTTAGCGCTATTAGCGGCTTAGCGGATCAGCTATTAAGCAGCTTAGTGGCTTAGCGGATCAGCTGATAAGCGGCTTAGCGGCTTGGGGAAAAGGGGGGGGGAGGAAAAAAACCCCGCAGGAACTCGCAAAACATTTTCGTCTTGCGAAGCAAGCCCATAGAAAATTCATTTTGCGAAGCACCTCCAAAACGGAAAACCCTTTCGTCTAGCGGGTTTTCCGTCTTGCGAGGCATTCGTCTTGCGGGGCACCACTGTACTGTGTTGCGTAATGATGCATGCCTAAAAAATGTGAGACCAACATGAAAAGTTGTGTGATTGGTGCACTTCATGGCCCTGTTCACACCAACAAAATATGTAGACTCAATTCATGGAGGGGTATTTAATCTTGAATGACATATTGATCTTTTTACCGATCGACACCTGCATGTTCACCAGTATTCCACCTGTGTTGTTCATTCCAGATGTTGTTGCTTTGTCCTAACTAGCAAAGGAGGTGCCATATTTTTCGCTCTATAAGACGCACCAGACCACTAGTTTTTGGAGGAGGAAAACAAGAAAAAAAAATATTCTGAATCTCAGAAGCCAGAACAGCAAGAGGGATCGCTGCACAGTGAAAGGAGCAATCCCTCTTGCTGTTCTGGCTTCTGGGATAGCTGTGCAGCCTGCATTCGCGCCATAAGGCGCACACACATTTCCCCTTACTTTTTAGGAGGGAAAAAGTGAGTCTTATAGAGCAAAAAATACAGTACATCTTGTTGTTTTGTTTTGCTGTATTTCCCAACATTAATAATGGTAATAACATTTCCAGCCTCCTCCTTCTTCTTCTTCTTCTTCTTCTTCTTCTTCTTCTTCTTCTTCTTCTTCTTCTTCTTCTTCTTCTTCTTCTTCTTCTTATACCTGGGGGTCTCAGGGCGGTTCACAGAATAAAATCAAGATATAAAACCGCAAAATACATAATAAAAATAAAAACAACAACCCAGTTACCCCCTTATAGCTTACATTCTTGGTCCCTGCCCCCCCTTCTTGCGTAAGTTTGTGATGAACAATATAGGTCTTTGCCTATATTAATTGTATACAGAATAATTGTAAGTTGATTGTTGGACCTATCTCTCTCAACCCTGACAAGGGGGAGTTGGGTGAAATGGGGGGGGGGGTGTCATTATGTGAATGGAGGAAACAACTTAAATTCCACCTGTTCTGCCAAAGCAAAATGTTGGTTTGTGCTCTTCTGTGCCTTTATTCTGCAGTGTTTGCAACAAATGACTTCTAGCTGCCCTCTTGCTGTGGACAGCAGTGTGGTTGGAGGGGAGATAGTTTCTCCACCTGAACCTCCCTTGCAGTTTTAGTGGTATAATATAAATAGATTTTCAAGTCTGATAATGTCAGACAACCTCTCCTGGTCCCACTCCCATCTTCCCCATCTCAAATTGGAATACATATTTTTAAATTTTCCATTTGTTGCCTAGGAGTTTATCTGTTAACCTCGCAAGGGCTAAGAAGCTTTTGTGATTGCCTGAACGCTCGAAGTATTCAGGAACAGTTTGGTCACTTATCTAATTGGTTCTCTAATGGACGTTCTCATTTCCACTACTAAATAGAAGCTTCCCTTTTTATAAAATAAGGACTGCGCCCAGGCAAATCATGGATCTCAATTATTTCTTTCAATGCAGTACACTTGCTTTGTCTATTATTAAGCAGTAGTTTTTTTTTTATCTCAGTATAAAGTATTTGGCTGAAATCTTGCATACAGTTGAACTGTGTTACATGCTGGTTCAAAACACCCCAAAACACCTGAGCTTGAGTCTGTGCCCTCCAACCAACAGTGAGGGCTGGGTGGGTTTTTGAAACGCACCCCCCCCCCCCCCGTTGATAATGGACAAGACATCAGAGTTCATTCAAATGGCAGAGCGTTGACATCCCATTCGGTTAATCTGCTGCATCAATGTGTCTTCTGCAAAGTTAGAATCCCCTTTGAATTTAAGTTTAGTTTTTGAGCCCATACTTTAAAAGCACCTCCAGGGACCATGCAGAACCCAGAGGTGGCAAATGCTCTTAATTTTTTTACAATGAAAGCTACATTTCTCATGCATGAGCTGCCATATCCCTTTTCAAAGATGGAAAGGCAGAGCCTTTCAGCTCTTCTTCTCCCTGTACAACTACCAGCCTAATAACTTCTTGCAAATATTCTAGCAATATTGTGATGATTTAAAACTTGGTGAGGCGAATCCCAGGACCCACTGAAATAACTAACATGAATTAATCAAAATCTATATTTCATGCCTTATTTCTGTTGGCTTTAACTGTTCTTTGAAATATTGTGTTAATTTTTGCCCTTCTAATTATCCATCTAATGTGCTGCAATTACTTATCACGGATCTTCCAGTCCTCCTTCTGAGACTGCTTAAATATTAATAGCAACTTGCTTATCGCCTAGTGGTTTAAATGGTGCTCTTTATAGCTCTCTTAATTAATTTGACCTGTGTCCCCTTTCGCTCTGTTATCTTGAATACATTGAAGCACAGCTGTGTGGTGTGTTTTTTTACCCCCTTATGAATTACTTTGCCAACCATTTCCTGAAAAACTCTCTCCATATGAAATAGAGTCTGCTCAAAATGGGGAAGATTTGCTGAATAAGAATAATGTAGCATTGTTTCATTTGGTCAGATTCAGTTACTTTCCTGTTAGACTGATATACAGGTGACATCCATAATAGTCTGGAGCAGCCTTTCTCAACCTGTGGGTCCCCAGATGTTGTTGAACTACAACTCCCATCACCCCTAGCTAGCAAGGCCAGAGCTCAGGGGTGATGGGAGTTGTAGTCCAACAACATCTGGGGACCCACAGGTTGAGAACCACTGGACTCTGAAGGCTGAGTATTGCCATGATATTTTGTAGCTGTCACCTCTCAGCCTTTTGGATAAGATCAAGTGTAGCATCTTGTAGCCACTAATGGACTTAAGCGTAACTGCTGCCTCCTATGTTGTTTTTGCTGAGTTGTGACCTCTCAGGGGCACAAGTCTGGGCAGTGTTTATGGAGATCCTGAGCCGCCCAGATGACAAAATCCTCCCCCTGGTCTTTCTGATGTGGTCCAAAGGAAAGCAGAGCAATAGATTTGACACCATATTGGCTGCAGGAGTTGCCAGAAGGAGGTGTACAAGGAGCCATCCAGCAGTGGCGTAGCGTGGGTTGTCAGCACCCGGGGCAAGGCAAGTAATTTGCGCCCCCTAACCCGGGGCAAGGCAAGTAATTTGCGCCCCCCCCACTGCACTGTCCCTCCCCCAGATAGTCCCTCGCTCTCTCTCCGCACCGCACCGCACGCCTGGCACCCTCCCCTCCACAGTGGGTGGCGACCCGGCGGCTCAGCTCGGATTCACACAGCCAGCACTGCAGTGAGAGAGAGTGAGTGAGCCAGGTAGGGGCAGAGAGCTGCGAGTGCGAGCGTGCCCCCCCAGATGTTGTGGCCGGTGCGGCCGGCCCCCCCTGCACCCCCCACGCTACGCTGCTGCCATCCAGAGAGGAATATGTGTAGGGTTTTACTCCTTAGCATCTTCTTCTCCTGAAGATAGCCCTCAAGTTTGGGATCAGAGTTTTCCTTCTCCATGGAAGGTTTTCTTTTCCTCAAGAAATTGTTGTGAATAATGCTGAAACAACTTCCTTTAGTGTCTGCCTACTAAACTAAGGATCCATACAGTACAACTCCAATAAATGTCCCCATTCCTGTTGATTCTGTTCCTGTTCATTCACACTATTATTTCTATGATTTGGGGTGGGTATGCTATTATCTCATGAAACAGTGAATACATAATTGACCAGAGCCACAATGAGCTTCACTGAGCTCTGCTAACCTGTCAGTTTAAAATACTGATACAGTGGTACCTCAGATTATAGACGCTTCAGGTTACAGACTCCACTAACCCAGAAATAGTACCTCGGGTTAAGAACTTTACTTCAGGATGAGAAGAGAAATCGTGTGATGGCAGCAAGAGGCCCCATTAGCTAAAGTGGTGCTTCAGGTTAAGAACAATTTCAGGTTAAGAACGGACCTCCAGAACAAATTAATTTCTTAACCCGAGGTACCACTGTACTTTTTTGCCAGTTACCTTCACAAAGGATGGGAACAAAGAGAGAGCTTTAACTGTGACTGAAGCCGTTATGGATAACTCCAGTTTGTTCCCTGTTCCCTTTTGTTCATTTAAATTAAAACACTTCTATAGTGTCTTTTGTGTGTGTGGTTTTTTTTTAAAATCCAGAATTTGCAAAAATATCAAAACATAGTCAATAAAATTGGCATTACAACAAAAGTACAGAAACCAGGAAAGTTTTACAAAGGCTGGATATCAATAACCAGAAATTCTTGGCCAAACATGTATGTTTTTAGCAAAGCGTGTTCTCCTTCATGGAGAGCACGTGTTGCGGTGGGGTCTGCTGAGCCACCCCTCTGTTACCAGGCAGGGTCTCTAAAGATGGCCTGGGGCAGTGATTGGTTCACTGGGTTGCTGGGGTAAAAGTTATGTTGCAATTTTGGTGGGAGGGGTAAAATGTTTAAATACTCTGCACACAGCCTGGAGCTTTCTCTTTGCTGCGTGCAATGGATCACCCGCCCACCCGCCCTTGAGTAAGGGGTTGTTGCATTGACCTTGCTATGCCTGTCATGGGGTCGTCTGCCGTTGGGGCAGGGGCCTGGTAGGAATTTTGTCCATCTGGCTGATTGGCTGGGCCATTTGGTTTTTGTCTACTGCGTAGCAAATCGTCACAACTTGTAAGGTTGCGGTTAGGCATTGGTTCTAAATTGGTGGAGGAGGGGTTAGGATAGGCTGTGCCTGCCCCTCCATGGTTGCTGCGGAAAGGGAATTCCATTAAAGGAATCCTGGGGCTTGCCATCTTTTCGTCCAATCCCTGGAATGGGACTAGGGCCGGCAAGCCTTCGGGGAGCATGCGGGTGAGAATTGAGGGTCTGTGACTCAGCTCCATTTCTCCCCGACTTGCTTTCCCCCGCACTGTCTTTCGGTGTTGCCCGGAAGTCAGTTCTGTCCCCAGGCGGGGGGACAGATAGTCTTAACCAATGCCTAAACAACCACTCACGGTTTTGTATTTAAATAAAGTTGTGGCCAAAATTATGCCAAAAACCTTAAACAAAAATTAAGTGTGCGTTGTGAGTTATTTGGGGGGTGGCTTGGGGACCTCGACATGCAAGTCTTGAAAACACACTGCAACTGGCAGTTTTCCATGGACTAAAGGTAATTTAGCAGTTTAAGAGAATTAACAGGACTGGAGGAATTCTAAGAGGAGTGAAACTTACCAATATATTTTGATATGAATCCTGTAGAGTAGGCTTCCTCAACCTCGGCCCTCCAGATGTTTTGAGACTACAATTCCCATCATCCCTGACCACTGGTCCTGCTAGCTAGGGAGCATGGGAGTTGTAGGCCAAAAACATCTGGAGGGCTGAGGCTGAGGAAGCCTGCTGTAGAGTAACGCTTGTTTTTGGCGGACATCTGCTTACTTCCTGCACTTGCTGCATGAACCGGATTCAGCAATATTTAATATGTCATGGATCATATTGATCATATTGAGATGGATCTGTCTTCACTCTGCAGGCTGTGCTAACTTCTCAGAGGATGTTAGAACTCCATTCAGTCATAGCAGATAAAACCAAAATGGCTTGTCAGAGGGACTTAATTCAGACTTTTCCAGACTCTGACCTCGCTTCCAGATGACCTGTTTTTTGACTATTCATCCTGATTCATTGCAAAAAGTTCGCAGGGAGTTTGTGTGACATCTGCTGTTTTTGAGCGTTCATTCTGATCTATGCAACTTTGCATCAAGTGATTGGTATTCCATATGTTCCCCATTGCCTTCCTTGCTGCAAAAAAATTGAGGAGGGGGGAAGCAGGTTAGTTGCATAAGAGCACCAAAATAGTGCAAATTTCAAGCCCCTTAAGACTACAAGAACCATTTTCATATACCGTATGAGTTTTAAATCTTTCTGTTTGGATCGGCAATAATAGGGATGTAAACCTACAGCAACCAGAATGTATACTAAATTTCTCTTCAATGTCTGTCTTGCAGTGGCAAGTACACCTGTTCAGTTGTGTCCTTTTGTTGTAAAACAGGTCTGCTGCTGTCACAACTCATTAGATTTGAAGGCTTGCTTATAGATCAATAAATCCCTATTCAACTCATCTTTCTAATTTCTAAAAGTATATCCCAAAGCAGTGCCTTCTTTTGCATGCATTTTTTTTTAAAAACCCACACACATCTCACAATGCACCAGAATCTTTAAATAAAAAATAAATGGCTAGACAACTCAAGTATTCTTTACTCTTTAATTCATTCCAGAGGCCATAAAGACAAGATATTTGTAGTGAAATGCAACCCCCACCATGCTGATAAACTGGTAACCGTTGGAATGAAACACCTGAAATTCTGGCAGCAAGCAGGTATTGTGTTGCATTAAGAATGTTTAATGGTTATTGTATTTGTTTAGAAACAAATAAAAATTAGTTTAAAAAGAAAAGAATGTAAGATATTTCTTCCCCTTGGGCCATTCCATGCTGTTCACAAGTCTGAGCCTTTCTCTTGACCTACCTCTGCTGGAAGTCATTCCTTTAGTCACACCCGGGGTGTGAGCTGGTGTGCCCCTACACAACAGGTGCCCAGTTAAGTTCCTCTGATAGCCAAAGCAGTTTTTCAAACCACCACACTCAAGGGTTGTTGGCACTTGTGTGAATTGGTGTCAACAGTGTGCAGGGCTCTCAGTTTTGTCAACTAAGGAGTATCTGAAAGTACAGTGGTACCACGGGTTACATACGCTTCAGCTTACAGACTCCGCCAACCCAGAAATAGTACCTCGGGTTAAGAACTTTGCTTCAGGATGAGAACAGAAATCGCGTGGCAGTGGGAGGCCCCATTAGCTAAAGTGGTACCTCAGGTTAAGAACCGTTTCAGGTTAAGAACGGACTTCCAGAACGAATTAATTTCTTAATGTTAGTTTCTGTTATCACTGAACAGCTGCATGGAGTCACAGGACTCTGTTTACATTCCAGAGACCTTCAAGTCTCGCGGGAAAGGGAGACGGGATGTGATGTTAGTGGTTTCCTGTTTCCTTTGTTCCTTTGTTTCAGTTGCTCTCTGCTTTCATAGAGAGAGGATGTCTTTTCTGTTCTGCATAGTTTAGAAATAAAACTCTTTACAGTGGTACCTCGCAAGACGAATGCCTTGCAAGATGAAAAACTCGCAAGACGAAAGAGTTTTTTGTTTTTTGAGTTGCTTCGCAAGACGGATTTCCCTATGGGCTTGCTTCGCAAGACGAAACGTCTTGCGCCTTTTTTTTTAAACCGTCAATGCATTCCTATGGGAAACCGTCAATACACAGTGGTGCTTCGCAAGACGAAAAAATTCACAAGACGAAAAAACTCGCAGAACGAATTAATTTCGTCTTGCGAGGCACCACTGTACAATGTTGCCAAACCTCTCGTCTCTTCCCTGTGCTGGGAACCCTGCTGGATAGAATGTGCTTGAGGCCTTATCAAAGGCTCAGGTCATTAAACGCGTCGGAGGCGATTTCAAAGGCTCGGCTCGGAGGAAGATGAGGCCTTATTGGCTTGGCCGAGCGGAGTTCCGACACTTAACCCGAGGTACCACTGTACCTTCATAGAGCGTAACAGGGCAGGAGCCATCATTAGGCCATTCATCTCTCTCTCACACACACATGCAGACACATACACAATTATAATAATGTGTGTTGCTCTGTCATCACAATTCAGGTGGTGGTTTCACCTCCAAGCGTGGCATCTTTGGAAACATCGGGAAGCAGGAAACCATGATGAGTGTTTCGTACGGACGAATAGAGGACCTTGTTTTCTCTGGATCTGCCACAGGAGACATTTACATCTGGAAAGATATTTTGCTGCTTAAGACGGTGAAAGCTCACGATGGGCCTGTGTTTGCCATGCATGCCTTAGATAAGGTATGTATGCCTTGCGTCACCACCAGATATTCTTTGTTTGGCTTCGGAATTTCGAAACCAGAGCCACATGCCTATCTCATTTCATATACCTATCTCTTTTCAAGCTCACCCCATGCACACACAAAAAGACACAATTTCACTTTGGGGTTTGGATTCCCAGGAATCATTTGCTGCACCCTACACCAGTGATGCCAATAGGAATTTCTTGGCTGAATCAGATCAAAGATCTATCAAGCCTTCTTTACAGTAGGACAGTTGGAAGATAGGTAGGATGTTTCTCCCTCAGCACCTAGAACTCAGTTACACCGCTTCTGAGCATGGACACTGGCTGAGATCCTAACTTCACTTATGTTGGGTTGAAATAAACGACAGACGAGTGACAAGTGTCATACGGCAGGCATCTCTCGAGCATGTCTCAGAGAGTCCCTTTTATTGAATATTACAGCATTGCCACGTATGTGCTTGTTGCTGGTTGGTTAACACAAAGACAATGCAAGGGTTGCATATAAGCATTAATCATCAATAGATTAAAGGTTGGGAAAGGAACACAGAGTTGGACAGGTATGAAAACCTCCCTATTAAACTACTAGTGATTGATAAACTCCTTATTAAACTATTACTAATGATTGATATAGCAAAACTTAAAAGGGCATAACCATCGCATTCATAGATGTGGTCAACCATGCATTAAGAACAGGTCAGGGTACGATGTTTCATGAACTCAATATGAACCGAACATTCCAGGGTGGGTGAGGACGGAATGCTTCAGCTCAGAGCGATTTGTCGAACTCATGTGCAGAAGCAAAACCTCCCATCATCTCCCCCTTTCCTTTCTTTTCTTTTTCTTTCCGCGAGATGTTGCTATGTGATTTCAGGGTGAATGGGACAAGAATACTTCGGGATACGTAGTTTGCCAGCGCATGCCCGAAGTAAATCTGCCCACATCTCCCCTATTATTTACTGTTGGTGCTGCCACTTCGCAAAGTAGGCAGCAATGATTTTATTAGGTGGCTGAGGAGGAGAAAGAAATGAAGACCAAAGAGGCATGAGACCAGGAATGCATAGAATGAAACAACATAGCAAAATTAATATACACATTATGACAATAGCATATTGAAAAAGATTACGAAGCCATCACACTTACCTGGGAGTCCCTTTCTTTACCTAGCTGATTTTCACTGGTCTTCAGTGATTGTCAAAACATAACAATTCTGAAAATTCTACCTCAGAAGCCTTAGACTTCAGTTTCCAATATAAATCCAACTTCCAAGGCCACTCGGTTGCTTTTTCCCAGTGTCACTGGGATTCACCTGTGCCACAGTTTCTCTCACATATCATTTAAAGGTAAAGGGACCCCTGACCATTAGGTCCAGTCGTGGACGACTCTGGGGTTGCGGCGCTCATCTCGCTTTATTGGCCGAGGGAACCGGAGTACAGCTTCCGGGTCATGTGGCCAGCATGACTAAGCTGCTTCTGGTGAACCAGAGCAGCGCACGGAAATGCTGTTTACCTTCCCGCCAGAGCAGTACCTATTTATCTACTTGCCCTTTGACTACTAGGTTGGCAGGAGCTGGGACTGAGCAATGGGAGCTCACCCCGTCGTGGAGATTCGAACCACCGACCTTCTGATCGGCAAGTCCTAGGCTCTTGCCGCTTGCAGCACCACCCGCGTCCCATCACATATCATTTAGAGAGCTACTAATACAATTTTATGAGGTTTGCAATCTTTGAACCGGCAAGCCGATTGCTATTATTTTGGATTATCTGACTTGAAGAATTCTGTGAAAGTTTTAATGCGCCATGGTCAAAGGGATGGAAAACTGGGAAGGGGAGTACCCTGTTAACAGCATCTCTGCTTATCAAGTTCTAGCTTTTAAAAAAGAAGAACATAAGTGCCTGTCTTATACCACGCCACATAATTAAAATATACTTGAGTGTTGATTTCATGCTCTTTATTTCAGCTCATGGTAAACGGTGAGTGATCCCCAAAAAAAACCTCTGGCTATATATACATTATTTACACAATGGGTCCCGCGTGATTGGCTGATTCAGCTTCCCTCCTGGAGCCTGATTGGACTGCTCCTGCAGGCCAATCCGGTTGCTGATTCACTTCCTCCTGGAGCTGGATTGGGCGGCTCCTGCAGATCAATCAGGTTGCTGCCTTCTAGGATCCTACCTGCCTATTGTTCTAGGATCCAAGCTTAGTACAATAGTGTAACCCACTATTGTCTACACTGTGGCCCTCTGGGGTCTCAGACTGAGATTTCTCTTGCCCACCTGGTCCTTTTAACTGGAGAAGCCAGGGGTTGAACCTAAGTCTATTTGCATGCTATGCACGTGCTGTATCACAAAGTGCCTTTGGAAATCAGATGGGCTTACTGGAGCTAGTTGGTCTCAACTAGGGCCAGGGCCTTTTCAGTACTGGCCCCGACTTGGTGGAACGCTATGTCACAAGAGACTAGGGGCCTGCGGGACTTGACATCTTTCTGCAGGGCCTGCAAGACAGAGCTGTTCCGCCTGGCCTTTGGTTTGGACTCAGTCCGACCCTTATTTCCCCCCCCCCCCCTTATGGTCTTGATATATCAGCTACTTTTAAAATGAGGCTGCATTTAAATTGCATTTTAACCTGTATTTTAAATTGGTTTTTTCCCCCTATCATGTTTTTTTACTGTGATTTTATTGGTGTTAACTGCCCTGAGCCCAGCTCTGGCCAGGGAGGGCAGGGTATAAATTATTATTATTATTATTATTATTATTATTATTATTATTATATTTACTTTTGTGCAGGGCTTTGTGACAGGTGGGAAGGATGGCGTGGTGGCACTTTGGGATGACACGTTTGAGAGGTGCTTGAAGACATACGCCATTAAAAGAGCAGCATTGTCACCTGGCTCCAAAGGTATAACCTCATACGTGAGTTTGGTGAGAGACGCCTTCCTGCAGAAATCCCTCCCCAAAGTCTAGGCAAATTGGGAAAAACCTAGGCAGTCTGCTTAAGCATCTTCCAGAGCCGCCATCAGCTCTGTATTGTTCTGCAAGTAGGGATCAGGGAGCAATTCCATTTAATGATTAACAACAACAACAACAACAATAATAATAATAATAAATTTTATTTATATCCCGCCCTTCCCAGCCGAAGCCGGGCTCAGGGCGGCTAACAACAATAAAACAGTACAGAAGTACAGCACAAACAACACTCTAAAATCATTCATTATAAAATTAATTAATTTAAGCCACTGGCAACCATTGGGCCAGAGCTCCGCGAAGATTGCCGAAGGAGGGAGTCAGGCTGTGCCCTGGCCAAAGGCCTGGTGGAACAGCTCTGTCTTGCAGGCCCTGCGGAAAGATGTCAAGTCCTGCAGGGCCCTGGTCTCTTGTGACAGAGTGTTCCACCAGATCGGGGCCACGGCCGAAAAAGCCCTGGCTCTAGTTGAGGCCAGCCTAACTTCTCTGTGGCCTGGGACCTTCAAGATGTTTTTATTTGAAGACCGTAAGTTTCTCTGTGGGGCATACCAGGGGAGGCGGTCCCGTAGGTACGAGGGTCCTAATCAGCCTAATTTGCACATCCCAAAACAATATGTGAACCGAAGCACATAATGATGATGAGGATGATGATAATGGTAAATAAATAAATTTTATTTGTATCCCGCCCTCCCAGCCAAAGCCAGCCTCAGAGTGGATAACATCATATAAATAAGCGATATGCATAATACAAGTGATCAATCAATTAAGATACATCCCACAATTAATTCCAACAATTAAAATTAAAACTGGACAAGTGGCAGTCTTCAGGTTAAAATTGGAAGCGGTTAATACTCGCCAAGACCAACTGTTTCCACTGATATTATAAGGACCTATGAGCAGGCTGAGAACCTCCTTCGTGCTTGTTCTTACAGAAAGAGAAAACGAGTCGGGCTGAACCCTGACCAAATGCACAGTCATCCTTCAAAAAATCTGCACTCTTCTGAACGTTCCTTCCCTCTAATTTAATCTCCAGGGTTGCTGTTGGAAGATAACCCGTCCATCCGTGCCATCACCTTAGGACATGGGCATATACTGGTGGGAACAAAAAACGGGGAGATTCTTGAAATTGATAAAAGCGGCCCCATGACTCTGCTTGTGCAGGTACTATGACTTCCAGCATTTCTACACTTGCTTACTTTCACGTGATCTTTACTTTGGATTGCTAATTAATCTCCACCTACCTCACTCTCTTTTCCTTTACAGTCAGATTGCTTTGGCTCTTGGTGTGCAGATCAGTTTGTTTTCAGAGTTCATAAGTTGCAAAGTAAAATGTTTCTCAAACACCAACTCTTTTGGTGTTGCATGTGTTGATGGATGCTCAGGTTTTAATCGCAAGAAAATATCAGAAATATATGGTACCAGCAATAGACTTTAGGAAGAGGAAAAAATGGGAGAAGAATGATTATGAATAAAATAGCAAGCTTCGTGCACTTTTGAATGGGTGGGGTTTTGTGATTTTGATAAAAAGGATGGTTGCCTTTTTTGTTGCATTTGGAATCAATATGAAACAAATGAGACAGTAAATATGAACGCATCTAGTATGGTTTAAATCAACTAGATTAATATTGTTTATTATAGAACTGGAAAATCAACTATAATAAGCAAGGCAAAACAAAAACAAAAGCAACCCATCAGAATACACAGTTGGTTTTGTGCTTCTCAAGTAGGAATGTGGGGAGAAATTCAATTCACCACACTTAAAACCGAACTTACTTAATTTTCACTTTCCAAAACTCCTGGAATGCATTCTGTTTGAAAACCAAGCTACCACTGTATAGAGAACACTCTAGGGTGTGGCAGAGCACTTTCTGACCATGTGGCTAGGTTCAGGCAGAAATGTCCTAAATGGTTTATGAAATCACAGGTGAGAAAGGAGGAGAATAAATGGGAATTACAGGGACCCTAATCCTAGCTTGGAATTGAAGCATAAATGTACATGATTTTCTTTTGTAAACCACTCTTTTTCTGTATAAACAGGGGCATATGGAAGGGGAGGTCTGGGGTCTGGCAGCGCATCCCCTCTTACCTATCTGTGCAACAGTGAGTGATGATAAAACTCTGAGGATCTGGGAACTTTCCTCTCAACACCGTATGCTGGCTGTGAGAAAGCTTAAGAAAGGTAACCTTCCTTTAGTCCTATATATGCTATCAATACAGCACCTTTTTACTATCCTCCTTTGGGTCAGAGCCTACACCACACCCAGCCTTGCACCCCGCACCTGGAGCTGCTGCTTTTAGAAACTGCTCAGTTTTACAACTGTTCGCATGCATAGCCCTACCTAGCAGTGGCGTAGCGTGGGGGGTGCAGGGGGGGCCGGCCGCACCGGGCGCAACATGGGGGGGGCGCTCGCACTCGCAGCTCTCTGCCCCTACCTGGCTCACTCACTCTAGGGGGCGCAAATTACTTGCCTTGCCCCGGGTGCTGTCAACCCACGCTACACCACTGCTACCTAGAGTTGTCAGGGATTGAACCCTGGGACCCTTTGCATGGAAAACAAATGCTATCCCACTGAGCTGCAGCCCTTCCCCTAAGACACTGGCTAATTCTGAGATGCTGATTATTCTGCATTGACTGCTGCCCCAAACAGAAACTCTCTCTAAATGTCTTTCTTCCAGGAGGACGGTGCTGTGCCTTCTCCCCCGATGGGAAAGCCTTGGCTGTTGGGTTGAACGACGGGAGTTTTCTGGTAGTGAATGCCGATACCGTAGAAGATATGCTTTCCTTCCATCACAGAAAGGAAATGATCTCTGACATCAAATTTTCCCGAGGTGCACAAGAAATAACTTCTTAATGAAAGGATTTTACTGTGCATTGTTACAAAATACCGAGTTTAGCCAATTATTTTCCTCTTTGGGTTTCTATGAAAATTGGGAAAAATTGAAAACTGCACCATCCTTGTTCAAGAGAGACGTAGCAGCAGACTTGGGGGAACCCAAAGATTTGCAGAAATGCAAATAATCTTTAGGAAAAGAATCTTAATGAGAACTGACTGTGATAAAAACACTGACTGACTGGAGGCAGTGAACAGAATGGAGTGTATTAGAAAAGGGCATGACAGGCTGGAACCCTGAATGGAACACTCCATGCTGCAACATGGAGGTCCCACTTGTTCCTCCAGCAGGTAGACCACAGGCCACGTCCTATTTCTCAGACCTCTCCAGGAGTTAATTCTTCCCCTCTATGCTTCATTGTCCCCAATGTTTTCTCTGCTGTTTGTAGTGACGGGTGACATCTCAGTTCCTCCCAACTGTCAAGTTTCCTTGTAATAATACACACACACGCATAATGTTGCAAGGAAACAGCTGTCAGCATGAAGTGAAACTTGCATGTGAAAGACTCCGGTGCAGTGGGTGGGAGTGGTATATGAATTATTATTATTTACAAAGCCCTAAACGGCTTCGGTCCTGTATACCTGAAGGAGTGTCTCCACCCCCATCATCCAGCCTGGACACTGAGGTCCAGTGCCGAGGGCCTTCTGGCGGTCCCCTCCCTGTGAGAAGTGAGGTTACAGGGAACCAGGCAGAGAGCCTTCTCAGTAGTGGCACCCACCCTGTGGAACGCTCTCCCAGCAGATGTCAAGGCA
Organism: Podarcis tiliguerta; assembly: GCF_965153285.1. Classification (NCBI taxonomy): domain Eukaryota; kingdom Metazoa; phylum Chordata; class Lepidosauria; order Squamata; family Lacertidae; genus Podarcis; species Podarcis tiliguerta. The sequence goes on along the minus strand of NC_139536.1, from coordinate 11,679,658 downwards.
ATAAACAACTATTTCACTTTTAAAAGACAAATGAAGGCGGCCCTCTTTAGGGAAGTTTTTAATGTCTGATGCTGTATTGTTTTTAATATTCAGTTGGAAGCCACCCAGAGTGGCTGGGGAAACCCAGCCAGATGGGCGGGGTATAAATAATAAATTATTATTATTACAATTTATTACATTTGTATACAGCCCTTCATCCAAAGATCGCAGGATGGTTTGCAGCATAAAAATACAAAATGAAAACAAACTGAGTAGCACTGCATTACCTTTACCACGTTCTTTCCTTTTTTTTGCTACTTTTCAATTACAGTGGTATCTTGGTTCTCAAACTTAATCCATTCCAGGAGTCTGTTCGACTCCCGAAACTGTTTGACAACCAAGGTGCAGCTTCTGATTGGCTGCAGGAGCTACCTGCACTCAAGCTGCATCAGACGTTCTGCTTCCGAAAAACTTTCGCAAACCAGAACACTTCTGGGTTTGCGGGATTCGGGAGCCGATTTGTTCGGCAACTAAGCCGTTCGAGAACCAAGGTACCACTGTCTTTTATAACTCAGCAACATTCCCCCATGCTTCTGCAATGGAAATAAAAAGAAAACCACAGCGAATACCATGCCATGATTTACCTGAATATTCTTTCTTTTACAGATGCAGGGAAATACCTGGCAGTGGCTTCCCATGATAATTTTGTAGATATTTACAATGTGCTTACCAGCAAAAGAGTTGGCATCTGCAAAGGGGCATCCAGCTATGTCACGCACATTGACTGGGATTCAAGAGGTAAAAACCTTGAATATGCGTCCTAGCCTGGTCTCCAGTGAAACAGATTTCATAGTTCTTTTTCACATGCTACAAAACATGTGTCTCCTGCTCACCCAGTGATGAAACAAAAATATCCAGACAACCTCAACATTATATTACATATTTCAACATGAGCCAAATGCATTTTGACACGAGGGCCTAAAATAACATTTAAAACAAACAAAAATATGACTATTGGGTAAAACACTTCAGAAGAGGGAGGTGAAACCGTTACTTCAAATCTTCATTTTAAGCAGCCAAATCATTATTCATCATTATTATTCATCAATGCAAGCTTTCCCCGGCCAATTACCACCACCTACAGACTCAGAGTGTGTGTTATATAAACTGGGCACAATTCAGCTAGTGATGTCAATGGAAAAGTTAATGCAGAACCGCTGTCGGAATGTGGGCGGAGGTTTTTTGGTGACCTCACAGCAGGGCAGCCAATCAGCACCTCATGCACCTGACTTCCGCTACAAACCTGCAGGGTTCTACTCTGAAGACGAATGGTATATTTAGATGGAATGCTTTGAGAAAGCTTTCTGGGCCTCTCCACTCCTCTAAAATCTTACACTCTAGGTGGAATCCAGAGGTAATTTCCTCCTTGATGAAGACTGCAGTTATTTTTGTAAGTGCTGAATAACTAGGTTTTAGTTCTTTGTCACAACAAACCATAAAGGGAATTTACTCTTCTTTGTCAAACCATATCTTAATTTAATAGTGAGAGAGCCTTGTCACAATATCCTCTTTCTTTTTGATCAAGGGAAGCTATTGCAAGTCAATTCTGGTGCCAAAGAACAATTCTTTTTTGAAGCTCCGAGAGGAAAGAGGCATGTTATAAGATCCACCGAGGTAGGAATGAAAGGGATGGTGGAATATGTCACGAATTGAACTTTCAAAGTTTTATATATTGTTGTTGCTTCCTTGCTCTCCAATAATATAAGAGCATACAAATTGGTTTGCAGAGTTTCCTATTTGCCTTCAACAAAGCTAGTTTGTGATCAGCCTGGTCCTCTGAGCTGTCTTATACTGTACTAGCCTCCACAAGGTTTCGACTACAACTCCCTGCAGTGTCACCTGAATTTGGTTTTTGCCATTTTTCTTGTGAACTGACCAGATCTGCAAAACCTAGACTAATGTGTGAAATGAAAGGAATGCCACAATCCTTCAGGTTTCACACTTCTCTGGATTTTACAATGCAGTTCTTGTCCCAAAAACATCCTCAAATTTGTATTTTTTTTGGGGGGGGGGAAAGGGTATAACTTTTGAAATGTGTATATTGTGAGAAATACTTTAGAAATCAAAATATTTTTGAGGATATGCCTAGGGAGAAACAGTGATTCAAACAAAACTTGGCGAACCTGATCCAGTAATGCAATGAGAAATTTCTTTGTGAAAGGACCCCTCTCCCGATTGTATTCCTCTGAATTATTTTGCTGATTCTTTTGTTTACTTGAGAGTAAGTCTGACTTCACTCAGTGGGAAATATTTCTCAGTAGGCTCGTATGGGTGTGCACTTTCAGACAACCTGTTTAATAAAATAATAATAATAATAATAATAATAATAATAATAATAATAATGATTATAATAATAATTAATAATAATAATAATAATAATAATAATAATAATAATAATAATAATAATAAATGGTTGCTGTTGTTGTTTTGTTGTTGTTATTGTTGCTGTTGTTGTTGTTATTATAATATTTGTATGACATTCATTGTGATTGGTTTGCCCAAAATTGGTAGGGAGGTTAGATAAGATTGACTATTTATTGAGTATTATTCCAATTTGATTGTGGGGAGGTTAGACAATGCTGCCTCAAGCAATTATCATCCCACACTTTCCAGGGCATTTCCCCATCAGTTTCCTGATCTCAAAAAGTCCAGTTTGGAGAGGAAGTAGGTTTGTTGCGCAAGAGCTCCAAATCAACAATCCCGCATCCTGAATTAGAATCCCATCAGAAAATAGCCTGGAAGCACCTTCAATGTCTGGTTCTTTCCTCCATCTCCCATATTGTGTATTTTTAACCTTTGGTTCTGCTTTGAAATAAAGAATCTTTGGGTTTCTTGCAAGACATTATTTTTTTTAAAAAAAGAAAAGAAATCCGGACGTGAGCTTAGTAGTTCAAGTTTTAAAAATAGGGTTGCATGGAACAGCACACAGTGATTTTGTGTTTTTAATGAGCTTGCTGCAATCACTGCCCTTTATTCGAGGCACACTTAACTGCACTACATCTTTTGAACAAAATGAGCAGCTGGAGGAACAATTCGCCCACTCTGTAAAAGTGTATGCTGCAAGAGTCAGTTCCCTAGAGGATGTGAGCTGCTCTTACATTTATGGATTCCATATATATATATATCTTTTCAGATTGAGAAGATCGAGTGGGACACGTGGACGTGTGTCCTTGGTCCTACCTGCGAAGGGATTTGGCCAATGCACAGCGACGTCACTGTTATCAACGCGGCTTCTCTCACCAAAGATCGCACGCTCTTAGCTACAGGGGATGATTTTGGGTTCGTAAAGCTCTTCAGATACCCGGTCAAGGTAACGTACAACCCAACTCAGGTTTTGAAGTCTCTAGACATGTTCCAAAAGCACGCTGGCAAATGGAGTCATCGTGTGTTTTAAGGGGAGATGGGAAATAAGCAGAAGGAATCCTCTTGGTTTCTTGCAGGGTCAGCACGCTAAGTTCAAGAAGTACGTGGGGCACAGCGCCCATGTGACTAATGCCCGCTGGTTACACAATGACTCTGTGCTTCTGACGGTGGGGGGAGCCGACACTGCTCTGATGATCTGGACTCGAGAATTTGTGGGCACCCAAGAAAGCAAACTAGTGGACAGCGAGGAGTCGGACACGGATGCTGAAGAGGATGGAGGTTTGTTACACTTCCAAACTTCACACCATGCATCCATACGGGAGCAGTTGAGACCAGATTCATGGGCTTTTTGTTCACTTAAGAGTCATTCCACACATGATGCAGGAAGAGGGGGAGGTGACATATAAACTGGGCCTTCTTAGGTGAGCAAGGGGATGCCATATTTTTTAATGCTTCCCCGTGAAAATAAAAACCTCTTTGTATAATAAGCTAGCATATCAGGATGAGTGCTGTGAGTCACCTTTCTGCTAGTTTACTATTTGCAGGAAGGTCCCCCCCCCCCAATTTGGAGCAGCATTTAAAGCTATGTTAGCCCAGCCCTGCATTCTAAAATGGCACATCCCAGAATTGTCCCAACTCATCCCGGGTTGTGTGTAAATGGGCAAGAGACAAGAAGAAGATGATCAGTCAGTTTGCTAAATAGGTTAATCAGAGAGGACCTTGTGTCAGGAGCTCAGCCTACACTCGAGTAGGACCCTGGCAGAGACACACGCCCGACTGGCATGTTCCCTCCCTCCTGGGCGATCGTTCGGGAGCTTCGTAAGCTTTCTTCAGCCGGAACATCACAGCGACCGATGCCAACAGACATCAGCACACTTAGGGATCCGCAGAGTCTTCGCAGCTTTGCGTAACAGACTGCAGCAACTCAGCATTTTGGCTAATCTACTTTATTTGCATATAAACACACACGGAGCACTGCAACATGGCTCCCTCTCTCTCTAGCATCAGACAGCAAAGAGAGAAAAAAACAAAGGACAATAGTCCCACTTCATGGAACACAGTAACACAAACATCCTGTCTCCGTCACTTACAAGTTTTAAACTGTCATGGCCTTGGCCTTGGGCACCCTGTTTTTTTGTTTTGTTTTTCCTTAGATGATGAGGAAGCATGCTTTGTTCTTAATGAACCATGCACACGTTAATTTCTATGCTACGATATTGCAAGCACCTAAGCAAGTGTTGCGTTCCATTTTGCACCCGCCAAAGGTTATGACAGTGACGTTGCAAGAGAAAAAGCGATTGATTACACCACGAAGATCTACGCCGTAAGCATCCGTGAGATGGAGGGCACAAAACCGCACCAGCAGCTGAAGGAGGTTTCCGTGGAGGAAAGGTATGGCGATGGGGAGGCGCTCAGTTACTTTTCCTCGTTGTTACATCAAGGGGCCTGCTGTTCCGCACAGCTCCAAAACCTACATTGAAACATCCACGTTACTCTGCAAACTAACGCACTTCCCTTTTGCAATGAAACATGTTTATTTCAAGGCGTTATATTGAAACCATTTTTTTAAAGTTCATCTGCGTATACTTTAAAGTTCACTGTGGGTGCTGATACATACTGCGTTTTTAAATCTACAGCTGTCATTTCTCTTATTTGGATGCCGCCATATCTACCAAATCTAAATTCTGGTTTTTCTACATATTGTGCTGAAATAATGTATTCCAGGTACCACCAATCTGTATTGTCCATATAACTGGGAATTCTACCATGTACTTCTTTCAAATGGAAGTGGAAAAGAAAAAACCTTTCCCCATGGTTCTGGGTTTGCATTTGGGGTAGTATTTTTTCTTTTATTTTTAAAAAAACTTCCAGCGGTTGTAGTTACATTGCAGATCTTTTCATCAACTCGCGAAGTTAATGGTTCTCTCTTAGTGTGGCTGCCAGAGTTTGGCCTGACAACTTTGTCTATTATTTTAATAGCTTGGGGAAATCAAGACACTATTCAGGAGACATGCCTCTACTCCAGCAGCCCATTCTCCCACCTTCCTTTCTCCACAATCTGTGCAGCAGAACAGGAGCCCTGCTTGCTACAGGAGGCAGGGGCAAGGGGCAGGATGGTTTGAAGGATAAAATGAACTATAGAAGTAATGCATATCAAAATAGCATGGAGCTGATAAAACAAAACTTGCTGTCTCTGGGTCAAGAGCTGGCCATCTTATCTGCTAGGTCCAATTCTTACGTTACCTTTTTTTAAAAAAACAGTTTTTATTAGTTTTCCAATATACCTCCAATAATAGCCAAATTATAACAAAAACAATTAATTCCCAAATTATACAATTATCAAACTGCCAATTGACTTCCAATTAATACATTTTAGTTAAAGTGGTTCCCGCATGGTGGTTTGGGTGCATTTCTGATCTTATGTCACTGTGTTCCATAATCTTAATTGTCAGTTTTATTTCAGTTATAATAAGAATCCCTTAGTCAACAACTACATAATGATTCCATTCGTGTTGTTATAATATATAAATTTATAAAGCTTCAGGTGAGGTACTCAAACTTTTATCTTTATTCTGCCCCACGTGTGAAAACTCTTATGCCCATGGATATTTCTTCTGTCCATATATGGTGTTGTCTCTGTTACTTCCCAGCTATTGTTCTGTCCCATTGTGGCTTCAGGCGGAACTGAATCTTGAAGTTTCTCAGAGGTCTTATCTCTCCATCCCTTGCTTTGATGTCTCAGAACAGGCAACAGTCTGGTAGAAACCATTCTGTCTCACTAGTAAAACATGTCACAGATCTTTGCCATTTACCCCTCAGCCTAGGAAAAGGTGGGCAATTTTTAATATTCCTTTCCAACACCCAGAATCTCTGCAGCGTTCTTATCACAGCCCCCAGATTCTTTTCCTTCCAGCTAGAGATTTATGGCCCAATTAAACTATATTTTAGATTACATGCCATCAGTAACGCAAACAAATCTCAGTCTCTCTTTCCTGTCTGTTGTTTTTAAGCAGAGGTGAGGGGAATTACTCTGTCTTTCCAACACAGTCATACTTGAGCTTCCCCTCACCCTCCTTTCTTCATTTCAGATCACACATAGTTTCCATCTCTGCTTCTTAATAACAATATTACTCCAACGTCCCTTCCTCACTTGTAAATATCTTTTTGTCTTGCATTCCGGGGAGGGTCGCAGAATCATAAATATATAAAAGAAACTTAGAATAAACAAACTGTGTGCTTCCCTCTCCCCAACCGGCTCTCACACTGAAGAAAATATTATCTCAATTCAAACCTTTGATCCATGTAGCTGATATGTTCCGCAGTATGTTGTTGCAGCCCTTTTCCATCACGTGCTGGTACTTTAAAGTCAATTAAAAATCCAGTTAAACAGAGAACCTCTGCTTCTTAATGACGGCATAGGAGGGATTTCGCCAGGCAAAGTGCTTTTGCACTCAGCGCCTCCCTGCCTCCTACGTTCCATGCTGGAGTCAGAGCCAGGTACTGAGACGAACTGTGAGTGAAGCCCCTTCCCCCCCGTCCCTGGGGGGAATTTGCAATGATGATTTGCCCTCTGTCATCCTTGTTTTTCATTCGCTGACGATCCCCCACTGTCATGGGGGCTGCCTCCCTCAAGGCAGGCGGGACCGGAAGCCCAATTCTTACGTTATCCAAGAGGCATGGGTACCGATTGCATCCTCAGACAGTGACTGTACCTCATCAGTTTCGCATAAGGATGGCATTTAATCAAGGGAGGAATGAAATCCTCCCGCCACCTCAGTCTCCCTTACCTGGGTTGCACAGCAGCAATGGTAGGCTCTGGCAAAGTCTCATGTGATATTGGCAAGATCTCAGAATATTTTGGCAAAATTTCACTGGAAGCCAGCACTGTTACTGGCGCCACAACTCCACTAGTGGTGGAGGTGGCAGGGTGCCTGCAAAGGTACTGCCTCTTGGGCTTCTGCCACCTGAGGCAGCTTATTCCCCCTGCCTCACGAGTGGGCTGACTCTGCATGTTATCTCCTGCTGCCACCATGTGAAAGACTTGTCAGCGAGCAAGACCACATTTCAAGCCTGATCTTGAAATTCCTCTCCATCTGAGACAAAATGTGTTGAGAGACAGAATGTCTAAAAGAACTGCCTCTGGATTTTCTCATTCCTTCTCCATTTTGAGGTATCCCTGCTACGAGAAAATCAGGATTGAGGGAGGGGGACGAGTGGGAAGGCTGTGATTTGGAGGAGAACGCCATATGTGCAGTGGATAATTAATGGGAGGTACGGAAAGATTGTTGTCCGCATTAAACAACAGTATGGATGTGAGTACAGTTTTCTTTCAGATTCTGTGGAAGGTGTTTTTTTTTAAAAAAAAAAATCTTAGGGTATTTACTTGATGCAAAATTGGTACCTTCATGCTGTTTGAAAGGTAGCCTTTTAATTTTTGTTTGAACATGAGAGGAAGGCAAAGCGACAACAGGGTCTGTGGAAAGCAGGCTCAAAAACAATGAGCCAAAATAATAGGTTTAACAGAACGTTTTGGGTGCTGCTGTTTGCCACTCCAGTGCTGCTAAGCAGCTGTAAACTGCTTTTGTGTTGAATAAGCGGGGCTTAGAGTTGTTTTGCTTAGCTGGAGCAGCACAAAGGATTCAGAGTTTACTCGTGGATCTAGCTGGCACTGTTTCTCCAGGGCTGCAAGAGGCCTGCACTCTCTGCATTGTCTTTATTTACTGCCTGTGATGTGTGCAGAGCAGTCACTGCTACTCCTTGAATACAGGATACGTGCGATTCCTCTGTCCTCTCCTTCACGTTGGCACCTTTCTTGCCAGCAAAGGCAGTTAATATGCTGTGGCAGATCTCCATGGAAACGCTATCAGCTGGCTCAGGAGGCCCTCTGGTGTAGCAGAGGCACCATAATAGTCACAACATGCTGCTGCTGCTGCTGCTCCCTGTGAGCGACATGGAAATGGGCTCCATTTTTTTCACTTTTAATTTGTACACTTTTAATTAATATTTTTAATTAATCACTTTTAATTAATATTTTTTGGAAGCCGCCCAGAGTGGCTGGGGAAGCCCAGCCAGATGGGCGAGGTATAAATAAATAAATAAATAAATAAATATAATAATTACACTGCCTTTCTATCTTACGATACCCAAGGCGGTTTGCAAGCTGAAGAAACAAAGAATGCACACTTTATAACGATCTAATTCAATACAAAAAGGTGATAACGAAACATAACTTTAAAATAAGCAACTTATATCGCATAAAGTAATATTCAAGAATCCATTAGAATAGTATGGATTAATATTAAATATCAGCATATAAAAATTAAACAGAAATCTTAACCTTTATAATAAATCATTTCTAAAGTATAATCAATAAAACAATGGCAAGTCACAGTGCATAAAATAATACAATACAAATTGAGAAGCAGAGACTGGAGGGGGGGGCGAGGAGGGTGGAAGGAGGCCTTGCCTGATGGAGTCTCTCCCCTCACAGTCTCCCCTCCATAACTCTGACTCTCCTCCAAACTGCAGACCCAGACTTGCCCACAAAACCCACACCTTTTGCTGGCAGCTTCTCCCCCTGGCAGTCCGTACTTAACCAGATTCTTCTTTCAAATGGCTGGGACTTCCCTTCTCCTTCCAAGGACACCTGCACGGTATTGCCTCTCCTCCTCTTCAGATTCCCCCTAATTGTATGATACCTTTGTTAGGATATTTCCATTCCACCTTAAAAGGGAGCAGGAAGTTTGTGTCACAGCCTGCATATTTCCTGTTTCACAGGATGTTTCTGTTGTGTCTTTGCTTTCGTCTCTCTCTGTGCCGGAACACTGAAGCAGGCAGTCATGTTTTTCTTTGTTCTGATCAACGCAGAAATAAACTTGTAAATAATGCTCTCCTGAGTGCATCTTTCGCTGTGCATTATCTGCTGGTAGAGCGTGCATCGGCTCTGGAATGTGGCAAGCTATTTCTGGAGCTTGTGTCGCTAATTGCTGATACTGCGTGTCTATGGGAGATCGGTGGACGTCCGGAGACGACGTGGAGTCATGATGGACTTTGTCTCCCTGGCAGTATCCCAACAACCTTGTCCATAACCCCTTGGCTCCTCACCCACAAATGAAAGAAACAGATTAGATCTTCAGAGAACAAAGAAGCAGATTGATTTATGGCGAATGAAGTTGTCCTGTCTATGCAAGGACTTCCAGTTGTGCAATGGAACGTGCCCTCTTTCTCCCCCCTCTTCATGACCCCTCACTCTGTTCTAGTGTTCTCCCCACTGGAGCAGATTTGCAAGGGGTGGTGGTGGCAGAGGTGCAGGAAGAGGCAGGAAGGAAGCTCCATTGCACAAGGGATATTCCTTGCAGGAATGGGATGACTTCGTTGGATGCAACCCACTGTTACAATATGTTACGTGGCCACGCTGAGAACTCAGGTCTTGGTTGTTTTGTTTTGAAACGTCCTTACTTGCGGATGGTGTTGGAATCAACGCATCGGGCCCTTTCAAGCATCTCTCCCTCTAATTGCAAACTTGGATGGTGAGCGCCCACAGGAATTGAACCTGAATGGGACCACTAGGTAGTGAGGAGGAAGAAGAAGAAGAAGAAGAGTTTGGATTTGATATCCCGCCTTTCACTCCCTTTAAGGAGTTTCAAAGCGGCTAACATTCTCCTTTCCCTTCCTCCCCCACAACAAACACTCTGTGAGGTGAGTGGGGCTGAGAGACTTCAAAGAAGTGTGACTGGCCCAAGGTCACCCAGCAGCTGCATGTGGAGGAGCGGAGACGCGAACCCGGTTCCCCCAGGTTACGAGACTACCGCCCTTAACCACTACACCACACTGGCTCTCCAGCATGCTCAAGAGAATCCTGGGATGTGTAGAGTTATGAAAAATCATTTTTTAAAAATCCCTAAAGGACAATAAAATAAAATATATATCTCCAGATGGCCCAATAACGGCTGTGTATGCTTAATAGACAGTGTGTTGAGTGTGGAGAATAAAAATGGAAAGCTGGGTTGCTCTGCTTTGAGCTCTTTGCAGCTTATAGTAATCCTGGAGAAGGATATGGTTGCTGGCTAGTTGGCTGGCAGGAAGAGTACTCCTGTTAGGCGTTGCGATACGCGGCAATATTTTGTTCCAGGTCTCGCTTGCCTTACACTATTGGTACAGTGCGTTCTGTGTCCTGGAAATGTCAGCACATCCTAAACTGAAAAGTGTGTTAATCCATTTGCAGAGCCTTTTGCAGTGGCTTGGTTTGCGCAACATGGCAAGCCGAACTACGGCTTACTGGGATTGCTCAAATGGGTGGACTCCCCAAGACGCATTAGCAGCTGCTCTACTCCACTCTGTTTTGTTTTTAAAAACTCCTGAGCCACACTCAGGCGAGCCAAAGTTTGACCTGGTATGTGATCTGAACCTGGAATCACGGCTATACTTAGTCCTTGAGAACCACGAGTTGCAGCTAACATTTTTTGCTTGGCTTACCATGCTGTGCGAACCAGGTCAGTGAGACACAGTGAGATCCTTTAATTGAAGCCACTTGTGTAGTTTCAAGAAGTCTACTGGAAACTACTAAGAATTACTTTTTTAAAACATTTGTATCCCATCACTCTTCAGATAACTTAGGTTGATGTTCATGGTTCCCCTTCTACATACCTTTTATCTACAGAAACAATTCTGTGTGGGTTGGTAGCAATTCAATTTTTCTCATAGCAACTGGCCCCAGGTTGCTCCATAAGGTTTATGGCCGAATCCAGATTTGTTTTCTTTAGATTTGTCTTCTCCAGATCCAGCTGTCTGCCCACTGCATTGGCTGTCAAAGTCACCAGATTCCTATAAGAAACTACGTTGTACAGAGCAAAATAACAAGCCAGCAATGAGCAAGCTGCTATTTGCCTGTGTTGAATGTTTCAACTTTCAAAAATAAAGGGTTCTAAAAAGTTGTAACATGATTTGGGAATTCAAAAGATATCTTTGTTAAATGAATATGATTTGGTTTTGCTTGGTAAGTAGTATGTGTATAAAATTGCCTAGAAATCATTAAAATGACTGCAAAGTATTTGCAGTTATGTATTAATATTATTATTTAGCCTTACTTGGATTTTTCAAAAAGATAAATTTAAAATTCTTTGGTTTTCTGAAAGACCTTTAAGTGCTTCTTCATCAGATGTATACTTAACCAAGCTAAATATTGTCCAGTCACTAAAATAATAGCAGATTTGAATTCCTTACACCCAAAAACGTATTTGTTGGTTGTGTTTAACCTGTTCGGTTTCTGCTTTCAGAAGGAGGGAGATGTGTTTTGTCACTTTCTTGAAAGAGATTAGTTTCCTCCCAGCCAAGCAACTTCTCTCTTTCCCTGACTTGATGCATTCTTTCTTGAAGACCACCCCACGCCCAGGTTCTGGCCTCGAGTCTTAGCCTCCTCTTCCCACACACCACTACAGTCTTGCTTTTCACACCTCTGCAAGCATCTGCCATCTGTATCCACTCCTCTGCTCACCAGCCAATATTTGTATGTGCCACTTATACGGAGGAACACATGCCAATCCTCATAAACCACAGCAGCTGTAGTTCCAGAGCCTGCAGCAGCCATGCAGGCGAGATGCCAAGAATATCTTCCATGTTGTCCCCTGGGGTTTTTAAATGCTGAGTTTCCAGAAGCTGGAAAAGGAGGGAGAGTCTCTCTCTCTCTCTCTCTCTCTCTCTCTCTCTTTCCCCTCCTTCTTACAAACAATAGGAGCATTCAGACAGCTCCAACAATGCGGATTGAAATTTAGATTTCTGCTCCATCTGGTTGCCAAAAAGTGTTTGCTGGACCATTAGAAGCCAAGGAGAGGCCATTGGAAGCCTTTGCTGCTGCCATGGTGGACTCTTGTTAGACACGTGGACCAGCTGAGACCAGCTCAGCCTGAGCTCCCGCAGGCCTGGAAAACCAGGGGCAACCTTCCAATTATTCTCATGACTTTTTACCTTGCTTTACAGTATGCTCAATCGGCTAACAATACGAGATTGTTGCAACAGCTTACTTAAAAATAAAAAAAACTTTAGCAACAAATCTAAATGGCGTTACAAACCAAACCCATCCAGTAATATTCAATAAAGTTAAATGTAACAGAGACCAATAGATTATTTCAACCGGCCACCAGTTGTTTGAATGCACATTTAGCCTCAGCAACCCCATTATTAAAAAAAGGCTTTAGGAAGTTTACAGGCTATGGACATCTCCCTAGGTAAGTTATTTCTAGACTCAAGGAGCCACTACCGAAGAGACCCTTCCCCTACCCATAAGGCGTGCTTCAGTTTTGGGTGGTGTCTTCACAGGGCCTCTGACTGGTTGTAGAGTAAGAGAACAATGACTTGGATACGTCACAGCTATGTGGGCTAGAAATTTCGTGCATTAAAAACAAACCAAATCTACAAGATACCAGCTCTCTCCATCTTCAGCACAATGTGGTTTGTGCGCAGAGGAACTGTATATTTGTGAGAAATAGTATTGGCGCCTAGGGGTTGTATTTAATTTTCCAAGCCTTCATAAAGCACAGTTTATGAAGTGATGGACGAACGCCAAAGCTCCCCCCCCCCAAAAAAAAGTCTCATGCTGTTTTCAAATCTGCTCTGGAGAGTTGCAGGGGGACCCAAAGCCAACATAGGAAGTGTGCTGATGAGGAGAGGGGAAGAATGTTTTGTCGCACAAGGAGAAATCCTTCACTGAGGGAACCTTAGCCATAGTGCTACATTGAATATGCCCCACAAACACTTGGCTTTAACCTTAAAATATTCCAGGCTGGGTCATCCTTTTACACCCAAAAAGGAAAAAAAATGCAGCTGAGTTCCATTACCTGGTCTGAAATATACTTAGAATCGAGAGTGGATTTCATGCTCTTTATTCAGCTCATAGTGGTGAGGAGGAATGAAAGTCCCCTCAAAGTATATGCTTTGTATACATTATTTACACAATGGGCTGCACGTGATTGGCTAATTCCGGAATTCTCCTGTAGGCCAATCAGGTTGTGGATTCACTTCCATCTGGAGCTGGATTGGGTGGCTCCTGCAGACCAATCATACTGCTGCATTGTTCTAGGACCAATCAGACTGCTGCATTCTGAATCCTATTGTTCTAGGACCAATCAGACTGCTGCGTTTTGGATCCTATTGTTCTAGGACCAATCAGACTGCTGCATTTTGGATCCTATTCAACTCAGTACATAACATGGTCCATTTTTAGGAGTTGATGGAGAATTGTTTTTAAAGAGCTGCTGTTTTGAACCTCATTTGTGCCTACCTAAAACTTCGTAGACCTTGATTCTTCTTTCTCCAAATGTTTTGTTGTTTCCTTCCAATTCAGGGCTTTCCTCTACAACAGAAAGAGAGAAGTGAAATTTGAATTGTAACAATTGTTTTAACAAGGCGGGTCTGGGCATATAAATCCTGTGGTGATTTTAGTATGTGCATTTCACTGAGAAAATTAATGGATGTTTCTTTCTCCTCTCCCCCCCCCCCCCCGTTTTTCTTCTCTCCCTTCTCGTTTTGCTATCTCTCCCTCCCCTCCGTCTCCTCCTTTCTCGTCCCCTTCCTTCTTTCTCTTGCTCCACTGATTGGCTCTCCGCCCCTTGCTCTGTCTGCTTAATTTAGGAGTGGGGCACTTATCAAAGGAGCCACAGGAACAGTCTCGCGGTGTGGGAGTCCTAAGAGAAGTGCTCCCACACCACGGGACCATTTGGTCAGTAGCGCGACTGTCCCGGACAAGCCAGGGCAATTGTAAGCCATACAGTTTTATATTTAGGACACGAATGAATTGTACCTTGGATGAGAAAGATATTTATATGCGCCAGACTTGAATCGCTTTAACCAAGCAGGCCATATTGTTGATGGTACTTCTGATGTCTGCAGTTGTTTGATGTTACTGATATGTGGGGCATTGCAAAGCCTTTGCATTTTGCCATTTACTAACACCTGATTTGTATCCCTTGTTTTAAGCATCCGTCTGTTTTGAATTGCATGGCCGGGTGAACAAATAACCTCTATGATAACCAGTGGGGAAGTGACCCTTAAACAGAAAGTTAATTGCACAAGGCACATTGAAACTCTGCTCTCTCCCCCTGCTGCCTTTCTCTAATACAGTGGTTCTCTGTGGGTCCCCAGATGTTGTTGGACTACAACTCCCATCATCCCTGAGCTCTGGCCTTGCTAGCTAAGGGTGATGGGAGTTGTAGTTCAGCAACATCTGGGAACCCACAGGTTGAGAAAGGCTGCTCTAATACAACCAACACAGTACGGTTGTAGCCGTACGGTTGAGCATGCCTCAACTCAAATATGAAGTATTAAGCGCCACTCTAATACACCTTGCAGAATATATGCAACCCCACCAACAGTGCTTTGCTGTATCTCTTCTGTTGGTCTACTGTGTCTGACAAAAAGGGTTGCCTCCTGGGCACTAGCCTGTCTCATGAAAAACACCTCCAGCATTTCCCTGTTCAGACGTTATTATCAGATTTCTTTGTGATCCTTTTATGCTGCATACAAACGATAGGACCACCGCACCTTCCAGAAATCGCTTATGCTATTGACAAGACTAACTACTAGCTGTTATGTGACTTACCTTTCAAAATGGCTCCCATATTTTTTTTTTGCATCTCTACTTGAATTCTTGAGACTAACTGGTTTGTGTAAAGTTGGTTCATTTGTGTGTGCAGAAGGTACTTTTAGGAGAAATGCCTAAACTGCTTTATGGATGTTCACACATTAAGTTTATTTGCTCCTTTCGAAATGCCGTCCATGCAGTTTTTGATACTGACAGAGGACAGAAGGGGAGGTGCTATGGCAGTGTGCACCTACTGGAGTTTGGACCAACTCATTTACCCCTTTTGAGGAAGGAATATAATCCAGGGCAAGTCTTAGGCTCTCACACAGCCAACTCCACCCCTGAAGAAAAATATAGAAAGTGAGCCATGCTCTGCTGCTTCATCTGTCCCTGGAGAACATGGAATGTGCCGAGCAGGTGGACAGGAAGTGTCTGTCTGTCTAGCCCTCTATACATGAGAGATGCACAGCCTTGGTGTTTGCATGGATGAAACACCTGAGTGTTTCATTTGAAGAGGGCTTTTACCTCCCCATCTCCTCTCTGTTGCTGCTGTGCCATCTACATAAATAGCACCTTATAAAGTTAATGTTCTCAGCTTGAGTTCATATGCAACAGAAGAAGTTAACTATCCTGAAATGAATCCTTGTTTGGGGAACACAACCCTAACTGTAATGCATTGAGAATGGGACTTAGTACGAAAAAAGAAAGTTTGTGCTTCTTAGATCAGAAGTTTCTTGGATAGGAAAGAGTTTTGTAGTCCTAGCTACTCATTGGAGAAACGAAGCCAGCCATGCTTGCTTCCTTTTTTTCTCAGAGTGAGATCCAAAGGATGGCATCTCAACAACTTCAGTGTCTGAAAGTAGATGGAGATGTGAGATGGAGGCAGACGTCAGAGAGGGTGCAACCTGACAGTTATCAGTCTAAGCTTCAAAGGAAAGGTCAGCGCAGAACTCAAAGGACAAATAGAGTTTAGGAATCTGGAGGTTTCCCGCTCTCACTGTCTTGACCGCCATATAAACCTTTCTAAGCAAACTGATCTGCTTCCCACTTCCAACAGTTGCATAATGTAGACAGCTCAGAATAAGCTAATACTGCAAAATGGACAATGAGAGAACTTAAAGAAGGAACAACCCAGATATTTTCAAGTGTGGGCTGGTAACAAATATTCTGCACTTGCTTCTGCCTGCACAATATGGAAGTTTTTTTCAAAACATTCTTGCTGTCATGATCATGGGGAGCCAGCCATTCAGAAGGCACAAGTCTGCTGATCTCATGCCAGCTTCTGCCAGGCCACATTGATTGGCTCAACCCAGAATGAAGTAGCCTGAAATGAGAGCAATTATTGGGAGGGGACCCGTTGTTTTCTCTATAAAATCCATGATCGCTCCTTGTCAGTCCAAACTCAACTGAGAATTCCAGAAAACCTCTCCCTCTTGTTCTTTCTTTTGGCAAAACCGTAAGATTAGTGTGTGCAATGATTCCTTAGCTCAGGCAGGTGTATACATACTGAGGACTATAATGCTTCTGACTTCTATCAGGCTGCCTACAGAAATGTCTCATTTTGAGCTGCCGCAAGGCAGTCCTTTGTGACACTTTTCAGTACAGCTGAGGCTTCTTTTGCACAAAAATGAAAGTCCGTCATTGTATGCAATAGATACAAGCCAGTGAAGTAGTTAGACAGCCTGGCCCAGAATATTGCTTTGTGATTTTTTGCATTGCTCACAAGACTGTCCACTATTTGTATTTCAATGCACACCAGAGTGCGCTGGAAACGATGAAGAGACAAGGTCCTTCCTTCTTAAAAGCAGAGTCTGCTTGCCCAGAAGTGAGATGTAATCAACTGATGCACTGCAACAGCCCCACACAGCCAAAGGGCTGCTCATATTTCATTGATCCAATTTACTTTATAAAATTGATAAAATACTGCCAGTAAAGCAATATGAAAGAGATTCCTCTGCCAGCTACAAATTCCAAAAACAGCCTGCCAGAAGAAATATCTTCCAGATCTTCCAAGTTATCAGCAAATTCAGGCAGGAGGTGAAGTCTATAAGCAGCCATAAGGTCTCCTGTATTCCCCGATCCTTGAGCATCGTTATGAGGAGCTCCAAAGTTTCTCCTTCTTGAAATAATAAAAAAAAAACTTTACAAAAGAGAAGAGGTTTTGCTTCCATTTTAAATAAACCACAGTTTGGCATGTCATCCAAACCCTCGAGTGATATTAATCTTAACTACGGTTAGTTGAGTCAAGCCAGCTTCATAAACTGTGGTTTGAAGTTGGCCTCTTTCAACTGGACATGATTAAAATTAACTGAAGTTAATCTGATATTGAAGTGAAATCTTCTGGACTCCTCTTTTATGCTATTCCAGAAGAGGCGAGGGAGCCCAGATTCACGGTGGGAGCCTAACAGTGCAATACTATGCCTATTTGTTGTTGTTGTTTAGTTGTTTAGTCATGTCCGACTCTTCATGACCCCATGGACCAGAGCATTCCAGGCACTCCGGTCTTCCACTGCCTCCCTCAATTTGGTCAAACTCATGCTGGTAGCTTCGAGAACACTATCCAACCATCTCGTCCTCTGTTGTCCCCTTCTCCTTGTGCCCTCCATCTTTCCCAACATCAGGGTCTTTTCCAGGGAGTCTTCTCTTCTCATGAGGTGGCCAAAGTATTGGAGCCTCAGCTTCACGATCTGTCCTTCCAGTGAGCACTCAGGGCTGATTTCCTTAAGAATGGAGAGGTTTGATCTTCTTGCAGTCCATGGGACTCTCAAGAGTCTCCTCCAGCACCACTTACTCTGAAGTAAATCTCGCTGTGTTCAATAGTGCGCTTAGTATTACAATAAAAATGGGCTAGTGGGAAATCTACACCAAAACATATTGGTGTGTGTTTTGGGGAATGTTCGGTACAGTTCCAACCATGCCCACCCTATGAGGTAAGTGAGAGAGACAGTGCTCCTGAAATAGCAAGGATCCTACTCTTGCACATCACTGTTTAAGAAGGAGACAAACGTATTGGCTTGAGCAAGCCCATTCATCACTGATCTGCTATGCCAGGACCCACAGCAAAACAATTGGTAGCTTGAAAAGAAAGGTCCCCTAAATCCTCTTCAGCTCTGATTATATTAATCTGCTTTTCTGCTTGCTCATATTTGCAAGCGGAGTCAGAGTGACACGTGAATGCAATAAGTAGCATTCAAGTAGCAGAACTGTTTTGCTGGAGAATTCATGGTTTCGCTATCCTTGGTAAAGCAAGTGTCCGGTGATCAAGTTCCTTGGGCATTATTTTTTCACCCTTCCTCTTTCAACAAACCTGTCCTCACTTAGCCTTCTGTCTCCAACAGAACAAGCTCTTATTTTACTTTTCATCTCCAACCAAACTGCACTGGTCAATTTGCTATCTTCTCCTCCTTACCTGGCTTGGCATTTTCTGTTTCTCAATCAGGGTTCTGTAGCCTTTAACTTCTAGTAACTCCTCTGGCTGAAACAGCAATGATTTCCCTAAAGAACCCTGAATTAATTCATTCCATGCAGAACAATGTTTATGCCTAGCTCAAGCTACTCCTGCTTCAAATATTTTCTTGTAACTTGTGCCTCTTCACTGCTAATTCGACTAAATCCTACTCAGGTCTCTTTCGATCTACACTTTGAAGGGTGACTCATATGAACATATTTCCCATGATTACTTATTTAGAATTTGGGGGTTGCAAATCCAGTTTACGTTTTAGTTCAGTTCTAGCTAGTCCCCTGTTGGTTCACTGGATAACCTGGCCCAAATGGCTGCTGAGCTGCAATGCTGGCCATTGTCTAGGTGCAGTAAGGTAAAGGTAAAGGGACCCCTGACCATTAGGTCCAGTCATGGCCGACTCTGGAGCTGCAGCGCTCATCTTGCTTTACTGGCCGAGGGAGCCAGCATACAGCTTCCGGGTCATGTGGCCAGCATGACTAAGCCACTTCTGGCGAACCAGAGCAGCGCATGGAAACACCGTTTACCTTCCCTCCGGAGCGGTACCTATTTATCTACTTGCACTTGGACGTGCTTTTGAACTGCTAGGTTGGCAGGAGCAGGGACCGAGCAATGGGAGCTCACCCCGTTGCAGGGATTCGAACCGCCGACCTTCTGATCGTCAAGTCCTAGGCTCTGTGGTTTAACCCACAGCGCCAATCTGGGTGCAGTACAACATAACAAATATTGGGCCAATAACTCTCCCTCTTCCTTGAAGAGTAAGACTCTGGGGTTTCCAGAGTGCCAGGTTTGAGTTTTGTATTGCTTTACATTTGCAAAACATTGGAAAATTCCTCCGCAATATTTGAGAACGCTTGTAGTTTTCTCTGAGTGTCATTCGTGGCAAACACGCACTTCCTTGTTATGTTACTGCAAAGAAACCATTAATACTTGTATTATGTTTTAACTTGCTTTCCTTTGGAGGCAGGGAATTGTCAAGTAAGTATAAGCAACACCCAGAGGGGGGAGGGAAATAAAACCCACACAGCTTTCTGTGAATGTACCATTCAGCTTACTAAGATGTCTTAAGGGTGAATATATTCTGCTAACAACCATACAGATTTCACATCCATGGCATTTTATTGTTCAGAATGAAGCGGTTTGGGGGTCACAAACCAGCTTTCACCAGACTTCCTAGGAGTGTTACATGACTTGTGATGTGGCGTTAGTTTTACATCTCTTAAACAAATGTTTGAGGTGCTGTCAGACTGCAAAAGGCATATGTGTGCATATATACATGTTTATGTATATATGAATACACCGAGTATTTGCGCATATATGTGCTGTGCATAGAGAAATATAAAATTTTACAAAATTTTATATGTATGTATACATTTTCAAATTATATCTTGTGTTTCTTCTCCTATATGGCTTATGTCATGGTGAGCAGTGTCTTCCTGGGGTGAAAACAGATGTAACATTCTTAAAAGCAGGTCACGTTGGGTTCTCAAACCCGCAGTAATGAGCCTCGCTTCACAAATTCCCTTGCACTCATGCATGTCTTGCAAACAGAAGACTGGCTCAACTCCCCAGGCAGACTGACCAGCTTCTTTTTAAATAGTATATGCCCTTTATTAATTTTTATATTCTTCACTTAACAATTTTAAAAGCCACAAACTTTTTAAAAAATAAAACATTTGCAGAGCTGCTCTGGGAGTTATGGAAGAGGTAGGTTGGTGACGGCATAGGCGCTAGCCAATAGGTACCCTGGCACTTGCTTGTTCTTCCCTGGCATGCTAAAAACATGGACACCCACCCACTCCCAACAGCTTATTCCAGGACAAAATAATGTACCTGTGTGTTTTGAGACAGTGGATGTGCTTGCAGAGCTCTTCTCCAACGTTTAATGTTACATCTGTCTTCACCTTCGCTTTCTCCACAAATCCTGCCTTGCTTTCCCCATAAACTTTATCAGACATCCTTAGGAGGAGAACTGTGGAAATCGGTTCATTTCTAAACTATACTAAAACAGAAAGAAGAGAAAAACTGGTTCGAGAGAAACTTTTGAGTACTTTCCAAATTGTTGCTGCTAAGGCTTCAAATTTCCATGCACACCTTCTGCCCTGATCCTGGCAATTACAAACAATGCATGCCTGATGCTGTTCATTCAGTTCCAAAGAGTGATAAATGCTGAGGATCGTGAACTCTTTGCACTACACATTTAAAGCGGTACCATCCCAATTTGAACAATTATGACTTCCCCCAGGAACTTTAGTTAGTTAAGGGTGCTGATAGTTGTTTGGAAATGGTAGCTCAGCGATGGGAATAGGGCTTTCCTGAGTTTCCTGGGAAGAGGGATTGATTGTCAAACCACCCTTGAGAAATGTAGCTCTCTGGGTGAAATGGGCGTCTCCTAACGCCTCCCAGCATCCTTAACAAACCGCATTTCCCAGGATTCACTGGGGGAAGCCATGTGCTTTAAATGTAAAGTGTGAGTGTAACCACAGTCAGCTGTAATGGGGGGGGGGGCGGGGAGAAGCAGTGCCGAATCCAAACACCTCCTTGTTTCTCTTCTACATAAGGGTGTGTAAATTATCATTGATGAAAAGCAGTTTCCCCCCACAGACAGTTTTTGGGAGCTGTGCTAGCGCAATTCGTGATTGCCACTGCTTCCGGTAGTCCCTTTGCAAAGCAGCAGAATGCTGAGAGTGTTTTGCTTTTGAGAGGGTGACAGAGCATCCTGCCCGTTCTCCTTGACCCCTGGAGAAGGGCAAGGAGGAACATTGCTCCAACCCCAGGGGTCGACAAGGTTTATCTCACCTGGGCTGGTTCACTCCTGTGGGGATCCCTCTGTGAGCCGAATTGCGTGCCCGTCCGCGATTTTCTGTGCCTGTGCAGACACAATTTCTGGCATCTGCGTCTGTGCAGATGTGATTCCTGGTGTCTGCGTCCACGCAGACATGATTTCCAGTGTCTGCGCATACACAGACACAGTTTCCTGAGCCACAGAAGTGAGTTTAGCGCAGCTCGCGAGGACTTGCCGAGTAGCCAGCTCGGTTCAGGGGCGGCTCGTGGGCCGGTTAAACGACCCCCGTGGGCCTCTTGTGGCCCATCGGCCTTAGGTTGCCGACCCTTGCTCCAACCCATGGACATTTCTATTGATAGTGGCTGGGCTACTCAGTGTTGGAGCGGCAGGCAGGTTCCTTACTGCTCCTGTGGAAATGGATGTTAGAGAAGATATTCACACACACCATTGCCTCCTGGCCCTAAAATGATGTATGTCCCACTGTGCCCAATAGAGCTTATTCTGGGGTACGTGTGCATAGGATCGCTGTGTTACAGCACCGTCTTATATATGCTCGCTCAGGAGTAACTCTCATTGGGTTCAATGGGGCTTACTCCCAGGTTAGTGGGCAGAGGAACACAGCCTTAAATCACTTTTCATACAATGCTTTTTCTTATTTCCTCCCTGCAAAGTGGGAGTGGGATGAGGAATCCTTCAGTTCTTCACCCCTTTTGGAAATTGCTCCTGAGACACCAGTTGCTGGTTTTCGCTTACCCTGTTTTTCCATGTATAAGGCCAGATTTCCCCCCTAAAAAATAATGTCAAAAATTAGGGGGCGTCTTATGCACGGATAGTGCCAAGGGTGGACTGGCAATTGGTTGTTGCCTCAATAATAGGGGGCGTCTTATACTTGGGGGCATCTTATAGATGGGAAAATACGGTAATTCTAGTAGAATTAGAAGATTATACAATGCTGGCCTAAAGGAGTGATTGGACTACATTTCAGCCCAAAACCTTATTGAATTGCCACTTCAGCCTTGCAGAATTTACTAGCGTTGCATGACAAGGGAGAAGGCAGCCGTCTAGGGTGGTGGAGAGCTTTGTACTCTTTGTTTAAGGAATCTCTTAAAACGGACTGGGCGTTTGGAGTCAGCGGCAGCTGTACACCAAGAGCTTAGCCACACCTATGCTCTTCAACGTTCGCTGCTCCCATTTCAAGCCAAAGGGCAGGTTTTCCCTGGGAAGGGGGCAGCGCAGTGGGGAAACGTTGTGCTTTCTTGACATGAGACAAGTGGGAGTGCGGAGGAGCCCTAACTCTCTACAGCCACCCCACCCCTCCAAAGTGAAACTTCGCAGACAGAGCCTTTGGATCAACATAATGCAGAAAACATTCCCTATCCTACATTCTCCTTGCAGTGCAACACTGCAGGCCAGTGAAGCAGCGAATCTGGTATTTCTTAGGACAGCCTTCCCCCAACCTGGCACCTTCCCGATTATTTTGGACTACAACTCCTATCAGCCCCAGCCAGCATGGTGGTGGCTGATGGGAGTTGTAGTCTGAAACATCTGGAGAGCATCAGGATGGGGGAAAGTTGCCTTTGGATGGGGGCGAGGAGCCACTTCAAATATCAGGTATTTAGGTGTGCATTCAAAATATTTTTTTAAGTGTGCACCTCAAATAGGCACAGGGAGATGTGACAAATTTGTGTTTGCAAGCACTTATATCGCACAGGAACACTCTCCGAGGAGTTGTGATTCTCTGCAGTTCCCTGCTGAGTGTCTGCTCCATGGCAAACCGGTTTTATATATGATGCTTTAGAGCAAAAAAACAAACAAACCCCACATCCATCTATTGTCTGAAGCTGTTACTATACTCTAGACTTCTCTTTAGGTGTACAAGATGCCAAAATACTTTTTTGCAGGGGTGTTTGGAGTATGTGGGGAGCACTGATAAAGCTTCCTCTCTCTCTCTTTTCTCCTTGTCTTGTAGGATCTTTAGTGCAGACTTTGCCCCACGATGTCAGGGTATGATCTTTCCGAATTTGCGGACTGGTGCACTCTTTTAATTTCTGTTTTAGTTCTTGCTGGCATGCTTGAACAGCATGGCCTCGCAGGAATGACCGGTCAGTTCAAAAGAGGCTTGTGCATGAATGTCTATAATGGCCTGATTCTGTTTCTCTGAACTGTACTAAGTTTCTCACTTGGCTTTATTTGCTGCTTACAAGGGGATCAAGGTAACTCTTTTCAGTGTTGAAGTGTTTTGCTCATGCTTAAACTGAACATACTTACCTACCTGAGTTGTGGTCGTTTGGTTTGCCACTGTTTCCTCAATAACTTTGCTGCAACTTTTTATAGCTAAACAATGTGAGATAGTCAATATTAGCTGTCGTCTTTGTGACGACCTGTATTTTTAAAACTCTGCTTCCAAGGTCATTGCTACATATTTCTGTACCTCCATTATGATTGTCATTTGACTGCAGCCTTCTCTAACCTGATGTCTTGCAAGATGTCTCGGATGACAACTCCCAACATCTGGGTGACACCAAGCTGGGAAAGGCTGTTCCAGTGGATTTGTTTATTTTACTATAATATGCTCGACATTCCTCCAAAGATAATAATTGATCTGTTGTATATTTCATTCAGTGCATTGGGGAAAACATATTAGACCTTGGTGTTTATATATATATAAATATTCTGTTTTACAATTTAAAGTACTAATTTTTACATCCTTAAGATATCAATGACTTCCCTTCTTCTCTTTCCATGGTTCATTTTGCATATCACAAATCCCTGCATATTTTACAAAAACTATACCATTCAGTATTCCATTATTACATCCATCAAAACTTATTTACACTTTTGAGTTTACCTTAATGCTGCCAGCGTTTTCAAGCCCTTGGTCTTAATGTCACAAGGTTATTGCAAGCCATGAAATGTCTTACGTGCACATTTATGTCTTATAATAATAATAATAATAATAATTTATTATTTGTACCCTGCCCATCTGGCTGGGTTTCCCCAGCCACTCTGGGCGGCTTCCACAGAAACCAAAAATACACTAAAATATCACACATTAAAAACTTCCCTGAACAGGGCTGCCTTAAGATGTCTTCTGAATGTCAGGTAGTTATTTATCGCTTTGACATCTGATGGGAGGGCGTTCCACAGGGCAGGTGCCACTACCGAGAAGACCCTCTGCCTGGTTCCCTGTAGCTTTGCTTCTCGCAATGAGGGAACCACCAGAAGGCCCTCGGCGCTGGACCTCAGCGTCCCGGCAGAACGATGGGGGTGGAGACGCTCCTTCAGGTATACTGGGCCGAGGCCGAATCAAGTATGCTTGATTCAGCTGAATAACTAAACCTAACAATGAAATATCCTTTTTTAAAAATAAAAAAAAATGCTCACCATGAAACTCATGTTTTCATGGCTGCCCACAGTGGACTTGAATGGATATATCACAGGGGTGAGGGCAAAGGGATCATAAACCCCTTAACTTTTGTGGCAATCCTCTCCATTACTGTTTTTAAGAAGACTACAGGAGAGTGATAATTTTACTAAAACTGGAAGGAGTCAAGTGGTAAGACTTAATCATGTCATTATGCAGCCCCTATTTTTACTGCCATAATTTGAGCACTGTGTGCAACAACCCAGTTCCTGTGGTTAGAAAGTTATGCTCCAAAAAAGTTGTTCTCAAACTACTTCTTGAACTTCAAGAAACCAGGACTCTTTAACAGGTCACACTGAAGGCCAAAAAGAAATAAAGAGGCCTCTTATTAGCAGGAGTATTCTAATTCATCTTTGTGTTTAAGATTACAAAGACCCAGTCTGTGCAGGGGCCTTCCACCGTCTTCAAGATGGGTGTTAATTTTGGGACCGGTGCTTCTCATTGCATGCATGTTTTTTGCAACTCAATGTGGACTCTGCAAAAAGCATGCATGCAGCGAGTGCTAACACCACTGTTACCATAACACCAGCCCATACCTGCCCCCCAATTTAATCCAGATTCATCCTTTCCAAAGGAAATCAGATAAAGTTTTAAAAAACAACAACATGTTGTTGCCAGCATCCTATTTGTGATATCTCCGTGGTTTATTCATAATATTAAGCCCATGTTTGAAAGAACCCGTAGACCTCTATTCCATTTGCATGAAAGAGTAGCAGTATTTATAGAAGCCGGCAATAAGGGCTTTGTATCTGACAGCTCATTGTATTTGTCTTTTCTGTTCTATTTCCACCACCCCAATAATTATAGTTGTTTGCTTTGCAGGCATTAATTGCTACTGCAGTAGAGACAAAGAATTATGAGTCAATGTCTCTAGTTGATCCTTACATAACAAAGCAAAGGAAGAAAATCAGCCAGTTATTATTACCCCCAAACAAATGCTCAGTAAATAACATAGAAAACTGAGCCCTCACTAACAAAAACATTCTGCCTTCGTCTGGCAACCAATCTTTCCGAAAACACAGTCATGTTCTAGGAGAACTCAGAAGTCACTTGGGTCAGATGTCTACAACACACAGCCTTATTAAAAACAAACCACAGAGTCAATAAACGTCGTCCAGTTATATTGCACATGGTAAAATGTTCTTCATGCCTTCTTCGTTTCATACCGAGATGCTGTTTGAATTAGCAGCGCTTGTTTTCATGCTGACAGCTGGGTCCTTGAAAAATCAATCAGAGACGACAGAGTAGCTGTGGATTTTTTCTCCCTTTTCAAAAGCGTCTGCAAAGATTCCATCCACTCCCAGTCCCTTCTTGGAGAGTGAACAAGAGCCCTTAGTGAACCACTTCCAGTCAGAGCAGACAATGCTGGATCACTGCTATAAAGCAGTTCCTTGTGTTCCTATTTTTAAAAAAGATCAAGAAAAGTTTCATCTTAGAAATGCCTTACAGTGAATCAGACTGCTGGCCCATCTAGCTACATACTGTCTTCACTGACTGGCAGTGACTGCCCGGAGTTTCAGACAGGGGACACGCCCAGCCTTACCCGCAGAGGCAGTTTTAGGGTAGCGCGACCATTGTGGACGCACTGGGTTCCATGCTGCAGGAGGCGCAGCAGCAATTCTGTAGAACAGAGCATAAGAGGGAAGGGGTATCAAAGTTTAATGTCGCCCGGGACATGGCTGAAATCCGAGAGCCCAGAGTCCACCTCTGCTACCTGGGGACGACAAGGATTGAACCCAGGACCTTCTGAATGCAGAGCAGACACTCTTCCACTGAGCTGTGGCCTTAGGTCGGGAGGCAAAAGGCCACACATAGTGTTCTATGTGCACATCCTCTCCCTGCCATCTCAGACCTCTCCAAGAGAATCAGAGAATCATAGAACTGTAGAGTTGGAAGGGACCCACGGGTCATCTAGTCCAACCCCCTGCAGTGCAGGAATCTCATCTAAAGCATCCATGACAGATGGCCACCCAACCTCTGCTGAGAAACCTCCAAGGAAGGAGAGTCCATAACCTCCCAAGGGCATCTCTTCCACTGTCGAACAGCTCTTACTGTCAGAAAAAAAATTGTTCAGTTGGACTCTCCTTTCTTGTAACTTGAAGCCATTGGTTCAAGTCCTGTGTTCCAGAGCAGGGGGGAAACAAGCATGCTCCCTCTTCCATGCGACAGCCCTTTAGATGTGTGAAGATGGCTATCGTGTCTCCTCTTTTCCAGGCTAAACATACCCAGCTCCTTCAGAAGCCACTCCTGATGGTCAGAGCAGCCTTTGAGGTAGCTTACAACCATACAAGTGAGCAGGAGCCTTGGGGATTGGTGCAGATTTCTTCCTTTCTTTTTTATGAAATCAGCCGCCTTTCCTGACATTTATACGTAAGGGACTCTTTCATATGCTAGCCAAAACACCTTTGGCGTTGTTTCAGATTTACTCCAGTGTTATTTTGAAATAACACGGCAGAGTGCAACTCATTCTCCTGACCATAGATCATCTCAAACCCTTGACAGCAAGATATACACCACCCAGGCTCCAGCTAGCTAGTTTCATTAGCCAGTAGGTTATTTCTTACCCATTCGTGTGTGCTGATCTTCGTGTTTTCGTTGTGCTTCTTTCAGGCCTCCAGTTAGCAGAGCTGCTCCTCAACCTGAGAAACTGCAAAAGAATAACATCAATAAAAAAAGGAAACTGGTTGAGGTCAGGGTTAATCCTTCGTTGTTTTATGCTAATTGCAACCTGGGCTGAATGATGTTTTTGCTTTGGTTTGGGAGTTTTTGTGTGCGATGGCAATTACGGACAAGCAACAAGCTGGTCTTTGCCCTCAGTGATTTTTGTTTGTTTTTGATGTTCTTCTCCATAAGCCATGCAAAATGTTTAATTTGCACATGCAGTTGCAATGAATTTCTTATTGGCCTCTTGCAGCTTTCAATTTTTGTGTCAGTTTTTCCAATAATGCTACCTGCCAGAGCAAACAGCATTTGTGTTTTCCATGTATGCTATCTGCATGTCAAGATCCCTAGGCCTCCCCCTTGTGTTGAAAAATAACATGTGGGCACCATATTTTAGGCTAATGGGCAAAATTTAGGCCACAACTTTGTTGGTTACAGAATGTGAGCGGTATTGGCTTAGGCATTGGAATTGAACCGACTATATCTGCCTCCTGCCCGCCTGCAGGAAGTCTCACAAGGGTTAACTACCAGTAGGGAGAGTCCTGTTGGTGCAAGTCAACTCGGAGTGCCCTCCAGGATCAGCGGAAGGTTGTGCCATGGTCCTAGTCTCCTCCCGGGCTTTGGACAGGAACCATGACCCCCGGATTCCTTTAGCGGAATACCTTTTAGAATGGAGGAGCCGTTGATGGCCACACCTCCCCTCCCCCAATCCAGGTTTTACCAATACCTAACTGCCACTCGATGGGACGTGGGTACCGCTGTGGGTTAAACCACAGAGCCTAAGGCTTGCTGATCAGAAGGTTGGCGGTTTGAATCCCTGCGACGGGATGAGCTCCCGTTGCTTGGTCCCTGCTCATGCCAACCTAGCAGTTTGAAAGCACATCAAAGTGCAAGTAGATAAATAGGTACCACTCTGGCAGGAAGGTAAACAGCGTTTCCGTGTGCTGCTCTGGTTCGCCAGAAGTGGCTTAGTCAAGCTGGCCACATGACCCGGAAGCTGTACGCTGGCTCCCTCGGCCAATAAAGCGAGATGAGCGCCGCAACCCCAGAGTCGGTCACGACTGGACCTAATGGTCAGGGGTCCCTTTACCTTTTAACCGCCACTTGAGCTGAAGGCTTGCCGCCAATACCCTCACACCTGCAGCCAGCCTCTAATGCCCTCAGAGACCACGGCCAACCAAACATCATTTCCCCGATTGGAAAGATGTACGCCATCAGCACAGAAGAAGGCCTCTTTTGCTGAACGTAATGGTGAGGTGCGCAATCACCCGGTCCTTCAGTTCTTCCACCTTCCGAGTCACCGCTCGGTTCACGAGTTTTCCCGGCCTTGTTAGCGGCAGCTGGGCAAAGACTGTTACACCACACACATTTTTCCAGGAGCATTGACCAAATTAGAGCCATGTTTGGAAAGGCAGCTGCCAGCTTGTCAAAGTCCCTTTTAACGCTCCAAGTCAAATCAGAGCAAACAGCAGTTGGGTTTTCCATGTATGGCATTTGCTCTGATTTAGCAGGTTCAGTAGAACGCAGTTTTCCCCAGAAAAGAACTGGAACAACAACAACAAAAAGTCTGCTCAGATGTGGACCTGAAAAATCCAGACCAGTTGCCTAGGAAGTATGGAGCAAAGATAGGTTTGGATGAGCCCTTAGAGATGTAATTTCTCCTTTGACAATATGAAAAGGTAAATGCTAAGTGAAAAGCTTCAGTACCTTGCATTGCTCCACATGTACCGTATTTTTCACTCTATAAGACGCACCAGACCATAAGACGTACCTAGTTTTTGGAGGAGGAAAACAAGAAAAAAAATATTCTGAATCCCAGAAGCCAGAACAGCAAGAGGGATCGCTGTGCAGCAAAAGCAGCAATCCCTCTTGCTGTTCTGGCTTCTGGGATAGCTGTGCAGCCTGCATTCGCTCCATAAGACGCACACACATTTCCCCTTACTTTTTAGGAGGGAAAAGGTGAGTCTTATAGAGCAAAAAATACGGTAGTTGAACTCGCATGCATTCATCCCATGGAGACTTATCAATAGATTTGTGGCATAGGGATTTATATTTTGCTTCTTGAGTACTAATAAGGATGAGAATAGCATGGAGAAAACCTGGTCCCATCACTTCTGGAAGAGCAAGAAGTGTCTGTCAAGCTGTTACTTTACAATTTTTATTTCTTATGATGTTGAACTGGCTTTATTGTGAATGAGGTAAATATTTGTTAATGTTCTGCAAACCATTTTTTTTTTAAATTGCATGTTGCTTATTGATTCAGAATTTCTTTGTATGATTTGGATAAACCTTTGCGAACATTATCAGCATCAGAACAATTTGGACGTTGTTCCTCTCTGGTTTTTACTTTTTTGTGGTTGGTGGCTGGAGAAAATGTCTCTCTTTAAAATGTCGTTGCTGATGTGTCTCCTTTGAGGAGGAAAAAAGAAGTGTTCACCAAAAGTAGCATATAACCCTCCTATTATCTTGGTACGTTTTTCTTTCTAGGAATTGGCTTTAGACCATGTTTTCGGGTATCGCGGATTCGATTGTCGCAACAACCTTCATTACCTCAACGATGGTGCTGATATTATTTTCCATACTGCTGCAGCATGCATAGTTCAAAACCTTTCCACAGGTAATTCAAAGACATTTTGAGTAAATAATGGATAGATGGTGAAGTATGCCATAAACAGGTGTTTATGCCAAATCGCTAACAGTGCAATCTTAACTCAGGTTTGCTGAGAAGTAAGTCCTCTTGAGTTCAATAGGGCACCCTTCCAGATAAGCAAAGTTAAAATTGCAGCATAAATCATTGTTGAAATGGCCTAAAAGCTATTCTTATATCAAGTTTTAATTGTTCTTATGCAAACGGAAGTGATAATTTCCTTTTCCCCTCTTCAGATGAGTTCATTTTTCTAGGACTGACTTTTTGTACGTATATTGCAATCGCCTCTGTTTCAATTCCTATTCTAAAACCAATGTTTCTTTGGAATCACATAGGGAGCCAGACTTTCTACCTGGAGCATACAGATGACATCCTCTGCCTAACAGTCAACCAGCACCCAAAGTACAAAAACGTGGTGGCAACCAGCCAGATTGGTAGGTTCATAGTCAAGTTAAAAGTAAAGTATTTAGTTGAGATTCCTGCATCGCAGGGGGCTAGACTAGATGAGCCCTGGGATCCCTTCCAATTCTACAATTCTATGATTCTATGATGCTGGCCCTCTGTTTAGATGTAGGGAGTATGAAACTGGACAGAGTTAGGCTTCCTGAATTATTTTCCCCCCACCCTGCTATTGGATGGGCATCTTCATTCCGAACCCAATATAAGGTGACCACCTAGGCCAGAATTTTCTGCTCAGACATGTAGCAACTCCCTGAGGTCTCAGGCAAATAGTCAAGGGAAACATCCCTGTGAATCTGGAGAGAACGCATCTCCCAGAGTGTCTAAATCAGGGGTCGGCAAACTTGGGCCTGTGGGCCGTATACGGCCCGAGGGGGGTCATTAAACTGGCCCCCGGTCCTTGCTGCCTGCTCGGTCATTCCCCATGCTGGTTTAGCTCCGCACAGGGACTGACTTCCGGGACGCAGCCACGGCTTTCTCCTCCCCCGCCATGGCTCCAGAAGCCAGCGGGGGAAGAGCGGTGTACACATGTGCAAGCGCACCCGCGCACTCCCGCACACGGGCGATCCGGCCCGCCAGCGGAAACGTTTGCCAACCCCCGAACTAAATGCTACGTTGCTGCATGTAAAACTGATTTTTTTTAGCAAACTTTAATTTTTGCTTTCTATGCCTGGCATTCTATACTATGATACAGCTGCACGTTATTTCATTGCTATGGTCCTCGATTGTGCTTTGTTTGGTGCTATTTCATCTCTTCGGACCTCAGTTTCCCTTTTGAATACTGGTAATTGACCGTAATGAAGAGATAGGATTCGATAGGCAATGCTAGGCATTAACCCTGACAGTTTTTACATGCAAAATGTGTCCTCTACGCTAGCTAGCTCCTTTGATATTACCCAAGCAAAAAGCTATCATCAAAATAGCCCCTGCGTGTCTTTGGGGAATCTCTGGATAACAGCTGTTTGGTGTTCTGCCATTTACCACGGCTTCCTTAATTCGCTGTCTTCTCATTAACCTGCCACATGGAAGGAACTCCAGTTCTGATTCAGTCTCAGTCAGCATTTCCATTGGAGCTCTCTATTAATAGCTACCTAATAAAACGCCTGTGTTTCTTTAAGAGCTTGAAACTACCTGCATGCAGATAGATGATTTGGGGCCTAACACAATCATCTCACTTCACAAACTGAGAGGTTTAAGTTGAAGCTTCTCCTGCCGATGAAATATTAGGCTTGAGGCTCTCAATAACATTTCCGAAGGAAATCTCCCTTTCCTCCCTTGTCTTTGTGGATATCCGTCAGGAAAGTAAATCTAAACACACAAAACGCCCAAACGAAAATTTTAGCAATATTTAAGAAACTGAGAATATTTACTGGCTGGCTAAGTTGGCAGCTTGGTTGGCCGGTGGAAAATTCCGTTCCTCTTGGGTGGTGGAGCACGGCATGGCAATGTTTTGACATCCTGGGTGTCTGTGTAGGGGGTTTGACATCATTTTACAACTTGGGCTGGATCTACATGGACCTATTTAACATTATTTCCCCCTATTACAACAATATTAGATAATGCCGTTCTAAAACATCATAGGGCATAAGGTAAAGGTAAAGGGACCCCTGACCATTAGGTCCAGTCGTGACCAACTCTGGGGTTGCGGCACTCATCTCGCTTTATTGGCCGAGGGAGCCGGCGTACAGCTTCCGGGTCATGTGGCCAGCATGTCTAAGCTGCTTCTGGTGAACCAGAGCAGCACACGGAAACACTGTTTACCTTCCCGCCAGAGCAGTACCTATTTATCTACTTGCACTTTGACGTGCTTTCGAACTGCTAGGTTGGCAGGAGCAGGGACCGAGGAACGGGAGCTCACCCCGTCGTGGGGATTCGAACTGCCGATCTTCTGATCAACAAGTCCTAGGCTCTGTGGTTTAACCCATACTTGTTAATTAAAACAATTTTTACCTTGGTTTTGTTTTGTTTTTGGGAGGGGAGGGGTCAGATATAAGTACTACCCGGCCACACCCTATTCCAAAACACTGTTTCTTTCCCTGCTTCTTGTTGCTGGTTGCTCCACATTTTAATTTTCCTCCCTCCCTGAACATCACCCCTCAAATACCATTGGAGAGGGGTTGGAGTTTAAATACAGTAAAAAGAAAAGAAAAGGTAAAACCCTACATAGGGGTATATGAGCAGTGTTTTACCAATATTGCAGTATAAAGCTATAAAAATAAGCAATAAAAAAGGCAAGGTAATAACACGTTATGAACGTAAAAGGTAGGACCTCAATGTGTCCATCTACATTATCAAAACCATTCCTTAACCCTTCCTTAACGTTAAAAACCATGAGGGTAGATCCTCCCTTGGAGTATTTAACAACATAGTTTTAAACATCCATCTGTCGTGGATGCTTTAGATGACTCCCTGGTCCCTTCCAACTTGTAAGATTCTATGATTCTAAGGTAGGGTTCAAAATCAGGTTAATATTAACAGAAGCTAAGGTCAATCCCAGTGTTTTCCATTCCTGTGATTAAGAGGGTACTTGCTGAGAGTGAACTACATTCACAAGACTGGCTCATGATCTCTTGGCAGCAGTGAAGAGAAAGCCAGTGTTACATTTCCATCAGTCTGCACTGGAAATTCTTCTTTTGCAGAATAGCCTACTGCATTGGGGCAATTTTGGTTCTCTACAGGTATCAGCAGAAATGCATTACGTTGAATATATGATTCAACTATATTCCTGCCTTTCTTTTGTTTTTGTTGTTTATTTACCCATATTCATGTTGATTTTTTTTATTTATTTGGTGCTTCTTCCTTCTGGTGCTGATGTTGAGCGCTTCAGCATTAGAAACAGTGACTTATTTCCGCTATTGTTTTCCCTTGGTGCTTTCTCATTTGCCATTGCCCACACCATGCAGGTGATATGACAGAATTTCCAGGTAAGGCTTTCCTCTCCTGTGAGTCCTAGTCAGAAAAGTCGCGTCAGGTCCTTTTCATGCTCCTCCTGTTGTTGTATCTATGTCAACTGCAGATACAAGTTGAACATGGGCAGGTTTGATTTATTTGTCTCTGGTTTTGTGCATCTTTCCATGAATACTTCCTTATGATCATTTTAGAACATGTCTCCCGTCATGAAGTCCGATATCTCTCCCCCCCATGTGTGTTCCATGAGCTATTACTACATGTGGTTCTTGGGGAGGGATGCAGGTGGTTTCGTCTTAGCTGCCTTACTGTTGATAAAATGCACCTGCCTCTCAAGATCGATGACTTTAAATGAAACTTTCTTAATTCCCCATTCCTTTTAAAATAAATCAGGTACAACCCCTTCTATCCACATATGGGATGCTATGACTAAGCAGACTTTGTCTATGCTGCGCTGCTTCCATTCCAAAGGAGTGAATTACGTCAACTTCAGCGCTACTGGCAAGCTCCTAGTCTCTGTGGGAGTTGATCCTGAACATACAATCACAGTGTGGAGATGGCAGGAAGGTGAGTACACCGTCTCTTTCTTACTACCGTATTCGCCTGAATACAGTGGTGCCCCGCAAGACGAATGCCTCGCAAGACGGAAAACCCGCTAGACGAAAGGGTTTTCTGTTTTGGAGGTGCTTCGCAAAACGAATTTGCTATGGGCTTGCTTCGCAAGACGAAAATGTCTTGCGATTCCTGGGAGTTTTTTTCCGCTCCTCACCCCCTTTTTCTAAGGCACTAAGCTGCTAATAGCCTTTTAGCAGCTAATCCGCTAATCCCTTAAGCCTTTAATAGCTGCTAAACCGCTAATAGCGCTAATCCGCTAATCCGCTAATGGGCTTGCTTCGCAAGACGAAAAAACCGCTAGACGAAGAGACTCACAGAACAGATTCTTTTCGTCTTGTGAGGCACCACTGTATAAGCCGCACCCGCAAATAAAGCGCACCTTTAAAATTCAAGGGGGGGGGGGAATGTAAGCCGCACTTTAACTTTTCACGGTCGGAATTTGGAAGAAAAAGTGCGACTTATATTCGGGCCAATATGGTAGTTGGAAGAACCAAGAATTCTAAAGGCAAAGCCACACATTAAATGTTAAAACAACTTTTTAAAACTGCGTGTGGTGCTTTTAACAAACACTGATGCATCTGTTGTGTTTACTGATTTGCCGCTCCCTTTCGATTTCCGCAGGTGCTAAAATTGCAAGCCGAGGAGGCCACCTAGAAAGGATCTTTGTTGTGGAGTTCCGTCCAGATTCAGACACCCAGTTTGTCTCTGTTGGAGTCAAACACATGAAATTCTGGACTCTGGCTGGAAGCGCTTTGCTCTATAAAAAGGGAGTCATTGGTTCGTTGGAAGATGCCAAAATGCAAACCATGCTTTCTGTGGCCTTTGGAGCGGTGAGTTTGTGTTTTTACTTGTGGGATTTTCAGCAGGGAGGTGGGATATTTCCACCCCCACCACCCATGACTAAGGCTGCAATCTGAAACCTACTTCCTAGGAAGTAAGTCCCACTGAAAGCAAAGAGACTTACTTACAAGTAAACAGGCTTCAGAATTGCTCACTTCTATCTCAATGATTTGAGTTGCTTCTTCATTTCTGTAGCCTCTGGTAACAAGGAAGTCTTGCGCTGCTAAGCAGGCCCATCCAAACCACCTCCAACGTTTCCCACCCATTTGACCAAAGGTTGTATTGGAATCGAGACATTCTGCTAGAGTGCACCAACATCAGAATGGAATCTGTCCATTCATGAGGGGTCAGGGTAGATGCCAAAGTAGCTGACAATCTGTGACCTACAAGATTGTGGTTAGTTATGCTGAGAAGTGACAAAGTCCTTTAATGAATGGCGTTTACAAAACAGCTCATGACTGTTTCTTTCAGAATAACCTTACTTTCACTGGTGCCATAAATGGAGATGTTTATGTCTGGAAGGATCACTTTCTAATCAGGCTGGTGGCAAAAGCTCACACTGGGCCCGTCTTTACAATGTACACAACGCTTCGTGATGGACTCATTGTCACTGGAGGGAAAGAAAGACCGTAAGAGACTATAACTTGTTTCTGTTTGCATTTGCCACCGCTTGACAATTGCTCCACTTCTTCAGTAAGGTAAAGGTACCCCTGCC
This sequence comes from Podarcis tiliguerta, assembly GCF_965153285.1. Taxonomy (NCBI): domain Eukaryota; kingdom Metazoa; phylum Chordata; class Lepidosauria; order Squamata; family Lacertidae; genus Podarcis; species Podarcis tiliguerta. The sequence goes on along the minus strand of NC_139536.1, from coordinate 11,644,168 downwards.
CGTACGTGCCAGTCTTGACAGACTCTAGGGTTGTGTGCCCATCTCACTCAAGAGGCCGGGGGCCAGCGCTGTCCAAAGACACTTCCGGGTCACGTGGCCAGCGTGACATTGCTGCTCTGGCGAGCCAGAGCCGCACACGGAAACGCCGTTTACCTTCCCGCTAGTAAGCGGTCCCTATTTATCTACTTGCACCCGGGAGTGCTTTTGAACTGCTAGGTTGGCAGGCGCTGGGACCAAACGACGGGAGCGCACCCTGCGGCGGGGATTCGAACCGCCGACCTTTCGATCAGCAAGCCCTAGACGCTGAGGCTTTTACCCACAGCGCCACCCCACTTCTTCAGAGAGGAGTTCAAATCACTGTTAATTCCCAAAGAAGAAAGTCTGCTTTGCATGCTACAACAAAATACACCTCCACCTTTGGTCGCTTGCATTTTTGTGTGCTAATTATAGGGCATCCGTGCATCTGAAAACATGCTAAACATGCACCCAGCCTCTTGGGGTGGCGTGGGTGGGGTTACTATCTCTTTTCAGACATATACCGTATTTTTCGCTCTATAGGATGGACTTTTTCCCCTCCAAAAATTGAGGGGAAATGTGTGTGCGTCCTATGGAGCGAATGCAAGCTCCTTGGCTTCAGCAATATCAATGCGAAGCCTCCAAAGTGCAGAGGGAGCGCTCCTTCCACGCTCCGGAGGCTACGCGTTTCTTTCGCTGAAACCGGGGAGCGAGAGCCGTCGGTGAGCACTGACCCCTCTCGCTCTCCAGGCTTCAGGGATAGCTGCCTGAAGCCTTTGGAGTGCAGCGGGAACTTGCGCTGCGCTCCAAAGGCTTCGCAACCTTGCCGCTGCTCCTGGACCTGTTCTGGGGGCTGGGGTCGGGGGAAGCTCAGGCTTCCCCAGCCCCGCGGCTATAAACAAAGCCAAGACAGAGAGCGGGATCCATCCCGCTGGCTGTCTTGGCTTCTGCCAAAGCCACGTGCAGCTCTCCCAGCTGGAGAGGTTGCGCGCAGCTAAAGAGGAAGCCAAGACAGCCAGCAGGATGGATCCCGCTCGCTGTCTTGGCTTCTTTGCTCTTTGGGGCTGGGGGGGGGGGTATAAGATTTTTTTCCTTGATTTTCCTCCCTAAAAACTAGGTTCGTCTTATGGTCCGGTGCGCCTTATGGAGCGAAAAATACGGTAGATGCCTTGCAGTCATTGCAGGAAAGACACAGCCAGCCTTTAAAGGGAATACAGAAGCTATCTTAAATGACATCCTGCATACTTTTACCCCGCAGGACGAAAGAAGGAGGTGCTGTGAAACTGTGGGATCAGGAGATGAAACGCTGCCGGGCATTTCAGCTTGAGACAGGGCAGATCGTGGAGTGTGTCCGTTCGGTGTGCCGAGGCAAAGTACGTGTGATACGCAAAATGCATTGCCGTTTGTTCTCCTCGCAAGGGACTCTTGTTAAGATCGAGCGTTTAGCAAAACAATAAAAAGCGATCTGCACCTAGAGAGATATTCCGCTTATGGAGAAAAGGAAGCTAGGAAGCTCCAATGGGTAGGAATAAGCAGATGTTTGAGGCAGATGGTTCTGAATATCTAGCAGACAATCTGTCTTGATTCCCTCTGGGTTTCCTTATTCTGGCCATGAGTGGCGGACACCTGGGGAAGAGGGTGATGTATGGCAGGGATGAGACAGCAGAGCACAGCAGAAGCATGCAGAGGTGAAGGAATATCTGGTATAATAATAATAATAATAATAATAATAATTTATTATTTATACCCCATCCATCTGGCTGGGTTTCTCTAGCCACTCTGGGCAGCTTCCAACGAAATATTAAAATACAATAACCTATTAAACATTAAAAGCTTCCCTAAACAGGGCTGCCTTCAGATGTCTTCTAAAAGTCTGGTAGTTGCTTTTCTCTTTGACATCTGGTGGGAGGGCATTCCACAGGGCGGGTGCCACTACCGAGAAGGCCTTCTGCCTGGTTTCCTGTAACTTGGCTTCTTGCAGTGAGGGAACCACCAGAAGGCCCTCAGTGTTGGACCTCAGTGTCCGGGCAGAATGATTGGGGTGGAGACGCTCCTTCAGGTATACTGGACCGAGGCCGTTTAGGGCTTTAAAGGTCAGCACCAACACTTTGAATTGTGCTCAGAAACATACTGGGAGCCAATGAAGATCTTTCAGGACCGGTGTTATATGGTCTCGGCGGCCGCTCCCAGTTACCAGTCTAGCTGCCTCATTCTGGATTAGTTGTAGTTTCTGGGTCACCTTCAAAGGTAGCCCCACATAGAGCGCATTGCAGTAGTCCAAGCGAGAGATAACTAGAGCTAGTGTTGTCTCCCAAGGAGAGGCAGTGTGTTGACAGAAAGAGGAGGCGCAGCCCCCTAGACACAGAGCCCACCTTCAAGCCCAAGGTTCCTGCAGGGACAGAATTTCTTGGAAGTAGCGCAGCATTCTCTGCATCTGCCTAACATCTTGGTGGGTAGGTGGGGAAACTTGTTGGAACAACCTCGCAGCTCCCATGTGTGGGAGATTAGCAGCCAAACCTAACAAATGCATATTCTTGCTAGCGAGCATGGGAAAGGGCTAAGTCCACAGAGATGTATTGCTAAATAGGCAGATACTCAGACCATAGAAATACAGTTGGTAGAGAGGGTTCTCTGTGATATCATCCCCTCCTCCCCAGAGAGGAAGGAGCATGTAGTACTTCCTGTTCCTCTCTCTTCCTTTGATCAGACTTTTTTTTGTTAACTTTGCTACGTTACATGTGCATTCTGTGGTTGGCTTCCTTTGCAGTGCTTTATTTTGAAATCCTTGAGATAATTTTTTAGTTTCCTGTTAATTACGTTGCTTTGAATGTATACTTTATGTTTGACTTTCTTCAGTAATGTTTTATTCTGGATTGTTTTATTTGATGTTTTAATGTAGGTTGCAAGCCACTTGGATGGTTTTTTAAAAAAAAAATCAGTATAGAAATTTAATGAATAATAATAATATGTGGGGGAAATGCAGCAGTCTTTTGAAATTCATGCTTCTCTAAGTAGAGTTTTTAAAATAATAATAATAATAATAATAATAATAATAATAATAATAATAATAATACATATATACTGACTTGGACTTTGAAATATCAACAGGGCAAAATTTTAGTGGGAACCAAAGATGGAGAAATAATTGAAATTGGAGAAAAAAATGGTGCTTCTAACCTGCTGATTGACAGCCACATGGAAGGAGAGATTTGGGGCTTGGCTACTCATCCCTCCAAAGACATCTTCATCTCTGCTAGTAATGATGGCACCGCAAGGATCTGGGACCTTTGTGACAAAGTAAGAGCTGCTTCAGTTGAATTGAAGCCTTCAGTGTACTTAGGAAAATTATAGGCTACTGCTGTTGTTGGAGCTTAGAATTTATCATTGCACCTCTCATTTCCAAAATGCTTCATAATTTCTTGTGTTTGCCCTGGCAGCAACTCTACGCAGAGGGTTAAAATAACCCCTATTTTACTGGTGAACGGTTGAGTACAAATTAGATTCACTTGAGCCACATGTGCTTAACTTTGCCTGGATCATGCCTGGTGACTTGCAAAGGTGTCTCTGGAACAACCAGGTTCTTCAGCAAACCTCCAGTTCTCTCAACTAATCATTATTACTTATATACATTTAAGGGCTTTTCCAAGCAAGCTGTAAAGATGTAAAGCATTTCAGATTATCTGATTAACAAAGATCGTCGGGACATTTTTCAGTCGGTTGAAACTGGCTCTGCTGCCAACGGAATGAAATCCGGAGTGGGATCTGAATCCACTGTGTTTGCAAACCTGCTGTTTTAATCAAGCTACCAGGCAGATATTGTAGGAATGAGGTACTTCCTCACACATCACAAACTACCACAGTGTGTAGTTATGGCGTCCCGTGTCGAAGGGCTTCAAAAGAAAATGAAACAAATTCGTGGAGAATAGAGCTATCAATAGCTGCTTGCCAGGATAACACCTTCAGGCTCAGTGGCAGATTCACAAATGGAGAAAGTACAAGTGTGGTCCTGACCTGCTTATGGTCTTCGTGTTGACATCCAGTGGGTCACTGTGAGAACAGGCTCCTGGACTAAATAGGCCTTTGGACCAGTGCCAGTTTTAAAGGTAAAGGGACCCCTGACCATTAGGTCCAGTCGTGACCGACTCTGGGGTTGTGGCACTCATCTCGCTTTATTGGCTGAGGGAGCCGACGTACAGCTTCCAGGTCATGTGGCCAGCATGACTAAGCCACTTCTGGCAAACCAGAGCAGCACACGGAAACGCCGTTTACCTTCCCGCTGGAGCGGTACCTATTTATCTACTTGCACTTTGACGTGCTTCCGAACTGCTAGGTTGGCAGGAGCAGGGACTGAGTGACAGGAGCTCACCCCGTCGCGGGGATTCGAACCGCCGACCTTCTGATTGGCAAGTGGTTTAACCCACAGAGCCACCCACATCCCTTAGTGCCAGATTTACGTATAAGCTAAAGAAAGCTTTAGCTTAGGGCCTCACTCCCTTGGGGGCCCCTCAACAAATTTAAAGGAAAAAAACAACTGGATGTACATTTCCAAAATATAAGATAAAAAACAAATAAAATAAAACCTACATACAGCAACAGTGTTTTGTGTAGGCTCCTATGATGTAAGTAATGGGCCCCACCTGCTATCCAGCTCCCTAAAATATCACTGGTTTGCTCATTTCTTTATCAATTACTTTGATAAAATACATATTTTGTTATGTGCAAATGGTTTTAGATACCTATTAGGTCCATAAATTACCATATAGCATATATTGAACACACAAAAACAGCGACAATTTGTTGTTGACAATGGACAGCTGGATATATAAAGGGCCCCATGACCTTCAGTAGCTTAGGGCCTCATCAAACCTAAATCCATTGCTGTCAACTTTTCCCTTTTCTTGCGAGGAATCCTATTTGGAATAAGGGAATTTCCCTTAAAAAGGGGGAAAACGTTGACAGCTATGCCTAAATCTGGCCTTGCTTTGGACTGATTCTGTAGGACTCTTTTTACGTTCTTATGATATCTTTGTAAATATCGCCACAACCCAGTTAAGGGGCACATGAATGCAGAAACTAACTTCCCGGCTTGTATCCCTGACTGCATGAAGAACCATGCAGTGTGCATAGTTCGACTCCTGACTCAGAAACTGGGGTTGGGTACAAAGTCCCAGTCATAAAGTTGATGCCAGCACTGTTCAGCTGCACGAACTGGTGTAACTGAATGAGGATGGTGTGTGTGTGTGTGTGTGTGTGTGTGTGTGTAAGTGTCTTGAGTTGTAAATGATTCCCTGAAGCAAAGTGTCGCCGTCTCCATCCCACAGAAACTTCTGAACAAAGTGAATCTGGGCCATGCTGCCAGATGTGCCGCCTACAGCCCCGACGGCGAAATGGTGGCCATCGGCATGAAGAACGGAGAGTTCATCATTTTGCTCGTGAACAGCCTTAAGGTGTGGGGCAAGAAAAGAGACCGCAAGTCTGCCATCCAGGACATCAGGTATTGTGGCTAGGTTGTGGGGTGACAAAGATGGGCTGAAGTGCAACTGACGGGCTCGTGAGCCATTTGGTTTTGCGCCGTCTGATGCTTGCTAGTGGCTTGTTGCGGAACTGATGAATGTACTCCTTTGGAAAGCCTTGCCCAGGTGGCATTAGTTCACACTAAGCCTAGGATAGGTAACGTGGGGCCCTCCAGATGTTGTGGATTAAATTCCCATCACTCCAAGCCAAGATGACCAGTGGTCAGGGATAATGGGAATTGTCGTCCACAACATTTGGACGGTACGGCATTGGCTTCCCCTGTTCTAAATGTACACCAAACTTCAAGAAACCGTAAAGCTAATTGTAGTGGTTCTAGGGGTTGCTCGTGCGTAAGCCGGTGCAACCACCTGGCTGGGTTGCCTGAGTGAACCCTTTCTGTCCGGACAGCCACTCACCCGTGGCTGTCTCAATCACTGGCAGAATCCGTCAGTGGGCGTTTCTTAAACTTCTTCCAGCAAAGAAGCTCTTTGACGCCTAGTCTTCTCCTGCTCTCTCCATTCCACTCTGTAGCCTGTCCTTTGCAGGTCCCATGACCACAAATAAAGTTGTACTGAAATGCCAGATAATCTGAGGAGTGGGGGAATTATTTGGGCAGTAGGGGGAGGAAAGTCTTCTCTTGCTGTGCTTTTGAGCAGATCTGGAAGCTGTAGGAGGATCTTGTCTTAAGAAGATAGGATTGGGTTGGATAAATATCTTCAAGGGTTTTATGTCACACAAGTTTCGGCTTCCTCTCCCCATGCCTGTAAAAGAAATGAAAACTCTGTATTGACCGGAACATACATATTATTTAAAAACAGCTTTCCAAACCATCTGAGCACCACGCAACAAACCACAGATGATCTTCCCAGGAACGAAAGGCATTCTAAAGTATCATTTGCCAAGCATCATGTGTAGCCTTTTCCCAAGCAAAGAACTCTCCTAACACTTCATGGCCCAGCACTGTCTTAACAAAGCCCTGCTCCTTCTTTGTTTTGCTGTGCAGAATCAGCCCTGATAACCGGTTCCTCGCAGTGGGCTCACAGGAACACACCGTTGACTTCTATGATCTCACCCAGGGCACAACCTTGAACCGCATCGGCTACTGTAAAGACATCCCAAGCTTTGTCATTCAGATGGATTTTTCTGCAGACAGCAGATACATTCAGGTAGGTTTTTGCCTTCATTTCCTTTCTTTTCTATTTTTGAAATTAAGATTTACAGCTCTTCTGATATAGAAGGCTCCATATTGGTGATAGTGTCCCGGATGAAAATGGATTCTTGATGCAAAATATGGCTTTCTTGCACTTGGGTGGTTTAATTGTATTGTGCTGCATGCAACCCATCCTGGGACCGCATGGCGAAGGGCTAGGCTATAAATGTATTTATTTATTAACAATATGAATACGCTGCTTATACAGTGGTACCTCTGGATGTGAACGGGATCCGTTCCGGAGCCCCGTCCGCATCCAGAAGTGAACGCAACCTGCGTCTGCGCGGGTCGTGATTCGCCGCTTCTGCGCATGCATGTGGCAACATTTTGAGCGTCTGCGCATGTGCGAGTGGCGAAACCCGCAGCGCACAACCCGAAAATACTTAGCCCGAAGCTACTTCAACACGAGGTATGACTGTATATGGTTATTTAAAGGTAAAGATACCCCTGCCCGTACGGGCCAGTCTTGACAGACTCTAGGGTTGTGCGCCCATCTCACTCAAAGAGGATGGGGGACAGCGCTATCCGAAGACACTTCCGGGTCACGTGGCCAGCGTGACATCGCTGCTCTGGCGAGCCAGAGCCACACACGGAAACGCCGTTTACCTTCCCGCTAGTAAGCGGTCCCTATTTATCTACTTGCACCCGAAAGTGCTTTCGAACTGTTAGGTTGGCAGGCGCTGGGACCGAACAACGGGAGCACACCCCGCCGTGGGGATTCGAACCGCCGACCTTTCGATCGGCAAGCCCTAGGCGCTGAGGCTTTAGCCCACAGGGAAAGAAGACAGTGAATGAAAATAGGCAGTCTTACGTTTCATAGATCAAAATGCTGCTGTTATAATGCCTGTGGTACAGATATCCCCTCCACATAGAATACTACCATGTCAGGCAGAAGGCAAGCCTGGAATATCCTTCACCCTGACCGGGGCCGTAGCTAGGGGGTGGTGAGGTGGGCAGGTGAGGGGGGGGCGCAAAATCGGCTAAAAACATGTTCATAAATATGTCTATAAATAAAAATATCAATTATTGCCTCATTAGAAAAGGTTTTAAATAGAGCGTAAATTGAATGGGTGGAGGGGGGTGGTTGGAGGAGAGGCGGAAAGAAGAGCTTATTTGTCCATGGCTAGGGGGCACAATCTGGACCAGGCTTCCTCAAACCCGGCCCTCCAATTGTTTTGAGACTACAATTCCCATCATCCCTGACCACTGGTCCTGCTAGCTAGGGATCATGGGAGTTGTAGTCCCAAAATATCTGGAGGGCCGAGTTTGAGGAAGCCTGATGTGGACGGTTCTGCCAGGGGTTCAAGATCACCTAGCTATACCTGTTCTTAATGTGCAGGAATGCATTTACACAAGGGTTTAATGAGATAGAGTGAATTGCTAACTTCAGTCTGACATGGTTCAGTCCAGGCAAAAGTTCATTGGCAGAGTGAAAGCTAAGCCAAAGGGAACAAGCCATTTCAAGGAATTTCATGTGATGCGTGTGCTTCAATCACATTTGTCACGATCACACTTGACACAGAAAAAACATAAAGCATTAAGCAGCCTGACAGCCAGCACAGCAAATCCTAGCCATTGTTTCCTACTCAGATTCCTGCATTGCAGACACTGCATGTTACTTTGGAAGGTTTTCTCTGAAGAATGTGTGAAATGACCTTTCGTACATATAGAGAAAGCTGTATAAATGGGTATAAAACGTGCGTGACTTTGTGAATGTGCTTCCCTGGAGCTGAGCTCATTTGTGGCGTAAGTACATATGAGTAGGAATAAAGGCACCTTTTCAGGTTGAAGCTAGTGAGTATACTACTGCACACGAACCTTTTAGTCTGGTAATAAATTAATCTTTATGGTTCATAGAATTGTAGAGTTGCATGGAAAACAATTAGGAATCTTTTGTCCAATGTGTGGGCTGGAACATATGCCCTTTCGACATCCTGTGCCCTTTTAAAATGTGGGGGTTTGGGGGGGGGAGTTATTAGGTTGCACTGATTACAGTGGTACTTCGGTTTCCGAACATCTCCGCTGACGAACATTTCGGTTTTCGAATGCCGTAAACCTGGAATTAAATGCTTCAGTTTTCAAACACGCCTCCGATGTTGAACACGCCACGCGGCTTCCACTGAGTGCAGGATCCTGAGACCTAGCTGTCGGCTATTGAGGTTTCGGTTTTTGAACGTTTGGAACAGTCTTCCAGAAAGGAGTATGTTCGAAAACCGAGGTAGCACTGTATATATTTTGTGGTTTTATATTTTGATTTTGTTCTGTGAACTGCCCTGAGACCTCTGGGTATAGGGTGGTATATAACTTCAAATAATAATAATAATAATAATAATAACAACAACAACAACAACAACAACAACGACAGGGTGGCAAGGCATGGTACTCAAGATCTGTAGTGGACTTTCTGACAGTAAGAAAAGTGTCCCTCGGAAGGTTGTGGACTCTCCTTTCTTGGAGGTTTTTTAGCAGAGGTTGGGCGGCCATCTGTCTTTAGCTGAGATTCCTTGCATTGCAGTGGGTTGGTCTAGATGACTCTTGGGGTCCCTTCCAACTCTACAATTCTCTGATTCTATTACCTTTCCCTGCTTATATCTCAGATAAAGCAAAACAGGCCCGAAGTCATAATCCGCAAACCTGCATTTGTTAACACAGAAATGCCACTTAGCATATGCATTTGTCCGGGTTGCAGATTAATTCCTTCATATTTCCTTTTAGAGAACCGTGTTTTATTAAGGAGAGCCGCAGACCTGTGGCACTGCTAGCTGCCGTGGTAGATGCTAGACATGGGGACCAAGTGTTTTGGCACCATCCGTGTGACGATCATGATGTCTTGCCTCCCTCAGGTATCAACCGGTGCCTATAAACGCCAAGTCCACGAGGTGCCATTAGGGAAGCAGGTGACGGACACAGCCTTCATCGGGAAGATCACCTGGGCCACCTGGACAAGGTGATGCGGCACAAAAAGAGCTGTGAGCTTCACGGTGGTACAGAAACAAGATACAAGGGATGGGTGGCAGGAGAGCAGCAGTGTTAGCTATAGTTCAGTGGTAGAGCATCTTCTTTGCATGCAGAAGGTCTCCAGGTAGGGCTTGAAAGTGTCCCTTGCCTGGAACCATGAAGAGCTGCTGCAAGTCTTTGTGGACAATAATGAGCTTAGCTGGCCAATGATCTGACTCCAGTATAACGCAACACAGATTCCTATGTTCCTAATCTCACCCAGTAAGAATTCACCCCCTTCTAATGGGTGACACTAATTGGAAGAAGAAAAGGCTGAGGAGTAAATCTTACACAAATCTGGAGTGCTGTCCCTAAGACAGTTGGGTAGCGCCTTGTACGCCTCCTTCCAGCAACTCCTTCAGGCCAAGCTGGTGTCAGACGTATTGCTCTGCTTTCTTTTGGACCACATTGTGGGAATGTTAAAGACAGTAGGAAAGGATATATTGAGTAAGTAATATCTTTCCTTCACTCACGCCAAGAAGTGATTTAGCAGAGCCGATTCCCCTTCAATAAAGCTGGAAACTAGATTGCAGATTCGTTTGAATCTCCTAGTTAAGATTATTTCCTGGTGTTCCCTTTGGTCCCTCTTAAAAGAATAAAGGCACAAGAGTTTTTCTGAGTAAAGCAACAAAAAGTTTACTCACATTTCAGTTCACGATTTGATCCCTGAAAGGCAGGCTTTGCTTAATGGCTACACAACAAACTGTGAGTTCATCTCATATGGAGACTCAACTCGTGTGTTGCCGGCTGAGAGCCAGCAGACAGCAAAATTACATTCAGATAGCAAAATGGCTGCAGGGGAGCAGCATGGCAGCAAAAGAACATCAAGACAATAGAAAGACAAAAGTGACTGAGAAAATGGCTGCATGGCTCGTCTCTTTTAGGGAGTCAGCCAGAGCCATGCCCATCTCCCAGATCACATGCAGGGGGAAGACGCTCCAGACCAGGGGAACAGAAAGTTACACTGACTGGATGTCCCCCTGCCTGTGCCCATGCTAGGGAAATCAAGAATGTTGCATTTGACTGTACCAATGGATTACATCCCATACACATCAGAGAGGCCAAGGCGGGGTCTTGTTGTCTGGGCAGCCAAGGACCTCCATACACTATCCAGGCTTCCACCCTGGAGAGGTCACTTTGGTGTTGCTAACATAGCAAAAATGACATGGGAGGGAGCAGTTAGGAGTTTCTGGTCTCTGCCGCCACAGCAGGTGCTGTGATTCTCTACCAATTTCACTTCGCTCCCAGAGGTACACTCCATTGTCTTTCGAGCCAGATGGATGCCAACAGATTTGGACTGGCCACCTCTGTGCTGCCAAAAGCATCTTCTCTGAGAGATCTCAGTATATTTTTTCTTTAAAAAACAACAACATCATACCTGGCTCCCTAAGGACTTTACAGTCTTCAGAAAACCCATTGCCCTAATGCTATACTATCTTTTTTCTTTCATCTTTCACTATTGGAGCAGTATCCTTGGAGATGAAGTCATTGGTATTTGGCCTCGAAATGCGGATAAGGCAGACGTCAACTGTGCTTGCGTAACCCATGCTGGCCTGAACATTGTCTCCGGGGACGACTTTGGACTAGTCAAACTCTTTGACTTCCCCTGCACTGAAAAATTTGTAAGTCGGCTTTCTAGCTTTGTGGTGTCTGTGCACAGAATCAGAAAATGGGGTGAGGTGCTGAATTCACGAATAAACGAGAGAGAAAATTTTCTTAGAATGCCAAATATATATATATATATATATTTTAATTGCCCGGTGCATTTTGGAGGCCAGGCATCTGGCAAAGGAGGAAACTGCAGTAGTATATATTTTTGTAGGGAATCCCCGTGACGGGGTGAGCTCCCGTTGTTTGGTCCCAGCTCCTGCCAACCTAGCAGGTCTAAAGCATGTCAAAAGTGCAAGTAGATAAATAGGTACCACTCCGGCGGGAAGGTAAACTGCGTTTCCGTGCGCTGCTCTGGTTTCGCCAGAAGTGACTTAGTCATGCTGGCCACATGACCCGGAAAAAACTGCCTGCAGACAAACGCCGGCTCCGTCGGCCAGTAAAGCGAGATGAGCACCGCAGCCCCAGAGTCCTTCGCAACTGGACTTAACTGTCAGGGGTCCTTTACCTTTACATTTTTATTGCCCCCAAGACAGGAATTTCTTGTTTCCAAACTGTGCCGCACAGCAATAAAAGATTTGGGAGACGTTGAGAACTTTTTCTCTCTTTTTTATTCCTGGTTGCATCAGTTTCTCATTTTTCCCAGTCTTAAGTTCAATTCTCCACATCATCTTGTGATTTATTTATTTTTAAGTCCTTCTGAGAATTCATCAGCATCTTTGTGCAAATTTCTCCCAACATACACATTTTGGGGTGCTAATTTCCCAAAATATGTGCATCTTTGCAAAGCAATTCCCCCCTAATACATTTCCTGCGTGTTATTTTCATGAATATCTGAATATTTATCCTAACGTATGCATTGTGAAACACATTACTTAACTGTAGAATTGCACTGCAAAATCTGAGGAACGGAGAATCTCAAAGGGTGGCTCTTGTTTCAGTTCACACATTGTTTCAAACAGTGCAAGTTATATAGTTTCACCTTTAAAGGCCAACCAAGTTGCATTCTGCCCTGCCTTGGTTCAGGCTTCTGTCTCCCCACTTACAGCATATACTGTATTTTTCGCTCAATAAGACACACCAGACCACAAGACGCACCTAGTTTTTGGAGGAGGAAAACAAGAAAAAAAATATTCTGAATCTCAGAAGCCAGAACAGCAAGAGGGATCGCTGTGCAGTTAAAGCAGCAATCCCTCTTGCTGTTCTGGCTTCTGGGATAGCTGTGCAGCCTGCATTCGCTCCATAAGACACACACACATTTCCCCTTACTTTTTAGGAGGGAAAAAGTGAGTCTTATAGAGCAAAAAATACGGTAGGTGAAATCATGTATAGTGGGGGAAACCATCTAAAAAGCCTGTAAACCCCTCTCTAAACTTATGGAAACCCTTGGAAAACCCCCTTTAAAAAACCAGACGGGGATAAATGGTAGCAAAGGTGGCTCTCTGTCTTCCTTATCGCTAGAGGACGATTTGGAAATGACAACAAGGGATGTAGACCAGTACCCCGAAGTGCCTGGCTGTGATTCAGAAGTAGACTCCTGGGATCACTAGCTGCTTTTCCGCTCTTTCTTTTGTCTCTTTTGTGCCTTTTTGGAATTTAAATTGATTTATTTATTCCCCCCCCCCGGCACTGCGCATATATTCAGTTATTCTCAAGTTAAACACACATGAGGAGGGAGATGCCCGTATATAGAACCATATTGTGGGTTCTCAGAAGTGTTCAGATGCCCGTGATCAATGTAGTCGGTCTTCATTGCATTCTGACGATTAAAAAACACCGCAGTTGCCAATGTGGGTGGAACGAGACGGTGCTTTTTGTGTGTGAGAGAAACCTTGCCTTTTCCCAACAGGCCAAACACAAGCGTTACTTCGGCCATTCGGCTCACGTCACCAACATACGCTTCTCGCACGATGACAAGTACATTATCAGCACAGGAGGGGATGATTGCAGGTAACTTTTTGCATTTGTTTATGCCAAGAGCTGAGTGTTGGGTTTGGGTGTGAGAAAGCAGAGTTTGGGTCCCCGCGGGGAGATTCACACTCAACTTAGCCCGCTTCGCAAGGCTCTTGGGAGGCGAGAAGATATTGCTTTGAGCTCTTGTGGTGGAGAGGACAAAAGAATAAAAGAATATCAAATGGAAGACGTCAGTGCTAACTGCCAGATCCTACAAGCTGCTGTAGGAAATGGTGGCAAAGAGACACACAGACTCATCCAACCATAGCTGTCAACCGTCCCTCATTTAGTGGTAAACTCCCTTATCCCAGTGCCATGTCCCGCTGCTGTCCCTTATTGATGATGTCCCTTAAATTTCCCGGGTTTCAAAGGAAGCAGCTCCTCTCCCTCCCTCCCTGCCGGCCAGGGAGGAGGGAGGCTCCAACTGTGTTCTTGGCTGCGTTGTTCACCCAATAAGGAGTCTAAGAACGACTGGGGGGTGGAGCTTGCATGCCTTGTGCCGATCAAATCGGCCGCATTGCCTGGGGACTCGCCTTTGTGCAGCGCTTCCCAGGCGAGAGGTGACGGTGGTTTTCCTTGCTGCAGCCCCTTTGCCGGGTTGCTGCGCTGTGGGAACCACCACTTGAAGCTTCATTTGGCTGCTGGCTGGGCTTTCTGCCTTTGGCTCGGAGGGGCACAGAAGTCGAACATACCTGTGTTTGGAAAACCCCTTATTTTGGCTGCTGATCCCTTATTTTTGAGGCTGCTGGTCCCTTGTTTTCAAATCTGTAGGTTGACAGCTATGCATCCAGCCCTTTGCTGGAACAAGTTGGCAGTTGGGCAGAGCAAAGGATGTAAACTTCGCCTTTCTGCAGTAGGCTGGATTCCTTACAAACATTCTTTATCTTCCATCCAGACAAGTGGAATAGTTTATAAGCAGAGGTTGGGTGGCCATCTGTCATGGATGCTGTAGTTGAGGTTCCAGCAATGCTGGGGTGACAATACTAGGTGACACTCAAGAGTCTCTTCCAACTCTAAGATTCTCTGATTCTGTGATTATTCAGCCAGGCAAAAGCACTTGGGTGGGGATAGTTCTGAGGGCCAGATAAAGAAGCCCAGGGGGCCACATTCCAGCCCTGAGCATCCTCACCTCTAGTTCACACAGTACTTAGCTGGATGGGCTCAATGATCTCCCTCAGTGAAAGGCAAGCCATCTGTTAAGCAGTCAGACCTCGGGATGAATACTCTTCAGCTTAAATATTTTCGGGTTGCACTCCGTGGTGACCCCGAAGTAACTGAGCGCGTTACTTCTGGGTTTTGCCGCTCGCACATGCGCAGACGCTCAAAATGACGTCGCGCACATGCACGGAAGCGGCAAAACGCAACCCACGCACGCGCAGATGCACAGTCGCATCATACATTCGCTTCAGGATGCGAACGGGGCTCCGGAACAGATCCCCTTCACATCCAGAGGTACCACTGTATTCCTCTTTTCCACTCCTCCAGAGAACCTCGGGCTTGGGAGGCACTTGCAGCCCTCAGCCCTTGTGACTCTCCCCAGACCAGGCCCCTTCCGCAGCCGGGTCCCTTGACATCCTCTTTGATCCTCCCTGGCTGCACCTTCCTTGGGTTTCGCCATCTGGCTGGGATGTGAATTCTGATCCTGCTTCTTGCCCATCGGAATGGAGGCTGACGAGGGAGAAACTTGCCTACTGTACAAAAATGTGGCCCCCAGTCAGAGAGTGGAGCCCTCAGGCTACAGAAAAATAGACCTTAGGGCCTGGTCAGTCTGCTTTCGCCCCCCTCCCTCCCTTGCCTTCCCTCTACTGGGTGAGAGGAGATTGCTTGCGCCACTTCTGTTTCCTCTTGCAAGCCAGGAAAACAGCATTGAGCAGCAGGAGGGGTGCAGCAGGGCCCCTTCCAAAGAGAAGGCCATAAATAAACGGAACAGTTGTTACCGTCGAAAGGAAATGTTGGAAATGCTTAAACTCGGCGACAGTAAACACGTAGGAAGCAAACCAAAGGGCATTGCTCGAGACGTTAGGCAGCCCGGATTGAATGTTGCACACGGGCAAAATTGGATTTGTGAACCCAGGTCACCGGTAAGCCAATATCTCTGCCATCATCTGTTCCTTCATCTACCAAATTGCAACGTACGTGTCTGGGTTCTTACAAGAATGAGAGGTGCAGTGATTATCAAAGAGCCTCCACGTCAGAAATAGAAATGTCAAACTAGTAAAAAATAAAATGAAAAATTAACCCTCACTATTCACATTTGAAGTCTTTCATGTCCCTGGCGTGCCTTGATGCCCCAAGTAATATTCAACTGTCTTCCCTGTGTCATTGGAAGGAATTTGGGGGGCGGATCTGAGTCACTAAACAGCTGCAAGAGTCTGGCATGGAGAAGATGCCGTTTTGCACAGGCCTTAGCCGGACTGTAATGAACAAATTCTAGGTCTGAGAGGATGCAGCTGAAGTCTTATGGCCTGTAGAGATTCACTTTTAATATACAGTCGTACCTTGGATCTCAAATGCCTTGGCTCCTGAACAAATCGGCTCCTGAATGACCGGAACCCGGAAGTGAGCATTCCGGCTTTCGAACGTTCTTTTGGAACCCGAACATCCGACGTGGGTTCCGCATGTTCTCATTGGCTGCAGGAGCTTCCTGCAGCCAATCAGAAGCCGCACTTTGGTTTCCAAACATTTTGGAAGTTGAACAGACTTCTGGAACGGATTCCATTCGACTTCCAAGCTATGACTGCATAGTATGTATTGCTGGATGGGGTATATTTCTTGAATTAGAATAACCATGCAGATAAGGAAGTTGGAGGGCAGAGCCAGGTTGCCAGGTAAGTTTCGCAGAAGTCTTGATTTCAGCCACACATGTGCACACAGATGGTAATTGACATTTCTTCCTTTCTAGCGTCTTTGTATGGCGATGCCTTTGAAGGTCAGTTTCCTCCAGTGCCGCTCTTGCTACCGCCGCCACGTGAGTGCCAAACAGGGATGCCTCCCAAGATTTCAGCAGGCGGCTTTCTAACAAAACGCTGCGTAGATTCTAAATGTGTGAAACTTGACCTACGTTGGATGCCACAGCCATCCCCCAACCATTCGACCATTGCAAAAGAAGAAAACATTACTGTATTTTTCCATATATAAAACTAGGCTTCCCCCCTAAAAAATAATGTCCAAAATTTGGGGGGGGGGGGTCTTATACACGGATAGATCCCCCCAAAATTGGAGTCCCCCAAAATAGGGGGTGAATTATACATGGGGGCATCTTATAGTCGGGAAAATACGGTAATTGATTTGGTCCTTAAGACTGAAGGATGCCCCGTTTGGTTTGTGCTAACGTCGATCTGTCATGGGTGCTTCAGGTGAGATTCCTGCATTGCAGGGGGTTGGACTAGGGGTCCCTCCCAATTCTATGATTCTAAACCTCTCTTGCTGAAAATCAAGAGTCCTAATCTGCAAAGCCTAGCCCATAGTGCAAACTTAAGCTTCAGTAGCCTTTTTGCCAACAAAACGAGTTGCGATTTGAAGATAATTTTTAAAAGGTATTCCATGTTTTTTCATAAACCCAACCATTCTGAAACCACCCACTACAAAACCTTATTGGGCAAGGGCTTCGGAGTAAAGAAAGCTTTGAGCCATGGCTAATTTTATACTGACCAAATTATCATTACCCCCTCCCCTCCCCAGATATTTCCGGTTTTAAAAATAAGTTCATTTGCCAGTTTTCTATGAAGTGCCTTTTGAAAGCTTTGCCAGTGGTACAGGCTTCCTGCCTGTGTCTGCTTTCTACTCTCGGTGCTACAACTTCCACAACTGACGAGGGCTGACAAAGTCATTCCCCCTCCTGCCCTCCCACCCTCGATGTTCAATTCTCTCTTCTTTTGCATTTAATCTGTCTCAGTATTTTAACTTGAGTCTCAACTGGTTCTTTTAACAAGAGTGGGTGGGGTGGAAGGAAAGTCTCTTATAAATAGCTGCCTGTCAAATTAAATCTGCAACATATCTAACACAGTCTTGAGGATAGGACCTTGTGGTCCTCTAGATGTTGGTCAACTCCTACTCAGGTTTCCATAAGGAAAAGGGGGAGATTATTCTCTTTCTGGCCCCCTCCCACTTGCAGAAGAACCTTTTCCCGCTGTGTTTCTAGATCGGGGCCAATAATGGCAATGCTTTGATGAATAAACCTTCCTCCACCTTTGTTCCAAAGATTTGGCAAACAACTCGGCAGCCACACACACAGCCTCTCAGGCAGGGAACCAAGAAGCTGCAGAATTTTGTTCCTCACCCAGAAAAATCCAATAGCAGTGGTAGAACATGCCTCCTATACTTGGAACATTGCAGGTTCAGTTTCCTGCACTTCGTAGTGGAGTTACAGGGAGGAAATGGAAAGATCCCAAGGTACTGGGACACGGGTGGCGCTGTGGGTTAAACCACAGAGCCTAGGACTTGCCGATCAGAAGGTCGGGGGTTCGAATCCCCGCAACGGGGTGAGCTCCCGTTGCTCGGTCCCTGCTCCTGCCAACCTAGCAGTTTGAAAGCATGTCGAAATGCAAGTAGATAAATAGGTACCGCTCCAGCGGGAAGGTAAACGGTGTTTTTGTGCGCTGCTCTGGTTCGCCAGAAGCGGCATAGTCAGGCTGGCCACATGACCCAGAAGCTGTATGCTGGCTCCCTCGGCCTATAGAGCGAGTTGAGCGTGCAACCCCAGAGTCGTCCGTGACTGGACCTAATGGCCAGGGGTCCCTTTACCTTACTGAGTCCGGGTGCTATGGTTAAGGCTGCAATAGTTAGCTGGCCAATGACGGGAAAGAGCTCCTCCTATCCTCTTTGCCAAGTCAGGCAGGGGCCGCCACCAGCTGCTGAAAGAGACTACTGCGTTCTCCTTTGCTAGCAATACTCTGCAAACAGATAGCCTCCCTGCAAAGGGACAAGCAGCAAGGCTTGATGTGCAAATATCTTTGTTCCAACAAGCTCTGCTTGAGGAAAGCCACGCGGGTAAGCAGCTCACTCCCAGGTTTAAGAGAGAGCCAAAATAAAACTGGAGAATTCTCCAGAGGAGTAGGAGAGGGGATCAATGTGCAAAAGTGCTACCATTTGTTGAGAGTCGATCAATAGACTATATTAATGCCTTACATGCCTCTATGATTTCCGACACACAGGTCCCTATGCAGTCTTATTCCCATACTCTTCTCTGTTAAGGAAGCCTTTCTGTATTAGGCAGTGTAATCATATCGAGCCGTTGATGTCAGATGGTCACCTTGTTTGCCTATGTTGTAATGCTGGCCTTTTCATATTGATTGTATCCTGATTCTTTTTTTAAATAAAAAATGTGACAGAATGAATTGCTATGTAGTGAAATTGTGCAAAAATATTTAAGAGCAATAGAGTGTGTGTGTATGTGTGTGTATGCCAGGAAGAGATTTGTTTGTATTTGTTTATATGGTTTGATTTTAGGAACAATATGCTCAGACCTGGTGCTGTATTATAATGTAAATTAAAATAGTACTTGCATGAGTTTATTTTTCAAGCGATCCAGTAAAAGATTTATGATTTGAAAACAGCCGCGTGTCAAGATTTTTCATTCGAGGTTTGCAGCACACCCAAAACAAGCAGACTGGTCTTTGCCCCGCTGCCCCTTCTTCTTACAGCATTGGTCGTAGACAGCAAAGATCTCATTTGTCAAAAGTTCCCAGATAAATAAAAGCTAGTGACCCATTCACATACTTTTTCTGGAAAAAAAAGATTTTTAAAAAAGAGAGTAGAACTGGCACACACTAACTGCCTTTTTATTTTGTCACATGATCTTATTTTGTCACATGATTTTATTTTGTCACATGATCTTATTTTGTCACATGATTTTATTTTGTCACATGAACAGGGGTCGGCAACTTGCGGCCCATGGGCCATAAGCGGCCCAGGGAAGGTCGTTTAAACGGCCCACGAACTGCCCCTGAACCCAACCACCTACTCAGTGAGTTCCCGTGTGCTGCACTAAACCGGCGCAGCGCGGAGCAAGGACTCGCTTCCGCAGTGCAGAAAATCATGTACGTGCAGATGCCGGAAATCACATTGGTGCAGATGTGATCCAGCCCACGGAGCAATCTCTGCGGGAGTGAACCAGCGCAGGCGAGGTAAACCTTGTCGACCCCTGATCTTGAACACTAAATCAGAGGTAGCCAATATGTTGTCTGTGAGATGCTGCTGCCTTTCAACTCACATCAGCCCTAGTCGCCATGGACAGAGGGGTCAGGGATGCTGGAAGCCGTTGTCTGTAAGACTGAACTGGACTTATTGCAGTATTTCTTCACTAGTGAATTGGAGCCTTAAGTGGCAAAGTACATGTGTCAACCACCATGCATCAACTCAGCATACCGTATTTTTCACTCTATAAGACGCACATTTCCCCCTCTAAAAATTAACGGGAAATGTGTGTGCATCTCATGGAGCAAATGCAGGCTCTTTGGCTTCAGCGATAGCAACGCGAAGCCTCCGAAGCACAGTGGGAGCACTCCCGCCGCGCTCTGGAGGCTTCGTGTTGCTTTCGCTGAAGGGTAGGTGCCCCTTCAGCTAAGGTGCAGCACCCCTTCAGCTAAGCAGGAGGAGAAATGGAAGGGGCTCCGTTTCTCCTGCTGCTTTGCTGAAGGGGCACTGTTCGGAGAGGGGGAGATTAATTTTTTTCTTGTTCTCCCCCTCTAAAACAAGGTGCGTCCTATGGTCGGGTGCATTCTATAGAGCAAAAAATACGGTACTTCTCGGTGGAGAGCTGAATACTCGTGCACCTGTAATCTGCCGGTCCCTGCACTCACGCTTAATTTGCTAGACGACACACAACCATTTAAGTCTATACGCTTTATTGATACTCAAATTGTTTTGTTTTTACATTTCACAATGCATTCCACAGACTTAGTTTAATACAGCTTGAACCGCAAGTGTATACATTTTTTTTTTCATTTGCAATTTCTTGCATTCACAAGGTTCGAAATTTCCAAACGACATTTGCAGCATCGGGGCGCAACCCGCTGACCCATGCACAGGCGCTGAGGATTCCGAGCACATTGGAGAACAAGCATGCTGGGTACTCCTTGCCAGTGCCTCGCAAGGATCTTGAGAGTCACACCTTCAGAAATTCCTTCCACAGATCCAGAGTTTTGAGAGGCTGTAAACTTGTTTACTCAAAATAGACTATAGGAGGTTTGTGCAGCAAAAGTTATGGCGGAAAACTGTGTAATGTGCAAGAAGAGTTCGGTGTTTTCTTTCTTTAATAGGTGCTAGTGTTTTTTTTCTGAAGATTTAAGCTAAATGGAGCTAAAACAAAACCCAAAACAAAACCCAGTTCCGTTCTCCGATATTCCAAGCACTGTGGAGGAGCTGGACATCCTAAGCTGCTGTGAAACACTATATATATATATTTATATAACTTTTATATTGGCAATTGATAAAACAGTAAAATTAAAAAGCACAATACGGCTACACTCGATACCAAACGGGCAAGGCTTTTTAAGCTTGCTTTAATGGCATATTCTTCTACACATCTCTCTCTTTGTTTTTAAAGAAAATCTGCAATCAACCTACACAGACCAGAGGCAGTGCTAAACTGAAATGCTCTCCCTGCACTCCAGCGGCACTGCGCTGTCTTTAAACGCAGCAAGACTACCTTGGCTGAAGCATAAAATGTACAGCTCTCCAATCTGTTATGTTAACCAGTGCTGCACACGGGAGAAGCAAAAGAGGATTAGGTTTAAATCCATACATAGCAGCTTACAATACTTATGATGAACACACATGGCAGTCAAGAACAGGTTATTTCCCCCCGCCTCAAAACACTGCGTTGCTAAAAAATAAAAAGATCTGTGAAATTGCACTGCAATGTCAAGGTTTTGCTATTCCCTGACCCTCCCCACGTAATCCAAATGAATATGCCTCCCCTTCCCCACTTAAAAGATGAACTCCTATTTTTAATAAAAGTTGCTTTAGGTTTCTCATTCGGCTTTGCGCTTCACCCCGGGGATTTTAGCTTGGATCCTGCAAAGAAACAAAAACAAGGCGTTTTAAATGTTATGCCTCCTGCCTTCCCCGATACCCCATAATCCCCCAGAGTCGGTGAAGCTCATTTGATATAAAACCAAGCCTTTAAGTGCATTGGTCCAGCTGTGTGGAATGCTCTCCCAACAGAAATTCAACATGCATCTCCTGTTTTAACTTTTAAATGATGGCTGAGAATTATCCTGCCAGTTAGAGTACTATTGGCACAAAAATGGAAACAAGAAGAATTACCGATGAAAGAGGAATGGCAGACAAAATTAATGGACTATGCAGAATTAGACGACAGGAAGGATTTGAAACCTCTGGGATCAGAGATTCTCAGAAGACTGGAGTAAATATGTGAATTATTTGGAAAGCAATTGTAATCAAGAGATTACGCTAGTAGGATTGCAAGAAGTTTTGTAAGGAGGACTATGTGAAATACTGCAGAGAAAAGTATGAAGAGAATTATTAGTGAAGGACTATTAAAAGTAATAGTGAAATTAATGAAATGCAGATAAAGATTGAAAAATCTTCAGATGTGGTTGGTGAAACACTGAATAAGCTAAGAAAATATGTTGTATGTTTTTTGGAAATTTTATGTAAAAAATAATAAAAATATTTTATTTTATTTTTAAAAAGAGAGAATTATCCTGCCAGCTAAGAAAGCATTTTTCTGCAATAGTTAGCTGATGAGCTCCGATTTTAAATCTGCACATGTTTTTTATTGTACAGTGGCTGCTGCAAACCACTTTGATTTTCAAATTTTATTTATCAAATTGCGGTGTACAAGTATTTTTTATATAACAAACAAATCAACCTAAGTAGTCCAGTGTAAAAAGTGCATGCGGACAAAGAGGCTGCAGAGCAAAGAGATTGGGATGCTGACCATCAAGGACAAGCACCCCCCAAACCTGGCCCTCCAGATGTTTTGGGACTACAATTCCCATTATCCCTGACCACTGGTCCTGTTAGCTAGGGATGATGGGAGTTGGAGTGGCAAAACATCTGGAGGGTTGAGTTTGGGGGTGCCTGATCAAGGAGAACAGAAGCAGAAGAACAGAGAGATTGAGAGACAAGAGAAAGGGAGAGAAAGAGATGTCACTCAGAAACCCAGAGATTCTAGTGAATTTCAGTTTTGACCTGAAAATACTTTTCTTTGCAACCTCAAATAGAGTGATAAGTCATCCATAGATGATAGTTTTGAAAATTACAAGAAGCACAAGTTTAATATGCTCATTCAGCTCACATTCAGCTCTCCGCTGTGTGAGATTATTATATTTATCAGTTGCTTCCCTCTCCCCAAAGTGACGTACAAAAACAAAGATTAAAAAGAAGAATAAAAACAAGCTAAATATTTCTGAAAGTGCAAATTAACTGAACCCCCACCACGTTTTAAAAAATAAGCTGAGAGTTAAACTCTAAAGTCTTGAGTAAATAAAAACGCTTCTACCTAAAAACAGACAACGAAGGCACCAGGTGTGCGTCCCCTGGGGAGAGCATTCCAGATTACAGGGCCTTGAAAGAGGTGCGTATGCACACGCACGCACGCGCGCGCACACACACACACACACACACACAAAACACACACAGAGATGTGATCTCTCACTAAAAATAATATCGAAAGCTATCAGCTACTTTAAAATTATCTTCAAAATTCTATATGCTCACTTTGCCACTGCATCTTTGACATTCTTGTTCACGAGTCCCAGGTAATGGTCAATTTGAACCTAGCAAGTAAAGACACAAGGATAAATTACCATTTCAATAACACAGGAAATCACCATGTATTAACACTTACTTTCTGCTCAACAATCCCCCCCCCATTAAAAAAACAAAACATAACCAGGAACAGGGGCTTCCTGCCACCCTAACAAAAAAGGAACATTGATCCCTATTCCACTAGGACTTGATAGTATATCATGTCTTCTGTATGTGTATCTATTTCAGAACTGTGCAATCCTATTTAGTATAGGATTAGTGATGTTTTAAAGATTTGCAAAATCTTCAGTGCCTTCCCCCCCCCCAATCATTTTTATTGATTTCCCCAATTTTACCAAATCATCCACAAATTAAGGCAGATTTAATACAATTTTCAGTGTCTGGTAGAGAATGTCTGTAAGTTTATGCCTGTCAAGCTTCCTTGTAGGGCCACCAAGCAAAATATAAATTTGAAGCCACTGTCAACAACTTTTGTGTCTGGATTTCCAATTTTTGAAATGTGGTCTAGGAGGAATTTATCCATATATGGGGGCAGAGGGGACCCACTATCTGTTTACTTGAAATGGTGCTCTGCTCTTTTTGCTAGCCTGTTCTCTGAAAGTCTTGCCCCCTTCCAATCTTGCTCTCTGCCTCCCAGCGTCTCTAAAGCAGGTCATTTGGAGTTGATCAGCTCCAAAGTAGTTTCCCAACTAGGAAAGCCTGCCAAGTCAGCTTAAGAGGGACACCCTCCAGGGACTTACATAACCCCAGCTGAGCACTAGGAGCAGCAGCAGCTAAGTAGATCAACAGGAGAAGAGGTGGGATTGTGTTCTGCAGAGCTCTCTCAAATCTTTTTTGGTACACAACTCACTTTTAATCGTCCCAATTAACCATCACATTTTTGGCAGAATTGTCAGGGAATACGCGCCACACCGTACACTCACCTGGTGCTTTTCATAAATAATAGGAATACTGAAGAGCGAAATCAGAGCTGGAATGGGGTATGGGAGGGGAAACACAACACAAGAAACATCCGTAAGTGTATGCAAATAGAGGGATGCAGAAAAAATCAAGCAAGGCAGGGATAGGCAGCCTAAGGCCCGGGGGCCAAATGCGGCCCATTCGCCTTCTCAATCCGGCCCGTGGATGGTCCAGGAATCAGCATGTTTTTACATGAGTAGAATGTGTGCTTTTATTTAAAATGCATCTCTGGGTTATTTGTGGGCCTGCCTGGTGTTTTTACTTGAGTAGAATGTGTGCTTTTATTTAAAATGCATCTCTGGGTTATTTAAAGGGATGTGGGTGGCGCTGTGGGTTAAACCACAGAGCCTAGGACTTGCCGATCAGAAGGTCGGCGGTTCGAATCCCCGCGACAGGGTGAGCTCCCGTTGCTCGGTCCCTGCTCCTGCCAACCTAGCAGTTCGAAAGCACATCAAAGTGCAAGTAGATAAATAGGTACCACTCTGGCGGGAAGGTAAACAGTATTTCTGTGCGCTGCTCTGGTTCGCCAGAAGCAGCTTAGTCATGCCAGCCACATGACCCGGAAGCTGTACGCCGGCTCCCTCGGCCAATAAAGCGAGATGAGTGCCACAACCCCAGAGTCGATTACGACTGGACCAAATGGTCAGGGGTCTCTTTACCTTTTACTGGGTTATTTGTGGGGCATAGGAATTCGTTCATTTCCCCCCCAATAAATATAGTCTGGCCCTCCACATGGTCTGAGGGATGGTGGACTGACCCATGGCTGAAAAAGGTTGCTGACCCCTGAAGTAAGGTGTGCGAATCCAGGCTAAAACAAAAATGCGAGGCTGCTGCAAATAGCCCTTGCAACAGGCAGCAGTCTCTGCATTTTGTGAATATGGGGTGCAGTGCCCCCAAACAATGACTGAGCATGTGACGCTGAGCTGGGCAAGCAAAGCAAGGTCCCCAAATACATCATCCAGACACCTATGCACTCACCTGAGCTACTTATGCTCAGTCGGTAGAGCACGAGTTCTTAATCTCAGGGCCACGCAAGATTCCTGCATTGCAGGGGTTGGAAGAGATGGTACTTTGTGGTTCCTTCTATGATTCTATGAAGTTGCCTTATACTAGGTCAGACCATAGCTCAGTATCATCTGCGGTGGCCGGCTGCAGGTTTCAGGCAAGGCATCTTGCACAGCTCTTTTCGGAGACTGATGGGTTGAATTTATATACTGCCCTATACCTGCAGCTCTATGCCGGGGATTGAACCTGTGACCTTCTGCATGCAAAGCGGATGCTCTGCCACTGAGCTGCAGCCTTCCGCTTACTTTGCCCTGTAGGAATACTGATCCTGATTGCTACTATTGGCATATCAAGCAAATGACTGTGATCAAGTCAAAAGCAATGGAACCAGCCCTCCTCTGCAAACCCCACAGATTAAAACATGGCATTTCTACGACTTTCCCCACAAAAACTCTGCAGCCTTTGCCGATTTGCTCTGACACCTCGGCATCATGCTGTGCCATGACACCAAAATCGCGGCGACGTACTGCTTTTCTCAAAAATGCTTTGCATGTTATTTGGTGCAACGTAGTATAGAGGGCCAACTTACCCAGTATCAGCAATGTCAGACCATTGAACAAGGCACCAACGTAGGTGAACACCCACATCAACACGGCAAACTGGAAGGGAAAAAAAAGAGAAAGCTGAGTAGGAATGCAGAATGTGGACCATTTTGCTCAAGTAGGCTTTGCAGTTGCCACGGGCTGGCCGCTACGTGAGGTATGGGGGTGGGAGTGGCTGGAGACTCCCCAAGTGATGGGATCCGCTAGAAGTGTAAGCCATTCTAAAGCCTTGCATGTGGAAAATGGGGGAAGTTGACATGGGAATGTCACTCTCAGCAGCAGCAGCATCCGCCGTGGCAATTTGGCGTTTGTTCCGACTCTTTAGGTGGCCTTCACTAGAAGGACTTCTCTGTAGGCAGCATGGAAAGATCAGGCAGCGAAAAGGCAGCGCTCCAGCCTCCGTATGTCAGAGATAATTATAGCCGAAAGGACTTGTAATGGGATCCCACAGACTTTAGCTTTGAGGTCCCCTGGCTGTGCTGAGAATGACGAAGTGTCTCATAGGATTTCAGGTCTGCTCCATCTCCCGGTGGTTTGTGTGGCCATTTCGACCACAGAATAGGTTCAAGTACAAGCAATGAGACAGGCCCTATGCCATTAGACTTATGAATAATAATAATAATAATAATAATAATAATAATAATAATAATAATTTATTTATATGCCACTCATCTGACTGGGTTGCCACTCTGGGCGGCTTCCAGCAAATCATAAAACCAAAGAAATCCACAATACATTAGAAACGTCCCTATGCTACTTCCATGCACTTAAGATCGCCGTGAGCTGCTCATACCACACAGGGAATGTTTCGTTAGCAAGATGCCTTCCAAGCAGCAAGCAAGGTTGATATATATTACGCGGGGCAGAGGCTTTCAAAGCTTTTTGGGTCCACGGCTCCCTTGAGCAACTACCTTCTTTCTGTGGTGCCCTTGTGAGCCTCAGGAGCCCAGCTGCGTCACCCTGTGCCTGCAGAGCCGGCAGCCCCTCACCCTTTTTCGAACACCCTGCCTTATGAAGGGTTTACCCAGCTGCCTCTCCTCTCCCCTCTCATTGGGAGTCTGCAGCTGCCGCCTCTGGTCTCTGAGCTGCCCCACTTGCCCCAAAGAGATGTGCCTCCACACATGGCCCCACCAGGGCCTGGGTAGCACCCCCTGCCCAGCGCCAGAGGCATCATTCACCTGGGGAACTTGCAGCCAGCGCTGCTGCAACAAACAGCTGTGCAAGCCTTTGGGAGGGTTGCACAGCTCTATTCAGAGACTGGTGGATTGAATTTGGAGGCTGATGGAGGGAGGGAAGGAAAGAGGGACAGAGGCCAGTGTTGCCCATGGCACCCCTGGCCATCATTCAAGGCAGCCCAGGTTGCCACGGCACACGGGTTGAAAACCACAGACATAGGACAAAACCTTTGTTCTCTCCACCACCACCCACTGCAGCCTCCTTCCTTGCATTCCACTTCCCAGACCTTGTAAGCTTCTGTTCCCCTTCTTTGTGACCTAGTGCTAATGGGAGGAGTGCGGTTAAGGTTGTCTTCAGTAGCAGCGGCCAATCTGTGGCCCTCCAGTTGATGCTAGACTACATTTCGTGCCATCCCTGGTTATTAGCCATGCTGGCTGGGGGCTGATGAGTGTGTGTGCGTGTGTGTGTGTGTGCGCGCGCACACACACATTTTATTAAATTTTACATATCAGTTCCAACACTCATACAACATAACTTCTCATCTTACACAATATGATGATTTTCCGTTCTTCATCACTTATTCTGCATTTCTTAATTTCTGCATTACATTTAATTGTCCTTAACTAATAATTCTCTTCATAGTCTTTCTTGCAATATTTCAAATAATCCACCTTACAAAACTTCTTGCAGTCCTGCTAGCGTAATCTGTTCATCACAATTACTTTTAAAATAGTTCATATATTCACTCCAGTCTTCTAAGAATCTCTGATCTCGCAGGTTTCGAATCCTTCCTGTTAATTTATCTAATTCTGCATAGTCCATCAACTTCATTCTTCTTTCATCGGTAGGGACCTGATGAGAGTTGGCGTCCAGTAGCACTTGGAGACGCGGGGACTTGGAGACACTTAGGGACGCGGGTGGCGCTGTGGGTAAAAGCCTCAGTGCCTAGGGCTTGCCGATCAAAAGGTCAGCAGTTCGAATCCCCGCGGCGGGGTGCGCTCCCGTCGCTCGGTCCCAGCTCCTGCCAACCTAGCAGTTAGAAAGCACCCCCGGGTGGAAGTAGATAAATAGGGATCACTTACTAGCGGGAAGGTAAACGGCGTTCCGTGTGCGGCTCTGGCTCGCCAGATGCAGCTTGTCACGCTGGCCACGTGACCCGGAAGTGTCTGCGGACAGCGCTGGCCCTCGGCCTCTTTGAGTGAGATGGGCGCACAACCCTAGAGTCTGTCAAGACTGGCCCGTACGGGCAGGGGTACCTTTAGCTTTAGCACTTGGAGAGCCACAGGCTCCCCATCTCTGGTCTTAAGTCTAGAAGGGGGGAAGCAGCTTTGCAAAATCTTTAACTGCAGAGCTGTGGATGTGCACAGTTCCCACTTGCTGTGTCAAAGAAGCACCAGTCCATCCAGCCCAGCAGCTCTCTGTTATTTCAGGCAGGGAGCTGGGGAGGAGCCATGATCCATGGTAGAACATCTGCTTTGCATGTAGACGCTCCCTGGCACCTGCAGGTAGGGCTGGGAGAGAGCCCTGCCTGGAACCCTGGAGAGCTGCTGCCATTCAGTTCAGACAACGCTAAGCAAGATGGACGAGTGGTCTGGCTTGGGATACAGCAGTGCGTCAAGTCTCTTTTGGTCCTGCTAACTTGACATCCTTTCTGCCCAGCTCACCAGGGACTGAACTTGAGAAACAACTTGGTCTGTGGTCTCTCTTCTCAAGGAACTGGTGGCTCTTTAGGACTTGAGAGAGGAAGCAAGGAGGGCAAAATGTTTACCTTTCCTAAGCAACTAGTTAATTGCAAACCCGAAACCCCAACCCTGTGAAACTGGAGGAGGTGAGGGAGAATCACCTTTACTATTCCAAATGTAACATGAGAAATAAGGGAACGAGACCAACGTGTCCCGGGATGAGATAGAGCCCTACTAGTTGCCAGAGGGTTTAAGATCTGCTTGCCAAGTAAGAAGGGCAGGGGTGTGGGTGTGTGACCTGGAAGTGCTGAATCACTAATGTGTTGCATGTGGGGTGGTGGGTGAGAGTTCCCAGGTCAGCTGATTCCCACTGCTAATCTGAGGGCAAAACGTTCAGTAGGGGAAGGGCTCTCTGAACAAAATGACTAAGGGTACATTTGCACAATCATTTACTTAGAAGTATTTATTACTTGGGCTGGGTTTTCTTTTTTATTGGATAATGTTCGAAGTAGGTTACAAGCCTCTAAGATATAACTATGAACTGAGTTAATTTTTTTAAGAAAAATCTGCAATGAATTTAAAAAGTAGTAAAAAATGGCAAATTTGCAAGAGTTTATCCAAAGACTCAATGGCACTGTTTCCCCCTACACCCTGTATTTCTCATTCTTGCATTCTAAGAAACCCCTGGGATGCCAGTGGCACTGTGGGTTAAACCACAGAGCCTAGGACTTGCTGATCAGAAGGTCGGCGGTTCGAATTCCCTTGACGGGGTGAGCTCCCGTTGCTCGGTCCCTGCTCCTGGCCAATCTAGCAGTTTGAAAGCACGTCAAAGTGCAAGTAGATAAATAGGTACCGCTCTGGCGGGAAGGTAAACGGCATTTCTGTGCGCTGCTCTGGTTCACTAGAAGCGGCTTAGTCATGCTGACCACATGACCTGGAAGCTGTACGCCAGCTCCCTTGGCCAATAAAGCTAGATGAGTGCCGCAACCCCAGAGTTGGTCATGACTGGACCTAATGGTCAGGGGTCCCTTTACCTTTTAAGAAACCCTTGCTTGTGACCCTTGGTTAACCAAAGGTATCCTGAGTCCCCCTCCCCAAAAAAAACTTGGGTCTCCAGTTGTTCCTGGACTACAACTCCCAGCACCTCTGACCACTGGTCCTGCAAGCTAGGGATCATGGGAGTTGTGGTCCAACAACAAACTTGGGGATCCAAGTTTGAGAAGCACTGCCCAAGGAGAATATACAGAAGCTTTCGCTTGGCACCTGCAATGCTGGTAATGTCACTATTAAATGGGTACTCCTGGGACTGGTGACAAAGAGCTAGCAACCCATCTCCAGTTAATACCCCTTTTCCTCTTCCACTGGCTGCAACACCTGCAACAGAGGCTCCTGCTGAACGCTTAAGCCAGCAGCAGCACACCTGTGGCCCTGTAGATGCTGCTGGTCTGCACCTCCCTTCATCTCTGACCACTGCATGCAATCTGGGGTTGCTGGGAGAGGCTTCTATGTAGATTTAAGATTATGCATTCTCGCCTTGGCACAGTACTTTTCACTTAAAAGCATGGCGTGCACAGCACCCTGGGAAGCACCGACAAGAAAATGCAGCAGAAAATGCCTGGTGGCATT
Source organism: Podarcis tiliguerta (assembly GCF_965153285.1). Lineage (NCBI taxonomy): Eukaryota > Metazoa > Chordata > Lepidosauria > Squamata > Lacertidae > Podarcis > Podarcis tiliguerta. Next base: position 11,614,082 of record NC_139536.1, on the reverse strand, counting down.
TATCAGGCAAAGGGAACCCTTCTCGGGCTGAGGGCCATGTTACCTGAATACCATGTTACCTGTATACCTGAAGGAGCGTCTCCACCCCCATCGTTCAGCCCAGACACTGAGGTCCAGCACCGAGGGCCTTCTGGCAGTTCCCTCATTGGGAGAAGTGAGGTTACAGGGAACCAGACAAGAGGGCCTTCTCGGTAGTGGCACCCGCCCTGTGGAACGCCCTTCAGATGTGAAGGAAATAAGCAGCTATCTTATCTTTAAAAGACATCTGAAGGCAGCCCTGTTTAGGGAAGTTTTTAATATTTAATGCTGTATTGCTTTTAGCACTCGATTGGGAGCCTCCCAGATGGGCGGGGTATAAATAAATTGTTTATTATTATTATTATTATTATTATTATTATTATTATTATTATTATTACGGACAACCTTGCAGAGGCCACATGTCAGCAGCGGGGGGAAGAAGGTGTGGCCAGATGCAAAAGTAGGGAATGCACAAAAACTCCTTGGCACAGAAGGATGCATTGCAGTCACAGAAACCCCAGAGGTTTTACACGTAGCCCTTTCCATTCTTCAAGGCCACATTCCAGGTAGACAAAAGCACTCAAGGAGTATGTGGAGAAAGGCCAGTGAGGTTAGACAGTCCTGGAGGGCTGCAATCACTTGTTCACACAAACACAGAGCCTGAGGTCCCCACCCCCTGGCATGTATACGACAATCTGAGGTCTACAGTTGTTGCAGAGTTTTTGACAAGGCCAGGTCATTCTGCACATCCATAACAAAACATTTTGTGGTGCGTAAGCTTGCCTTTTCCTCCAAAGGGTTAGAAACCTTGCCTTCCCTGCAACGTGGCTGCTCATCACATTGCTTAAGAGCCACTAGGGAATTGTTAAAAAATCAACCACTATTTCAGAAACTGCATAGAAGTCTTACTTATACAGCAACTATGGGCAAAGGGCTGTTTCTGCAGTACTCTGGCTTATCTCAGAACCGGCTGCAAGTCTTAGCAGATGTTAAGGCTCAGATAAGATACCTAAATCTCTTTCCAGGCAAGGGCCCTTGTATGTCGTCTTCTTCTTTTTAAGGCTGTAAGCTTAAGCAAGAATTCTTTTGAGATAGGACAGGGTGCATCTTACAGGAAAGTCAGTCCACCAGGCAGGCTCAGTTACATGAACCCATGACAACACAGCATTGCAGAATCATCCCTGCCCATATGGCTCTGCCATATAGTTAGCCAAGAGCATGGGGACCACTACAGGAAGCAGACACCCCCAACACACACACCTCTATCTTCCATCAACAAGAAAGAGGCATTTCCAGAGTTTAAAGCCAGGCAAGAGAGGGTGTGTAGCAAAACCATGAGGAATGTAACCCGGGGAGAATTCCAAAGGCCAGACCAAATGTCATGGAGGAGCACATTTGGCCCTTGCTCCTAAGGCTTTTGATCCTGTCATACTGGGCTAAATGGCATTAAACCAGCCTCTCTCAACCTTGAGTCCCTGGATGGTGTTGGACTACAACTCCCACCATCCCTAGCAACCAGGACCAGTGGGCCGGGATGATGGGAGTTGTAGTCCAACAACATCTGGGGACCCAAGGTTGAGAAAGGCTGCGTTAAACCAATATGTGATCTGTTATATGCCTCCTCAAGTGACTCCTACTATATTTAGCAAGAAAAATAATCAACCCCAAACCCAACACTGAACAGCTGACCCCTTAACACAGTTTGAAGATACTAAAGATAGGAGCGAGTCCTGTGGCAGAATAAGACTGGCTGGACCATATGTTTTGGCGAATTTATACTGTGCTGCAATCGCTACAGCAGATCTTGATAAAATCCCAGTATGACAGAAAACTTTTCAGCAAACCTCCTGCTCCGCTACTTTGCCATCACTGCATAGCTGGGAGTTCTTTGATCTGCCATCATCACCAGGCAAATAGTATTGGGAAACTGTTGAGCAATCCCTCCAGCACATGTGACTGGCATCTCCTAGGCTGCCTGAGTTTCCGAATTTAAGGAATGGGGCAGTTTCCACTGCCTCTTTGGCATTTTAAATATGGCTGACCGCAGGCCTTTCCCCAGAAGGGGGTGGGATGCCGAAGATACTGCAAACCAGAGGGAAAACTCATCCAAAAGTCATTAATAAAAAAACTCCACACACTTCAGAGAAATATCTTCTTCCCTTTGTGGGGGGAGGGGGAACACACAATATGAACCTCAGCGTGAAACGATTCTAAATCAACTTTGGGTTGATGGCTTTCCAGATGTTAAAAGGTAAAGAGACCCCTGACCATTAGGTCCAGTCGTGACCGACTCTGGGGTTGCGGCGCTCATCTCGCTTTATTGGCTGAGGGAGCCGGTGTACAGCTTCCGGGTCATGTGGCCAGCATGACTAATCCGCTTCTGGCGAAGCAGAGCAGCACATGGAAATGCTGTTTACCTTCACGCCGGAGTGGTACCTTTTTATCTACTTGCACTTTGACGTGCTTTCGAACTGCTAGGTTGGCAGGAGCAGGGACTGAGCAACAGGAGCTCACCCCGTCGCGGGGATTCGAACCGCCGACCTTCTAATCAGCAAGCTCTAGGCTCTGTGGTTTAACCCACAGTGCCACCCATCCCGGCAGCTCCAGCTAGCACAGCCAATGGTCAATGGTGATGGGAGATGTAGTCAAGCAACATCTGGAGGATACCATTTTGACCACTCCTGACCTGGAATGCTAGAGTAGACAGATATCTGTTCTTATACAGCAGGATTCCTCTGGTGTTCTTAAGCCTCAAACAACTGCAGTGGGGAGAACAAAACGATGCTAAAGGTTTTATTTTGTTCCAACTCATCTTGAGTTCCACAGAACCATCCTTCAGGAATTTCCTTTTACATTTTAGGAATGGGTTGCTTCAATCTTGCTTTATGCAGCTGACTTCTGGGAGAAAGCATTCAGCAGAGCAAGAGAGGACACTGGCTTGTCTCTTGCTAAGGCAACACCAGCAATTGAACCAAGTCAGGGAGTTGAAATTTCAACACCCCAAAGTTGCCAGTGAGCAACTTCTGTAAGTCAGTAAAGCAAAACAGATCGGCTTCAGTCAAATCAACAGTGTCAGGTAGTAACTCAGATTTTCTGATAAGGAGATAGTTGATCCTCCTCCAGGGCTGTTGAAGACTCCCATAGAAGTGGCTATACCAACACTGGAAAACTTTGCTCAGATCATCAACCTCTCAACTGGAATTATCCAGTAGCAAGAAGTTGTAAAGTGGCATTTAAATGCACTCTAAGGTGGCCTTTTTGCAGATGGAAAATAAAGTAGTTAAATAAGAAAATAAGTGGTTAAATATTAAAGGTCCACAGCCCTACGGTATCAGCTACTCTAGCCTAGATCTGAAACCAATCATGGTTTTAGATGGGTAAAGAAAATATCCAAGCTATCTTCTATTTCAGAAGCACTTCCTACGTGCTCCACTTCATATAAACCTACGTAGTTATGCAAGTCTTTTGAAGCATGAAAGATCGGCAGAATGCTAAATCAACGAGCTGGAAAGGAACTGCAGAATATTCCCTTGTTCAGGGCAAGAATGAAGACTTTACTGACAGCTGAAATTAATTTTTCATATCAGAGGTTTCTTCTTCTTGTTTTGCCAGTTGGATCAAAGACTTTTATTCTATTGGAAGTATTCTGCTTTGCCAATGTTTACAACATTGTATACTGTCTACAGAGAATCCATGGGTGGGGGCCATCTGAAGTACAACACACATTCACAACCTTTTTTGGTGGGTGCCATTTTTAATGACCCCCATACATTTTTAAAAGCCAATGCTTCAAATTGCTGAAATCCTTTTCCAGCTGTAACTTTTCTTTAATGAAAGCACTGTAACGCCATAACGCTATTATAACGCTATTATGCCAGTTTCGGTATTATGGTGCAATAGAGTTCAAACACCATAACACTATAAAGTGGGAATAATTAAATCACAAACATCATAGCATTATCTCTCTCTCTCTTTTTAATAGCTGGAGAAGTGTTTTTAGCAATAATGAAAGGATTAAAAGTCAAAAACGTGGTCATGAAATGGCACCAGTCATAAATTTTATAAGGAATGTATGCTGACCTGTGACAGGTCCAAACTAGTGTCCAAAATTCACCCTTTCAAAAAGGCAGAAGAGCAGCTCTAAAGCAGCCTTCCTCAACTGGGAAAGGGCATTGATAAAGATGGGACTAGGAATTCAGACGGAAGACAAATATCAAAAATACTAGATGATGCTGTTGGATGGGTGCCCACCCAAACTGTGATCAAACCATGGCAGTTCCACCTTAAATAACTAGTATGGAAGTATCCCAAGTCTCCGGCTTCTGGCCCAAAAGTCAATTAATACAGACGAACCTTGCTTCTAAAGCAACAAATTTCAAATATGCCTGGCTAATTTAAGAATGGGCATAAATACTGAGTGAGACTTACAAGGGAACTGAAATCCAAATAGGCCCACATACCCCCCAGTGGTCATTAGAACCTCTAACGTGTGGGTGGGGAACTTGCTGCCCTCCATGTGTTGCTAGACTGCAACTCCCATCACCCCTTCTGGCTGGGGCTGATGGGAGCTGGAGTCCCAACAACATCCAAAGCAAAGGCACAGTTCGCCATCCCTGCTCTAAAACCATACAGCCACATCCCTGCCCACCTCACGTGCTTTACTGCATTTGGCAAACACCAGATGGTCCTTCAGGTCTACCTGGACAGGATTCCCTCCCCTTCTGCAAGTATATACTCCGGAAAGGTTGAAAATAATGGAAGTCTCTTACCTTTAGCGAATCCACCAAGTCGTCCACTAGGAAGAGGCGTCTGAGCTCCTTAACTGTGTTGTTGAAGTGGCCAAGCACCATATGGCTGTATTTTTGCACAAGCTCCTCAGACACAGCGACATCTTTATCCAAGTAAGCCCTAAAAGAGGGAAAGCGCCGTTCATAACATTCGACTTGGCAGCACGAGATTCTTGGAGCTCTCCAAGCTCTCAGCCAGAGCACAATGGAGAAACAACGGGGAAGGTCATGGCACTCAAGAATTGTATAGATAGACAAAGACCCAAGCGTGAGGCACTCTATAATTTATTCACAGCAGTGAAGCTGCCGCACTTAAAACCCTAGGTCTTTCCAAGAACGGGCACAATTAGTTCATTAAACTGCACTTAAATGGTAGAAGCAAATGCCTGGCCACTTGAAGCAGGTAAATGAAAGGTAAAAAAATAAAATAAGGCTGTGCCTTTTTGCACAGGCTTGGCAACAAAATCAAATGTCTTTTTGGCTAGATATAACTGGAGATGATGTCCTACTCAGTCCAAAGAAGAGCCTTTGTTTTGAAACAAAAAAACTAACACTCCCACAGCTTCACTGCATTACGCAAACCCACTTCCCAGAATATCGCAACCCTCAAAGTTCTACTTTGGTCCCACTAACCTCTTGCCAATCAGCCCAACATATTTTAAATATTTTAAAAGGGGAAATAAATGCTTCAGCCCATCCCAGCCCTTCAAAATTGCCTCTGGGGGTTAGGAGAACCCCCAGGAAAGAACGCAGAAGGAGGAGAGGGGGACTGTTGCATTTAGCAAGCTAAAATGTTCGCCCTGATGGAACCACCACTTTAGCACAATGTCAAATTCCTCCCCTTTTATCCTATTTGCAGAAATGTGGTATCCTTGAAGTTTTCAAGATGCTTCTTAGACAGGCATGTAGCATCTGCCGATTCTGCTTGCACGATGCTTTTCTTGTCGTGAAAGGTACCTGATTTTAAAGCTACTGCAAGTTTCACAACTGCCCAATTCAAAAGTGGTGGCATTGCTTTTGAGATGGTTCAGTGTTGGCTATGTAGGTTCCAATGCTTCTCAAACGGCCAAAGATTATGAAATTCTTGATATACCATACCAATGCAATATAGTGTAATGAAACATTACTGTACTGAAGTGCATTGTGAAATTATGATAAATGCCTAAGGATCCAAACCTACCTGGGTAAACATGTAGTAGCAGGAAAGAAAACAGTAATCTTTTCTTTTCTTTTTTGCACTAATGTGCATAATTTTTATTATGGAGATCTGCAAGACTGTTGGTATGTGGAGGAGGGCACATACCAGCATGCATTGTGAGGTGTCTGGTAAGCCATCTTCCAATGGATTAGACTCCTAAGTTAGCATTGAGTAAATCTGTTGCTCTGTCAACCTTTAATTGCTTCCATTAAAACGGGGCTAGGAGCTTTACAAATAACTTAAGCATAAACCTTTGCTCTAAAGAGTTTTACAGCCCAGAGATAGGAGGTCAGGGAAGGGGAAGAAGCAAATTTGCATGCTGATCAGCAAGAGCTGCTGTACGGCAAGCAGGCCAAGGGACACAGTGAGCACAAGGATGGTGGTCATTTGTCATGGATGCTCTAGCTGGGATTCCTGCACTGCAGGGGGTTGGACTAGATGTCCCTTCCAATTCTTCAGTTCTATGATTCTATGACCATAGATGATGTAGGGAAGTGAGAGCTGGACCATAAAGAAGGCTGATCACCGAAGAATTGATGCTTTTGAATTCTGGTGCTGGAGGAGACTCTTGAGAGTCCCATGGACTGCAAGAAGATCAAACCTATCCATTCTGAAGGAAATCAGCCCTGAGTGCTCCCTGGAAGGACAGATCCTGAAGCTGAGGCTCCAATACTTTGGCCACCTCATGAGAAGAGAAGACTCCCTGGAAAAGACCCTGATGTTGGGAAAGATGGAGGGCACAAGGAGAAGGGGACGACAGAGGACGAGATGGTTGGACAATGTTCTTGAAGCTATAAACATGAGTCTGACCAAACTGTGGGAGGCAGTGGAAGACAGGAGTGCCTGGTGTGCTCTGGTCCATGGGGTCAGGAAGAGTCGGACACGACTAAACGACTAAACAACGACCATAGCTATCTCCCTCTGTGCATAACAGGGGGAGATATTCAACTAATAGCTGATGTGTCAGCTTACACGTCAACTAACATATAAGCCCAGTGCTGAAGCACAGAATACCAACATGGTGACAACTACTGTACATAGACAGGAACTTTCTCCATTTTCAGCACCAGCTGAAGACGTTCGTCTTCCAACAAACCTTCAAACATCTTTATCCCAGTTGGCAACTGTTCTAGATCTGAATCAATATTGTCATTTTAAACTGTTTTTTTTTTAAAAAAAAATATTTATAGCAATTGTTATTGTTTTTATATGCAATTGTTTCTACCTGCTTTAATATACTGTGTGCCATTATATCCTTTAGAGATGCCTTGTGGAAAGTGATTCATGAATGGAGCAAATAATTGCACAGGCTTCCCATTTGCTTCCAGGCCAATTCAGGGTGCTGGCACTGCTCCTCTGTGAGCCTGCCTGCTCACAGGCAGGTTTAACAAACTGAAGGACATTGTCCATGTTCAAATATATAAAAGGATGTCACCTAGAGGAGGGAGAAAGGTTGTTTTCTGCTGCTCCAGAGAAGCGGACACGGAGCAATGGATCCAAACTACAAGAAAGAAGATTCCACCTAAACATTAGGAAGAACTTCCTGACAGTAAGAGCTGTTTGACAGTGGAATTTGCTGCCAAGGAGTGTGGTGGAGTCTCCTTCTTTGGAGGTCTTTAAGCAGAGGCTTGACAACCATATGTCAGGAGTGCTCTGATGGTGTTTCCTGCTTGGCAGGGGGTTGGACTCGATGGCCCTTGTGGTCTCTTCCAACTCTATGATTCTATGATTCTATGTTCTCTTTCTATGCCCCTCCAGATAGAAATATGCAGATGGGGACACACATACCCCTGCTTTAAGTCGTTTATATACTGTTCTCTCTTGTATATTATTTACTACAAAGCTCGATGACTAAGCTCTTTAGCAACTAAACATCAGATTACTGGAACGACGTCCGGGCACAAATGGACTCTTTATTACTGCGTTTGCAATTGTTCAAGATAAAATATATTTTGGAAAGAGAAGAAATGAGCACTGAGCCACTGATATATGACAAGTGAACTCTTTGTTTACTGCGTTTGCAATTGTTTAAGATAAAACCTATTTGGGAAAGAAACTACTTTTGCCATTTTTTATGGACGTTTAGTGTTTTTACAGATAGTTGACTTGGTGATATTATGAAGAAGAAGAAGAGTTTGGATTTGATATCCCGCCTTTCACTCCCCTTCAGGAGTCTCAAAGCGGCTAACAATCTCCTTTCCCTTCCTCCCCCACAACAAACACTCTGTGAGGTGAATGGGGCTGAGAGACTTCAGAGAAGTGTGACTGGCCCAAGGTCACCCAGCAGCTGCATGTGGAGGAGCAGAGACGCGAACCTGGTTCCCCAGATTATGAGACTACCGCTCTTAACCACTACACCACACTGGCTCTCATATATTATCTTGTGTCCATTGCAGTAGTCGTTGTATCATCAACCTGTTTGTTGTTTCAATTGCTATTTAAGGTTGTCAACTCAGGCCCTGCTCTGCATCCTTCTCAAAGGCTTCAAAGGTACCAAGGCAGCCGAAGGCAGACAGGTAACATTTAAAGCCTCCAATTCAGTGCCAACACTAAAATTACGGCACTCCAGTGAAGCAAACCGGCAGCGTTCTACATGCACCTAAGATTACTCAAACAACAACAGGAGCTGCTACCTGCAAGACTACTCCGTTCCAAAGCCCAGGAAGGCTGAAAAGGAACAAGGGCTTGTCCACACTTACCTTTCCTCTGCTCTTTCCAGGCATGACCCGCAATTTAAAGCTCTCTGAGTGCCCCTTTTATTTGCTCCAGAGCTTCCCCTGCAAAAACCCGCTCTTTAAAGCTCAGTTGGAGCAAATGTCAATCCAAGGGAAACTCAAATTGGCGTTTGCTCCAAGACTATGGTTAGCCCAGTGAAGACACCAAAGCAAAGCAGAAGGAAAATCACAGATATGTGCACAACTGATACATAGGGGAGCCTACTGAGACTAGCCCTGAATAGAAAAGGAGTGGGAGAAAGTTTTTATTATTATTATTAGCTAGAAATCTCCACTCAAGAGTCAGTTTAGCTAGACCCTAGTGACTGGCTTAGGGAAGACACTACTACCCAACCTCCCCATCATTAAAATGGGATTAAATGGCCCTGCTCTACATTAATGTTATAATTATCCTTTGCAGAATGCAAGTTTGGCCAACCATGATGTGTGAAAGAGACATGTTTGCATTTGCAGGAGGACAGCTAGAGGTACTTTTTTGGGGGTAGCGAGAGACCCTAGTGCTTCTACATGCAAACCTTGATTGCACAGCCAATGAAGCTGCATGATCATCATAAGACCATAGGAAGCAACCTTATGCTAAGATCATTAGTCCATCTTGCTCAGTATGGTCTACACTGACTAGGAGAGCCTCTCCAGGATTTCAGACAGGGTTATCTCACAGCCCCCACCTGGAGATGCCCAGAATTGTACCCACAACCTTCTGCATGCAAAGCAGGTGTTCTAGCATTGAGCTACAAGGGCACATGACAACTAGTGTTGGGCATCAGGACAGCTAGAAGGACTTTTCAGTAGAGATTATCAGTGGGTCGCTTAATTTTGTCAACGTGAGATGTTTAGGTTAGTTAATTGTTTATATGGCTATTTGAATGTTGTTTTATGCCTTGCGCCCATTAGTGAATTTTGTAGGTTATTGATGAGAGCTGCCTCAAGCAAGGATTCCTACGGATATGCGGTATTACAAATGAACTAGTGGTGGTAAGGGCAAAACAAAGTCTTGCTTGGAGGGGAGTGTACAACCTCACATCCTCTCCCCTTAACAACTGATTGTGGGTAGGGTGACACACTCACCTAAATGGGTGGCCTTCCTCAGACTTCTGGATTGCCTGGATAACTCCCTTGTATATCCTAAAACTGATGGTCACAGACAGGAGGACCAAGGCAATGTACGCGACCACACTCACAATACTGAACACCGTTAATGACAGCAGCAGGAACAAGCTGGCTCCAAACACCACGCCCGTCTTCTTAACGTCTCGCCAGTAAAGGAGGTCAACAACTAGAGAGATTTAAAGAGAAAGGAGATTAGAAGACATTGTCAAAGCAATATAGCCCCGACTTTTTTCCCCCACACACAAACACACAATGTATATATGAATGCACTTCTGACACACATGCATAGATAAAAACACACTCATGCATCGAATGTTGGGGATTTTACCACGGAAATTTAGTACGTGTGTGGTGTCAAACACCACGATGGCTCAGAAAAGTTAATGGATCCTGTTTAAGTGGAAGTCAGAATAACAGTACAGGGCTTGCTTTTCCTCATATGCCGCTGCGATAATAATAATAATAATAATAATAATAATAATAATAATAATAATAATAATATCTTTATTGTCATTGCCCCCTTCGGGGACAACAAAATTACTTGACTGCTCCATAAAAACACTAGTTAAACAATACAGTATAATACAGCAAGGGAGATTAGATGACTTTCAAAGTCCGGGCTTCCCATTCAGGGCCAAGATCGCTCTGGAGAAGAAGCTGTTCTTAAGACGGCTCGTTCTTGTCTTCATCGTCCTGTATCTCCGTCCCAACGGCAAGAGCTCGAAGAGACAGTGACCAGGATGCGATGGATCTTTTACTATGTCCAGTGCCTTCCTATGGCACCTTGTGGCATAAATCTGCTCTAAGGTGGAGAGTGGGCAGCCAACAATGCTCTCTGCTGCCTTAACAACCCTGCACAACCCCACCCTGTCCTGGGTAGTACAGCTTCCGTACCACACACATAAGCCATAAGTGAGCACGCTCTCAATGGCACAGTGATAGAAGGCAAGCAGCAGTTTCTGCGGAAGATGGTTTTTCCTTAGTATTCTCCAAAAATACAGTCTCTGCTGCGCCTTCTTCACAAGCCCCCTTGTGTTGACACTCCAGGACAGATCCTCTTGTAATTCAATGCCAAAGACAAGCCAAAGAAGCACCTTAACCCTGATGGGGTTGGTGCTGCCCCCACCAGGCCTGGAGTATAATTCTCTCTCACCTGCTCCTTCAGGAAGAGACTACTTGGCCCAGGTGAGCAGAAGGAGAACGTACCCGCCATCACAGCAATATAGGTTGTCTCTTGTTATGGGTTTGGTGAAGGCAGCAAGCACAGCGCAGTGATGCTCATTTGGGCCTGAGGTTCCCAGGAATCGGAATAAGCAGGCTGGCACTAGCAGTGTACGGATGGGGTTTTCGAAACCGCTTTTCTCAAGAACAAGGCTGCTTTCCTTTCCTACCAGCACAACAGGTTTCCACCATCAAGGCCAAAATACAATGGATACAATTTCCAACAGGTCTTATCTCACAGGGGCAGACAGAAATATATTAGCGACAACACCCTTATGCAAAATACGGTGTAAGGAAGAGAGTGCTCTGTTTGCACATGGGGAAAGCCAGGTCTAAGCCCACTCACCAAGTCATATAGCCCTCCATGAGCTGTGGCAAACAGAACCTTGGACAGGGGAAACTGCAGCTCAAATCTCACGTTCAGTCATGGCACTCACTCTGTAGTCTTCCCTACCTAAGAGGTCACAGCCAGGCTGTTCTATGGGCTAATACAGAGTTCTAGGCTCTTGGGAAGAGGTGTGGAACACAAAGAAATCCGCAAACCATATTTGGCATATTGAATACAACATTCCTACCACTTTATTTTCTTCCACTGCAACAGCACACAGCAGAGTTCAGCAACCCCAGAGTATAGAATATAGTATGGAATGCCACACTGGATATTAAATTCAGGAATCATGTTCCCCAGGGACTGGCCCTTGGGCACATTTGTCTTTTTGAACCACAGGCACCACTCCCTCTGGCCACCCCCGAAACGGAGAAACAGAAGTCATGCATAAGTTCATTCCACTTTTCCAGACAATCTTGAGTAAAAGTCAGATCCAGTAGAATTAAATTGAGCCTTGATAGAGTGCATAGGGCTGAAAGAGGATGTGGGAGAGAGTGTCACTGCTGGCTCTCTGTGTGTCACAGCAGTATCATCAATTATGCTTCTGTTTTGTTTTTCTTGACAACGTGTAAAAGTATCAGTGATATCCCAACCACATTGGGCTACAGTTGAAGGAAAGCCTCAAATATTGGAATCATTCCAATATTTAAATTAGGCAGTGTTTAAAGAAACAGGTTTTTTTCCAGAGGATTTTGTCATACTGAATATTTTTGTTTCTGTTTGTTAAAAATGTTTCTGTGCCACCACATCTAGAACTCCTCCCCGATGCTAATAATGACTGAAAACAATTGTATAACGAAAGCCAAACCAATGAACTCAACATAGTTTTTTAAAAAATAATAAACCACAACAGCAAACACACCATAGGACCAGCTTACATGCAAACCAAAAGCCTTTTCAAAGACACCTTTGCCTTGACAGGTGACCCAGTCGTAGGTGACGTTTTATTTTTGCAAAGTGAGGAATGCATACACTCATAACTGTATGGAAGCCATATAAACAGGAGTCTCAAGAACCAGAACACAGGCGTCTGGCTGCCTTAGAAGGCTGATTCCAAACACACCTGGTCGACAAATTAACTCGGGGGGAAAATATGGAGGGAGCCAATAGCTGTGTTTGGACACAACACTACACCGAGTTCTATATGACAAGAGCTGCAGCCTGTGGTTGCCCTTCAATAAGCCAGCTTCAGAAACCATGGTTTGAAGTTAGCTTGTTTGAAACTGACCATAAATAGTGACGAACCACAATCCTGGGTTCTAATGCAACAAACAGAGATTAAAGGAAACTGAAAGTAGTGCGTGCCAAAATCCTCCTCTGGGGTGTGTGGGAGATAGGGAGGGGAAGAGCGAGAAACCTGAGACTGGCTGCAACTTACTTCTGTAACATGAAACCATGGTTTAGTATTATGTCTGAAAGCAGTCACTGAGTGCCTTGAACCAGTAAGTGTGTGTATATATATATGTGGTTTGTTTTTTTTTCTGCCATTATCTCCTATAGCTTAAGTCACAAATCCCAAAATACAAGCCTGTGTGTGTGTGTGTGTGCGCTGTGCATAAACATTTAAACCTGGGATTTATTTTTTAGTATTTTTATTTGAACAATTACAACACTACAGTCATTTTCTAGGTCACAACTGGTACAGTTCTTGAGTAATACGTACAAGATAAACTGCCTTTTGCTTCCTTTTAAAATGAAAGCCAAACGTATCCACTGGCAGGAACACACAGAAGGGTTTCTGAACAGCCACCTGCCCAGAGGCAAACGCATTTCAAATGTGAAGGATCTACAATTTCTGCCCTTCAAAGAACAAAACGAAACAACCCAGGCCTATTCCAAAGCAAATGTCTGACTACATTTGGTAAGCGCAAGGACCGTCACTTGGTGAATCTAAAAATAGCAGTGCTAGCACAGTGCCTCGCATACACAGCTCATCCAGTTACAATCTTTCCTGTGCTTTTAATGCAACTGTCTGGATAAGTCAGAGCTCTGCAGTCTCCCTATTAAAACCTTAAAAAATGAAAAAGCACGGCACAACTCTGGAATGCCAACTGCAGCTGCTGCGCAAACAAGGATTCTGTGTCTATCCTGAACATTCTCCCCTCCGCTAGAGAATTAAATAAAACGGACTTCCGGAGGCGGCGCGACCGGTAATGGCTGCCTTCTCCGAGTAAGGAGAAGGGAGCTCCGCTGTAAACGGGTCGTCCGCTACGGCGAAGCGGAGACCCATTCAGGAAAACCACAGGTGGCAGAAGCCTGTGGTCTCGGGACCCGGCGGGCGCCAGAAGCAGCCCCCAAAACGTTGAAGGGACCCCGTAAGGGGCTCCGGATCGCGGAGGGGGTAGCGGCGCTGTGGGTCGTTGCGCAAACAGCGAAGTGAAGCCGCGTTGCTGTTGCCGGTCAGCGCTGTCCTTTCTTCCTGCAACTTTTCTGAATTTTGGAAACTACAACCCGTGAGTAAATTTGGACATTGAAAACTTTCTGAAACTTTTGTCAACTTTCTGAAACTTTTTGAGAACTTTCTGAAACTTTTAAAACTTTTTTAAAAAAGTTGAAACTTGGCTGAAAACGGAGTGAGGATAAGCAGGAAGCCCATCTCCCGCTATACTGAACTTTAAGCAAAGAGCAGGAGGAGTGGAGACAAAAAGTTATGCGTTAACTAAATGCTGGCACCCTGTTAAAGTAGTTTTCTGAGTGAAAGACTTTGAGCTATTGACTTTTGCTGGTCATATTGGGAGTGCATTGATACTCTTCTTCTGTGGAACCAGTGGATTACAAAATAAATAAGAATCTCTGGTGCTGGAGCTGCCTGGAAGAGCATCAGTTTGCAACTTTGGATACATTGAATTCAGGTTTTGAAACATTCTGAGTTGGAACTGGATACTTTGAAACTGTTGCAGTCAAGGCACTGTAAGAAACACTGTTTTGCTTTAAGTTTTACTCTGCTAAAAATAATACATTGTGGAGGCGATGGACATGGATTTAAATTTACAAGTTTAACTTGGATTTGATCTTTTCCCTGAAGACGTACTAAGCTCCCTCTAGAGGATTTTGGATTTACAGCAGTGACTTTGTCCTACTTTCCCTTTCCCGGCCTCTGTTTGACTATTGTATCTGGGACTCTGCTTTCTCATGGGAACAACTTGGATTGACCTTGGATTACAGATAACTTTGGAATGAGTGGCGCAAGGAGAAGAGGAAGGACTAAACAAACAACTCTAACTTTATCTGCAGCCTCACAGCGCAGATCTTCTGTGCCGGCCTTGCCTTCCACTTTGCCTCCAGACATAGAGGCGGCCTCCCTAATACAGGCAGGGGAGGGAGAGACAGAGGAGCTGCACCTGGGAGATATGGCTTCAGGGACAAGTAGCTCTGTCTTGGAGAAAATTTTGGAGAAACTGGAGGCTCTGGACAAGAAGGCTGATTTGCATACAGCTAAAATTGAACAGAACACAGAAAGCTTGAATAAGCTGACTGGACAAGTTGCACGGAATGCCCAGTCTATTGGAGAATTAAAGGAGGCTGTAGGTGAAAATCGTAAACTGGCTGAAGATACTAGTCAAAGACTGGAAGAACTTGAGAAAGAAGTAAGACCACTCAGCAAACAAGTTGGAGAACATCAGATTTACTTTTCGATGACAGAACTGCGAAACAGGGAGACCAACTTGAGGATACGGTCAATACCAGAGGTGGAAGAAGATAATTTTATTGAATTTCTAACTAAGGAATTTGCCAAGTTTTGGAAGTTAGAGGAAAAAGACTTCAAAATCGTATCTGCTTTCAGGCTTGGCAGAGTCAGAAGGACAGAGAAGCCCAGAGATTGTTTGATAACACTGAGATCAAAGGAGGAAAGGGACAAGATTTTGGGCCTGCACTACGAAAAGTCACTAGACATTTTGGGCAAGAGAATTGAAATCTACAAGGACATTCCTAAGCAGTTGCTGGACCTTAGATCTAACTACACGGAATTGGCAAGACTGTTGAGAAGCAACGCAATTATCTTCAGGTGGGAGTTCCCACAAGGATTATCCTTTACCTACAGAGGGAGAAAGATCAAAATCAAAACAGTGGAAGATAGAGACAAGTTTTTGGGAGCACACGGAGAAGACCTCCACAAAGGACTTGGATTGCCAGCGCCAGAACTTCCAGGGGAGCCCGCCCCCTCGGATCCTCAAGGACCGGAGAACAAGGTACCACCCCAGAAAGAATAACCAGACCTATCCAGGATGTCTCTGCAGCTTTTGAGCTGGAACATAAATGGCTGTAACAGTCCCGAAAAAAGGTCTAAAATTTTTCATATTTTAAAAAAGGAACAATTGGACATTATATGCTTACAAGAAACACATGTGATTAGGCTCCATAGAAAGGTGTTAATAAATAAAAGGCTTGGTCAAGAATTTATATCATCGGATACAGTTAAAAAGAGAGGTGTGGTGATCTATGCAAAAGAGAGCCTTTCACCAAAATTTCTCTTTAAAGATGAAAGTGGAAGAATCCTCGCAATAGAAGTACAGTATCAAGGAGAAAAAATTTTGATATTAGGAATTTATGCTCCAAATGAAGGAAAATCGGATTTTTATAAGAAGTTGCACGAGACCATGCTGGATTATCTGGATTACAACAACGTCATCATGATGGGGGACATGAACGGGGTAGTATCAACAAATATGGATAAGTCACAGAACCAGAACATTACTAAAGAGGGAAGACTACCTAAGACCTTTTTTGAAATGACTGACAATATGGACTGGGTTGACATCTGGAGAGTTAGAAACCCCTTGGGAAGAGAAGGAACATTCTTTTCTGAAGCTCAACTGACTTGGACACGAATCGACCAAATATGGATAACTAGAAGTCTGGCACCTAAGGTGAGGAAGGTGAAAATCTGCCCTAAAACATGCTCCGACCATAACGCCTTGAGAATGGATATGACATTGATCCCAACCGGCTCCTTTAGATGGAAGATGAATGATGGCCTGTTTAGAGACCAAAGAATTGTAAAGAAGGCCCAAAAAACTTTAAAGGACTATTTTGAGATTAACTTGAACACTACGGTGGAAAAAAGAACTATCTGGGATGCAAGTAAAGCTGTGATGAGAGGGTTCTTGATTCAACAGAATTCTTTAAAGAAAAGACTGCAAAATGAAAAGAAAGATAAAATTCTGGAAAGTATCAAAGAGTTGGAGAAGAAGTTAAGATCTAACCCGAAGTCCCAACCGATTCTGAGAGAAATTAAACTTTATCAGGCACAATATTCCAAACTGATAAATCAGGAAATAGAATGGAAGATTAAAACAATGAAACAAAAAACTTTTGAATCGGCAAATAAATGTGGGAAACTGCTAGCCTGGCAGCTGAAAAGGAGACAAAGATTAAATACAGTAACAAACTTAGAGGTTGAAGGAAGGAACATTCAGAACCCGGGAGAGATTAGAAAGTGCTTCCAGAGGTATTTTAAAAAGCTATACACTCAAGGGCCACAAGATGAAATAGAGATTACACAATTTTTGGAGAGAAATGGATTAGCAAAGCTGTCAGAAGAAAATAGAACAATTTTGAATGGCAAAATAACACGACAAGAGATTGAACAGGCCATCCAGAGTCTGAAACAGGGCAAATCACCAGGGCCAGATGGACTGACCTCTAACTACTATAAGACATTGAAGGATTATTTGATACAACCTTTGTTGGAGGTCAGTAATGAAATAATGGAGGGGAAGAAGGCGCCTGAATCGTGGAAAGAAGCATTTATCACATTGATTCCAAAGTCAGAAACTGAAAAGACACAACTCAAGAACTACCGTCCCATCTCCCTTTTAAATGTGGATTACAAAATATTTGCAGATGTTTTGGCACGAAGATTTAAGAAAGTTTTAAGTGAGATAATCCATAAAGACCAGGCAGGCTTTCTCCCGGGCAGACATATGTTTACTAACACAAGGAACATCATAGACATATTGGAACTTTTACAAACAAACATAAACACTAAAGCAGTTTTAATTTTTATAGACGCGGAGAAAGCCTTCGACAACATATCTTGGAAATTTATGAAGGGGAATTTAAAAGAAATGGGAGTGGGACGGGGGTTTGAGAACGGGATTGAGGCAATATATTCAGAACAAAAGGCTAAACTGATAGTTAACAATGTGGTTACAGAAGAGTTTAAAATTGAAAAAGGTACACGACAAGGCTGCCCGATTTCCCCATTACTGTTTATTTCGGTTCTGGAAGTGCTCCTGAATATGATTAGGGGGGACAGGTTGGTGGAAGGGATTCAGGTCGGAGCGAAACAATATAAACTTAAAGCTTTTGCAGATGACCTAGTTCTGACATTACAGGAGCCGGAGTCTAGTTTGAAAAGAGTACTACAACTGATTCAAAACTTTGGTCGAGTGGCAGGATTTAAGTTAAACAAGCAAAAAACTAAAGTTTTGGGGAAAAACTTGACAGATACTGAGTTGGAACAGCTTCAGAAAGAGACAGAACTAAATGTGGTTAAAAAAGTTAAATACCTAGGGGTAAACATAACAGCAAAAAATCTGAGTTTATTTAAAGATAATTATGAAAAATGTTGGTCAGAGATTAAGAGAGACTTGGATAGTTGGTCAAGACTAAAACTTTCTTTGTTGGGCCGAATAGCTGCCATCAAGATGAATGTATTGCCAAAAATGTTATTTTTGTTTCAGACACTGCAGATTGTAGACAAGACAGAGTGCTTCCGGAAGTGGCAGAAAGATATTTCTAAATTTGTCTGGCAGGGCAAAAAGCCCAGAATCAAATTTAAAATATTAACAGATGCGAAAGAAAGAGGGGGCTTTGCCCTGCCAGATTTAAAGTTGTATTATGAAGCTGCAGCTTTCTGCTGGTTAAAAGATTGGTTACTTCTTGAAGATACGGATGTCTTGGATTTGGAAGGTTTTAATAACGCGTTTGGATGGCATGCATATTTATGGTATGATAAAGCTAAGATAAATAAGGCCTTCAAGAACCATATTGTCAGAAAATCAGTTTTTAATGTCTGGACAAAATATAAAGACTTACTGGAGAATAAAACTCCGAGGTGGCTGTCACCCCTGGAGGCTAAGGCTCGGAAAAGAGCCAATATGGAGGCCAACTGGCCAAAATATTGGGAGATAATAGAAAAGGATGGTGACAACTGGAAATTGCAGAGTTTAGAAAAGATGAGAGACAAAGTGCGAGACTGGTTACAATATGCTCAGATTAAAGAAGTGTTTAAAAATGACAAAAAGCTAGGATTCCAAGTGGAAAAGTCAAAGTTAGAAACTGAACTGTTAGAACCTAAGACTAAGGTACTTTCAAGAATGTATAACTTGCTGCTGAAATGGAACACACATGACGAAATGGTAAAATCAACAATGATAAAATGGGCGCAGGACATTGGGTATAATATTATGTTTGAAGATTGGGAAAGGTTGTGGACCTCTGGGCTGAACTTCACTGCATGTAATGCGTTGAAGGAAAATGTGATGAAAATGATGTATAGATGGTACATGACCCCTGTTAAACTGGCTAAAATATACCATTCGTCTGATAGCAAATGTTGGAAATGTAAGGAAAATGAAGGAACATTTTTTCACCTCTGGTGGACCTGCCCTAGAGTGAAGGCCTTTTGGGAGAAGATATATAATGAATTAAAAAAGGTGTTTAAATACACCTTTACTAAGAAACCAGAGGCCTTTCTCCTGGGTATTGTAGGCCAGAGTGTGTTAGAAAAGGACAGAACATTCTTTATGTACGCAACAACAGCAGCAAGAATATTAATTGCCAAGAATTGGAAAACTCAGGAGCTACCCACTGTGGAAGAATGGCAGATGCAACTGATGGACTATATGCAATTAGCCGAGATGACCGGCAGAATTCGAGACCAGGGAGAAGAAAGGATGGAAGAAGACTGGAGGGAATTTAAGATTTATTTACAAAAATATTGTAATTTGGCTGAGTGTTGAATTGGATGCCAGTGCAGATAATTGTCTACCATTAAATTAGATTTAAGGCTGAATTATATGTCAAACCAAATTAAGATTATTAATTAAGATGAGTTAAATGATAATTTGTTTGAAATAAATTTAATAATGATGTAAGTGTATGCGGGAGGTGTGGGGGAGTCCCATGTAATAATTGAGAGATGTTAAATGGACAATGATAAGTTGTGCTTATCTAATATATGCTTTATTTGAAAACTTCAATAAATATATATTAAAAAAAAAAAAAAAAAAAATAGAGAATTAAATAAAACGCACACCGAACCACGCTGTCTCTTGAGTGCAAACCAAACAATAAATGCAAGAGCTCGCAGCAACGCAAGCCTCGACACCACAACGCATACTCACCACTTCTGGCATCCATCTTGCCAGGGGTGCCTGCATGCACTCAGATTTTGCACAGCTGACTAGCAAACCTTTCCACTTCCTGCTAGGGCACTCAAAGGTCATCTGATATACGCAACTGCCTGCAGCCTCGCTGATACACAGTTAGGAACACCCCAGACTACCACACAGTATTTTAAGCCCTCGTCCAATGGCCGTTTCCCCTGTAATTCCTTGGAATGCAGAACATATGTTTGCAGCTATATGCTACGTTCTACATTTAGATTTTAGACCGAGGCAGCTACGGCAGTCAAAGGGCATTCCTTTAAAAACGGGGCAGGGGGGAACCACATAAAAGGTATATATATTTGAGGAGAAAGAGGTTGTAACACCGTCCATATGCTCTTCTTGTTGTTTAATTCTTTGAATGGTATTTAAGAGAAGAAAATGTTTTGCTAGAGGGTTGCAATTGCAGCGTTGCTTTTGGACTTCCACATCTGACAAGGGTGCATCAGGATGGGAACTGGGAACCCACTTGGGAAAGAATGGACGTTTTGCAGCTTTTAAACAAAGCGTGTTCTCCTTCATGGAGATCACGTGTTGCGGTGGGGGCCACCAGGACACTCCAAAGTTGGGGGCGGGCTAGTTGTTCACTGGCCACTGATGCGATTGGGGCTTCCCTTGTTGTTGGGAAGAAGTTAATGTTGCCATTTGTTGATTGATAGCCAGAAATGCTAAAACTCCTTGCACAAGGCTAGGGCTTCCTCTTTTTGACCGTGCATCGGATTGCCCGTCCCCGCCTCCCTAGAATTAGGGTTGTTCACTTTGACCTTGCTATGCCTGTCATGGGGTCGTCTGCTCTTGGGGCAGGGGCCTGGTAGGAATTTTGTCCATCTGGCTGACTGGCTGGGGCCATTTGGTTTTTGCCTACTGCATAGCAAATCGTCACAACTTGTAAGGTTGCGGTTAGGCATTGGTTTATGGTTTGGTTGGTTGAGGGGAAGTGGTTGAGTGCCTGCCCTTGGTAGGTTGAGTGCCTGCCCCTCTAATGCTGCTGCTGCAAGGGATTCCATTAAAGGAATTGGGGGCTAACTATTGCTTGTCCACTCTGTCAAGGGGGCTCGGGCCATAGCAATGAGCTCCTGGTTGCATTTGGGGTGAGGGCAGGTTCCCTGCTCCGCGTAACCCCCAAGTGTACTCCCCTATTCTGACTTTCGCATCGTGCGGAATGTCACAGTCTGTCCCCCATGGTGGGGGCAGATAGTCGCAACCAATGCCTAAGCAACCACTCACAAATTTGTATTTCAATAAAGTTGTGGCCAAAATTATGCCAAAAACCTTAAACAAAATTCTGTGAGATGTGTGAGTTATTGGGGTGGCCCTGGGGACCTCGACACGCAAGTGTTTTTTGGTAACTCTTAAGACAGTAAAAAGGGGTCTTCTTTTTCTTCATACATAGGCAAATTTCTATGAAAGGCATGCTAACCAACCAACATTTTTCTCCTTTCCTTCTTTGGAAAATGAGAATCTGGAGAATACTACAGGTCACGGATTCATTTCTAATAACCTGAAGATAATGATGTTTTAAGAACAGGCTAATAACCTTTCTGTTCTTTTGTTGTACACTGCTTTGGATCCATTTGCTGGGAAAGCGCGTATAAATGTTTAAGTAAACAAAAACAAATAAACCTAGGAACTTTTTTCGGTCGTGCAGCAAATTGCCAGAATTTCAAGGTGAAGAACACGAGGAGCAATCTATCCACCGAGCAGGAATATATCCACCAAGCAATATATCCTTGCAAGTGCAAGCACAGACTCTATTACCAAGCGTAGGCTCACTTCAAGGGGCTTGGCAAAGAGGCAGGGCTATACTAGGGACTTCCCTCCAAATGAAAATAGCATTGGAGGGGCTGCGTTGTCAGGACAATAAATAGTAAGGGAGAGGCAGAGTTCAACTATGCAACTAAGGGCTCCTTGATGCAGCTACAGTGGTGCCCCACAAGACGAATGCCTCGCAAGACGGAAAACCCACTAGACGAAAGGGTTTTCCGTTTTGGAGGTGCTTTGCAGGACGAATTTCCCTATGGGCTTGCTTCGCAAGACGAAAATGTCTTGCGATTCCTGGGGGTTTTTTCCCGCTCCCCACCCCCTTTTTCTAAGGCACTAAGCTGCTAATAGCCTTTTAGCAGCTAATCCGCTAATCCCTTAAGCCTTTAATAGCCGCTAATAGCCGCTAAACCGCTAATAGCGCTAATCCGCTAATAGGGTTGCTTCGCAAGACGAAAAAACCGCTAGACGAAGAGACTCACGTTTCGTCTTGCAAGGCACCACTGTATTTACATTTTCTTTTTTAAAAAAAATCCACACTAATGGCATTCGTCCAATTAATGCCATGCCTAATTTGGCCCTATAGCTTTTTTGCATGCGGGCTCATGAAATTCACATTCTCCTCTTTGGCCAGGGAGTGGAGCTCTGCGTGGACACAGCACGTGGCAGAAAAGAAGAGGAAGCTGCTCTCTTTGCACAGCCCCTTGGATCTTGTCCGACAGGTGTCCCCCGCCTATCACCCAAGCCTAAAACATTAGCCAAACAAAACACAGCTGGGGAATCGGGCGCAGCGCCAGCTTCTCTTAAAAATATACTTTTGGCTCGGGAATGTGGGCCAGAGAGAGAGAGAGAGAGAGAGAGAGAGGTGCTTGTGAAACACCTGTTTGGATCCAAAGTTATCTCTGGGGCGTCACCAGAGTAGCCACGCAACACAGAAATGCCCCTCTTCCTCGCAACCACTTCATGCAGGGGCTTCACTTTCAAGAGGCTATTTACCAAAGGTTCACTTGCACCAGATTAAGTGCAGGTCTTTTTAGGAAACTTTTTTTTGGGGGGGTGAAGTGAAGGGGGGAGTATGGTGGGAAGTGAAAGAAAGAGGGAAGAAGAGGACTACAGTGGTACCTCGGGTTACATTCGCTTCAGGTTACACACTCCGCTAACCCAGAAATAGTGCTTCAGGTTAAGAACTTTGTTTCAGGATAAGAACATTGGGCTCCGGCGGTGCAGCAGCAGCAGGAGGCCTCATTAGCTAAAGTGGTGCTTCAGGTTAAGAACAGTTTCAGGTTAAGTACGGACCTCCGGAACGAATTAAGTACTTAACCCGAGGTAAAGGTAAAGGTAAAGGTACCCCTGCCCATACGGGCCAGTCTTGACAGACTCTAGGGTTGTGCGCCCATCTCACTCAAAGAGGCCAAGGGCCAGCGCTGTCCGAAGACACTTCCGGGTCACGTGGCCAGCGTGACATCGCTGCTCTGGCGAGCCAGAGCCGCACACGGAAACGCCGTTTACCTTCCCACTAGTAAGCGGTCCCTATTTATCTACTTGCACCCGGGAGTGCTTTCGAACTGCTAGGTTGGCAGGCGCTGGGACCGAGCGACGGGAGCGCATCCCGCCACGGGGATTCGAACCGCCGACCTTGCGATCGGCAAGCCCTAGGCGCTGAGGCTTTAACCCACAGCGCCACCCGCGTCCCCCTTAACCCGAGGTACCACTGCACTAATGAGCAGGGAAAGAGGACTACTACAGACATCAAGGTTATGATAGCTTTAAAGAAGCTGGGGTCAATTCTATCAGGTATGGGGAATGGTTTCCAAACTCTCCTCTACATGGACCACCTGACAGACCACGGAGGGTCTTGGCGGACCACCTATCAAATTTTCTGCCTCTTGCAGCAATTGCAATGCCTTGTGCTAATTGCTGTAGGGGTTCCCATTGTATCTGTGTTGCTTTCTTTTATTTCTTACACATTCTGTGTTTTATTGCGGCTGCAATAAATGCAAAACGTGCAATACAATAAAAAGGGGCAAGAAAATACAATTTAAAATTAATACGAATATGTAACGCAGCGGATGTGCCTTCTCTCTCATCTTCAGGCACAAATCTACAGGCGTGTTGTGGGCCACCTGAATGAAGCTGGGCACCACTGGTGGTCCACAGACCACAGTTTGGAGACCCCTGAGTTAGGACAACAGAACTATTATTTGTTATTTATCAAACAATTACTTGTTCCAGGTGTTAATCCAGTCTCTTAATCTCAGGGCCATGGGTTTGAGCCAAACGCTGGGTAAAAGAAGTGCTTTTTTTCTGTAAAAAAATGTTTAGGGGTACTCGTTTTCCTACTCATATTGAAACACTTCCTCTCAATGAGGCCAAACTTAGATTCACAAAATGTTTAGGGGCATGTGTACTCCTGTGTCTCCCCAGAAAAAAAACACTGGGTAAAAGATTCCTGCATTGTAGGCGGGTGGAGTAGATGGTCTTCGTGGTCACTTCCAACTCTACAATTCTACAATTCTATGTTGGTAGATTCCACCCCATATCCCAGCTCTGAATTATGCAGCCAAGTAATCAAAAGAAGAGTCTTAATGCTCATGATTAAAAACTTCGAAAAGAGGGTCCTTCTCCTTTAGGGGGTGGGGAAAGATGGGGATATCCTAAGCTGCTGATTTTAGACTTGTACACCACTGGTAAGGGAATTTTATTAATTCCCAACAAGGCTTTCTTGTGAGGAAGTGTGTGGGGAAACATTGCAACCTGTGTGTGTCTGTACTGGGAAGCGCCTAAACTAATCCATTTTAATCCTCCTCCTTTCTCTAGTGTAGCTGAAGAAGCTACCTCTTTGCAGCAAGGTATTCACCCACGTAGCAACCAAGGACACTGCTACCTCTGTTAGTCAACAAACCATCCAACTTAGTGTTTGCCAACCTGATGCCCTTCCCTGTGTTTTGGACTACAAGTCCCCTCAGCCGTACTGGCTGGGGCCAATGGGAGTTGTGATCCCCCCCCCCAAAAAAAAATATCTGGAAAGCACCAGGTCGCCAAAGGCTGGTCTAAGGTCTCATTTGGCCTTCAAACAAAATGGCGGCCATGGCAATGGAAGTCAAAAGGGGAAAAAACATTTGTAAAGTGTTGAAAGGGGTAAGGAGGTTGGCTTTAAGCTCTTTACAGATGGCAGCTTGCATGATTTCAGAACTAAATCAGAAATGGAGGAGGAAGCATCGCGGAGAAAAAGGGAAATGGCAGCCCCTTAACTGAGCTACGCCACGCTGCTGACCTTACTAAGCCTGCTTCTGCCATTTGGACTGGTGAGGATCAGCACAATCCCCACAAAGTTTGTGTGTGTCATATGCACTGGATCTGAGCATGGGAAATCACCCCTCTGGATAAGTCTTAAACGGAAAACAAAAGCTCATTCCTACCTCATTAGAACGACGCAATTTTAATCCGCCACCCAATGTAACCCTTTCTTGCCAAGACTGGGATCGCATACGTCACCAAAAGGGAAGTAACAGCATGCATATATACAATTTGTTGGTCACTGCAAGCTTGGCACATGTGAGGGAGAGTGTGCCAGAGCCTAACAGAGCGAGCAACAGTGGGCTGTAGGGACCAATAGCTTGACTCTGCATAAAACAGCTTAATATGCATCCATCCACACTTGGCGACGCCAAACACTTCAAGAGGTGGAGGGGAGGGCATGACTGAAGCAAATTCTGAAAGCAACGTACATGCATAAGCTTTTGAAACACACAACTGTGGACCTTGGACTCTGTATCAGACTGGCTGGGTTGCCCCATCATCGCACACCCAACCTCTTTAAGAAAAGTATTGTTTTGGATAGCTGGATTAAAAGCTGGGGGGAGGGAGGGGAAGAGAAAGAGAGCCTGTTTTGTTCTACTGGCACAACCCAAAGCTTAAATGTGCTGCACAGACTTAAAATTCTTACAGTTTCACAACACAGAGATTACAAAGAACGGCGGCTGCAGGGGCGAAGGTCAACCGTTTTAACTCTAGGTACTTATTTTATCCCAGCGTGCTTCGGATTGGCAATGCCGGTTTTGCAATTCAAAGCAAGGCAAACAGTTTTGTAAGTCATGGGAACCCACAACCCCCCGAATATCAAACATTAAGACAACCAACTAAAAATAGCGTCACAAAGCGAGGAACGAGAGAGGCTGTGAAAACAAGGGAGACTTGAAACTGTATTGCTGGACTCTGCTTTGTAAAAGGACGGCACTGTATCCAGAGGTGAAAATCCATTAATTTAGCAAATTACATTACATTAACCACTAGCAGCATTTGTTGGGTTGATTTTTTTATTATAAGAAAAGCTCCTCTCTCTCTCTCTCTCTCTCTCTCTCTCTCTCTCTCTGAGCCAGCACATCAGCTAAATGGAAGCTGGCCCTGACATTTGTACAACCAGGACATACCAAAGGCAAGCTGTCCTGTGCCGTCAGATGGCAGGACTTAATCCACTAAAACATTCAGAGCGTCAGGCAAATGACCCTTCGCCCGCCCCACGCTCCCCCATATTTAGATATTCCTCATAGCTGATCTTCTGAAAGACTCCCCACCCTCCACACTCTTGCCATGAGCCCTCATGCCCATTCCTAGAAAAACTGCTCCTCTAGAGAAAAACGCACACTATAAGCCTCTTTTGTACAGAGGGCAGCCCACGGCATCGTTAAAAGCTTAAAAAGAATTGACAGTAAAACTGCAAATACCCTTATCCTTCCAATTGCTCGGCTGGCTGTCCATCTCTCTTCACAATGGATCTGCCCCTCCAGCTGGGATTATCAATTATGCATACCAATGGAAAGGGTGCAGTTGGAGAAATAAAGCAGCCGAGAGATGACACATCAGGCTTCCTCCAGCAGAGGTCTGCAGTCTCTTGCCTGCTGCACGGCTGCTGCAGGACTTAAGTCACCTGACTGTCTTCTGGGTGTGGAGCAGACTGACGCAGTGCAATCTGTAACTAGGCTACTGATATTCCCCGCGCTAATTCCTCGCTTCAATCTGCTTACCGTGGCAACCGTTTGCTTGCTGCCCGTAGCAAAAACGGGATGGGGAGGGCAGGGGGAAAGAGACTTGAGGATGCAAGACAGAAAACACACACACAGCTTTTTAATACTGTGTATATCCAAATAACTTGTGGGTTGCTAGATCGTTAGGGAGCATCGTGGGGTAAAAAAAAATCGCAGCAGGGCAAGGAGGTCTTACAGGCAGCAAGAAAGGACCCAAGGTGAAAATAATACATGGTCTAAATGAAAGTTTAAGCCCAGTAAATGCCTGCAGGCAAATAATACAGTGGTACCTCGGGTTAAGTACTTAATTTGTTCCGGAGGTCCGTTCTTAACCTGAAACTGTTCTTAACCTGAAGCACCACTTTAGCTAATGGGGCCTCCTGCTGCTGCTGCGCTGCCGGAGCACGATTTCTGTTCTCATCCTGAAGCAAAGTTCGTAACCCAAGGTACTATTTCTGGGTTAGCAGAGTCTGTAACCTGAAGCGTATGTAACCTGAAGCGTATGTAACCCGAGGTACCACTGTACAGTCGTACCTCAGGTTAAAGACGCTTCATGTTGAGCGTTCTCAGGTTGCGTCCCACCAGCAACCCGGAAGTAACGAAACGGGTTACTTCTGGGTTTCGCCACTCGTGCATGCGCTCAAAATGACGTCACGCGCTTGCGCAGAAGCAGCAAATCGCGACCCGCACACACACAGATGCAGGTTGCGTTCTGCTCAGGTTGTGAACGGGGCTCCGGAACAGATCCCGTTCGCAACCAGAGGTACCACTGTACATCTATGTACAGCATTTCAAGTATTCAAAATACTTAACCATAGTTACCACCTCCCTGTACGGTGGGCGCTGCAGCGATTAGCCTAAGCCAAGTGTGGTGAGCCTTTGACCCTGCAGATGTTCCTGAACTTCAGCCACATCTGGCGGGCCAAGGGTTCCCCACACCTGGTCGAAGCTCATTGAGTGAGTTCAGGACAGAGGTGACATATACACTGGGGGACTTGCTCCATTGCAAACTATTCTTACACTGCATCAGCTTTCAGCCTTTGCAGGTATTTTACAGGCGCTTGATCGCTAACTGGCGTGTGGCATGGATCAATTTCCAGGTTCTATTTTTTTTAAAAAGTACTTTTGACTATGTCGATGCTGAAATTGCAGGGAGCTGAATTTTTGGCTGCTGTGGACCTAAGCCAGCCACCTTAAAATGGATTTCTTTTTTTTAAGGTAGAACCGTGCATCTGGTCAGCCTGCTGCTCCTTCTTAAAAGTACAGACCACAATTTGGCTTGCCACCACTCCACGCAGTTTGGAAGGATTTGCAGAGCACGACAGCCAATCCTCAGTTTGTGCTTGCAATAAGTATTTCCGATGACAATACGCAGGGCTTTTGGTTTGCTTTGTTTTAAAATCCAGCCCCACCAGCGTTTATCTGGACTGACACCATGAATTTCCTGGTTCAATATCTGGAGTTGGGATATACCGGAAGCCACGACAGCAAAGCCACGCCAGTGCTGCAGCAGTGCACGGCACTGCGCCAGCAGTGTGGGCAGGTTCCCAAGTGCAGTGCAGTGATTTAGAACTGGAGGGCAAGCGTCTACTCCTTGTGGCTTCTGCAGAGAAAAGCCTGGGAGTGTGACTAATGGCAAAGCTCAGCACTTACTTGTGCCCAGAAAAAGTAGAGGTTTTGCACAGGTTACAGACCTGGGCAGATTCACATTTTACTCAGCTAGAGTAAAGGGAAGGAGCTAACCAGAATACAGTCATACCTCGGGTTACAGCCGCTTCAGGTTGCGTCTTTTTGGGTTGCAGACCACCGAAACCCGGAAGTACCGGAACGGGTTACTTTGGGTTTTGGTGGTCATGCATGCGCAGAACCACTAAATCGCACTTTGCGCATGTGCAGAAGCGCTGAACTGCAACCGGTGCGTGCGCGGACACGGGTTGTGAACGCTGCAGGTTGCAAACATGCATCCCGCACGGATCACGTTCGCAACCTGAGCATCTACTGTATTGAAGTTGCATGCCATAGCTAGTTGGGTCCTGCACCCACAACCATGTATCAGGGATTGACTACTATGCATTTTCAACCCTATCCTCAAACTAGAATTTACAAGGGTTGTAGATGCCACGCGCAGCACAAAAATAGAAATCTGCATAACACTTGTGCAGAACCATGCAATATTCAGCAGTGATTTTTGTTATGTTGCCTTAATTTGGTTGGGGGTGGGTTTGAGGACCCCCCCCCCCATTTTTTGCAATATTCATGGCTTACCAGGTTTCCAGAATTCTTCATAGAATCGGAGAATTGTAGAGTTGGAAGGTCCCACAAGGGTCATCTAGTCCAACCCTCTGGAAGGCAGGATAATCTTTCACCCAAGGGTGGGGGGCTTGAGCAAGGAAGAGGAGAAGACATGCAACGAACCAAGGCAGCAGTAAGGAGTGGTTGAACTAGATGACCCTCAGGGTCCCTTCCAAGTCTACGATTCTATGAATGCAGAGATGAAAAAGCATGTGCACACAAATGATCCCTACATTGGTGTAAAAGCCTTGTCCCCAGATGCATCTTTGGTGGGTTCTACTTGCCAACATGTGAAAACCTAGGGTCCAGGTTAACTGCATAACTTAACAAAGTTTGAAAAAACTCTACCTTTATGACTAATTTTCTAATCATCCACTCAGTTCTTTGGATGCTTCCAAATTCAGAATGGAGAGGACAGAAACTATGGTTCTTTGGGACTAGTGGGGCCAGTATATTCCCAGATGTGGCTATACTACCATGTTGTTGTTGTTTAGTCGTTTCCGACTCTTCGTGACCCCCTGGACCAGAGCACGCCAGGCACTCCTGTCTTCCACTGCCTCCCGCAGTTTGGTCAAACTCATGCTGGTAGCTTCGAGAACACTGTCCAACCATCTCGTCCTCTGTCGTCCCCTTCTCCTTGTGCCCTCAATCTTTCCCAACATCAGGGTCTTTTCCAGGGAGTCTTGGGGGATTAGCCAATTAAAAGCAGGTCTGTATAGTTAAAGCTATGGTTTTTCCAGTAGTGATGTATGGAAGTGAGAGCTGGACCATAAAGAAGGCTGATCGCCAAAGAATTGATGCTTTTGAATTATGTTGCTGGAGGAGACTCTTGAGAGTCCCATGGACTGCAAGAAGATCAAACCTATCCATTCTGAAGGAAATCAGCCCTGAGTGCTCACTGGAAGGACAGATCCTGAAGCTGAGACTCCAATACTTTGGCCTCCTCATGAGAAGAGAAGACTCCCTGGAAAAGACCCTGATGTTGGAAAAGATGGAGGGCACAAGGAGAAGGGCGCAACAGAGGATGAGATGATTGGACAGTGTCCTCTAAGCTACCAGCATGAGTTTGACCAAACTGCGGGAGGCAGTGGAAGACAGGAGTGCCTGGCGTGCTCTGGTCCAAGGGGTAACGAAGAGTCAGACACGACTAAATGACTAAACAACAACAAACATCTTTCTGGGTTATTCTTTCCCTGAGGGGGTTTCTTAGCTGTTAAAAACTGCCTCAGGACCAGGACCGGCCCAAGACATTTTGGCACCTGAGGCAAACCACAAAATGGCATCCCCCAAAGGAAGAAGCGGGGAGTGAAGATCTATATCAGGAACAAGAGCTGTTCATTCTGTTGCCCGAGCCAGTTGTCTCACCTTGCCTCATGGGTGGGCCGGCGCTGCTCAGGACCAAGTAGTTGTAGAGCTATCCAGGACAGAATGAAGACCACTTATCTAAGATATAGCTGCCACCAGTGTCAAAGATGTCTTAAAATGGGGGTAGCCAATTTGGTGCACTCCTGATGTTGCTGGACAACAACTTCCATCATGCTTGACAATTAGCCATCTGGAAGGCATCACACTGGCTTCCCCTGCCTTAAAATATATCCTTTTATTTGCTAGTTGTCCAAATATCACAATGGGAATTGACTAAGATGCTTAACTCTAGTATTTAAAATAAAATAAAAAACTCCAGAAGAGGACTTGGGAGCCGTCAAACAGCATATAAATCCTGTGATAAATGAGTAAAATAAAAAGCCATTTAGGGAAAGGCTACAGAAATAACAACACTTCATAGCTGTCAAACTTTTGCAAGTGTAAAACACAATTGCGGAGAGAACTTTTTCGCTTTGCAAACACTAGGTGGCTGCAGTGCTCTGCTTTCGGTCTTGGGAATATTCTCAAGATGCAAAGCTGCATTAAGACGGCTCTTGTGGATACATTAGTCTTTTGAAATACAGTAAAAGCAAGCTCTTGGCAGGAGAACAGCATTAATGGTGCAGAATCAGCAAAGGTGCTTTTTTATGAACGACATTACAGAAGTGAGGCAGGCTTGTAAATCATTACTTTTTGGGGGGTGATTAAGAATTACCTATTGACTACCTAGCAGAGAAGCTCCAACGAAAGTTGATGCATTTTTTAAATTTTATGCAAAAAGACAAGCCATGACCATGAGTATTTCAAATTTCCAGTGAAAGGTATCAAAGAAGCAGTAGGCCTCTTTTCCACATGAGCTTCAATTAGGGTGCAGCATAATAAAAACTTCTCATGAGGCGGCCAAAGTATTGGAGCCAAAGTATTGGAGCCTCAGCTTCAGGATCTGTCCTTCCAGTGAGCACTCAGGGCTGATTTCCTTAAGAATGGATAGGTTTGATCTTCTTGCAGTCCATGGAACTCTCAAGAGTCTCCTCCAGCACCAATACTTTGGCCACCTCATGAGAAGAGAAGACTCCTTGGAAAAGACCCAGATGTTGGCAAAGAATGGGGGCACAAGGAGAAGGGGATGACAGAGGACGAGATGGTTGGACAGTGTTCTTGAAGCTACCAGCATGAGTTTGACCAAACTGCGGGAGGCAGTGGAAGACAGGAGGGCCTGGCATGCTCTGGTCCATGGGGTCACGAAGAGTTGGACATGACTAAACGACTAAACAACAACAAATAATAAAAACTATTTCCAAATGAAGCAATCAAAACTCATTATCGGGCAATATAACCCTACAACAGGTGCTTGTACGTTAACCCTTGCAGCAGAAATGCCTGCTAAAAGAATACAGCCTCAGTACACGGAAAGTCCAAAATTCAGCTACCTTGCTAAAGATGAGCTGCTCTGGGTTAGTACCTAGATGGGAACTTGGAAATCTATGTGGGATGCTTTTGAGTTCCATGGGTGAAAGGCAGGGTATAAATCCAAACAAATAAAACAGCAAAGTGCTTTCGCTGGCCTTTAAAAAAGGAACAAGGAAGGTCAACATGCAGATTTCTGGTGCAAGAAAACTGTACAATTTGGGGGCCACCAACAATAAGGCCCTATTTGCCACAGGCATTGACTTGCAATTGCTTAGTTACAGGAAAAGCTAGACAGGATAGAAACTCAATATATTGAACTCCAAGCTCCACCAGAGGAAAATGAGCAACGTTTATTGCAGCGAATTGTTACAGAAGTAGGACACAGATCCCTCTTCCTTGTTGAGCAGTGCAGGAGCATTAGGGAAGGGAGCAGAAGAACAGTGACCAGCAGACGATGGTGTGGGAAGAATAGCCTCCTGCAGAGTGTGCATTTGAGTAAGCATGGACATTCGACAGATCAGTTGCAGTGGAAGAATGATTACAAGTTGACTCAGACATCACCAGCATTTCAGTAGGGCTGGGAAGGGAGTTGGAGAGAACAATGTCGTGCTCCTTCAAATCCTCCTGTGCCTATTTCAGAATCTCAAAGCTGGAGAATGGAGTTTTCTCATTTCCAAACCCTGCCCAGCCACCTTTAGGGTCACCCTACAATTACTAAATCTTGTGGACTGAGGCTAAAGCTCAACACAAGAAAGGGAATGTGGGGCTCTTAAGACTTGAAACTGGGTTCCCTAAAATCTATCACATCTTCCATCTACCTGAAGCTGAAGATCCTCTTTTGAGGCCTCTTGCCATCATGTGACGCGAGGCTGATAATTGCAACAGAGAAGGCCTTTTCAGTTGTGGCACCTCAGTTCCCAGAGAACTATGCCTGGCGCTTCCTTTATGGTCTTTTCCCCATCAAGTCAAGGCTTTTTTTTTATTCAACCAGGGTCTTTTAAATCTTAGGAAAGGGGTTGCTGTGCTCCAGCAACCATTGCATTGGCAAGGTGGACATGCTGTTCAGAGTTTACGGCTGCTGCAGCCCAGTTTGCAAAGTAATGCATTGGTTTGGAGAAATACGTTTTTAAAATGGTGGCATGTTTTCTGTAGTTCCACATTCTGTGGAATTCCATATAGAATATACCTGTCACAGAAACACACGCTATCTACAGATTTTTCAAGTTCTCGCTGTCTCTGTGGTTGTGGATAGAATTGAAAGTAAGCAAACAGCACCTACAAAATCCTCCAGAATATTTATAGCTTGCTGTCTTTCTCCTTGTATTATCCAGCCATGTTCCCTATTCATCATTTACCTATAACTGTTCTCTAGCTTCAAGAGCAATCCTCTCCAGCTAGCTTCATACCTCCGTACCTTCAAAACCACAGTTCTATAAAATTCACGTGTCCATATCCACTTAAAAATAAGAAGACAAATTGACAAAGTTCAGGCAAAGTAAATTCGGGTTGTATTCAAGGAAGTCAAACTCACGAGTAAACCCACTGAAATCAACTGGCCAAATTAACTTACATCCATTGGTGTCGATGGGTCAGAGTATGACATTGTGCTGGATGCAGCCCATAATTCACGGCTGGGGGTTTCATGGGGCAAACACATGAGCCTCCTTTAGAAAAGCAGCCTTCCTAATGCATATATTAATGCTTTTCTTCCTGGAACCTACTTGAGACACTCCTTCAAATATTAATTAGGCAGGGCCTAAATTATACATTGGGACTGAAAGGGAATGTGCTTCAGCGGCTGACATTTTTGGTGTGAGGAAGAAAAACACAGCTGACTGCTGTTTTCAACCAGAAATCGTTCTGAAGACAAACAGCCTCCCTTTCCCTTTTCAAAAAGGTCAGAAAGCCACTTATGCACTGTGGAAAGCATAAATACTACAGCTGGATAATCAGTCGGATTATTAATTAACCTAGAAATTCAGTACCACGAGACAGATTGATGGCCCACAAATGTAGATAAGCTCTGGGGGGAAGAGCAAAGATTAGATAAACATTTTTTTTATTATTCAAAAGACAAAGCAATCACTAAATATCAGCTCCGATAAACAAAACATCTCAGGTCACATCAGCTGTGCTTCTGAATGCAGATTGCCGGCTGATAAAAGAGGGGTTATCCCTAGATTGCTATTTTGGAGTTAGTGAAACCTTGGGATAAGATTTCTTGTATCCCAAAGGACTTGAGGTGGTGCATATACGGTATTATTATATTATTATTATTTATTAGATTTGTATACCGCCCTTCAGCTGAAGATTCCAGGGCTGTTCGCAACAGAAAAATTCAATACACATAACGAAACTAAAACCAATAACCCATTTCCACAAACACATTTTAAAAGCTGTAGAATGTATTACAGTGGTACCTCTGGTTACGAACTTAATTCGTTCCGGAGGTCCGTTCTTAACCTGAGGTACCACTTTAGCTAATGGGGCCTCCTGCTACTGCCGCGCGATTTCTGTTCCCATCCTGAGGTAAAGTTCTTAACCCGAGGTACTACTTCCAGGTTAGTGGAGTCTGTAAACCAATGTGTTAATTATTAAATTTGTGTATTATCATTTATTAAATTTGATACTAAATATGGTACTCTTTCATCCTCAACGATCACCCTTGTAAGGCAGGCAGGCGGTTTGTAAAATGGACCCCTCCCCATAATTCACCTGATGGGCTTCACAGCTGATTGGGTGATTTGAACTCAGGTCTCTTATTGCCTTACCGCTTTGAACCCAGCCAGATGGGTGGGGTATAAATAATAAAATAATAATAATAATAATAATAATAATAATAATAATAATAATAATAATAATTCCCCAACCATTTCTTTGTAGCCTCAGTGAAGAGGGTTGCTGTACTTCTAACCTTGTGAGTGAGTGACAGGTGTCTACTGACTGACTTAATACGCTGGAATGTTTAAGGAACACTGATGAGCTGTGGAGAGAGTGCTTTAGTGCTGTTCTCCGAATCTCTGGTTAGTTTTAACTGTGTTTTTAAAAAATGTGTTGACTAGTGAATGCATGCATGGCATGTTGTTGGCTTAGCAATCATGATTTGTTTAGGCGAAACAAAACCACAATCCTGGGCTTGGACATCACACTTAAGCTAGCAGTCTGCTTTGTTTAGCTGCTAATGGAAGGCAGAAGCAAATAAGGAACGCTCATGGCTTAATAAACTATACTTTATGGCTCAGCATTATTTATTAATTGAGAAACATTTAGAAATCAACAATGGAAAAATCTTTGAAGTGTATGTAAAACGTAAAACTACCATCAAAGATGCACAGATAAAAGCATACTATGCTAGAGATAAGTATGCATAACTAAATCATGTGTCTGAACATGTTTGCTGGGGGGGGGGAAATGGTTTCAGCTTGCATCTAAGACAGTATAGCAATAGCTGTCCTAGTATAGTATATACTATAGCAATGCCTGTCCAATGTTAATAAGGCAGGGAGACTTGATCTCTGGTTAAGGGTTCTCTCATGGAAGGGCTGGTAAACACATTGTGTCTGAGAGTCCTTGAGAAGTGACAATGTCTAAAAAGGTAAAGGGCACCCTGACCATTAGGTCCAGTCGTGACTGACTCTGGGGTTGCGGTGCTCATCTCGCTTTACTGGCAGAGGGAGCCGGCATTTGTCCACAGACAGCTTCCGGGTCATGCGGCCAGCATGACTAAGCCGCTTCTGGCAAACCAGAGCAGCACACAGAAACGCCATTTACCTTCCCGCTGGAGTGGTACCTATTTATCTACTTGGACTTTGTGCTTTCAAACTGCTAGGTTGGCAGAAGCTGGGACCGAACAACGGAAGCTCACCCCTAATAAGCAACTATGCTAGATGAATAACTGGACTAACACAAAAGGGCTGGTTTGGATGCAACCCTGAACTACAATTTAACATTATAAATTCACAAGGCAACAGCTTGCTGTTCTGTGTGAACCTAGACAAACCGCTTTATTTTAACCATAGTTAGTGGAAACAAGCCGACTGCAATCCATAGGTTCGGAAGAAGCAGGGTTGCTTTCACTAACTGCAGCAGAGTTTACATTACACTAATCTTTCAGCACGGTTTACAATAAACTGCAGTTATTATAAACGGAGATGGAAGTGTCTATTTTTTATCGCAGCCATAACAGAAAGTGGTGTAGGGGGTTGCTAATTCTCTGAACGCTGCCAATGCAAAGCAATTCCAGACCATACAGTACACATTATTGTTTTTGTAACTAGTTTATTAAAGTGTAGCCTGTCTTGCTCAGCAGAGAAGCATTCTTCCGGGCAGTGGGGAAAATGTATGTTTTGTGTTTTCAGAGCCCAGTTTGCTACATGTGGATTGGGCCTTCTGCTCTCTTGCAAAAGAGGACACAGAAGTGTATAAAATATGTATATAGTACAGTGGTGCCTCGCAAGACGAAATTAATTCGTTCTGCGAGTTTTTTCGTCTTGTGAATTTTTCGTCTTGCGAAGCACGGTTTCCCATAGGAAATGCATTGACGGTTTCCCATAGGAATGCATTGACGGTTTTAAGAAAAAGGCGCAAGATGTTTTCGTCTTGCGAAGCAAGCCCTTAGGGAAATTCGTCTTGCGAAGCAACTCAAAAAACTCTTTCGTCTAGCGAGCTTTTCGTCTTGCGAGGCATTCGTCTTGCGAGGTACCACTGTACTTAGTATTATATCCAATTTATATTATTTTGCATGGGGGGTTAATAGTTCCCAAAATAAAACAGTGCAAGAAATAAAATGTCTAACAGGGATAATGACAGCAGGAGCTTTCCTCATAATTATATTGCCATACAAGAAAAGGCTTAACCTGTGGAAATTCTGCCAGCTGTTGAACACAAGAGCTCTGCTGCCCTCCACCATGTGAAGAACTCAAAACATTTTATGAGTTGTAAACCAGTTATGTTACTGTAGCTCTTTGATCAACTGACCACAGGCTGGCGATACTGCATTCAGTGCAAGACCAGGCATGGCATTTCAAATGCAGTGGAGGAGAGGTCAAAAAAGATTTAAGATTGACAGCAACCAAGGGTCAAGATGCCCATGTTTGAATAAATTCAATATTTAAATTGTTAGAGAAAAACAAGCAGTGTACTCTTGTTGCAGCTATTTACTATCTATACCTGGCAGCAACGACAACAATGTTATCAGCTGAAGTCAACAGTCGCTATTTTCTTTTCCAGCAAAAAAAAAAAAAAAAAGGATTTGAGTCTTTGATATGAGTACCGATATTTCCTTTTTAGCGTTTATACCAGCAGCAGCAGCAGCAGCAGACCCACCCACTAGAATACCCTTATTTTTTTCCCCTCAGGCAGGATATCAATCCCCACCCCTCTTATGGTTTTGATCTATGGGCTACTTTTAAAATGAGGCTGCATTTTAAATTGTATTTTAACCTGTAATTTTACTGGTGTTAGCCACCCTGAGCCCGGCTCTGGCCAGGGAGGGCAGGGTATAAATAATAATAATAATAATAATAATAATAATAATAATAATAATAATTTTATTATTATTAATTCTAGAACCTGCCACCAAATTTCACTTTTAAAAATTCCATCCAAGAAACTGGACAGCAATACTGGACTGCACTATAGGGTTTATATTTCCCAGTGCCTCAGCAGTAGCACTGGTAGAACCCATGTTTTCTCGATCACAATACCCAACCACCCCCTCCAGTTATGCATTTACATCAGTGTTTCCCAGTCAAGGAATCCTGGGGGTCCACAACCCCATCCCTTGCCTTCCCCCCCAAAAAAACCCCCATTTTTTTACATGGTCATATCACAGAAAGACATGCCTCTCATCGCTCCAGCATCAGGTACATACCTGAAGCTGTAAACACAAGTATTTTACCTGCATTTACTTTTAATTAGCCTAATAGCTAATATTTATGCTTTCAATTGAACTGCATAAGATGGGATTCGAACTTTGTTCAGGCCAATGTTTTTAAAACACAAGAAGTAAACTTGTTGTCTCCTAACCCACACACGTGGGTCTGTAGGTGGATAAAATATAGTTAATTAATTTCCCTCACCTATCTAATAAAACCCTTCAGATATGCTATTGTACAGTCATAGGTATACTAAAATAATGGGTTTCTCGATATTTTCTCTGGGCAACTATCACTTCTTTCCCAGGAAAGGGGTGAAAAACAGGTTCAAAATGAACCAAACTGTACCAAACTGTACTGTCTGAATCTACATAGAAAAACCAAAGCGAAACATGCACCAAAGAAGACTCAAAAATAACTTTCAAATAAACCAGGAAGCCCCTTTTCAGTTGTCTGAAGATGATACTTCCTGGCTCATTTTGAGGGTCTTCTACTGAAGTTGTATGACTCTAAAGTTCTCTGTAGCCATTGTCAATCACATCTCTGACTTCACACATTGGTTAGAAGCAATGAAAGGTGGGAGCAGGTCCATATTTCACAAAGTAATTGTTCAACAGTGCCTGCACATTTTGCTTTGTAACTTTAATTCCACAGCAGCTAGAAACATTTAAAAAAGCAAAAGGAAGAAAGCTCAGCATCTGACCTCTGCTGGTTTGTGGACCAGTGCAGATGTATTCCATGTCTGCATTTGAGAACAATGTCTGGTAAAAGAGAGCATACGAAATGTACTTCCAATACCTCGTATGGCAGGGATGGTTTTAAATTCACCTCTTCTCATCAGAATTGTTTGGCCAGTGTGACAATCAAGAACAGAGGAAACTGCTTTATATCATGTCAGCCTGTTTGTCCATCTGGCTCGGCTTGACAGCAGCTCGCCACGATTTTAGGCAGAGAAGTCTTTCCTACCATCTGCTACCAAATCCATTTTTGAACTGTACTGTAGATGACAGGGGTTGAACCTGTGTCTTCCCACATGCAAACCATGTGTTCCACCACTGACTTATGGTCCCACACTCCAGTATTTATTCCAACCCTACATTTCCTTAGGGACGCGGGTGACGCTGTGGGTTAAACCACAGAGCCTAGGACTTGCTGATCAGAAGGTTAGTGATTCATAGAATCATAGAGTTGGAAGAGACCACAAGGGCCATCGAGTCCAACCCCCTGCCAAGCAGGAAACACCAGAATCTTCTTTCTTCTGGTTTGGATCCATTGCTCTGTGTCCACTTCTCTGGAGCAGCAGAAAACAACCTTTCTCCCTCCTTTCTCCCGTCGCGGGGATTCGAATCCCCGCGACGGGGTGAGCTCCCATTGCTCGGTCCCAGCTCCTGCCAACCTAGCAGTTCAAAAGCACGTCAAAGTGCAAGTAGATAAATAGGTACTGCTCCGGCGGGAAGGTAAACGGTGTTTCCGTGTGCTGCTCTGGTTCACCAGAAGCGGCTTAGTCATGCTGGCCACATGACCCGGAAGCTGTAGGCCGGCTCCCTCGGCCAATAAAGCGAGATGAGCGCCGCAACCCCAGAGTCGGTCACGACTGGACCTAATGGTCAGGGGTCCCTTTACCTTTTACATTTTCTTAAAACTTAATTAGGGGGGTCTCTTAACTGCTAGCGCAGCCTTCATCAAGCTGAGGTTTTCCAGATGTTTTTGATTACAAGGCCATGTTAGTGGATGCGAAGGTAGTGGAAAGTCATGCTAGTAGATGCAATCCAGAGAACGTTCACTTACAACTCCACTGAAGTTTCAATTTACTTAGCTCTTGAGTTTCAATTTACTTCTTCATTGTTACTTTAGCTTACCTATCTTCAGCTGGGACCATGCGCATTGATTACAAAGTCGTTTCTGGGTCAGATTTTCCATGCCTTTTATAACAGCAGGCAGTTCTTTCCATGCCTATACCACAATTTCAAAGCGAAAAGGTGGTTTTTGTTTTCATACTTTTTCAGCAGCAACATAACTGCTGTTAAATGCTTGCCACAACCTTCAACTTCAGTCAAAAAGAGCTAAGGAAAACAAAGGCTTCCTTTTCAACTGCCTTCTGCTCTGTTTGTTGTTGGCAGCATCAGCACAATACCTGTCTGTTTTTTAAACACGTTATACATAATAAACAACAGACAGAGTTCAAATGGAGAGCAAGAGAAGTGTTTTCTATTTTTAAAAGCTGGTAGCGCAGCAGGCAGATTAAGGGGAAGAAACCATAGCTGTGGAACACACTTTTAAAACCAGTTTAGAAGTGGCATAGAGGTGAGTGCCAGCCCAGCTCACCCCTTTACCAATTTGGTCATTTATCCTTAAAAATGTATATTAGAACTTTAAATGTCAGAGCAGTGGGGTCTTTTTGTATTATTTATATTTCAAGCTTTTTAATGTATCACTTCTCCATCAGCATCAGCAAAATGGAGAGTTATCGACTACCAAATACAACCGTTTATAAAACTTACTGCAGTTTGACTGATCTGATTAATTTTAAGGTATCACTCAATTCATTTACTATGCATAACACATTCATATTATTCTATGCTTGCCTTTGGCTGATGGTATTAAATACAAAAATTGTGCCCTAGTTAAAATATTTATGTGGTATCGAATGTTAGGTAAAGGTAAAGGTCCTCTAGATGGTTAAGTCCAGTCAAAGGTGACTATGGGATGTAGCACTCATCTCATTTCAGGCTGAGGTTGCCAGTGTTTGTCCGCAGACAGCTTTCTGAGTCATGTGACCAGCATGACTAAACAGCTTCTGGCACAAGAGGACACCGTGACAGAAGCCAGAGCACATGGAAATGCCGTTTACCTTCCCGCTGCAACAGTACCTATTCATCTACTTGCACTGGTGTGCTTTCGAACTGCTAGGTTGGCAGAAGCTGGGACAGAGCAACGGGAGCTTACTCCCTTGTGGACATTCGAACTGCCAACCTTCTGATTGGCAAGCCCAAGAGGCTCAGTGGTTTAGACCACAGCGCCACCCACATCCCTATATCAAATGTTACTCTTACTTGAAGTAGGTTTATTGCTTTCAATGGCTCCACTTAAGGCATTGCTAAGATTTTATATCAACCAATATCTATAAAATCAGAACTGCTGCACTGAGAAGGACTGCTGCAAATTTCAGATTTCTAACACAGCAGGCGGTTCAGAAGTGATGCAAAAATTATTGCTGTTGCTGTAATATAGATTAACAGGGTCTGCTTGGGAAGCTAGCACACAAAAACCTTTAGAAAGGAAATTCTGAAAAGGTATGTCTAATTCAGGACCCAGCTCTTCAAGTGTAGCACAGGGAAGGCACAAAACAGTGGCATGAGGCAGACACCTTTGCACAGAATTAAGCCTTTGCTTTTAAACCATAAGCACAGAAATGAAGCATTGAAAGGGACATCACAATAGGCAACTCAGAGGTATCCCACACCAAGGCTAAAGAATGGCTCTGCTCTGTGCCAGAAGCAGTTTTTCCGCTGAGTCAGAGGCTTATGCATAATTCACAGGAATCTTTCAACAAGGGGCACAGTGTTCTGAAGTGGAAAGTCACACACAACTGGAATGTGGCAAACAATTCTGCGCAACAACAATGAGAGGTAGGAGACCCAACAGGGGGAAAGATTCTGCCCAGACACGGTTCCCTGACTGCCCCCGCAAAGCAACAATTTCTGTTGCTGGGCTCCAGGTCCTGCTGAACAAGAACACCCGAAAGTTTCCTTATCACCTCAACACAGATTCTTGGGATTTTCTGGTGGCTGTTTCTTTTTGTCCCCAATTTTCCTTAGCGTCTGTCTAACTCAGAATCAAAAAGGGGGATACGGGTATGCTGTAGAATAAGAGGACACTGGAGGATGATAATCACCAAGAATAAGTTCTTCCCCCTTTTCCTCTTAGTTCAGCAGAGCTTCATCAAAAGATGTTCCAGGTGGACTGTGAACTTCCTTCAAGACTCAGCCGTACCCGTTTCATTCTGGCCAGTGGCAGGAAAGATTGTTACTAACTTACACGGTACCGTCAATTTATTTGGTACTTACAAAGCTAAAAACAGAAGGCAGGTTTCTGCTCCAAAGGGCCTGCGAAAGATGCATCGAAGGAAGCGAGATTCTAAAAAGGAGGGATGGGTGAGCAAGAGTAACAGGGAAGTCTAGCGCTTTGGGCAAAAGCTGTTTCAGTTGGGTAATAACTCAGGAAAAGGCGTCATAGAAAATGTTTAAAGCCATCCAGATGTTGGGACCTGTGGCCTTCACTACGCAATTGGACTCCAGTGCCCATCAACCCCAGCCAACAATGGCCTGAGACTATGGGAATTGGAGTGCAACATCTGGAATGCCACATGCGCTCTATCCCTGGTTTAAAGCAGGGGTGGGAAACCTCAGGCCTGGGGGTCAAACATGGCCCTCGGAAACCTCCAAACTTCTATATTCAGGCCCTGGCCCTAAAGTCCTACCCCAAGTGTTTCTGCCTGGCTGGAATATGCTCTTGAACTCGTAACAATACCTCTTGCTTGTCTGGATGGAGATCAGAGGAAAGGGGAGTGTGGAAACCAGTCTCCTGTACAAAGATGACATTTGAATTCGCTTCCCGCCCCCCACTTTCGCCTCTGGTGCTGCCTACCAGTGGCCCATGTCCCTCAGAAGGTTCCCCAGAGAAGAGATTGAGGTCCCTCCATCTGAAAGAGATTCTCTGCCCCCTGGGTTTGAAGGAAGGGAGAGAGCCATACAGAGGATAGACGAGGGAGCTCTGGGCCTAATGGGTAGCAATAGGTAGGGTGTTTTTAGAGAGCAGGAGATCTTCAGACTGTTCCAAGTGGTAAAACTGAAGGAGGGTGTGTGCTGTTGGGGAAGCAACTGAGGAAGGGTGCTTCATACAGTGTGGGCAACAAGAGAGGTGAATGATTCTGGTGACAACATTCTGGATGAGGTGCAGACAATAGTCAGGTGAAAGTTCCACACACTTTCATCTGACTACTGTACATCCAAGGAACTCCAACTAGGATTGCTTCTATTTTCCCCTTTTTGTGATGGCTTTGTACTCCAACCTGTTGCAGCTATTGT
The DNA here is from genome assembly GCF_965153285.1 of Podarcis tiliguerta. Lineage (NCBI taxonomy): Eukaryota > Metazoa > Chordata > Lepidosauria > Squamata > Lacertidae > Podarcis > Podarcis tiliguerta. The sequence goes on along the minus strand of NC_139536.1, from coordinate 11,571,417 downwards.
TGATACTATTATTTCTTCTATCTAGTTCATTCGTAATTGGAAATCAATACAACACAATTTTTAAAAAATTCTGCATGTTTATCCGAACCCTGGGTAAGCTATGATAATTCTATACAGGTGATTTTCCCCCATGGTACCAAGTAGGTTGTGCTGACTAGCCGAACCTTAGACACCGTCCATGATTCATCAACCTTTCAGTGTGCAAGTGTCCAAACACTTGGGCAAAGGGCTCAAGCAGCATTGAAGCCAACAGTCCTTTCTTGTTGTTTCCAACTCAGCAGCTTTTATTGAGAAGGTAGACCAGGACCCCCTCCTGGATTCAGGTGGCCTCTATGTCTAGCTGTTGCATCCAATAACTGGAATTCATTGGAGAAGTATAGCTAACTGGCAGATGAAGACTTATCCTCCATGAATTTGTCAACCCCACTTTGAAAGCCATCAATCACCACACCTTATGGAAGCAAATTCTTTAAGCTAATTATCTGCATTCTAATAGACAGGGAGGAGAAGAAAAATCTCTATTCACCCTCAGCACACCTCCACCATACTTTTTCAGTCATATTTTCTCCAAAAGGACAAGAAAAGGCTTTAGCCTTTCTTCATACAGTGCTCCAGTTTTGATCATTTAGGTTGCCTTTTTCTTCTTTTCCAGTTCTGAGATATCCGTTTTGAAACAGGGTAACTGTGCAGAGTATTTCAAATACAGCCACAACATAGGTTTATAATATAAACCCTCACTTCTCCCAAAAAATAAATTAAAAAATTGTCCAGTGGCACCTTAGAGACCAACTAAGTTTGTTCTGGGTATAAGCTTTCGTGTGCATGCACACTTCTTCGGATACACTGATACAGAAGTCACCGGACCCTTATCTATAGTGGGAGGGTGGGGTGGGTTTTTTTCTCAGAAGGGTAGTAGGAGATCGATGATTGACTCAATGGGTATGGTAAACCTGTTGACGACTGTTAATGACTGCAATTAGTCCAAAAGCAAAAAGCAAGGGATCGTATGCAGATGACCAAAAATAGCTACTGGACAATTTTTAAAAAATTATTTATTTCGACTGCGTCAGACCAGCACGGCTACCTACCTGAATCTTCTCCCAAAAGCTTTCCCCTAAAATTCCTATCTTTTCGACATCATTGCACAGCAATAATCCCAGGAAGTGTATTGGTTAAACGAGGCTCAACTCTCTAGACTGTGTCTAAAGAAGGGTTGCCCAAACTTGGGTCTCCAGCTGTTTTGGGGCTACAACTCCTATCATCCCTAGCTAGCAGGACAAGTTAGAGACCCAAGTTTGGGAATCTAGAGTATCCAGATTAGAAGCACCACCAGCAAGCATCACCCAAAGGCATCTTCTGCCTTAGACAAATTCTACACAGAAGACCCAACAGAGGCAACAGTTTTGAAGCAAGCAGCAGAACCTCCTTCTATGTGCAGCATAAAATCTCAACCTCAAGCAATTATGTTGGGAAGAAGGGCTGGGCAGCAGGCAGAGAGGGAAGGAAATCTATACGGCCGCTTTCTGAGCAGACGCCACCAGAGAGATGTACAGCCAGATCGTGAGACACACATTTTCGAGAGGGACACAAGCCACGGCATGCTGAAGAAACACATTGATTAGTGAAATGCAAAGGAAGTGAAAGCAGGTTACCTGAAGGCTTACTCAGCTTTGATGAAAACATAGGGGCAGGTTTCTCCTTTTCCTTGACAGAAGCAGCTCCTCTCTCAGCTCCCTTCCCTACACTGTCTAACTTTTTCTCTGCCGGAGAAGGAGTAACATCAGCTGGGGGCGAGATCTCCTTCCTTGCTTCAGGCACTTCTCTGTCCGGTTTCACGGAGGGTTTTCCCAAGGCAGGACCTTTCTCTTCATTTCTGACTTGCACATTCTTTAAAGAAAGGTCGTGGGCCACCTCTTGGTAAGGAGATTGCCTTGCCTCCGATTCAAATGCATCACGGGGCTCTCTGCTTTCCATCTCCTTCAACACATCTTTTTCCATCACCGACTTAGCAGCTTGATAAGGAACTGTGGGGAAGTCATCCGTCTCTGGAGAGGATTCTGCAGACAACACAATTTTGTCTCCCACTTTGAGCTCCTTGGGAACAGGGAAATAACCTGCGCCAGTACGTAGTTCTTCCATGTCTAGTTCCTTCCATGTCTTCTCCTCCTTTGCTACTTCTGGAGCCCAACCAGTGGGTGCATTTTTGGGGGGTTCAGTCTGAGGCTGGAAGGATTCTAGGTAAGGCTTGCTAAGGGAAGGTGGCATCTCCTTCGGCTTCTCCTCCCAGCCTTCCTTGGATACAATCTTAGCAGCAGATGCGGTGCTTTTCTCTTTCACAGCTTCCCTCTCTTTCTGAGCAAGGACAGGTTCTTGACAACTACCAAATAAGTCACTTTTCCCGGGTGCTTTCTCGTCAGGCTCGGCATATTCAGGCACAGGTTGGGAAACACATTCTGAAATCGCCTCCTTGGATTTCTCTGCAACGGCCGGCAAACCAGATTCATTGGAAACCTTAGTTTCTTTAACTAAGTCGCACGCAATGGATATATAAGAATTCTCCAAGTCTTCCGCAGTTGCACCATTCTTATGTCCGGGTTCTTTATCGGCAGCATCAACCTTGGTTTCCTGTGCTTGACTTGTGGGTACATTCATTGCCTCCTGATACGAGGGAGGCTCCTCAGACTTCTGCATTACATTCTCGTAGTCGTTCTCGTAATCGCCAGCAAACGCTTCCGAAGGGGAGGCTTCGGTTTGCACGGCAGGAGCGACCACCCCAACAGCGCTTGCGTTCAACGGTGCTTCCATGACAATATCTGGCAAGACAGGGGATGGAGCTGTTTCAGACCCTCCTTCGAACGAGGGGCAGAGCTGCACGGCCACATTCAAGGGTTCTTGCGACGACTCGGACACCTGAACCAAATCGATCTTCGTTTCGTAAGCAAGTTTGGGGCTAACTGCATCATGAAGTTCGCTCTCATATGCTTCTTGCACTAAGTCAGGAGTAAGACCTTCGGGCATATTGGCCAGAGCATCAGTAGACGCCAGTGGATTCTCGGCTTTATCAGATTCAGCATTCTTGCCCTGGCCACTTGCCAACTCATTGTGGGCAATGCTTGGTTCCGTGCCAAAATGGGCCTTCATCTCTGCTATCTTTTTCTCATCTGTTTTATTTTCAGAAGCCTGCTCCTCCACCAGAGACTTGGCTGCGCTGCCCTCGACTGTCACAGCTGATTCAAACTTGGCACAAGTAATGTAAGCTTCTGAAAATTCTTTTGAGGCTTCTGGAGTGCTGGGGAAAGAAATATCTTCATTGCTGCTTTCAAGCTTCTTCTCGCTCTCTTTTCCAAAGTCTTTTTCTACCGGCAGAGTCTGAGCCTCCTCCGTGTCATATTTACCTACACCATCCATCTGACTCCTAGCCATTTCTTTCAAACTGCTGCTTTCATTGCTAGCCCACGATGGTTCAAAAGGCTTGAAGTCCACATAGTCGTCCCTTGCGGAAAGGTCCACGAAAGCCATACTTTCGTCAGCATCGTGCTTTCGGTCTTCAAGAGATGCATCATTATCGTGCTTCACAAACAGCTCGACAGGAGATTCTGGAGAAGAGTCCTGCTGGTGCGGAGATAGTTTTTCTATATTAAACACTTCATTGGTGCCTACTGGTTCCTTGGTCTGAGATGAAAAGAATAGCCCTGTCCCAGTGTCAGAGGGCACTGCTTCCGAAGGTTTCGCTTCTGAACCACCAGCATCTTCAAGGAACGGGTTCCGTGCGTTTTTGGTAGCAGCGGTAAATGCCTGGCTTTCAACCTGACCGTAACTGCCCTTTGTAGGTAGCCCGCCTGATACTGCGTTGGGGGCTGTGTAGTCTTTAAAAGGATTGGCTGAGAGAGGAGAGAGAGAAGGAAGAGAAGCGGTAGCGTCAAGGGGGGCTGCAGCGAAATCTTCTCGCCATGCACGACCCAGCTGCTCCTGCAAGTCCATACCTTTGTCTGTGGCCGTGGACAGAAAGGAAAGTTAGCGAAGAGTGCAAGTGGTCTGAAAGTTAAGGCAAGTTTTAACGACAAGATCCCCCCCCCCCCAAAAAAAAAACCACAGTAGCTAGCTCTCAACGCTTACAGCTAGAAAGGTTAGTAGGGAAAGCATGCAATATTAAAGCTAAGAGAGGGTAAATGTAAATGAAGCAGCAAATGTTGTGCAATCCAATAAGGTTAGGGGAGAGCTTAGAGCAATGCAAAGTACACAGGTTTTGCAGAACAAGCCTGAGAAATAGGTCTCGTTCTCCTACCCACTCTTTTTTTTTTTTTTTTGAAAAAAGCAAGTGAATAATAACAACCCCGTGATGAAATAATATTGATGTTCTCTTAACCATAGCCAAGAGAGTAGGAGAAGGCATTAAGTAAAGCATTTCCTCTCCCTCCCAAGTCTTCAACTAAGGCTTCCATATTTTGAAGAGAGAGAAAAGAGGACGCTATGACGGCCATTAAAGGCAAATGAATGCGGTTGGTCTCAAATCTTACCCCTGAAAAAGAGGGTGTGTCCTAGGAACTGAGGACTCACCGCAATCCTACTTAGCACCAACTATGCTTAAGACGAAGTAGGTTCCCTCTAAATCAGCATTTGCAAACCAACTTCAAGCCAGGGTAACAAGGGGAATCCTGCTTAGCATTAACCATAGTTAAGAGCCAGTGTGAATGTTGACAGTAAACTGGGGAATAAATACAAGGAGGAAGAGGAAAACTCAAAGAATCTGAAGCCCAGTCTCTTAACTATATACCGTATTTTTCGCTCTATAAGACGCACCAGACCATAAGACGCACCTAGTTTTTGGAGGAGGAAAACAAGGGGGAAAAATATTCTGAATCTCAGAAGCCAGAACAACAAGAGGGATCGCTGCGCAGCAAAAGCAGCGATCCCTCTTGCTGTTCTGGCTTCTGGGATAGCTGCGAAGCCTGCATTCGCTCCATAAGACACACACACATTTCCCCTTACTTTTTAGGAGGGAAAAAGTGAGTCTTGTAGAGCAAAAAGTACGGTAATTAAGAGATTGGCAGTGTTACCTTCATCATACACCCGACAGGTGAAAAGACGAAGCCATTTCAATTATGGCAAACTGCATTAATGCTAACAGTTCATTAATTGTAACCAATTAGAGCCAACTCTGTATCAGCGAAAGCAACTACGCCTTTAATAGTTATTCTGTTAATAGTAGCTACAAGGTGTTCCTAGGGGAAAGTTCCAAGAATTCATGGACAGCTGCAGTTTAACTGCAAGACACAAACTGCCCAAGTTTGAATTTTGAGCCGCTTCGAAACAAACAGAACATGTTTTGCAAATTTAGAAGACTTTAGTATTCTTGGATCCGCGACAACTTTTTTTTAGTAAATACATCTAGAAACTATTAGTGGGAAAGGAAAACGCAAAGGACACGGAGGGGTGGGGGCATACTCTAATGCAAAAGGCTAGCTGAAATAACTTGCCTGCAGAAGAGTGCATCAGAGGGTCAGATGCAACAGGAAGAGCAAAAAGGGTCTCATCTGAAAAACAAATACAGTATGACCTCAGCAGAAATCAATGTGGAAAATGAGCTCAAAGAAGGGAAAGAGGGAGAAGAGAGTATTCAGCATTCATATTTTTAGCAGATATTGTACACCCATGTTTAAAAAGAGCGAAACGAGAGAATTCGCATGCAGGATTACTCTGTTTGTCACAAAGTGGAAAAGCTTCTGCTAAGGAACACTCCTCCCCATTCCACCACACACACACACACCCCGGCCACTTGCCCCAATCTTAGCTGCAAGCCTAAATAGGAACGCCCAGGAATATTGACTCAGGATCCACCAGCCAAAAAATTCCAGGGCGTTTCATCCGCTACACTTATTTGCTAATGTGGGTCGTTAACAGGTCACTTAAAACTCCACCCAGAATTCCACACCAGCAGATGTGATTCACACGGTTACTCTCCTAAGATGAGGATCAAGAGTCCCTAATTTTAGCACGCTTCCCCCTCCACACATTCGTCCCCTAAACATATGAACATTAAGTACGTTAAGGAATTGAATCTCTCGGGGGTGGGGACAGCTATTGCTAATTGACTGCAGAAATAAGGAAAATATCATAGAATCATAGAATAGAATCATAGAATCATAGAGTTGGAAGAGACCACAAGGGCCATCGAGTCCAACCCTCTGCCAAGCAGGAAACACCATCAGAGCACTCCTGACATATGGTTGTCAAGCCTCTGCTTAAAGACCTCCAAAGAAGGAGACTCCACCACACTCCTTGGCAGCAAATTCCACTGTCGAACAGCTCTTACTGTCAGGAAGTTCTTCCTAATGTTTAGGTGGAATCTTCTTTCTTGTAGTTTGGATCCATTGCTCCGTGTCTGCTTCTCTGGAGCAGCAGAAAACAACCTTTCTCCCTCCTCTATGTGACATCCTTTCATATATTTGAACATGGCTATCATATCACCCCTTAACCTCCTCTTCTCCAGGCTAAACATGCCCAGCTCCCTTAGCCGTTCCTCATAAGGCATCGTTTCCAGGCCTTTGAAAATATGTTTTAATATAATATTTGGGATTGTTTTAAATGCTACATAAAAGCAAAGCAGGTTGTATAAAACCATGAAATAGCATAGGCAGAATCAGTGCACTGACTTAACAGCCTCAAGAGTGCATGTATGTTCACTTACTCCTGTACTAAGGTTGAGCTACCATATTTCCACTGAAGCAAACAGCAAAAGAGCTTTGATTTAACCATTAGCCCTCGCCCAAGTCTTATACGCCCTCCAGTTCACCTCTTGCGATCAACTATTTCAAGAGCGTCGTATCGGCAGGATAATTACTAGCTACCCTTCCTGACTGATCCAAGAAGCAAAAAAAAGCGTTATGCAAAGGGCGCCAGCTGTGCCCCGCAGAAGAGCTCTGCCAGAGCCTCACTTAATGAGGCAACATGTGAACTTGGTGGGAAAGCGATTAAAGGACTATGAACGAGCCAGTGCACATCTACGATGATGCAGAAGCTGAGCAATGCACACCATAGCAGCTGACCATCAACAATAGGGAATGGCTGGCTTGAATCATGCACTATATGGTGTCGTGTTTGTCATGAGGCCGGAGGAACATCGCCCGGCTGTGAGGCGTGAAGGCCGCTCCCTGCAAAGCCCTTTCCACCTGGCCTAGGGGGCAAGGCCCAGACTCACCAGCCCCTCTGAAGAGGCTCCTCATGAGGCCGGAGGAACGTCGCCCAGCTATTGTTTCATTGATTTATTTGTTTAATATGCTGCAAACCGCGTTGAGATTTTTATTTTAAAATATAAAGTGGTATAAAGGTAAAGGGACCCCTGACCATTAGGTCCAGTCGTGAACGACTCTGGGGTTACGGTGCTCATCTCGCTTTATTGGCCGAGGGAGCCGGCATACAGCTTCCGGGTCATGTGGCCAGCATGACTAAGCCGCTTCTGGCAAACCAGAGCAGCGCATGGAAACGCCGTTTACCTTCCTGCCAGAGTGGTACCTATCTATCTACTTGCACTTTGTTGTGCTTTCGAACTGCTAGTTTGGCAGGAGCAGAGACCGAAGCAAAAGGAGCTCACCCCGTTGCGGGGATTCGAACCGCCGACCTTCTGATCAGCAGGTCCTAGGCTCTGTGGTTTAACCCCCAGCGCCACCCACGTCCCTATAAAGTGCTATAGAAATTTATAAATAAATAAATAAAGCCTGCTGGATGTTGTTTACATCTCCCAAACCTCGCAAGTGCATGCCCAAAGGGACTGTTTTCAGGTGCCAGCTGCAGAAAGCATCACCATTGCTGTTTTTTAGTGCATACCACCTACATGTTTTTGCTGAAAATTCCTTGGGTGGCCAAGGAAGCCAACATGAATAGAATGCATTATACTGGGCTACCTTCTAGAAGGCTGATTAGCAGCCTCAGTTATTTCAGAATATGGGAGCCAGACTTCTGCCTAGAGTTATGCCACACTGAACGGAACTTGTTTTAAGAGATCTGCCCCGGCTTTCAGTGTTTTTATGGGTCCAATTCAAGGTGCCGATTTTGTCCATACTAGATAGCAATGGCTGCCATACAGTCAATCTCTACTGGCGAATAAGTACCATAATTCCAAGCAGGAAGAAAGACTTTTCAGTGGTGAATTCTTTTCTCTAGAACGCCATCCAATTATCACTATTCTGGCAACAATATTATTATTATTATCCACTGCATTTAGTAGGTCTTTCTCTGCTTCCTGCAGTTGCTTTCTCTCTCTTGTGTTTTAAAATAAAATAATTATATTTCTATTTAGTTTTATTGTTAGTCCACTTTTTTATTCTGTTATTGCTTTGTCCTCGTTAGCAAACAGTGGCCTAAAAACATCAAACATACACCATGATTAACATTTCCCAACTTTCTTAGGGTTGTGTGGAGTTACATCATACACACCCACACACCCTCTTGGCCCTGAAACTGCTGAGGAACACAAAACGGGGGAGATGCTTTCCAACCTACACTTAAATAGTGTCCTGCTGTTACGTACACATTCTACTTCCAAAGCATCAAGTATAAAATGGAGCCCATTTGGTCTTTGATTTCTTGAAAGTATTAATCCGCACAAAGAGATCAGATTACTGCACTGCTCAGGTTGCCAAGTAAAGCATCCGAGAATTAAGGAATGCTAGATTGCCTCTGTACGCTTACTCAACAAAGCAGAGATCCGGCGGAGGAGAACAAAGATGTGCATTGCAAAACCAAGGCGCTATTAATGCACGCATTTATTTGCACAAGATGCAGAAAATGGTGTGGGTGATGATCTCATCTAAGTTTTTACATTGCCTGATTTCCCACACCAAGTAAATTTTAAGGGACAGATTATTGTTATTTATTGAATTTATACCCTGGCCTCCCTCCTGAAGAAGCCCTGGGTTATCAAAATTGTGTAAAGGGAATTATTAAGAGGATGGCTGAAGAACTTCGTGGGAAGCTGCAGAGTGCAAAATTTATTGCTACATGGCATCTGAAAAACAGCCTTCTCCATATTGTAGGTTACTACTACAAAATTAATGCTGCAGAGTATAAGTGCTGCTCATGCAAGCAGAGAGTGGTGCAGACTGATACAACATATTTTGCTTTGAGTTTATACTGCTACCCTATTATCTGTTAAAAGGGCTTGAGAAAGTGTGCACCATGAAGTCCGTTTGGAACATTTTAATTATTTATGCACAGCTAGACAAGCATCACTTTGGACAATGAGTTATGAGATGGATTTCCACATTAAAATTTGACCTTAGTGCAGACCTGATAGCTGAAATGAGAACAATTAAATGGTATTGATGAGGACTGTCAGACATTTGAAATGTTTATTTATTTAAACATAGAATCATAGTATCACCCCCTGCAATGGAGGAATCTCAGCCTTTTTAATGGATCGTTTCTAAATGTGCATGTTATCAAAACCTTTCCAAGTTATTAAATTGCAAAGTAGCAGCCACTACTTATCATCAGAAGACAACACTACCATTAATATCTATTCTTTTGGCTTATTTAAAGTTGTAAATGCAAAACTGTCTTAAGAATTGTCCCTTGGTGGCATACAAATACGAAATGTAGGCATGCAGACTCTAATATTGAAGTTATGCATCCATTTACTATTTCAGAGAAGACACACCCCCTTTAAGGAGAGGAAGCACTAAAGTCAATGAGGCGGCAAAACAGGAATTATTTGTTCTGCTGCACAGGAACACACCTCAAAACCCTTGATTCCACAATCAACAGGAATCCTGCTCAAAGTATCGTAACTCCTGGTCTCATTCAACATAACTATCTCACACTGGTGTATTAACTCCTATTGGCAGTGGCTCTCCAAGACTGAAATACTGAACCCTCACACTCACAAGAAGTTGATACATGAAAGAGAAGGGTTCAGAGGTCACAGAAGATAGGATTAATGGGAAGGGGCCCTGTTTGCCCCTAGGCCCCAATTTATTGATCAATGTAATTTAGTTATTGTCAAAGGCTTTTTAAAAAATGGAATGCAAGTAGTAATCCCTTTAAGGATACGTTTTAGATTCACATTTATCATTTAGTTGCTTTCAAATGCTTACAAAAGAAGAAGGGTATAAATACCATCTTAAATGATTTGCCAAGAGCAATCATCCATCCTAGAAGGATAAGAGCTAGAATTCAAGTTGATTGCCACTTAGGATGGATCATCAGGTATCAACAGTGGCACACAACCCCCCCCCCCACACACACACACCACCCTTCTCAGCTTCCTGGGATTGACTCCTCCCCTTCCTGAAGCACCAACAGGAGAAGTGAGGCTTCCTGGAACACTATAACAGGAGAGGTGAGGCTTCTGCTTGCCAGGTGCATAGGACAGTACCAAAACATGGCAAGTAGGAGCCTCTATACTTTGGCCCCAGAGCGGCTTAAATACTAGTCCAGCTTTGACTACAAAAGCATTCGTACAAGCACTGGAATGAAAAACAATGAGAAAACAGATCAAAAAAAAGGCCACCGAAAACTTACTTGCAGCCATTCTGGCATTATTACAAAGCCATTACGAACTTACAACTATTATGCAAATTCAACAGTGAAATAAACAATGGACATTTGTACAACAGTTGCGTCCGCTGACTTCCCAGATGCTTTCATTCCCTGCTTCCGTACACATTTAGTATGTACAGCTACAACTGGGTTTCCCCCTCAATAATGACTAGACTTCCATAAAATCAAGCTTGTTTTGGCTGAGAACAGAAGGTAATGATATAATATCTGTTCCCTACATACTGGCGTTTGAACCTTTTGAACTCAAATCATAACCTCCAAAAATATTAAATTGCTTCAACAAATCTGCATACATTTCTAAACAAGAAAATACGCCCAGTGCAACAACAGAGAAGGGCGAAACCCATTTTGCAGAAGTCTTCCGAAACAATGTTATCAGAACAGTTACACTCTGCCAAAGCTATCACGCTTGAAAACACATAAGCTCTTGACAATCATGAGGTCTCCATACAAGCAGACTTGCAAAAGAGACGTCACAGCCCAATCCCTGTCTTATTTGCTGTACTCTGGAAGAATTCCCAGGGCTCCACTGTTTGCAACTGTTTCCCACTTATGCCTGGGAAAATGTAAGGCTCTCTCAAGCTCATTGGAAGTATGGGCAGGGATGGGTTCAGAGGCCCATGTTGGAAGTCTGTGCCAGTTTTTGCTAAGCTGTTGCAGGCAGGCTGCCAGTGTGGCTAGCCCACCTGTCTGAGGCTCTCAGCCTGCGTGAACTGGCTGGGGAATAAAAGCTCTGTGTGGGGGGAAGAAAGCCCCATGTGTTCTCAGCAAGGCATTGTAGAGGGATGCAAGCAAAACAGTATACTGAAGGAAGGGGAAATGAGAGAGAAAAGACAACCAGTGGAGAAGGCTGAATCCCCAAGAAAGAGCGAACACAGCGAGACACGCAAATGCGAGGGGAAAGAATAAATTTTAGAAATTGAAAGATTTACATGTGGAGAGATGTGTGGTAGTGTAAAGAGAAGGATGTGTTTTGAAGGAGCATGTGCAGGGAAGATTGGCAGGTGGCAGAAAGGGTCTGACTCTACGTCAATCGATGCATTGACTCAAGACAGCCTTGTGGAAGTTCAAAGTTGAGTACATATTGAGCTGGTGATGTCAAAGGAACAAACAACTACCTGACGTTTAGAAGACATCTGAAGGCAGCCCTGTTTAGGGAAGTTTTTTAATGACTGATGTTTTGATGCGTTTTTAATCTCCTGTTGGAAACCACCCAGAGTGGCTGAGGAAAGCAATAATAATAATAATAATAATAATAATAATTGCTTGGCATTCTTATTTTTCAAATAAGCACATATTCCCACCCACCCTTCAGGCCAAGCACTGAGACTTGAAGGTCAGCAGTGGCGAAGCTACATGTGGAAATATGGTCTTTAGGAAGAACCAGAAGGGACATGATGGGTTAAGCACTAGCCCTCCTAGGCACAAACCTCCTGACTGGGAGAGATCCAACTGCAACTCCTAGGATGAGAAGCACATTGTAATCCTGAAGGCAGGGGAGTGCCTTACATCTGATCTTTTTAAGCTACTCTGGAAAGTCTTTGATGTGAAATAATGGGATAGATGCTTTAGATAAAGGGGGAGAAGAACAGATTGGAAGGTAAGTTGACTACAGGTAGAGGGAGAAGGCAGTAAAAGTCGTGAGAATTGGGGGAAGGGAAAGGGAAACTGTGTGTTATAGTGGTGCAGAGAGAAGCAAGTTCTGGAGTACAGAGGGGGAAAACGAGGGAGGGTTTAACAGGGGTTTGTTTCACTGAGAAAAGGGACTTCATCCCAACAGCATATGAAAGCTGAGATGAGCTAAAAGTATGTGGAGAGGATGACAGGTATTCAAGGTATGTTTCTAACAGCACACCTTCTCAGGTAAACATTTGGGAACAATGCAAATACCCAGTGACATACTCTTGAGCTGCTGCCAAAACTTTAAAGTTGTTATCCTTTAATATTATTGTAAATAGAAATAGGATTTATGGTGAAACCCTACCGGAACTCCAGTCCTTGATTTCAGAAGGAAAAATGTGATACAATTCAAGAAGGCATTTACATGCGAAGCCTACCAAGACTTAACTAAAGTTGTGCATTCTCTATGTATACCACCAGAGGTGGGGAAGCCAAAATGCTGCTCTCCAGATGTTGGTGGTAGACTACAGCTCCCATCTTCCCAGATAATCAGCCATGCTGGATGATGTAAGCTGTAGTACAACATCCCAGTCTCCCTCCAGGTCAATCACGAGCGGTAACCAAGACAAACCACAAGCTCACGTTCCGATGAAGCACCAAGGAAAACTATGACTTAGCTCACAGCAGGACCAGATAAGCAAAGTAGCCACAATCTCCTTTCTAGGGGGACCCCCACACATTTTCACGCTAAACCATAGTTTAGTTTGATGACTTTGGCATATTCTTCTCCCTGTTGCTCTGCTATGCCTTCAGCTTGACTGGAGACAGCCTGTATCTCCATTCAAGGACTGATAGGGTCTGCTCAACCTGGCGCAACTCCATGCCAAGTACAAAAATGTGGCGGGTTCTTATCCAACAGATGTTGTTTGCAGATGACACAGCTTTGACAACGCACTCTGGGGAAGCTCTACTAAGACTCATCTCAAACATTTTGCCCAAGACCGCAGGGAGTTCAGCCTGACGAAGACCAGCATCCTGAGTTATGATGTCGCCAGCTCTGAACTGGGGACCACACACTAGAGGTGGTAGGCAATCCCGTCTACCTGGGCTCAACCATAACCAGCAACCTCTCCATCGACTGTGAGCTGGACAAGCCTATTGGCAAGGCAGCTATGGAAATGGCTTGCCTCTCCAAAAGGGTTTGATAATAATAATAATTTATTCTTTATACCCCGCCCATCTGGCTGGGCTTCCCCAGCCACTCTGGGCGGCTTCCAACAAAACACTAAAATACAATAACCTATTAAACATTAAAAGCTTCCCTAAACAGGGCATGGGAGAATGTGATGCTAACAATACCACAATGAAGGTCTACCTGCTTGCGTGTTGAGCACGCTGCTTTATGCAAGTGAGTCATAGGCAAATTACAGCCTTCCATATGCAGTGTATCAGAAAGATTTTGGGCATCACATGGCAGGGCGCCAAGTTGACGACCAGAGTTGAAAGTATCATTTCCACTGTGTGTGTGTTTCTCCTTCTTGCATACTGGGACAAGTGATCTGTTGTAAGAGCAAGCTACCATCAAGCAATGTAGCTGAGATCATAGAAATTGTAGAACTGTTGCATTGGACGGGATCCCGAGGGTCATCTAGTCCAACCCCCTGGCGAACAGACACCTATCTTATATATCTGAGTTTCTAACATTGTACTGTGCTGTTAGAAGATCTGGCTATGTGGCGGAGGAATCCCATATTGGGAATCCCAGCTTTCATGTTGAAATAATGAGTTTCTAGTCCTTAAGGCTGCAGAAGCAAACTTGAGAACATGTAGGCAATCTGATGAAGACTCAAAGTGGCTGGGGAAGATAGCACTCCTGGATTCAAGAGTTTTCACTGTGGCCAGCTGGATGCCTGTGGGAAACTGGCAAGCAGAACCTAAACACAAGACCATTCTGCCCTCCTATGGCTTCCAGTAACTAGAAGCATTGATACCTTCAACCATAGAGAAAAAGCATAGCCACCCTGGCTAGTGGCCATTGACAGCCTTAGTTAACTATGCACTGCATGAAGTACTTTCTATTATCTGTCCTGTATCTTCCAACTAGATTTCCACAAGCTGTATATTTATGAAAAAGGGAGAAAAACCTCTATCTACTTCTTCTGTGCCATGAACTCACCTCAACCTGTCCTAGCACCAACCTACTTCTTCCCTTCCGATTATCACATCCCAGGTTGTTCAAAAGACTAACTGCAAAATTAGGCAAATGATAATAATAATAATGCAAATTTGCTGAAACTGCATGATTTTTGCAAACAGCAGGGTATGAGCTTGTTTTTGACAAGTTAAGGTCATGGCTAGATGCAGCATCTTCATAAACAAGAATCTGGTTACACACCAGGAAGCGAGATGCCAAGGTCAAAAGACTGAGCAGGATTTCAAGCACCTCAATTAGAAAATGCATACTTCCATTTATATCCACCGCAAGCCAGTTTTTAGCCAAGCACTTCACAATCTAGAACTGAACTCCTGCATTTAAATAATATGCACAGTGTACACATAATGCAATTCCTGTGCTAATAGTCCATATTTACTCTCTTACTAATAACAGAATAAAAAATCTGCTGCGGGAGGACAAACTATTAGAAATGAGTCAGAGATAGCTGTTAACTATAGAGGATGCTCAGAGTTAGAGCTTTATCAGTTCTTAGTGATTGTTCATTGGGCTCCTACATCCCAGCATCCCAGCACCAGCTTTTAGTAGAGCAACTCCAGCCAAAGAAACAATTCAAAGGCTATAATGGTAAAGGTACCCCTTGACCGTTAGGTCCAGTCGTGAACGACTCTGGGGTTGCGGCGCTCATCGCACTCTATAGGCCAAGGGAGCCGCCGTTTGTCCGCAGACAGCTTCTGGGTCATGTGGCCAGCATGACTAAGCCACTTCTGGTGAACCAGAGCAGCGCACAGAAACGCCGTTTACCTTCCCGCCGGAGTGGTACCTATTTATCTAATTGCACTTTGATGTGCTTTCAAACTGCTAGGTGGGCAGGAGCTCGGACTGAACAACAGGAGCTCACCCCCTTCGTGGGGATTCGAACCACCGACCTTCTGACTGGCAAGCCCTAGGATAGCTCAAATGTACTCATCCGCTGGGGTTGCTAGTGCAAAGCTCTGAACCATACTGTCAAGCCATGTGCATTAGACTCCTCCTCCACGAGACAATCCAACCATGTGCTGCATTAACAGGCAAGCCTCGGCTACCCACACAAACACTCCATTTGAATGAATCAGCATGAAGAGAAGTTCAAAAATCGCTCTCAACATGTGGATTGCCAATAAAGCCAAATACTTTTCAAGTGAGCATGGTTGTTCACACACAGAGCACTCTTACCTTTCTGTAGTATGAAACAACATTCCACTGAAAGAGAACAACCCTTCAAAATTCTTTGCTCGTCTCAAACAGGAAGCAAAGCTTGCATTACATAAATATTTCCAAATTCCTTGTGCTAAATTCACAAAATTCAATTCTGTATACACCGATGTATTAAAAGTTAAGTAGTATTTCCAGTGCTAAACTAAGTAGCTGCAGAAATATGCCAAAATGTATCAACATTATTATTTAAGGGCCATGACGGAATCGACCTGCCCCTATATACTGTGCTACTGGAGAATTACTGTGTAATTAAGCATTTTGCAGGAGGGAGCTGACAGAATCCGGACCTGTGTTACTTCAGAATGCAAGTTGTGGTTGGTGAGGGGACATATATGTTTTTAATTTCCCACATGCAAAAACCTCTCTGTACGTAGTAAACCAGAATATCAGGGAGAGACAGCTTTCGATAGAGTAATCTCCCTGATGGGTTACTTTACAACATGCAAGTAGTGTGTCATATGGCAAGGCACAAATGGGACGCACCCACCTGCTGTCAAGTGGGGGAGAAATGGGGAGACCTACCTAATCAGCACATGAAAAGACCAACATTTTAGTGAGATCAAATGAAAGATTCACTGGGTTCTAGAAATGATGAAACTGCAGGAAGCGGAACACCCCTTGTTTTGAATCTGGGGGAAAGGGGAAATAGTAGCATTTTCCAAAATGAAGGGGAAGTGTAAGATGGAAATACTAGGAGGAAAGACACCCAGTTATTGATGGGGGAAAGATGGGGGAAATGTGCAGCCAGAGATTGACAGCACAGTAGCAAATATGTGATTGATAGAGTAGCAAAGTGACGTTAACTGTATATTCCATAAACAAGGATAATACACCTAGTTAATACTTGGATGAATACCCAATATTCTCTGGAGATCAGACAGCAGCTCCACAAATGTTTTCTCCCTTCAGGACTTTGGCAAGTTTCTGGTTCCATTTAATTCTAACCATTCTATTTTTCAGAAGTCGCTTTTCATTTAGGAATGATAAAACCACCAGCCACTCTCCCAAGCAGTCACAGAATTCTTGTGACAATTCCCACCCTGGCCAGATTTTAAAGTCCAAGTTCTTCCACAGAAACACACACACACACCTTCTTACTATATAAATGTTTGCAATACAAGGCAAGTATTTCTTGCTGTCATTTTTAACTATCTTAACTATTAATCCACTTTTATTTGCATCTCATTTGTGGGCATCAAGTTTGTAGTTAAAACACATCAAGTCCGTTTGTAATTGATCTGATACTTATACAATGTTCTTTCTACCGAAGTCTTTCCTTTCACTCCTCTTCGCCCTACTTTGAGACTGTACCTTATTAAGCTTCAGAGTGTTTCGATACATCATTCTCTTTCTTGTAATTCCAGGAATCTTGGGCACAGCCTAGGCTACCTGAACAATTGCATCTTCCTATATGAACCTCCCAGTGTGATCCTCAGGTGAGCACCTTCTCTCAACCCAATCAACTTCAGAAGCACAGTTGGTTGTGACACAAGAGAGAGCCTTTTCTGTGGTGGCTCCCATATTGTGGAATTCCCTCCCAAGAAAGATTAGACTGGCTCCAACTTTATCATCCTTCTGCTAGCAAGCTAAGATCTTCCTGCTCAGACAGGGCTTTGAAAACTAAGGTATTGAAATGCTGATCAATAGCCTACTTGTTAGGGTAACTGTATTTTCCCTGCTGGTGCTAAATATGTACTGATGTATTTTAATTATTATTTTAACTGGTTCGTTTTTATTGCTTTGTATTTTATAATGTTGTTTTTAAATGTTGTAAGCCACCTTGATTCTCAATTTGGGAGAAAAGCGAGGTATAAATACACTAAACATGTTTTGATACATTGTGCACAAGTGCAGAGAAACTACTTTCACTACACTTATCCCCTAGGATGGCTAAAGGGCAAAGAGCATCTATTCCCAGATTCCTATCATATACTTCTATCAAGAACTACTTTAGAGTTCATTCTGAATGCAGCACTGTCAGAGAATATCCAGAGGCTTTAAGACCCATCTCATAGCATACCCATCTCATACACAGAAAGTGAGCATCCACAGACATGCCTCTAAAAACTAATACTGCACTATTTCTGCAGCATCCATTTTTGTTTCTGCATTATTAAAGGCACTACCAAGAATGACAAAGGGGACTGGAAAATACTACAGTACTTGGATTTCCTGCTGTTTCATGCTTATTTCTAATACTTAAAACAGCATGAAACTTGGTGGGAATTTAGTGCTGTATTTATTATGCAGCTGCTGCTTCTCTTTTCTTTAACATTTTATTTTGATTCTGTAACATTAACAACAATCAATGACACCAAAGAGACTGTAATATGTAAGTGTGAAACGCACAACGTATGAAATTAGCACATGAGCCTCGCTCTCTTTTTTAAAAAGAATCGTAATATTATTTTTGCATTTGTATCCTCCCAGTAAGTCTCTCCATAAAGTATTTTGTGAATCTGGTGCTGACATTCTCCTGCCCAAATCATTCCCTATATCACTCCTCTAGTCTCTGTTTCTATTTAAGAACAAATGCTTTCCGAATCCTTTTCATGTTTCTAAGGGGCAGATATCTGCATTTCAATGTACACGGGCTTTGCTAAGCGCCTTGGATTTCCAGACTGAAGGCACAGAAATCTTTGAAAGAAGAGAAAGAGAAAGAGAGGCAGACAGAGAGAGAAGACTGCATAATGCTCCCGTCTGGTGCGGATGCTGGGCGGTGGCAGGAGGCTGAGTCAAGTTTGCTGGTTCCATATACAGGAAGGGAGGTGCTCATTCTGAATCCTGCCTGCTGTAAGGAGGACCAGAGCCATCACTCATCTATTCTAGATCCAGTGGGTGCAAGGAAAAGGCGGGCTCTCCGTGACAATAGACGGGCTGGATGTAGAGGCTTCAGTTAGCCTGCAGACAAAAAGATATGCGGAGCTCCAATGCCTATGCTAGACAGTGGGAAGGACTGGGGGTGGGCTCCCCCCCCCACTTAACCCCCTTCTTAATCCTGAATGAAAAAGGGGGGCTTTTCTAGATCAAGAAAAGAACAAGGCACAAAAGCAGCAGGAATGTGAAGTAAGCAAAGAGGAGGAGCATGAATTACATGGGGGCGGGTGGGTGTTGAACCAGTTTCTTGCATTAATAGCTACTGAAATTGAAAAGTCTCCAAAAGTCAAAAGACGGGAGGGGGGCGGGATGGCAGTTACCCCACCCACCTTCTCAGCACACAAGAATTCTTCCCTGCGCTGCAACTATTCCTGTAACCCCCTAGATTATTTTTTCCTCTCCTCCTCTCCAGTGTTGGCATTCGGAGCCCGTCAAACAAAATGCCTTTGGAAAAGGCTGGTCGACAACAGGTTCCAGACACAAAGGAAAATCTCAAGCTCTTCCCATGACAGATGGCAAAGCGCTGCTTACGGCCCCCTAAGTATTCTTTAGGGGAAAGTGGCGAGAGAGCCTGCGTAACGCGCTCGCTTAGCAGCAGAGCCTTTCCCGGACCTGCTACGTCCACGCGCACGTGTACCCCACAAAGCGCCTGCCACTCCCATCTGCTCCATTGCAGAGCCCACCCCCCTCGCCAGCCCGATCCACCTCGCTGCATTTCCAGCAGATCACCTTACAACCCGAGAAAAAGACCCCCCCGCCTTTTGGCCACTTGGGCTAGGACAGTTATTCACCTTCGCCAACGGAGAAGTCTCTGTAGCGCGGGCGCGCGCACACATGCACACACACCGGCCACTCCCTTCAGAAAAACCAGTCACTCTTCCTGACCACGGCCCCCCCAGGACCCTCTTCTCATTGTGCCGCACAATCAGACACCCCCGGCTCCCCAATACATCCACTCACTCCTTCCCTGGCCACCAGCTGCGCCTCGATCACCGCCCCCCTGAACCCCCAAACTCCCCACGGCCACTCTTCCTCCGCATCCCTACCTCCTAAGCCCCTTCCCCACTTTCCCCCTCGAGGAGCTCCCGCCGCCTTTCTCTACCCTTACCTGCAACGCCTGGTCCCCCAAGTTCGTCCCTTGCCCGCCCCCCAAGTTCGTTCCTCAAGCCTTCCGTTTCAACAAGTCCTCCAGCTCCCCCCCCCCAAAGAAACCCCCGATCCCTCCTGGCTCCCCGACACGGCTGCCATCGCCGCCAAGGACACCTCCCCCCCCCCAAAGGAAACATGCCTCACACCCCACCTCCCCGCCATTTTCCTCACGGCTCCCCAGCCTGCCCCTTCCCTTCCCTCCTCCCCCCCCCCCCAGGAAACTCTCTCCCCACAGCCTTGTAAGGCCACTCCTGTTTCCAACCCACCCCCCATAAGTCTGAGCCCACCCCCCACGCGGAAACTCCTCCCGAAGCCCCCCATCGCCACAAAGCAAATCGGCCACACCCCTGAGCTCCCCTCGGGGGAATCTCCCTCGGAGCTTCCCTCCCCCCCCCACCTCAAGACTTCCTCAGTTTGCCCCCCTGCCCCGCGCGCGCGCGCACACAAACTCACCCGGCGAGCCTGAGGCTGCGCCCTTCTTGGCAGCTGGGGCGGCGGGGGGCTCGTCTCTCTTGGGCGGCAGCGGGGCGCTGCGCGGAGGGACGGCGGGGGCGCGGGGCTCCTCCCGGTGCGGCGGAGGCGGCGGCGGCGGGGCGCTGCGCGGGGGGTCCCTGCCCTTCCCCTCCGGCAGGGAGAAGTCGGAGGCGGATGGAGAGAAAGGGGAGGTGGTGGAAGAGGGCGCCTCCGGGTGGCTGGTCCAGGCCGGCTGGTGGGGGGCAGGCGGGGGCCCCGGGGGCTTGTCGCCCAGAGTCGGGGCAGAGGCCGGGGCGGCGGGCTTCCTCTCCCTCACTTCCAGCTGCTCGTCGTCCACTTCGTCGTCGTCGTCTTCGTCCTCTTCCTCAGGCTCGCCGTCGTCCTCCGCGACGAACTGGTACTGGAAAAGGGGCTGCTGAGGCTTCCACTGGTCCTGCCCTCCGGCTCCCCCCGAGGTGGCGGTGGAAGAGACCAAGGGGGACTGGTCGGGGTCGTCCATGGCTCCTTGCTTCGGCTTCTGGGCGAGAGAACAATGAGGAACGGGAGCAAGTCACTCGCTGCTGTGCTGCTGCTGCTTGGGCGCAAAGGAGGCGAGCGAGAGGGATGGGAGGTTGGAGCTCGCCTCGCGCACCGTCGGAGAGGGAGGGGGGAGAGAAAGAGGGAGGGAGAAAGTGAAAGGAGGAGGACCCAAAAAAAACGGGGGAGGGAGGGCGGCTGCGCAAATGCCTCCGGAGGAGCCGGCGCGATGCCTCGGGAGGGGAAAAGGGGCGCCGCCGCCGCCACCAGTGTCTCCACGCCCTGTTGAGTCACAGAAGCGCGCGCAACTCGCAGCCTCCGCGCAATGAGCGGGCAGAACTTGAAGCAAGTCTCAGTTTCCCCCCCCCCGTTCTATTCCCCCCCCCCGGGCGCGCTTTGGAACGTGAGGACAGCCCAACAGGCCAGTGAGGAAGTGGGCAAGGGAGGGCGCTACCAATTAGAGGAGGAGGGGGAGGAAGATGAAGCGGCAGGCGCGCGCCCTTGCGCTACTACGGCTCCTCTTTATCATGCAGCAAAGAAAGTGGCTGGTTTTGCGGAGAGGCTGCTCCTGGCGGGGGGGGGGAGGTCCTGAAGTGGGGAAAGTTCGGTCTTCGGCGCGCGAGGGCGGGGTCCGGACCGGAATGGACTCCAGCCACGCTTCGCCCTCCCCTTTCCGAGCATCTTTCAGAGGAGGAGCCGGGGAAGACCTCGTGCCTTTCGGGGAGGGGAATGTTGGCTGGCGATTTCTCTCCTGTAAATTAGCTTGTTTTAAGATCCAAGCTGACGTCGTCGCTTCAAGGAGGTGCTTCTTTCACCAAGCCTGTTTTGAGTTCTTGCCTGGGGGGCGGATTACATATATTTTTTACGTGACTCGTTTTTCAAAAAACTTTGGATATGGAAAACTTTGACAGCCGTTCAGTGGCTAACGCTGCTCAGAGTAGACCCACTGAAGTTAATAGGCACGATTGACTTAGTTTTAATAGGCCTTTTCTAGGTAGGACATCATTGAACGCAACCCTTTAATTTGTACCTGCGCAAAAGAGATGCCGTGGAAAAACATTAAGACATTCCTTGGCGATTTTTAATTAAATTGCCGGCTTAGCATCCCTTTGACATTCCCCTGGGCATAATAAGGCTGGTCACTATGAGAAAAGAATGCTGTGCTGCATGGGGCTTGGGCTTAATCCGGCAGGCTCTTCCTAGGATTAAGACCAGAAGTGGTGCAGAATTAAAGCTGCTAGCACAGTTGCAAAGCTAAGCAGGGTCTGGTATGGTTTCAAATTGGTATGGGAGACCAAGTGTGCTGCAGGGGGTTGGACTAGACGACTTTCAGGATCCCTTCCAACTCTACTAACTCCACCTAAACATTAGGAAGAACTTCCTGACAGTAAGAGCTGTTCGGCAGTGGAATTTGCTGCCAAGGAGTGTGGTGGAGTCTCCTTCTTTGGAGGTCTTTAAGCAGAGGCTTGACAACCATATGTCAGGAGTGCTCTGATGGTGTTTCCTGCTTGGCAGGGGGTTGGACTCGATGGCCCTTGTGGTCTCTTCCAATTCTATGATTCTACTGTTTTATTATTCTGAATTCTTCAGGTAAAGATCTCTTCTTTAATGTATCTGACTGCAGACCAGGAGAAGCCTGACTTCCTGAACGTCTGCACTAGCTGATGATTTTTTGGGGGGATGCCATATGCCATCAGCGCCAACCAGCAAGCCCAGTGGTCAGGGATGATGGGTACTGTAGTCCAACAACATTTGTTGGGCCACAAGTTCCACATCACCTGTTGCCTGGAATAATTAAATATCTAAAGGAGTGCATTGATCTATAAGTCAAGAAAATTATAGAACAGAAGTAGTTCTGTTATCATGTGAGTGTTTCTGTGCAGGCCTGGCCTGCTCTGTATGCTGAGCCCTTTACTATTATCTGTGGCAAATCCCATTGCTTCAGAATTTAGGTTACCACATGGCTTTGCAACGAAGGCTTTCATAAACAGAGGTGGATAAACGATTATAAGATGACGTAGCCGGTAATTACGAAAGGGTAATAGCTAACGTTTAAGAGAACATTATTATAATTGACAAAAAGCATTTCTTGTGTTTTGGTTTATTTCCACCCTGCCTTTGATGTGAGCTGGCCTTAGGGATTCCTTGAGGACTGACAGGCAGGATGGAAATTAATAAAATATGTACAACAAAATTGTTTAAACAATTGAAACCCTTCAATTAAAAATACGTTTAAAGCTTTTCAGAAATATTGTTTCTCTGCAGAGCCTTGAAGCAGAACCATCTCTAGCCATCATCACTGTTTGGACTCTTCCACCCCAACCACACACAAACATTATATATTGTCTTCATTTATATAATACCCCTATGTAGTTCATCAACATCTGGAGGGCCACTGGTTTCCTGCCCTAGAGGATGGTAGCTGCCTCATTCCCACTGACACAGTTAGTGTGCTGCGGGACAACCACTTCCTCAAAAAACACCATTTCCTATTATTAAAAAAGGGTGTTTGCCTTCTCTACCCAGACTAGAGGCCTTTTTGCTGTGCCAGGGCAGAGAGAGAGGTCTCCCTGCTGCTGTGCCTCAAATGACAGAACAAAACCTTGTTTCTTTATCTCCAGCAATGTCCAAACAGACATGACTAATGTTACAGCTTCTTGATGATAATTACACGCACCCTAATCTCCCAAGCAGGGAGAGATTTCAGGGGTGCCAGCTTATGTATTTGGGAAGAAGGTCACTGGCGATGATGATACTTTTGTGATAAAGGTAAAGGGACCCCTAACTATTAGGTCCAGTCATGGCCGACTCTGGGGTTGCAGCGCTCATCTCGCTTTATTGGCCGAGGGAGCAGGCGTACAGCTTCTGAGTCATGTGGCCACCATGACTAAGCCGCTTCTGGCAAACCAGAGCAGTGCACGGAAACACCATTTACCTTCCCACTGGAGTGGTACCTATTTATCTACTTGGATGTGCTTTCGAACTGCTAGGTTGGCAGGAGCCGAGACCGAGCAATGGGAGCTCACCCCATCGCGGGGATTCGAACCGCCGACCTTTTGATCGGCAAGTCCTAGGCTCTGTGGTTTAACCCACAGCACCACCCATGTCCCTTTTACTTTTGTGATAGTGTGGCTTAATTACACACATGTACAGGCTCAGCATCAGATGGGAGAGCTCACAGCTTTAACTTTCCAACTGATCCTGGTCCCTCCCATTAGTTTTCTAAGGGAGTTCCCAAAGTCACCGCTTTCGTTTCAGTGCATAGAGCAAGCCAAGCATCCTTCCCAGCTACAGCCAGTATAAGATTGGCCACTGACCTGTTCTCCTTCATCCAAGATGACATTGCCTCAGCTCAAGTGACGGGTGAAGGTCTGCCCCCTCATGGAAGCATCAGTAGCTAGTAGTTGCTCTGGCAACATTCCTATGCTTGGCCAACTCTTGAGTCAAGCAAAGAGATACTTATCAGACTTGGCTATGGCTGCAAGGAGACAGGTTTGACCGCTTCTGCAGTTCCTTCTACACAATCCTGTTTTACAGATGATAGAACTACAAGCCTGGAGGGAACTCGGGTAGGACATCCAGACTAACACGCACACCCCGTCATGCAACTTTATTATACATACATTGTGTGGGAGGACTTAACTTTCTCATGCTACTTCCCCATAACTGAGAAGCAACAGCTTGGTTTCCTGCTTTGAAGAACATGGGGAGGAGCAGAACACTGCTGCTCTCCACATTGTGACTTTATTTTAGGTGACAAATTAATGGGACAGAAAGGGCCTGTCTGTCAATGTGCATGGCTGTCTGTATGTGCTCATAGCCAGTGGTGTCTCCAGGGCTATGACTCAGACATCAATGGTGGCACTTAGCAGAATGCACAAGCACAACCAAGGCTGGCTTACCGCATTTGGATTTAGTGACATCATACACATTAGTGACATCATACACCAGGGGTCTGCAACCCGCGGCTCCGGAGCCGCATGTGGCTCTTTTACACCTTTGCCGCAGCTCCGGGGCGGATACCAGCGAGGGGAGGAGGCGCATTGTGCGCCCCGACACTCCCCACTGTGGCGGGCGCTGTACTGGCTGTGACGTCGCATGGGGGCGGTGCGTGTGTTAGTTACGCACCGTCCTGACGTCACCTTCCCGCCCGCCCGCTACATTGTAAGGGGCATGTACGCTGGTCACTGCATTGAAAGGGGGCATGTACGCTGGTCACTGTTTTGAAGGGGAGTGAAGAACACACACACAAAAAAAGGTAACTTGTTAATTTGACGTTTATTTCTATGAGGAGGAGTAATTCTGAGGGGTCAAACAAAGAAATAATAAAAAAGTGACAAAAAAGTTATTTTTATAATGACAAGTTTTGCGGGTCCCAGTTTTTTTCTTTTCTTCGGAAACGGGTCCAAGTGGCTCTTTTTGTCTTAAAGGTTGTAGACCCCTGTCATACACATTGCCCTCTTAACAATCCATAGTCTAAAATTTTCTAACTGGACCACTCACTTCCGGTGGCCCATCAAGCCAGGAAGAAATGGTGGTAAGTGATGTGGAGACCCAGATTATGCTACTCAGCCTGTGTGCACATCCATGTAAAGCACATGACTTCCCTCCAAAGAATTATGGGAACTGTAATCTGATAAGACATGGGTGGCGCTGTGGGTTAAACCTCAGAACCTAGGGCTTGCCAATCAGAAGGTTGGTGGTTCGATTCCCCGCAATGGGGTGAGCTCCCGTTGCTCAGTCCCTGCTCCTGCCAACCTAGCAGTTCGAAAGCACGTCAAAGTGCAAGTAGATAAATAGGTACCACTCCGGCAGGAAGGTAAACGGCGTTTCTGTGCGCTGCTCTGGTTCACCAGAAGCAGCTTAGTCATGCTGGCCACATGACCCGGAAGCTGTACGCCGGCTCCCTCAGCCAATAAAGCGAGATGAGCGCCGCAACCCTAGAGTCGGCTATGACTGGACCTAACGGTCAGGGGTCCCTTTACCTTTACCTAATCTGATAAGGGGACTTGTAGCCCTGTGATAGAGAAATGACCATTCCCAGAATCCTTTGGGGGAAGTCATTTGCTTTAAATATATATTGTGAATGTAGCCTTGGTACAGAGTGCCAGTGCTAAATTTCTAGTTCCACACACCCGCCCGAAGGTATTAGACGTGTAGGCCAAGGATTTTGTGATTTAAAAAGAAAAGAAAGACATATTTCCGTAGTTAAACCAGGTATTGTTTTTTTTAGCCGTGTCATTCATGGCCCTGACTCATTCCACTATTTATAAAGTCCACGGTGAAAAGCGAGGGATGCAAATTGTGTCATTACTTCATCCCAAGCAGTAGGAGAATCTGCACCAGCTTGTCAGTGTCTGGCAACAAGCCCCTGACGGAAGCTTATATTGGCTGCAGATTTAGTTGATCTCAGAGCTTTGCCTGAAGAAAAGTTCATTTCCTCCAGACTCCATGGGCACCTGTGAAAATCAGATATGGAGCTTGATGGTGTTGGTCTTCTGAACTGGAAGGGTGTGTGTTTGTGAGAGAGAGAGAGAGAGACAGAGAGAGACAGAGAGAGAGAAAGCGCTCTTCTGTTAATATCAGTAGCACTTGCTAACCATGGAAAGGAGCTCAGTTAAGTGCATTGAAGCCCCATCCACTGCATGAGCAGAGGTTTAAGCGCACAATGAAAGGTAAAGGGACCAAGCCAAGCCAAGGAAATATGTAACTACAACCTTTAAAAGACATCTGAAGGCAGCCCTCATAAGGAGGTTTTTTAAATGTTTAATGTTTTATTACATTTTTATATATGTTGGAAGCAGCCCAGAGTGGCTGGGGCAATCCAGTCAGATGGGGTGTAAATAATAATAATAATAATAATAATAATAATAGAATAGTAAAGGTAAAGGGACCCCTGACCATTAGGTCCAGTCGTGACCGCCTCTGGGGTTGCGACGCTCATCTCGCTTTATTGGCCGAGGGAGCCGGCGTACAGATTCTGGGTCATGTGGCCAGCATGACTAAGCCGTTTCTGGTGAACCAGAGCAGTGCATGGAAATGCCGTTTACCTTCCCACCAGAGCGGTACCCACTTGCACTTTGACATGCTTTTGAACTGCTAGGTTGGCAGGAGCAGGGACCAAGCAACAGGAGCTCACCCCGTCGCGGGGATTCGAACTGCCGACCTTCTGATTGGCAAGTCCTAGGCTCAGTGGTTTTACCCACAGTACCACCCATGTCCCAATATGAATAATCGGATCTGTAAAATGTGATTTCCTTTTCCTGAATCGGCCTTGGTGTAATAGCCTGCCACTGGAAGGACAGATCCTGAAGCTGAGGCTCCAATACTTTGGCCACCTCATGAGAAGAGAAGACTCCCTGGAAAAGACCCTGATGTTGAGAAAGATGGAGGGCACAAGGAGAAGGGGACGACAGAGGACGAGATGGTTGGACAGTATTTTCGAAGCTACCAGCATGAGTTTGACCAAACTGCGGGAGGGAGTGGAAGACAGGAGTGCCTGGCGTGCTCTGGTCCATGGGGTCACAAAGAGTTGGACACGACTAAACAACAACAAAATTCAAAATGTCTGGCAGACACAGGGCAACTGGTTCTTCCCTGGATAAAATCTGGGGGGTGGGGGAGGTGTTCACAGCTCCATCTTTTGTCTGCTTGACTGGTCCGTTTCCATGGATACACGCCACTGACAGACATTCCGAGGCTGAAACACAGGCAAAACTTTGCTTTCTAATAATAATTAGTACAAACATCAAAATCCTACCAACGTAATTGGAATTGTAACGTTGGAAGGGATCTAAAGGTATCAGCTAGTCCAATTCCCTGCAGTACAGGAGTCTCAACGTACAGTATCCCATCCATTTTCAAACCTTACGCGTCCCTGCTTAGCTTTGCAAACATGCTAGCAGATTTATTTCTGCCCCACTAGGATTTAGGGCAGGTTGCAAGGGACAGAATCCAACCACTTAACAGCTCACAACTTTGTTTGTGAGGCAACAAAGACAATGGTGGGCTGCCAGCCTGTGCATGTTTATTCAGAAGTAAGCCACCTGTTTGAACGGCTGATAGAGGCTCCAGTCTGAAACCAGATTTTGGATCCATGAGCCACCAGCTGAAGCCAAATGTTTGAAAGTGTGCCTCAGCTTTTGCCTGTAGGTGAACTGGAATATAATAACCTGCCTTAAACCAAGTCAGATCCTTGGTCCATCTGGTTCAGTATTGTCAACACTGGCTGGCAGCAGCTGCTGCAGGGTTTCAGGCAAAGGTATTTCTCAGCGCTGCTTGTTGAGTCTGGAACTGGTGGCCCTCAAGAGCTTCTTCCTCTCGTCCTTTCAGTTTGCTGCCTTGTATTGCTCAATCTGTTTGGAGCTCTTCCCTGTTTCTTATCTCCAACACTGAGTCACTTCCCTCCTTCCGATATTAGACGAAAAACTCATCTGCTTCACTTTAAACTGAATATCGATTCTCTGTCTCCATCAAACAGACCGCAGTAAACGCACAGCGTGAAGGATGTGGCATAAAAACAAACCCAGTTTAATTAATTTTGAGCAATATACCTCACTCCGCACAAGTGTGCTTGGGTGAGACTGGACCCCCAAATTAAGGCATAATTTGGCTTTTTGGGTGCCGGCTTGTTTTACGTCAGGGTTACTCTCTTGATCATTTGTGAATGAATGAAGCTTTATTGCAAAAAAGAAAAGAAAAGAAGCCTATTTAGATGTTTGTGTTTTGAGCTGATTTACTCTGCCTCTCCCCACAATATTTGTGCTCTATGTTAAGTTGTGGGTGAACATATCAGACCACACAGCGATTCTTCAAACAGTTCTTGTTTATTCACAGGCCAGAACAGAACTGAACTGAAGGGTTCAGTCAGCCTGCTTATATAGAGCTCCAGTACAGCGTAACTGTAACAACTTTCTAAAACTATCCAATCACTGAACGTCACTTTCGATCCCTTATTTGCATAACTATCTACAGTATCCCCCTGCTGGCCCAGGGTGAGAACTTCAGTACATAACACTGTAGTTTCTCTCCACTGCCCACACACAGAAAATTTCTAGTTACAGGTCTGATTCTATTATGTTTGAGTTTTTACAAGCTTGCAAAGCACATGCACCATTTCCTGCTTAATCTTGCCGCGAAGAAGTATAATATCAAGGCCTGTCAACCAACCAGTAAACTGCACAAACACGAAAGCTTGCAAAAGGAATTGACAGCTGGGTCGCGCCTCTACCTTTGAAGAAAGACAACCTGGTCTGAATCTTACGGGCTTACAAATGTCTAGCTAGCTATAAAACGAAGGAGGAACATGTTCCCTGAATCAGCACATGTCAATGCAATGCACTAATGTTCAAAGGCCGAAAGCAAAGCGTGAATTTCCAACAGGTAAGGTGGTGATTTCTGCTGCTAATGGGCCGATGCTCAGGAAGCGGGTTCTTAAGAGCTACGCAGAGCTGTTTGGAAAGCAGCAAGCTCGCACAGTCACATCTACAGATGTTTGCCTGGTTAAAAGCAACCAGGATACCATGCTGCAAGAGGGAATTTCACCACCCCTCCAACAATGCAATCTGAAGCCTATCTACAGATGTAAAAAATGCTGAGTGAAGCATCACTTATTCCCAGGTAATGGTGTAAAGAACGGCTGCCTAAAGAGCAGAATGCCTAGAGCAGGGGAAATGCAGTCACACCTCGGGTTGAAGATGCTTCAGGTTGAGCGTTTTCGGGTTGCAGTCCGCGGCGACCCAGAAGTAGCAGAACGTTACTGCTCGCACATGCACAGATTCTCAACATGACATCACACACATGCGCAGAAGCAGCGAATCATGACCTGCGCAGACGCGGGTTGCGTTCTGCTTGGGATGTGAACGGGGCTCCGGAACGGATCCCGTTCGCATCCAGAGGTACCACTGTAATCGCCTGATTATTACCAATAATTGTAAGATCGCCCAGCTGTAAGGCGTGAAGGCCGCTCCCTGCAAAGCCCTTTCCACCTGGCCTAGGGGACAGGGCCCTCACTCGCCAGTGTGGTGTAGTGGTTGAGAGCGGTAGTCTTGTGATCTGGAGAACCGGGTTCGCGTCTCCGCTCCTCCACATGCAGCTGCTGGGTGACCTTGGGCCAGTCACACCTCTCTGAAGTCTCTCAGCCCCACTCACCTCACAGAGTGTTTGTTGTGGGGAAGGAGGGGAAAGGAGAATGTTAGCCGCTTTGAGACTCCTTAAAAGGAGTGAAAGGCGGGATATCAAATCCAAACTCTTCTTCTTCTTCTTCACCAGCCCCACTGAAGAGGCTCATCATGAGGCCGGAGGAACATCAGCTGGCTGTGAGGGGTGAAGGCTGCTCTCCCCAAGGCCCTTTCTACCTGGCCTAGGGGGTGAGACCCACACTCACCAGCCCTACTGAAGAGGGTCCTCATGAGGTCGGAGGAACATCGCCCGGCTATTGTTTTATTGATTTTATGCTGTACACTGCTTTGACGTTTTTATTAAAAAGATAAAGTGGCATAGAAATTTTATTATTATTATTATTATTATTATTATTATTATTATTATTAATACCATGCCCATCTGGCTGGGTTCTCCCAGCCACTCTGGGCGACTCCCAACAGAAAATTAAAAGCATAATAGAACGTCAAACATTAAAAACTTCCCTATACAGGGCTACCTTCAGATGACTTCTAAAAGTCAGATATTTATTTCCTTGGCATCTGATGGGAGGGCATTCCACAGGGCGGGTGCCACCACTAAGAAGGCTCTCTGCCTGGTTCCCTGTAACCTCACTTCTCACAGGGAGGGAACCGCCAGAAGGCCCTCGGCGCTGGACCTCAGTGTCCGGGCTGAACAATGGGGGTGGGGATGCTCCTTCAGGTATACTGAAAGGAAACCTTTGTAGGGAAACCTTTGCAGCCTGAGGGCCACATGGCTTCCCTGGCAGCCTTCTGGGGGCCACATGCTAGTGGCGGGAGTTGACAGAGGTAAAAGTGGCCCGAGTAACGGATGTTACTCTTAGCTTTGTACAAAAGCACTTGGAAAAAACGTTGGGCAACGCTGTGCAGAAGCCTGGGGAGAGGGGGGATGGCCTGGGGAAAGTCCTGAGGGCCGGGTAGTGATGCTTGGAGGGCCGCATTCATCCCCTGGGCACAAGGTGCCTCATCACGTTCACAGTTGGGTGTTTATAGGCTGCAGCTTTAAAGCATTGCCCTTAAAATAAGCAAGCATGGGAAGCATGCAGAAGGCCTCACCAATATTTGATGGGCTATTTCTGATTTGTGTCTTCTCTTGCCTGAAGAAGAAGCAGGGAAAGGCAAATCTCCTGTCAGAGAATGCGGCCTGTAACCCAATCTTCCGCAGACGGGTGCTTTTTCAGATCAGGTTTCCGCTACTGCTAATGCGATAGCCATTCATCTTGCCTTGGCAATAGTCCTTTATCGAAACCAGATCTCCGTCTAACAGCCCTGGAACCTCACTGATACCTCCGCAAGATAATCTGCAGCACGCCTCACCCACTCCTCAAAGCTCATGTGCTTTTAAGGGGAAAGGAATTTGAAAAGGGTCTGGAATAAATCCTGCCCGATTGCGCCAGCAGACAACAGAACATAACTTGCTGTTATGAGCCATATTTCGCCTTCCTGAAAAACCTAGTCTTCTAACAACAAATATTGATCAACTGAATCTAGGAGCAAACCTCACATACATTCATTCATTCATTTATTTTTGCACTCATAACACACCTATGTCTGTTTTTTTAATATAAAAAATAGTATCCTGGGTCAAGAGAAGAATTTATGGAACTGGCTAGCAAAAATGCTTTGAGGAACCGCATTAATATGCTAATTATTGGGAATCACTTACCTTCCAACATGTCCTAGGATGTCAATAATAATAATAATAATAATAATAATAATAATAATAATTTTATTGTTTATACTCCGTCCATCTGACTGGGTTGCTACAGCCACTCTGGGCGGCTCCCAACATATATAAAAATATAATAAAACATTAAACATTAGAATAGCTTCCCTCTACAGGGCTGCCTTCAGATGTCTTCTAAAGGTTGTACCTTGGTAGTCGAACACCTTAGTTGTCAAACAAAAAAGCTCCTGAAATTGAGTGTTCAATTTTGCGAACTTTTTTTGAAGCTGAACGTCCGCCATGGCTTCCGATTGGCTGCGGGAAGCTCCTGCAGCCAATCGGAAGCCGCGCCTTGGTTTTCGAACTGTTTTGGGAGTTAAACGGACTCCTGGAACAGATTAAATTCAAGAACCAAGGTGCGACTATATAGTTACTTATCTGCTTGACTCGGGTCGCATAACTCCATACCTTCCATCATTTCTCCAACGAAAATAGGGACGTCCTAAGGAAAAGAGGGACATTCTGGGATCAAGTCAGAAGCTGGGATGGCTTCTGTAAATCCAGGACTGTCCCTGGAAAATAGGGACACTTGGAGGGTCTGGAATCATAGAATGGTAGAGTTGGAATCTAATCCCACCTCCTTCAATGTAAAAATTTGTGTTTGTAGTTTCACCCACTGGTTCCACCCTATGCTGGCATGCAGCCCTCTGAAGGTTCCCAGTAGGTCATGCAATGTGTTCCTTGTGGGGTCACCTTTGAAAATGGCTCTGAAACTACAACTAATCCAGAATGCGGCTGCTAGACTAGTGACTGGGAGCAGCCACAGAGACCATATAACACCGTTGCTGAAAGACCTACATTGGTTTCCAGTATGCTTCCCAGCACAATTCAAAGTGTTGGTGCTGACCTTCAAAGCCCTAAACAGCCTCGGTTGGCCCATGTATACCTGAAGGAGCGTCTCCACCCCCATCTTTCAGCGTGGTCACTGAGTCCAGCTCCAAGGGCCTCCTGGTGGTTCCCTCACTGCGAGAAGTGAGGTTACAGGGAACCAGGCAGAGGGCCTTCTCGGTAGTGGTGTCTGCCCTGTGGAACACCCTCCCATCAGATGTCAAGGAGATAAGTAACTATACATGTTAGGTTGTGGGTGAACATATCAGACGGCACAGATTCTTCAAACAGCTCTTGTTTATTCACAGGTCAGAACAGAACTGAACTGAAGGGTTCAGCCAGCCTGCTTATCTAGAGCTCCACTACAACGCAACTGTAACACTTTCTGTAACTACCCAATCACTGAACGTCACTTTCAATCCCTTATTTGCATATGTGGACCTGAGTGAAAACTATCTACAGTATCCCCCTGCTGGCCCAGGGTGAGAAATTCAGTACATAACAATACAACTTTTAGAAGGCAGCCCTGTATAGGAAAGCTTTTTAATGTGTAATGTTTTGTCATGTTTTTATATATGTTGGAAGCCACCCAGAGTGGCTGGGGCAACCCAGTCAGGTGGCTGGAGTACAAATAAAATGATGGTGGTAATGTAACTCTCCCACTGAAAAAGGTTCCCCACCTCCATGATATATCATGCTGGATAGTTGAAAATGCTTACTTCCTGAGCATAGATTGCCAACAAGAATGCAAAGTTAGGGGCTGAGAGATGTTCTCTCTCTGCTTCTCTGTTTCTCTCTCCCTTTCCCTCTCCCGCTTTGTATTTGGCAGGGGAACAACAGTTTGGCCCAGATCAGCTGATACTCTGGCTGATGATGCTTGCTTCCCTCCCCCCCCATCCAACTTCTATTTGTAAATAAATTCCCCGCTATTGTAAGACACCGCTAAGCTGAATGGAATTCCCCACTGATGGGTCAGCGTCTACTGTGTGCTACAAGATCAGCCATGACAGTACAGTGGTCCCTCGGGTTACATACGCTTCAGGTTACATACGCTTCAGGTTATAGACTCTGCTAACCCAGAAATAGTACCTCGGGTTAAGAACTTTGCTTCAGGATGAGAACAGAAATCGTGCTCCGGCGGCGCAGCAGCAGCAGGAGGCCCCATTAGCTAAAGTGGTGCTTCAGGTTGTGACGTGCAATTCTGGGCTGCATCAATAGGAGTATAGCATCTAGATCAAGGGAAGTAATAGTGCCACTGTATTCTGCTCTGGTCAGACCTCACCTGGAGTACTGTGTCCAGTTCTGGGCACCACAGTTCAAGAAGGACACTGACAAACTGGAACGTGTCCAGAGGAGGGCAACCAAAATGGTCAAAGGCCTGGAAACGATGCCTTATGAGGAACGGCTAAGGGAGCTGGGCATGTTTAGCCTGGAGAAGAGGAGGTTAAGGGGTGATATGATAGCCATGTTCAAATATATAAAAGGATGTCACATAGAGGAGGGAGAAAGGTTGTTTTCTGCTGCTCCAGAGAAGAGGACACGGAGCAATGGATCCAAACTACAAGAAAGAAGATTCCACCTAAACATTAGGAAGAACTTCCTGACAGTAAGAGCTGTTCGACTGTGGAATTTGCTGCCAAGGAGTGTGGTGGAGTCTCCTTCTTTGGAGGTCTTTAAGCAGAGGCTTGACAACCATATGTCAGGAGTGCTCTAATGGTGTTTCCTGCTTGGCAGGGGGTTGGACTCGATGGCCCTTGTGGTCTCTTCCAACTCTATGATTCTATGATTCTAGGTTAAGAACAGTCTCAGGTTAAGAACGAACCTCCGGAACGAATTAAGTACTTAACCCGAGGTACCACTGTATTCCAAAAGCAAAAGATCCCGGCCGTCAATGCTTTGGACAGGAAGCTGGGTTCAAGCTGACTTTGGACCTGTTGGGAGTCTTCCTTCAAGTTAAGTACCTTTCTCCTACCACCTGAGCTACGCTAGATTCCCAGCAGGTGGGTCACTGTTGCTTGATAGAAGGTGGAAGAAGAAAGGCAGCAGTGAGGTCAGCATGGTGCAAACACACCCGCAGGAACAGCAGATTCACTCTTTTGGTGTGCTTGGAGTGTGCTGACCTTTCTGACATCTCACCTATTCACCTCCTACCCCCAGGAAGCAACAGCAACCCACCTGCCGGGAAGTTTGAGTAGCAGCTCTGCCCCTCATTGCAATAAACTTCTATACACAACCTAATCCTAAATGCAAACATAAGTCTCACTGTGTCCCACCCATTAGATAAATTACGGACTCAAAGACAGACCTCTCCCCATCTCTCCCTAATACTTAGGACAATACTTTATAATTTATATACTGGGTGGACAAGATAAGTATACAACTGGACATTTTCTATCTGCAGGACAGAAGTGATGAGAAAGTTACTAAGAGAGAATATTGTGTCTTGTCAGGGTGACTCAGAATTCTATTTTATGTTGTTATTCACTTAGATTTTGCATAATACTATTCAGATCTGCATAAATTAATTTTATTGCATCTCAGTTTTTAAGATTTCATTTTAATATTTGCTAAAAGAGGAACAACGTTTCCTTTTGAAATGGGCGTGTTGTGATCTGGCAAGGAAATCTGGAGTTTTAACTTTGTTCAAGCTGTAGTTTACATTGAAGTTACCTGGTGTTACTTTCATACTATTAAGTTTTGTTTTGTGATGGTCTAATGACTAGATACAAATAAACAAATCTGATCCAATTACAGTGTTGACTTGGGCTTATTCACAGGCAAATACCCATGAAATTGCAGCGCTCTGCAGCTATTTCTATGGAGCTGCTGTCTTAGTCACCATCAGATGTCAAAGTCCCCTCCTTAAAAACCAGACTAACCCAACCAGTCTGCTGACATTGTTTATACCCAGAGGCTTTTCATTGTCCCCTCCCAGGGCATATTTATAGATGTGTGCAAAACATAATTAGCGATGCACATAATTGTTGAAAAATTTTCTGGGGCTCCAGAGGGCCTTCCTTGTTATGATGATGCAATAGGTTAGCTCTCCAAGCCAACTAGTATCACAGAAAGAAGTGTAGCAGCTGTAGTGTTTTGGACACCATGACAATTTTCTTCTTCGATTGGTTATTCATGCCTGTGGCTCAGTCAGTCAGGCACTGCTGGTTTTCGAGACAGTGGTCGCATGCTTCAGTAGGCTGGGATTTCAAAGGCAGAAGTGCCCATCTGAGGGGAATTACAGTGGTACCTCGCAAGACGAATGCCTCGCAAGACGAAAAATTCGCAAGATGAAAGAGTTTTTTGTTTTTTGAGTTGCTTCGCAGGACGAATTTCCCTATGGGCTTGCTTCGCAAGACGAAAACATTTTGCGCCTTTTTCTTAAAATCGTCAATGCATTCCTATGGGAAACCGTCAATGCATTTCCTCTGGGAAACCGTGCTTCGCAAGACGAAAAATTCACAAGACGAAAAAACTCGCAGAACGAATTAATTTCGTCTTGTGAGGCACCACTGTACTGGAAAACGTGTTTGGTAAAAAAACCCAACCCACTTTGGTGGGTTTCTTTTTAAAAAGCTCAACAATTTTGGGGTCTTCATAAAACCTTTGGGCTGTCCTGGTTCTTATTTTTTGAAATACAGTGGTATCTCAGGTTACATACTCTTCAGGTTAAATACGCTTCAGGTTACAGACTCCGCTAACCCAGAAATAGTGCTTCAGGTTAAGAACTTTGCTTCAGGATGAGTACAGAAATCGTGCAGCGGCAGCGGGAGGCCCCATTAGCTAAAGTGGTGCTTCAGGTTAAGAACAGTTTCAGGTATAAGAATGGACCTCCAGAACGAATTACTGTATTTTTTGCTCTATAAGACTGACTTTTTCCCTCCTAAAAAGTAAGGGGAAATGTGTTTGCATCTTATGGAGCGAATGCAGGCTGCACAGCTATCCCAGAAGCCAGACCAGCAAGAGGGATTGCTGCGCAGTGAAAGCAGCAATCCCTCTTGCTGTTCTGGCTTCTGAGATTCAGATTTTTTTTTTTAATTTGTTTTCCTCCTCCAAAAACTAGGTCCGTCTTGTGGTCTGGTGCATCTTATAGAGCGTAAAATACGGTAAGTACTTAACCTGAGGTACCACTGTATGGGAACCCTAGAAGAACAGATTCCAGTCTAAGCAGTTCCAAGCCAGAGGTTCCCCCTTTGCCTAAGATTTCCAGCCGGTTGGCTGACGACAAACCACGTCAAGTGATGACCGCAATGCACGAATGATCCGTTGCAGCTGTAACAGCACAGATAAGGGCATGAGAAGAGCCCTGATGGCCAAAGGCTCATCTAATCCAATGTCCTGCTCTCACGGTGAACAGCCTTTTGGAGCCCACTAACAGGAGCTGAGTGCAACAGTGTTCTCCAGCTTGGGAATCCAAGCAACTGGTTTCCATTGGTATCCACACTCCCTCTAACACTGGAGATAGGCAGTGGATATTAGGGTCATATCTACACCAGGCATTCAAAGCACTCTTAAATTGCATGGCTTCCCCCAAAGAATGCTTAGAACTATATCCCCTTACAGAGCACCCTTACATACCCTCCAACATTTATCAGATGAAAATAAGGACGTCCTATTCTATTAGGGACGCAAGTGTCGCTGTGGGTTAAATCACAGAGCCTAGGACTTGCCAATCAGAAGGTCGGTGGTTCGATTCCCCGTGTCGGGGTGAGCTCCCGTTGCTCGGTCCCTGCTCCTGCCAACCTAGCAGTTCGAAAGCACGTCAAAGTGCAAGTAGATAAATAGGTACTGCTCCAGCGGGAAGGTAAACGGCATTTCCATGCACTGCTCTGGTTCACCAGAAGCGGCTTAGTCAGGCTGGCCACATGACCCGGAAGCTGTACACCGGCTCCCTCAGCCAATAAAGCGAGATGAGCGCCACGACCCTAGAGTCAGTCACGACTGGACCTAATGGTCAGGGGTCCCTTTACCTTTACTATTCTATTATTATTATTATTATTATTATTATTATTATTTACACCCCATCTGACTGGGTTGCCCCAGCCACTCTGGGCTGCTTCCAACATATATAAAAACGTAATAAAACATTAAACATTTAAAAAACTTCCTTATGAGGGCTGCCTTCAGATGTCTTCTAAAGGTTGTAGTTACATATCTCCTTGGCTTGGGTGTGTGTCACGTAACTCCATACCCTCCCACTTTTCTCCGGTGAAAATAGGGACGTCCTAAGGAAAAGCGGGACATTCCGGGATCAAATCAGAAACCAGAATGGCTTCTGTAAATTCCTGGAAAACAGGGACATTTGGAGGGGCTGCCCTTAACAAGCTACAGTTATTATAGTTATTAGTATTTCA
Source organism: Podarcis tiliguerta (assembly GCF_965153285.1). NCBI lineage: Eukaryota > Metazoa > Chordata > Lepidosauria > Squamata > Lacertidae > Podarcis > Podarcis tiliguerta. The sequence goes on along the minus strand of NC_139536.1, from coordinate 11,533,710 downwards.
AAATAAGAAAGCGCACAAATATCTACTGGGGCGCACCCTGAGATGATGATGCAACCCCAGCTGTTGCCAATAATAATAATAATAATAATAATAATAATAATAATAATAATGTATTATTTATACCCCGCCCATCTGACTGGGTCCCCCCAGCCACTCTGGGCAGCTTCCAACAAAACACTAAAATACAATAAGCTATTAAACATTAAAAGCTTCCTTAAACAGGGCTGCTTTTAGATGTCTTCTAAAAGTTTGGTAGTTATTTTTCTCTTTGACATCTGGTGGGAGGGTGTTCCACAGGGTGGGTGCCACTACCAAGAAGGCCCTCTGCCTGGTTCCGTGTAAACTCACTTCTCGCAGCGAGGGAACTGCCAGAAGGCCCTCGGCGCTGGACCTCAGTGTCCAGGCAGAACGATGGGGGTGGAGACGCTCCTTCAGGCATACTGGACCAAAGCCGTTTAGGGCTTTAAAGGTCAGCACCAACACTTTGAATTGTGCTCTGGACTATCTGTGATATCATATGGGGGCAATAATAAGTTAGGTAGCCCAATGGCCTTATGGTGGGCAAGGCAGTGTTCTGCATTACTAGGGTTCTAGGTTTAATCCTCAGCATAGCATTGCCAGCTGAGAGGATCTCAGACTCTACTATAAATATGTGGGCCAGTGAGGAAGGAGGGGGACTGAGGAAATCACATGTCTTCCCTGAAAGGCATTCTCTTGAGTTGGGGAGCAGAGGAAAGATTCAAACCCAGGTCTACATGGCTCTTCATGGTTCACATGTGGGCTAGGCCAGCTGGGGTTGATGAGATAGGAGTTTCACAACATCTTGGCAGCCTTCTTAGCTCTGTTGGTTTAACCTCAGTATATCAGGCAGTAGACCAACTGTGGTCTCAGCTATACAGCTGCAAATAAAACATTTTAAGTGTGTTTGAAAAGTGCAATATACAAATGTGACACTAGATGGTGAAAGTGAGCTATGGCAAATTCAATATATTTTTCAAAACGTTTACAACGTTTCACAGCATTTTTTATATTTGTGTAGATTCCACCTATGTCTGCTGTAGAAGTCTTTCCTCCATGTTTTTCTAGTGCTGAGGACTGATGTCATGGAAGCCTGCAGAGCCATCCTTCGCATGCAACCAATCCTCTCCTACTCAAATAGTACAATAATTCTTTCCTTCCCCCCTGCCCTTTGTGTAAGTTTGTAAATACCTTCCAATATTTTCTCCTGCTGATGTGCAGAGAGAGAACAAGAGAGAGAGACGGGAAGGCATTTAACGAGTCACTGCGGAAGAATGGAAGAGCTATTACTGATCCACCCGAAAGAAACCCGGTGAAATTCAAAGGATGGATTTATGGGGAAGGTGCTTTGATCTCAACACCGCAGCCTTATAGTATGAAATCTACTATTTAAAACCAGTGTTTCCCAAGTCACATTAGATTTAATTGTATGTGTATCTTATTTCACGGCTTTGCTGCATAATTTAAGTTTATGATTCATCCCTCTAATAGAAAATATGATAAATGTGTGCTCATGGATCTATCAATATCATTCGCATATTGAAACAATGAACAAATGAAGAAGGGTCTTGAAGATCCTTGTTGCCTGGAGTCTAGGACTGGCCCTGCCTTTCATTGCTTAACTGCAGTCCTGTTCACACTTTCCCATGGAACACAATGGCCTGAGTAACACATAATATGACACCATGTTAAAGCGATGGTTTTCCCAGTAGTGATGTATGGAAGTGAGAGCTGGACCATAAAGAAGGCTGATCGCTGAAGAATGGATGCTTTTGAATTCTGGTGCTGGAGGAGACTCTTGAGAGTCCCATGGACTGAAAGAAGATCAAATCTCTCCATTCTGAAGGAAATCAGCCCTGAGTGCTCACTGGAAGGACAGATCATGAAGCTGAGGCTCCAATACTTTGGCCACCTCATGAGAAGAGAAGACTCCCTGGAAAAGACCCTGATGTTGGGAAAGATGGAGGGCACAAAGAGAAGGGGGCGAGGCGACAGAGGACGAGATGGTTGGACAGTGTTCTCGAAGCTACCAGCATGAGTTCGACCAAACTGCGGGAGGCAGTGGAAGACAGGAGTGCTTGGCGTGCTCTGGTCCATGGGGTCATGAAGAGTCGGACACAACTAAACAACAACAACAAATGCTTTAAATAAACCTTAGTTAATAAACAATGGCTTAGCATTGTGGATCCAGTCCAGTGCCTTAACAGTGGCTTATTAACAATGGTTTGTTATTGAAAATAAGCTATGGCTTGCTCAGTGCCAGATTTACGTATAAGCTAAACAAGCTATAGCTTAGGGCCCCACTCTCTTGGGGACCCCCAAAAATTTAAAGGGAAAAAACCTGCATGTACACTTCCAAAATATAAGATAAAAAACAAATAAAATAAAACCTACATACAGCAACAGTGTTTTGTGTTGTGTAGGCTCCTATGATGTAAGTCATGGGCCCCGCCTGCTAGCCTGATCCCTAAAATATCACTGGTTTGCTCATTTCTATATACAGGGTGCCTACATTCTGCATGTGCAAATGGCTTTAGATACCTATTAGGTCCATAAATTTCCATATAGCATATATTAAACACAAAAAGCGACAATTTGTTGTTGACAAAGAACAGCTGGACATATAAAGGGCCCCATTACCTTCAGTAGCTCAGGGCCTCATCAAACCTAAATCCGGCCCTGGCTCGTTGTTAACAAAATTATATTAACTATAAACCCAGACATGGCCACTTCATTGAGAGTAGAAATGCACAGAATTGCACTGTTAATTTACTTGTTCCTCACAGCTCCTTAGTTGTTCTCCAGTGCTACACAGTTTGTGCATTATTGGAGTAAAGAATGATGAGTCTTGTATCAGCTCAGCGGATTCTTATTTGCGATATGAAGAACTAATCACCTTCCTTTGAGTAGTCACTAGACAACGCACAGCTCCAAACTGGAAGTCTCTAGGACATCTGCAATTACCGTATTTTTCGCTCTATAGGACGCATTTTTTCCCCTTCAAAAATGAAGGGGAAATGTGTGTGCGTCCTATGGAGCGAAGACGCCATAGCCCCGCTACCCTCTCCCGGCTGGAGAGGTGACGCGCGGCTATGGAAGGAGCCTCTCCGCTGCGCCTTTCCGCTGCTCCCTGACCTGCTCTTTGGGGCTGGCGGTGGGCTTCCCCCCGCCAGCCCCAAAGAGCAGGTCGAAAGGAACCTGAAGCACCGACCCCTCTCGCTCTCCAGGCTTCCAAGGTAGCCGCCTGAACGCACCTTAAACGGCACCTTGTTTTAGAGCGGGAAAACAAGAGGGGGGAAATTCTCCCCCTCTCTGTGCAGCGCCTCCTGCCGCTTTGCTGAAGGGGCGCTGGGCAGAGAGGGGGAGAATTTTTTTTCTTGTTCTCCCCCCTCTAAAACAAGGTGCGTCCTATTGTCCGGTGCGTCCTATGGTGCGAAAAATACAGTATCTCAGTGGAAACAGAAAGCATGGCAACTAGCACTCTCAGAAGAATTAACTGAGGTAGTCAAGGCATTGGCTGGAAAAAGAAGAAGAAGAGGATAACTTTACAACAATGGGGCATCCTTTTATTACACATGCAACAGACTTTCATTCACAATGGCAACCCTTGGACCGTTTAGAACAATATTTTCTCATATGGAACTATGTTTGGAGGATGGGGGGTGGGGAACCTGTTCGATGGGAGATTGTTATTCCATGTTGTTTTGAAAAATTGATAAAACATATGTATGTAGTTTTTAAAAGATGAGCAGATTTATTGTGGCAAATTCCTAGACAATAGCCCACTCCATCAGATGTGTGAAACAGCTACTCAGTGGAAGGTGCAATAAAATAAGGCACTCAGGTGGGTTGTCCGTCCCGTCCCCGTCCCCCCGCATCAATATGTTTTAGTATCATATTAAATCTTTCTGCGCAAGCTTTGGGGACCCTTGATGTGAAGGACAAAAATGATCCACCGCCAGCTGCATACCGGGAGAAAAATTAAGCACATTAATCCACATTAATCACATTAATAAATAATTAATAATTAATAATTAATAATTAATAATTAATAAAGCACATTAAGCACATTAATCGACCTTGACAGATTAGAGAACTGGGCCAAAACAAACAAGATGAATTTTAACAGGGAGAAATGTAAAGTATTGCACTTGGGCAAAAAAAATGAGAGGCACAAATACAAGATGGGTGACACCTGGCTTGAGAGCAGTACATGTGAAAAGGATCTAGGAGTCTTGGTTGACCACAAACTTAACATGAGCCAACAGTGTGACGCGGCAGCTAAAAAAGCCAATGCAATTCTGGGCTGCATCAATAGGAGTATAGCATCTAGATCAAGGGAAGTTATAGTGCCACTGTATTCTGCTCTGGTCAGACCTCACCTGGAGTACTGTGTCCAGTTCTGGGCACCACAGTTCAAGAAGGACACTGACAAACTGGAACGTGTACAGAGGAGGGCAACCAAAATGGTCAAAGGCCTGGAAACAATGCCTTATGAGGATCGGCTAAGGGAGCTGGGCATGTTTAGCCTGGAGAAGAGGAGGTTAAGGGGTGATATGATAGCCATGTTCAAATATATAAAAGGATGTCACATAGAGGAGGGAGAAAGGTTGTTTTCTGCTGCTCCAGAGAAGCGGACACGGAGCAATGGATACAAACTACAAGAAAGAAGATTCCACCTAAACATTAGGAAGAACTTCCTGACAGTAAGAGCTGTTCGACAGTGGAATTTGCTGCCAAGGAGTGTGGTGGAGTCTCCTTCTTTGGAGGTCTTTAAGCAGAGGCTTGACAACCATATGTCAGGAGTGCTCTGATGGTGTTTCCTGCTTGGCAGGGGGTTGGACTCGATGACCCTTGTGGTCTCTTCCAACTCTATGATTCTATGATTCTATGATTCTATAATCCTGCACATCATTTCTGGTGCAGCATCAGCAGAGATGAGGATGTTATGCAGTGGTTCACAAAGTAGGCGTGAGTCAGCAGGATCTACTGTATTAACACGAGACTAAATGCTATTTTAGGGCCCATCAGCAGAAGAATCGCATCCAAGAAACCTCAGAAGATTCACTGCTACGGCCAGAATTTAACTGATGAGTGGAATAAGCCACATCTAACATTCAGGAGTGCACTCCGAAAGAGATCAATACAGACTGGTTCAAGTCCAATGGAAAATTACTCAACTACTTGCATTTTTCACCTATATAAAGTAAACCTGTATTAAGTTACACTGAGTCAGACCAGTGGTCCATCTACATCAGAATTGTCTGCGCTGACTGACAGTATCTCTGGTTGATCTACTTGCACCTAGATGTCCTTTCGAACTGCTAGATTGGCAGGAGCTGGGACTGAGCAACGGGAGCTCACCCCGTCGTCGGGATTTGAACCACTGACCTTCTGATCGGCAAGTCCTAGGCTCTGTGGTTTAACCCACAGTAGATAAATAGGTACCGCTCCAGCGGGAAGGTAAACGGTGTTTCCGTGCGCTGCTCTGGTTCGCCAGAAGCGGCTTAGTCATGCTGGCCACATGACCCAGAAGCTGTATGCCGGCTCCCTCGGCCAATAAAGTGAGATGAGCGCCGCAACCCCAGAGTCAGTCACGACCGGACCTAATGGTCAGGCATCCCTTTACCTTTAAGGAAAAGTGGGACATTTCGGGATCAAGTCAGAAGCTGGGATGGCTTCTGTAAATCCAGGACATATGGAGGGTCTGATACAGGGCATCACTGCAACATACAGTGGTACCTCGGGTTAAGTACTTAATTCGTTCCGGAGGTCTGTTCTTAACCTGAAACTGTTCTTAACCGGAAGCACCACTTTAGCTAATGGGGCCTCCTGCTGCCGCCGCACTGCCGGAGCCCGATTTCTGTTCTCATCCTGAAGCAAAGTTCTTAACCCGAGGTCCTATTTCTGGGTTAGTGGAGTCTGTAATCTGAAGCATATGTAACCGAGGTACCACTGTAGACCCAAAGTACACTGCCTAGGGCCTGGTATACTGGACTCTGGGATCAGAGTTTCCTTGCTCTTTCATATGCTTTAGCTGGGATGGGGAGCGGTGGGGGGGGGCAGGGACTGAGGAGCAACTAGGAATGCATGCCCATTTCCAGCAGAGAATGCAATCTGTATTTACTACTGGGCATCCGTCTCCTTCGCCAATGTTTAATTTCAGTACATGTTTCTGAGTTCCACATATTTGCTCCAAGGTGAATTCCCGCTCCTTTCAGTATTAAAGGCTAATGTTTTGCCGCTTCTTGATAATCATGTCTCTTTTATGCCTTTGCTTTGTTCCCTTTCCAGCCTCCCCCACTCCCTCCAGATCTCTTCTTCTGTGAGTAACAGAAGGATTCAAGAAGCTTCATTTTCTGTTGCGGCAGAAAAGGGATGCTGGCAAGATTCCTGTTGGCACCGGCTGCGGTGAGCAACTACCTCTCTTTCTGCCTCAACTAGCCTGGGCTGCCAGCCACGTCATGCAGCTTCAAGGTGCTTCCTTGTGACCCATTAAACCATGTGGAATCTCAAGGGAAAACGGCCATTGGAATACCGCAATCCCAAGTGCCTCAACAAGTTATCCAATTGCTACATGTTGTCCCAAGAACAAGCCGGGCTAAATGTCTAGCAGATCCTTCAAGTGTCCCTATTTTCCAGGGACGTCTCTGATTTAGAGAAGCCGTCCCAGTTTCTGATTTGATCCCGGAATGTCACACTTTTCCTTTGTTGTTGTTGTTTAGTCGTTTAGTCGTGTCCGACTCTTCGTGACCCCATGGACCAGAGCACGCCAGGCACTCCTGTCTTCCACTGCTTCACGCAGTTTGGTCAAACTCATGCTGGTAGCTTACATCATAGGAGCCTGTTGCTGTATGTAGGTTTTATTTTATTTGTTTTTTATCTTATATTTTGGAAGTGTACATGCAGGGTTTTTTCCTTTAAATTTTTTGGGGGCCCCCAAGAGAGTGGGGCCCTAAGCTATAGTTTGTTTAGCTTATACATAAACCTAAGCTATAGCTTGTTTAGCTTATACATAAATCTGGCACTGAGCAAGCCATAGCTTATTTTCAATAACAAACCATTGTTAATAAGCCACTGTTAAGGCACTGGACTGGATCCACACTTAATGCTAAGCCATTGTTTATTAACTAAGGTTTATTTAAAGCATTTGTTGTTGTTGTTTAGTCGTGTCTGACTCTTCATGACCCCATGGACCAGAGCACGCCAAGCACTCCTGTCTTTCACTGCCTCCCGCAGTTTGGTCAAACTCATGCTGGTAGCTTCGAGAACACTATCCAACCATTTCATCCTCTGTCGTCCCCTTCTCCTTGTGCCCTCCATCTTTCCCAACATCAGGGTCTTTTCCAGGGAGTCTTCTCTTCTCATGAGGTGGCCAAAGTATTGGAGCCTCAGCTTCAGGATCTGTCCTTCCAGTGAGCACTCAGGGCTGATTTCCTTCAGAATGGAGAGATTTGATCTTCTTGCAGTCCATGGGACTCTCAAGAGTCTCCTCCAGCACCATAATTCAAAAGCATCAATTCTTTGGCGATCAGCCTTCTTTATGGTCCAGTTCTCACTTCCATACATCACTACTGGGAAAACCATAGCTTTAACTTTGTTGGCAAGGTGTCCCTATTTTAATTGGAGAAATGTTGGAGGGTATGGAGTTATCTGACTCCCGAGCCATCTGAAGGCAATCCTGTATCGGGCAGTTTTTTTAATGTTTAATAATAATAATAATAATAATAATAATAATAATAATAATAATTTATTTATACCCCGCCCACCTGGCTGGGTTTCCCCAGCCACTCTTCCAACTCTACAGTTCTGTGATTCTGGGCGGCTTCCAACAGAACACTGAAATACCATAACCTATCAAACATTAAAAGCTTCCCTAAACAGGGCTGCCTTCAGATCTCTTCTAAAAGTTTGGTAGTTATTTTTCTCTTTGACATCTGATGGGAGGGCGTTCCACAGGGCGGGTGCCACTACCGAGAAGGCCCTCTGCCTGGTTCCCTGTAACTTGGCTTGTCACAGCGAGGGAACTGCCAGAAGGCCCTAGGAGCTGGATCTCAGTGTCCGGGCTGAACAATGGGGGTGGAGACGCTCCTTCAGGTCTACTGGACAGAGGCTGTTTATTTTGGAAGCAGGGTATAAACAATATAACAACAACAGCAACAACAGCAACAACATTCTAGGACATGTTGGTGGGTATGTGACTCCCAATAATCAGCATATTTTTGCGGTTCCTCAAAGTGGCTAGGGCAACCCAGTCAGATGTGTGGGGTATAAATAGTAAAAATATCATCATGGAATGGGACGTTCCTATTTTCATCAGAGAAATGTTGGAGGGTATGAGCAAGCACTTGGATGGCTGGACCATCAGATAACCTGACACAGCATATTGATGTCTAGACAGAGCTTTTATTTTTAGGCAGCTGAAGGCTGTCCTTTTGCCCTTTGTTTTCCATTGCCAGCATGAGACTGCAGATTGCATTTTGATCGAAGGCATTTGTGTTGCTGTCGGATATTTTTAAGATATGGTTTTAGACATAGAACAATCCCGTTTCCTTCCTCCATTCACTCAATTCAGGCGTAACACCCAACCGAGGTTTAGTGATCAGCAGGACCCTAGAGGTGTGTCTGATTCTTCCTTCTCCTGCCTCATGCAGAGAATGTTTGATGCATTACTGTATTTTAATATTTGGTTGAAAGCCACCCAGAGTGGCTGGGGAAGCCCAGCCAAATGGGCAGGGTATAAATATATTATTATTATTATTATTATTATTATTCCTTACTACACTTCCTTGTTTCTGTTAACCACGGTTTGCTACAATGTCTGGACTGGCATACTAGTTTTGAGACTATGGTTCACAAACAAACCATGGTTTCACGTTGTGGTTTCAAGGCAAGATGCTAGAAGCTGCAGTTTAATGTTTTGGTTGCCACATGGCTAACAAAAAACAAGAAGAGGTGGGTCCCAGACAAGTCTTTTCCAGGCCAAACTGGATATGCCAAGGATTGAAAAAGGGTGAAACAAATAGCTCAGTCAGTAGAGCATGAGGCCCTTAATCTCAGGGTCACGGGTTGGAGCCCCATGTTGGGCAAATATTCCTGCATTGCAGGGGGTTGGACTAGATGACCCCTGTGGTCCCTTCCAGCTTTACAAGACTGTTGTTGTTTAGTCGTTTAGTCGTGTCCGGCTCTTCATGACCCCATGGACCAGAGCACGCCAGGCACTCCTGTCTTCCATTGCCTCCCGCAGTTTGGTCAAACTCATGTTGGTAGCTTCGAGAACACTGTCCAACCATCTTGTCCTCTGTCGTCCCCTTCTCCTTGTGCCCTCCATCTTTCCCAACATCAGGGTCTTTTCCAGGGAGTCTTCTCTTCTCATGAGGTGGCCAAAGTACTGGAGCCTCAGCTTCAGGATCTGTCCTTCCAGGGAGAACTCAGGGCTGATTTCCTTCAGAATGGAGAGGTTTGATCTTCTTGCAGTCCATGGGACTCTCAAGAGTCTCCTCCAGCACCATAATTCAAAAGCATCAATTCTTCGGCAATCAGCCTTCTTTATGGTCCAGCTCTCACTACCATACATCACTACTGGGAAAACCACAGCTTTAACTATACAGACTTTGTCGGCAAGGTGATGTCTCTGCTTTTTAAGATGCTGTCTAGGTTTGTCATTGCTTTACAAGTCTATGATTCTATTATCTCCATGCTCCCCGCCACTACCCTCCTACCCAACATGTTGGTTCAATTTCAACTGTTGCTACAATTAGCCATTCCTAATCAGCCGCCAAGCTCGTTCCCTGAAATAGCCAATTAATTCCTGTTAAGAAAATGAAATCGTTCCTGTTCTTTAACATTTATGTCGGAGCCTCTGTTTTTCTCGCGCCTCCTCATTACAGCCGAGTTTTCCATCAGTGCGTGGTGACATTAATAGGAAATTAATGTCAAAAGAACACAAGCAATGAGGCTTATGTGCAGGGCAGCCCCGACGTACCACCAATCAATTTGAGGGTTGTGAAAACGCTCAGTAGGATGTAGGTAATATATTTTGCACTTGACAGAGGTTCTGGAGTGGGAGGTTTTTTTGTTTGCTGCAATTGAGGAAAGTTTGCAGGATATTTATTTTTAGGGACAGGTCTTGTTAAAGCACTAATGTTTCTGGAATGAGGTCAGATATTCAAGCCAATCAGATGCAAGGGTGTTCAAAGGCTGCCGGTCAGGCTCAGGACAGATAAGGAGGCCTGCGGTAGGCTTTCATTGGCAACCGCATTTATTAAATGTGTTCCCCCATGAAACTGCAGCATACCAATGCCAGGAATTCCATTGTTAAAGCAACGTCATTGCTCACAAGCTATTTAGCAAAGGCTGGAGACATTTCTAAAGGGTACCAGCTTCAGATGATGATGATGATGATGATGATGATGATGATGATGATAATAATAATAATAATAATATTTTTTATTTATACCCCGTCCTCCCCAGCCAAGGCCGGGCTCAGGGCGGCTAACAAGCAATAATAAAAACAAGTTGAATGAATACAACTTAAAAACAAGATTAAAATACAACATTAAATATTGAAACATTAAAATATTAAAATGCAGCCTCATCGCAGGAGGAAAAAGGAAAAAGAAAAAAGAAAGAGGGGGGGGTCAAATTGGCTCCAAGCCAAAGGCCAGGCGGAACAACTCTGTTTTACAGGCCCTGCGGAAAGAAATCAGATCCTGCAGGGCCCTGGTCTCGTGAGGCAGAGCGTTCCACCAGGCCGGAGCCAGTGCTGAAAAGGCCCTGGCTCTGGTTGAAGCTAATCTAACTTCCTTAGGGCCCAGGACCACTAAGGTGTTGCTATTTATTGACCTTGAGGCTCTCCGTGGGGCATACCGGGAGAGGCGGTCCTGTAGGTACGAGGGTCCTAGGCCGTGAAGGGCTTTAAAGGTCAAAACCAGCACCCTAAATCTGACCCTGTACTCCACCGGGAGCCAGTGCAGCTGGAAAAGCACTGGGTGAATATGCTCCCATGGCAGAGACCCCGTGAGGAGCCTTGCTACAGCATTCTGCACCCGCTGGAGTTTCTGGGACAGCTTCAAGGGCAGCCCTGCGTAGAGCGAATTACAGTAGTCAAGCCTGGAGATGACCGTCGCATGGATCACTGTGGCCAGGTCGGTGCGGGAAAGGTAAGGGGCCACCTGCTTGATGCGGCGAAGGTGGAAAAATGTTGCCTTGGCTGTTGATAGGAATGCTTGGTAGGCTGTCATTCCGGAGAAAGTTTCTAAAAGACCTTTTCCTCCCTTGGTGCTGATGTAAAAATTGGGGTTTGGCTTTTGCTGCCCAACTCCCATGGGACTCTGAGTCCAATCAGAGAAGAATGGATGGAAGCAGGATCCAGTGGAAAGCAAGGCAGATCTTTATTTTTTTGCTGCAACAGAGTTCCCTCCCATCCTTGCAAGGAGGGAGAGACCTAGAACAAAAACGCGCAGGAACCTTTAAAGACTTTTGACATTGCCCAGCCAAAGACCACCCTAAAAGCATCATGCATACATCATAGGAGGCAGTCTACAGCAGAAATCCTGTCTGCCAGGATACCTGATCATGGTTGCTGATTGCATTACCTGGGCAGCCTGGCCATTCTTTTGTGATGATTAATACTTTAGTTCCTGAATCCAGGTCACAGGCTCACCCTATTCATACACAAATATGCCCTTAAGACAGGATTTGAAGGATTTGTAAGCGAAAAGACAGTGGGAAAGCTTTCCCCATTTGCCCTTACTGCAGAAGAATATTTAAAGTCATTGGGAGAGCAAGAATGGCTTCAGGATTGCTCTTCTGTACTATTTCAGACACGGGGTTTGTATACTTGTATATGTATGCATTTAGGGATGTGGGTGGCACTGTGGGTTAAACCACAGAGCCTAGGACTTGCCGATCAGAAGGTCGGCCCCCAATGGCGGCCTCATTTCCTTTCTCGGTGTTTCCTGAGTCTCAGATGGAAGCGGGCGTTTAATGTGTGAAGCAGTGTGGAATGTGGACGTGTGGTGTTTTACTGATGAACGTTTGCCCTCACTGAGGGGCCGTATTTCAATATGAGCAATGCATGTTCTTTGTACTTTTGTCCATTTACTGCATTTATTTTCCCCGATTTGAACTATAAAATGGTGATTTTCTTGAGTCAAAATGAGAGTACCCCTAAACACTTTTTTTTTAGAAAAAGCACTGTACACACACACAAAATTAAGTTACCTCTTGATTGAAAGAAAGAAAAACTTGAAGCCTTCAACAAAAAGAACAAAGGTTATCAGTAAAAACACAGTTAAAAACAGCTATTTAAAACATTCAAAAAATAATTTAAATTGATGATAAGCTAAAACAATTGCATCCTTTTACCTATTTGGGTCACTTCGCCTAAAAAACCCCCATGTTTTCAGCACCTGCCGAAACAAGTACAGTGAAGGCGTCTGCCGGGTATCAATAGGCAGGGAGTTTCCAAGTTTAGGTGCTGCAAAACAAATAAATCTCAAATGATTACTTTGGCAGGAGGAAAACAGATCCAAATGACAGGCCTACTGTTAAGAGCATGATTGTTCCTTCTCTCCTTTGTTCCTGAGGTCAGATGGCTCAGTGAGATATACAGATGAGTCTGGAGACTGTTGTTAACCACCCCATAATATCACACGGCTCTGCCTTTCTATCCACAACAAAACCTTTCCCCCCCAGAACAATATCAGAACATCTGAGTTGAGCAGCATTAAAAAAAAACCTGGAATGCCTCCAGCTTTTTTGGAGCTATTTATAGAACATTGTGCCATCGGCATTCCTGCTCTGCTGAAGAGCCACGGGACAGTCAGGTTTTGATAGCAGTTCCCAAAAGGCAGCTGGGTAGGAGGGGGATGACTCAGCAGGACCACGAAACAATGCTGTGTAATTTTAACTCTCCTCCCTCCCTCCCTCCGTGCCAAATTCGCTTTCATTTCGTTTCCCCAAAGGATAACTCTGTTGCTGCAGCCTCTGTTTTCATTCCGCAGTCGACAAGCTTATTGATAGCACACTCCAGCAGCAGCCCTCCCAACCACACATGCAATCATCACATTTTATATCCACAACATTGTCAGTCATACACTTCTTCTGGTGTTTTTCACACGCCGCAACCCCAAAATCCTTTTGTTAAGTTGTGGGTGAACATATCAGACGACACAGCGATTCTTCAAACATCTCTTGTTTATTCACAGGCCAGAACAGAACTGAAGGGTTCAGTCAGCCTGCTTATATAGAGCTCCAGTACAACGTAACTGTAACAGTTTTCTAAAACTATCCAATCACTGAACGTCACTTTCGATCCCTTATTTGCATAACTATCTACAGTATCCCCCTGCTGGCCCAGGGTGAGAACTTCAGTACATAACACCTTTTTTAAAACATATTTTTTATTGAGTTTTCCATATATCTATATTTTCATTACACAAATCCATAACTTAAAGCATTGCTCAAACATAGCATCGACCTCCTTCCCTCCCTTTTTCTGTCTTCCTAACATCTTTTACAAATTCTTCACACTTCTATAGCCACTTTTTTACCTTATATCTTCTTTTGACATTCACCTCCTTATACGTAAGTCGGCTCCTTATTTTCACCTTAACAAACATTTCAACTCAAACCTACAAACGTTTTCAAATGTTTACAGTTTTCTTTCGTATAAAATATAAATTTGCTCCAGTCCTTTTAAACAGTTCGTCACGCCAATTCCAGATCTTCCCCGTCAGCTTTGCCAACTCTACGTATTCAGCCATCTTTGTCTGCCACGCAAACCCAAAATCCAATGTATGATCAAGTGGTTGGACCTGTGAAATGTCTCTAGGTTTGCTGTGGGGCCGTCTAAGAAGGACATGCAAGGAAGCAGACTTTGGGAAGGTTCAGAACAGATCAAAGAAAGTATTGCTTTATGCCAGGGGTCAGCAAACTTTTTCCTCAGGGAGCCGGTCTGTGGAACTCCTTCCCACAAGACACAGTGAGGACCACCAACTTGGATGACCTTAAAAGAGTAGACAGATGCAAGGAGGAGAGGTCTAACCATGGTTGCTAGACACAGTGGCTATGCTCTGCCCCTCCAGCAATGCTTCTGAACAACCTCGGTCCAGTATATCTGGAGTGTCTCCACCCCCACCATTCTACCCGGACATTGAGGTCCAGCACCGAGGGCCTTCTGGCGGTTCCCTCAGTGCGAGAAGCCAAGTTACAGGGAACCAGGCAGAGGGCCTTCTCAGTGGTGGCACCCGCCCTGTGGAACGCCCTTCCACCAGATGTCAAAGCGAACAACAACTACCAGATTTTTAGAAGACGTCTGAAGGCAGCCCTGTTTAGGGAAGTTTTTAATGTTTGATGCATTACAGTGGTACCTTGGGTTACATACGCTTCAGGTTACATACGCTTCAGGTTACAGACTCTGCTAACCCAGAAATAGTACCTCGGGTTAAGAACTTTGCTTCAGGTTGAGCACAGAAATCGTGCTCCGGCAGCACGGCGGCAGCAGGAGGCCCCATTAGCTAAAGTGGTGCTTCAGGTTAAGAACAGTTTCAGGTTAAGTACGGACCTCCGGAAAGAATTAAGTTCTTAACCTGTGGTACCACTGTACTGTATTTTCAATATTTTGTTGAAAGCCACCCAGAGTGGCTGGGGCAGGGTCAGATGGTTGGGGTATAAATAAATTATTATTATTATTATTATTATTATTATTATTATTATTACTACTATTATTATTACTATTATTAATTCTGAATACCAGTTGCTGGAAACCACAGGAGGAGAGATAGCCCTTGTGCCTGAATTCTGTTTGCTGGTTTCCCACAGGCATCCCTTTGGCTACTATGAGAACAGGGGGAGTTGTAAGGGTCCCTTACAACTCTGTGATTCTATGATAAGAAGAGTGTGCTGGATAGGTCCAAGGGCCCGTCGAGTCCAGCATCCGGTTCTCAAAGCGGCCAGCCTGCAAGAGGCACAGGAGCGCAACATCGCTTTCCCCTCCTGTGGTTTCCAGACACTGGTATTCCAACCACGGAGACAGAACGTAGCCATTATGACTAGTAGCTTTTGATAGCTGCTGTTGTTGTGAAATTGCCTGAGTAGCTCCCATTGTGAAATTATCTGATTTCGTCTCTCCACGCAGAAATCTAATCAACTGCAAATTCGTAAAGTGCCAACAGGGAAGGATGACTGCGTTTTGATTCATGTATTGTCATGGAAAGTGCTACGTTAGGGTTACCAGATGTCCCCAGTTTTTTAAAAACTCTGCTCATTTATGTTTCACAGGGTGCGAAAGAAGGGCTTTGCACCTTTATACAATATACAGGTGTGTTTGGGCCCAGGGTCTTTCGCCTCACCATCCCCACTACTGACTCCCTGTTGTTGTTGTTGTTGTTTAGTCGTTTAGTCGTGTCTGACTCTTCGTGACCCCATGGACCAGAGCACGCCAGGCACTCCTGTCTTCCACTGCCTCCCCCAGTTTGGTCAAACTCATGCTGGTACCTTCCAGAACACTGTCCGACTATCTCGTCCTCTGTCGTCCCCTTCTCATTGTGCTCTCAATCTTTCCCAACATCAGGGTTTCCCACTGTTGCTACTCAGCTTCAAAATGATAACAATAATAATAATAATAATTAATAATAATAATAAAGTGTCCCCGGATTCATTGAAAAAAATCTGGTAACCATATGCTACATTCACCTTTAAATGCAAACCAAATTGAATTTCTCCCTCCTCTTCTTAATTGTAGCTGCCTTTGAAGAAAAAAGAAAGATACCTAATGATTGCCAGAGATTGCTCCTGAGCAAATGTTGCCTGTGGTCTGAAACAAAAGGGGGGGGCGACAATTACACTCCATTATCTCTTTCAGCTTCTAGGAAGGGGCGTTATCTGTTCTGCACAAAGCTGGTAAGCAGGACATGTGCAGAGTAGCTTGGCATGAGAGACAGTTTCGTACACATTCCAGCGCAGGGAATAGCAGTCAGGATCACGCCTCGGGCAGATGATTCACCATTTCCAAAGTAGATGGTTAGGTAACCGTTGTTTGTTGGCCTCTCTGGGCATTTCTGCGGGCTCCATTTTGTTACCGGGCCAGCAGCGTTTTGCCTCGAACTCAGTGCTGCCAGCCGGGAGCCAAATCCCCCATTTGCTTGACTCTTTTGCCTGGAGATAAGCCTCGGAGGCTGCACAGCTTCTGCCTTTGCCCATCAGCCATGCAGACTTATAGGAACCGGCTGAGGCTAAAGAACTCAGCAGGTCTGGATCACGAGGACAAAAAGCACTAAGCAATCTTTTCTGTTCCCTGCCGTGAGGGCAGTCAGGAAGTGTTTAACACAGCAGAGGTGCACAAGCTTCGTGTCGATGCAATTTTTTTCTCAAGATGTTAGGTAGCGGGCCATTTTGAGGAGCCACATGATGAGATACCGGCTCAGAGAGCCGGCCCTACCATCTGGCGGACTGGGGAAGTGCCTCATGTTACGGAAATTACAAGGGGGGGCACATCTTTAAAGTTGTTAAATGTTACAAATATTATGCATAAGTGTATCCAAAGGTCCATATAGTAAAAGCTATGGTTTTCCCAGTAGTGTTGTATGGAACTGAGAGCTGGACCATAAAGAAGGCTGATTGCCGAAGAATTGATGCTTTTGAATTATGGTGCTGGAGGAGACTCTTGAGAGTCCCATGGACTGCAAGAAGAACAAACCTATCCATTCTGAAGGAAATCAGCCCTGAGTGCTCACTGGAAGGACAGATCCTGAAACTGAGGCTCCAATCCTTTGGCCACCTGATGAGAAGAGAAGAGAAGTCTCCCTGGAAAAGACCCTGATGTTGGGAAAGATGGAGGGCACAAGGAGAAGGAGACGACAGAGGATGAGATGGTTGGACAGTGTTCTTGAAGCATGAGTTTGACCAAACTGTGGGAGGCAATGGAAGACAGGGGTGCCTGGCGTGCTCTGGCCCATGGGGTCACGAAGAGTCGGACATGACTAAACGACTAAACGACAACATCCTTTCAACTTGACAGCTCAGGGAAGTTACCTAGCTTTAAAAATAATATAAAATCAACTCCTTTGCCAGTGTCCTCCATTCCAACGCTATTTTGCTCTTGAAAAAGGGACTCCAGGAAGTCCCCAGAGGTGACAATTGCTGAGCTGATTGTTGGCCAAGGAAAGCCTAATCCCATCACCAGACTTGCCAAGGGGTCCAGACATGCAAAGGAAGTTCTATTGTACTTTGGGTGGTGGGACTTCAGAGGTGTTTGCCTATGCTAATCTTATACCTGGGTCTTGCCCTGACATGTCTGCTTATGCTAATCTTGTACCAAGGACTTGTCTGGACATGTTTGGCAAGGTTAAACTAGTGAAACCCCTGTCTACCCCTCCCCTTTGGTGACATGTCAGTGATGTAGCAATGATGCTATATGAACTGTATTCTGGGATATGGTGGGAAAGTTTTAAAAGTCTTTGTCACCCCATCCTCGGGGTTCAAAATTCCTCTGCGCAATAAACTTTGTTCTGCAGCTATTTGGTGGCTGGACTCCTTCCTTTATTCCGCAGGGACCCGTGGGCTCTGCCCGACGAGCTGGGTGACTGAGCAGCCTCGCACCTAGATTTTTCCGTAACACTCAGGTGGTGAATTCTCAACCTCTGAGCCCCCAAACCCAGAATGCTGCCCTCAGGTACAGTGGATGGTGTTGTCCCATAGTCTCTCTCTCTCTTTTTCTTTCTTTCTTTCTTTCTTTCTTTCTTTCTTTCTTTCATCTATCTATAATGCCACTAGTCAGCACTGTTTATGGTCGGAACTACAGCGGTATCTGATCGTCTTCGAACCTCTGACTTTTGTTCTTGACTAATGAAAACATTCTTGGCAAATGCTTTCACTCTGGTTCACCTCAAGCTGCACAATACAAATTCTCCCTGCCGTCCCCCTTAATCATGGCCCCAGTTCCCAAAACCAACAAAACAGAACCGGAGTCCCATAGTCACTGTTTGAAGTAAGGTGGGGTGGGAATCTTTTCTGTTGCCTCAAAGCAGCAAATGACTCGGGCCAACGTGGCCTGGTGCCTCAAATCCATATTTGTTGTGCTGGTCCAGCACAACGGGATGCCTCCATCTGCCCCAGCTGCAACAAAACATGTCTGTCCAGCATGGGTCTCTACAGCCACAGCAGGAACCACAACCTTCCAACGGCTTGACTTCACCCCCAAAGGCTCACTCCTCCATTGTCTCCCAAAACAAATAGACGCCAACTGCCAACTGGTCTTGACCGCACTGGAAATACTCGCTGAATTTTTAGGGGCATTCAGGAGCACCGCCCTCTCCCAATAAATTAAATTAAATATTTGCAATAAAAAGTAATCAGGCGCTGGGAAGTCCAGAAGCAAAGACCCGGGTGCAAGAGCCCTCTCTCCAGATTCCCAGAGACTGCTATTCAAAGGCATATTGCTTTTGACCGTGGAGGCAGAACGTTGCAGTCATGGCTAGCAGCTATTGATAGTGACTGCTGCTGTGAAATTGACTAGCTGAGAGGGCGAAGTTTTCTGATTTTGCATGTCCGTGTAGAAATCTGATTTCTAACATTAGCACAAACTTTCGTGGGTGTACATGAATGTGGGAGGATGTGGGAGTGTGGGGGAATTTGAAACCGAAAGGCCACTTTGCGGCGCTTCTGTGCGACGCTCAGATGTTTTCACAAAGGGCTCCTCTGTTGTCCCTGTGCCATGGAACTGTCAATGTGTCGAAAGAGCCTCCTACTAACAAGAGAGGAAGAAAAGCAAAGTGTTCGCATGCGGAGTCACACGGATGAAGTCATAGGCTGGCATAGCGGCCGCCAACGTTGACCGTGTTCAATGGCCATCTGTGAGCAGCCGACTTAAGCTAGGGAAAGATGCAAGCATAAAGGCCCAGAGTGTCCACCTCTGCTTGGCATTCCAAAAAGAGAGGTTTGTTTCCTGAATGGTACAATGGATGCATTCTTGCAACGTTATTATTATTACTTAAAAACTGGCTACAAGAAAATCAAACGACTGTGGGGCCACTGGAGAGAAGCAGCAATTCTCAAACCCTACAAGTTGTTGTTGTTGTTTTGTACTGCAAACACAACAACTAAACTCACGGCAATAACTCTATCTGGCATGAGATTCTCATTAAGAAATCTAATTTCTGGTCCTCTTGCATGCTGTAAAAACACCTCTGTCCTTTCTCCCTCTTTATATGGAACTCATTTCATTCCCACCAAATTCCAGATTACCTGAAAACACAAATCAAAATGTATTATTACACAGAATGCCCTTCTGCAATGTACATCACTCTGGCAATCGGAATTAATTGCTTTTTGCAACTATTTTCGGAGGAGGTGAGACCACAGACTATTGGCTCCATAGAGATATTTTCAGACAAGTTCTCTACCTAGCATATTAGTTTACGCTAGTAGGAGCCACAAGAAGTTTTGTAAGGAAAAATATATGAAACATTGCAAAGTACAGGAAGAACAGAGATATTAGTTATGAGATTTAAATGTAATAGTGAAAGTAAGAAATGTATATTACGTGAAAATGTTCAGATGTGATTGATGGAAGTCAAAAAAATGGTATAAGATATGAAAGTATGTTTAATTACTGTTGAAAATGATATGTTGAAAATTAATAAAAATTTACATTTGAAAAAAAGCATATTAGTGGCTGGCGGTGATTTCAACCTGGGCGTCTCAAGTTCAAAACTGTGTCCATCACTGTCAGGAGATGTTGACTGACACTTTCACAAACATATTGTTCTGCCCTGGCAAAGGGAGGACAAAATATGCTGGGCCTTTTTCTTCTCGAAGCCAGCGATTAATCTGCCAGCGCAGGTCAGCTAAGGGGGCAGATGAAAGGACAATGGAGGGGAGGAGGGAAATTATTCTTGGGATCCGTGCCTGGTACTGGAAGGGGGAACCTATGCAAAGTGTAACACAATCGGTTCATTCATAACTCCTTCATTAACAGCTCCCCGCCTGCCGGCCTGACAGAAACAGCTCCCCCCCCCCCTTTTTTTAATGACTGAGTGACAGAGCAGGATTGGGAAAACAACAACAAACTTTTAATTGGCAAGTACACAGGGCGCCCTGTTCACGAGCGCTCTTCCTTAACTCCTTCCAAAACGGTGCTGCGTGGTGTGTTAAAACAGCAAAACTCACCTTACACACTCCTACGTGACACAGAAAGTTTTCAGAAACTTTCAGCTCGGCTCAGGGCCGAGGGAGCGTGTTGTGTTAACACCCGGCCAAGCGCTCAAGAGACGGGACAGGAAGCCGTGCCGTGCTTGAAGCTGAATCGAAACGAAGGTTGTGATTTGATTAATTCCAATTAAATGCCGCTACGCAGAGCCAGACTGAACGTGATGGCGGCCGATGCTTTGAGAAGAATCAGGTCACTGCTTGCAGAATCCCTATGGACTGGGGAGAGGGGATCTTCAAAAGTGCTGGAATGAGTACTTGTCCCCTAAAACAAAATCTCCCCACTCAAAATGTCCAGCACTGCATTTTGCACATCCTTGTTGTGTTTTCAATCGCATCTGCTTTATAGGAATTCGGCACGTCCCATACTGGGTGACTCTACATGTCATATTGGCATAGGCGATGCTTCAGTGGTAGAACTGTGTATTCAGAAGGTCCCAGTACAATGCTCAACATCTCCAGCGAAAAAGGGATTTCAGGGTAGCAGGGCCGGGAGACGGGTCTTTTTCTGAGGCTCTGGAAAGCCATGATCAGTCAGACTTGAAGGACCTGCCCAGGCCTGAGTTAGTATGAAAAGGGACTTCAAATGTTCAGCACAATTATTGCAGATGCAGTAGAACAAACATTATTGAGTGGCTAATGTACATAGGGATACGGCAGAGCAGAGAAATTTGATTCACTGTGCCTTTAAAGGTAAAGCTGCCTAATTTGCACTGTCTGAAACACTACATGAATTGAATAAAAAGCCATCCTTCAAAATTCGCACTTCTCCGAATTTTGCAATGCAATTCTTCAGCCAGATAATATGTATAAGCATGCATCGAAATACATATGTTAGTCAGAATAACATGCAGCTCTGCATTATATCTGGGGAAATTGCTTTGCAAAAAAACAATATGTGTATCTTAGCAGAAAGCAGTGCTGATTAATTTTCTTGAGGACTTTTTATTTTATTTTATTGCAAAATGGATTGAGGACAACTGAGTTTAAGATTGGGGCAATGAGAAAGCGAGAGAAACTGAAGTTGGCAGGTTCACTCATTCCTAGACCTACATGAGACTTGTGAAGAAACCTGTGAAGTTGAGGCCCTTTGACAAGTGCATCCATGTGCTCAAAGACATGCACAAGTCGCCCACAGTTCATGTGTCTGCTGTGGGCAGCATTAATGTGATGCTCTGGGAGTCTGATTTGGAGGCTGAACCGGAGGAATCCCAGCCTGCACAGGAGTCCCCGCCTCCAGAACCAGCTGAGCCAGGGCTGGGGCTTGAACCGGAAGGGCCCTCACCTGTGCTGGATCCTCAGGAGCAGACACCAGCTGACTCTGCTCTAGCTCCGGAGGTGATGGAGGACCCATTGCCTGCAGGTGCTCCTCTCCCAGCCCTGTCAGGGGAAGGTGAGGTTGCCTCTGGGTCCAGTAACCCTCCAGCCTCTCTGGAGCTGCAGAGGCTCAGGGCAGAAAGGCGGAGGGAACTAAGTTCTATCAGGAGGAGTGCTCGCCTTAAGGCCAGGAGAGGCGAGTCACCTGTGGGCTGGGACCGCCCTAGGCCTCAGAGGAGATAAAGGCCAGTCAGTCCAGTCCCGGGTTGCGGGAGCAACGTCGTTGGAAACCTGTTTCTGCCAGAGTTCCTGACCACGCCCGACTCCCTACCTTGGACCCCGCTTCAGCCTCGGACCACGCCGCACGGTAATCCCCCGGGACCAGCACAATTATCAGTGTATCAGTGGCAATGATCAAATTTGCTGCCTGAACATTGGAAACTGCCTTACCCCGAGTTGGACCACTGGCCCACCTGGCTCAGTACTGTCTAGACTGAATGGCAGCAGCTACCCAGGGTTTCAGGCATTGAGGACTCAGCTACATTAGTAAAGAAAAAGCGTTTAATATGCGTTATAACACTGTGACACCAGGTGGTGCTGTGGAGTCCCGTCTTTCGCCGACGTGATTTCCCGTAATGAAGTTTACAATGCGTTTTCCTGAAGTGCTTTTTTGATTCAGCCCGAGTCTTTCCCAGCCTTACCCAGAGATGAACCCAGGACCTTTTGCATGCAAAAGCGTGTATTGTACGGCTGAGCTACCTACTGCCCCCTCCCCCAAGTGTGGAGTCACTCTAAATTTGGTACACGGTTCTAAATGCGGAGGAAACAACATTTGCATTTGTCGAGTTGCTCTACGCAGAGGAGCCGCTTGAAATAAATTAACGTAACAAGCAGAAAATAGGAGCCGGGGCTTTGTTTGTTCCACTGATGCATAGGCTGAACTCCGGCCTATTTTAAGTGCAACGATCCACTGATAATTACCTCCTGCCATGTCTGCGTTTCACAACTGAATGCATTCCCAGAACATTAAACCTCCTTGTTACAACATCAGGGCTACCCTCATCATCACGGCTAGAAATTGACCTGTGAGTGCATGTTGCAGATAGGATCACTGTACATCCCTAATTTTAAGGAACACCATCTTGCTGCATTAGCTTACCCATGCCTTAATTTCACTTTTATTTATCCGGTAGGCCCTCTGTCTGTGGGTGGTGCATAAAAGTGGTAGGGGGTTATTTTTGGGGGGATGGGGGATAACACTGAGAGTCTGCTGGCTTTTTGAAACATGGGGGGATCTGATTTTGCAGTTTGCAGCACAGGAAGGGCAGCTATTTGGAAAATGAAACTGAAATGTAAAAGATCTCTTTTTATTCTTATTACATGGTGCTGCTGCTGCTGCTCACATTCCTTGCCAACCCCCCCCCCCCCCATATCCCCACATTTCCTGGAAGCCATATCCTGACTGCTGCTCTTTATTCTTACATCCTTGCTTTAGTCAAACATCTGCTGTTGTTCACAACAGCCATTTTAAAACCTTCCCGCTCTTTTTGCTCCTGCCTTAACATTTTGGAGATCCAGGACTGCGATGCAGAACTACAAATCTGCCCATGGGGGCTGCGTGATGATGTTATGTATATAGGAAGAAACGCATGTGTCTGCAGGGGTTAAACTGCCAGTATATCACTCATAATAAGACAGAGTTGTTCCGCCTGGCCTTTGGCTTGGAGCCAATTTGATTCCCTCCCTCTCTTTCTTTTTTCTTTTCCTTCTCCTCCTGTGATGAGGCTACATTTTAATATTTTAATGTTCCATTATTTTAATGTTGTATTTTACTTTTGTTTTTAAGCTGTAATCATTCATCTTGTTTTTATTATTGCTTGTAAGCCGCTCTGAGCCCGGCCTTGGCTGGGGAGGGCGGGGTATAAATAAAAAATTATTATTATTATTATTATTATTATTATTATTATTATTATTATTATTATTATTTTATTATGTTATATTCAACTGTGCGAAGAGGTAATACAGTGGTACCTCGGATTAAGTACTTAATTCATTCCAGAGGTCCGTTCTTAACCTGAAACTGTTCTTAACCTGAAGCACCACGTTAGCTAATGGGGCCTCCTGCTGCTGCCATGCCTCCGGAACATGAGTTCTGTTCTCATCCTGAAGCAAAGTTCTTAACCTGAAGCACTATTTCTGTGTTAGCGGGGTCTGTAACCTGAAGCGTATGTAACCTCAGGTGTATGTAACCTGAGGTACCACTGTACCTGAACTTTCTTTTTTCCTCACCTCCCCATCCCAATTTATTTTCCTTTAAGATTCCTTTTAGATTGTAAGCCTGAGGGCAGGAGCCTGCCTTTTCACTGAGAATCGTAGTCTGCACTGGGAGCCTTTTCGAGGCTGAATATTAGGATTAAAAAAGATGAATATTGGGATTAAAATGCTTCAAATAAATTAAAAGGCAGTCACAACGCACTTAAACAATTTTTTAAAACGTACAGAAGAGCCACGGTGTGCAAAAACGGTAAAGCTCCCAAGAAAATTCATGTGCAAACGAGGGTTGTATTTTTTCTGAATTCTTCAGAACTACCTCTAATAAATATTGCAAAAGGACCAAACAGCTGAACAAGCAGCATGGTGCCATCTCTCCAATCTCCATCTTGATGTCTCAGACCTGCTTCGAGCAGTTGGATCCAGAGTGCCTTGAGATTCAGTAGTGGGTGGGAAGTGAAGCTGTCTGAAACTGTGAGGAAGAACAGCATGGCAAAATAAATAGAAAGCACAGATAGAGAGAGGAGGAGATGAATTCTGCTTTCTTATATTCAGGCTTGTTATTCATTCATTAGTTACCTTCTCAGTGTTCGTCTAAATATTTAGTAGGCCCCAGGTCTATTCTAAGGGATGCAGGTGGCGCTGTGAGCTAAACCACAGAGCCTAGGACTTGCCGATCAGAACGTTGGCGGTTCAAAACCCCGCAACAGGGTGAGCTCCCATCGCTCGGTCCCTGCTCCTGCCAACCTAGCAGTTCAAAAGCATGTCAAAGTGCAAGTAGATAAATAGGTACCGCTCCGGTGGGAAGGTAAACGGCATTTCTGTGCGCTGCTCTGGTTCACCAGAAGCGGCTTAGTCATGCTGGCTGCATGACCTGGAAGCTGTACGCCGGCTCCCTCGGCCAATAAAGCAAGATGAGCGCGCAACCCCAGAGTCGGCCATGACTGGACCTAATGGGCAGGGGTCCCTTTACCTTTACCTTTTTAGGTCTATTTTGGAAAAGTGGTGGGGAGTGTTGCTCCGATCAACTCCATCCCCTGTTTTGGAGCTTCCTCAAGAGTTAGCTTCTATAGAAGGAAACATAGCAGTGATTAGAGAGGCCTTTGTCTGCTTCAGTGAGGCGTTTCTGGTGTTTGTGCGGTCATGTTTCTCAACAAGCAACGTTAGAAATGAGAGATAATGAGATCCCTGTAGATATCTATTCTCCGAGGCTTACCTGGCGGTGCCAAGCTTTCAGGTAGCCCAGCTGCGCTGAGAAGCTGGTCAGCTTGCAGGTGAGCAGTTGCCAGGATATCGTCGTGATGAATGGGTTTTGGCAAAGGCACGCGCCACTTCGTTATGCTTCACAAGCTCTTCGAATAAATGCTCCTCTTGTTGCTCTTTCGGAACCTTGTGAAAAACGGTACTTGAAAGAAAAAATAAATGCAGAACCGTTTGGTTTGTAACCTGTTACCGAGGTACATTTTACACTGTGATCAAGAAGATTATTAAATGAAGATGATGGACTTTGCAGAACTTGATAGACTGACAGGGAGGATTCGAAATCGACGAGATCAGAGATTTACAGAAGATTGGGAAAAGTTTACAGAGTATATGCATAATTTAAGTGAAAAACAAATAACGCTTGTAAGCTTTAATGAAGCTCTGTAAAAAGAAATGTTAGAATATGAGTAAAATAAGATTTAATTTACAAAAAATAATAGCTGGAAGGCTTTAGAAATGTGTAAGAAATTAAGAAGGGAAGGAGTATCAGTCAAGTTGAGGGAAGTCAAAAAAAGAGAACGGATGTAAAAAAGATGTATGAATTGTATTAACTTTTTATTGGAAAACTGAATAAAAATTATATATTTAAAAAAAAAGATCAAGAAGATTAACCACATCTTCTTTGGGATGCACAATGCTTGTGGAACAGCACCAAGAAACCAAGAGATGTGTGGGTTTTTACTTTTTTGCATTGGACTAGTTTCCACACAGAAACAGAGCCTTCCTCTATGCTCCTTTCAGGCAAGCAAGAAACACAAGCAGGGTTCAGTGGTAGATTCCGCCCTGGCAAAGCCACTCCAAGAGGATGCAAAGCAGGGCCTGTGAAGGGGTATGGCTTGGGGAAAGTCCCGAGGGCCAGATAGAAAGCTTTCAAGGGCCGCATTCGGCCCCTGGAGCCTGAAAACAACCCCTTCCCCCACTGGGTTAAAGCTTCTTTGTCCTTTTGCCATAATGCTGATCTTGCTCCTTCCCCGGGCTGGTTATTTGCTTCATAAAAAAGATTGATTATACATCAGCAAACCACATGAGAAACTTTGCATCTAGTTTCCCTCTCCGGACTGTGCCCAGGCTCTGCCCATCATGGGCATAGCCAGGATTTTTTTTTTGGGGGGGAGGACATTTTTTTGGGGGGTGGCAGAACTGACTTAATTGGTCAGTTAAATATTTCTATTGATTTACTTCATCTAGGGGGGGCAGCTGCCCCCCTCTGTCCGGCATTCGCTACACCCATGGGCTTTAGCCCCAGTTGAAATAAAAACACCGGAAGCATGTAGTCCTTACAGAGTAGCTATAATGCCATGTTTGTCCTGGTATCAGAGCAAATGCCATTGCAGTATCAATTGGCGTGATTTATAAGTCATGGCTTTAGCAGATGGGGTCTATTTTAGCAAGGCAGCTGCCTTGTTCCTCATTAACCCTTTGGCGGGTTTAGGCTGCCAGAGATGTCCTCATGCATCCGTTTGTGTCGCTGGTGCCACAAGTAGGGTTCCCAGCCCCTTGATTTGAGATAGTGTGGGCTGAGAGGGGGTGGGGAGAATATCTCCTACCATCCTACAATACACTTGATGGCTAAGTGGGAATTCCCATTCAGGTCTCTAGCATTCTGCACTAGCTCTAGATTTCAGAAGAAGAGCAGGTAAGTCTCTAGAACAGTTATTGCATTGTTGAAATACTGCAGCAGGGATGGAATGTGTGGCCCTCCTTAAAGGTAAATGTAAAGGGACCCCTGACCATTAGGTCCATTGGTGGCTGACTCTGGGGTTGCGGCGCTCATCTCGCTTTATTGGCTGAGGGAGCCGGCGTACAGCTTCTGGGTCATGTGGCCAGCATGACTAAGCCGCTTCTGGCGAACCAGAGCAGCGCACGGAAATGCTGTTTACCTTCCCGCCGGAGCGGTACCTATTTATCTACTTGCACTTTGATGTGCTTTCGAACTGCTAGGTTGGCAGGAGCAGGGACCGAGCAACGGGAGCTCACCCTGTTGCGGGGATTCGAACCGCCGACCTTCTGATCGGCAAGCCCTAGGCTCTGTGGTTTAACCCACAGCACCATCCACGTCCCTGTGACCCTCCTTACATGGGCAGAATCCAACTCCCACCATCACTGGTTGGAGCAGATGTGGCTTGCAGTCCGTCAACATCTGTACGGCCACAGGTTACCTGGAATACTGTGTCCAGTTCCGGGCACCACAATTTAAGGAGGATGTTGACAAGCTGGAACGTGTGCAGAGGAGGGCGACCGAGATGATCAAGGGTCTGGAAACCAAGCCTTATGAGAAATGGTTGAGGGAGTTGGGTATGTTCAGCCTGGAAAAGGGGAGACTGAGAGGAGATATGATAGCCACCTTCAAATATCCCAACGACTGACACATGAAAGATGGAGCAAGCTTGCTTTCTCCTCCTTCGAAGGACCAGCGGCTTCAAGTTACAAGAAAGGAGATTCTGACTGAACATTAGGAAGAACTTTCTGACAATAAGAGCTGTTCAACGACGGGATGGACTCTCTCAGGAGGTTATGGACTCTCTTCCTTTGGAGATTTTTAAGCAGAGCTTGGATGGCCATCTGTCATGGATGCTTTAGATGAGATCCCTGCATTGCCGGGGGTTCGACTAGATGACCCTCAGGACTTTTCCAACGCTACAATTCTAGGATTTTATGAAGCAATCTTTGGAAAATACTGACCAAATAACCAGTAATGCTATGTGTTTTCTGAGCTTCTGAGGGAACAGACTAATCCTTTAAGGACTTTAGAAGAGTCCTCCTAAATCAGGACACGGGCGGCACTGTGGGTAAAACCTCAGCAACTAGGACTTGCCGATCGCATGGTCGGCGGTTCGAATCCCCGCGGCGGGGTGCGCTCCCGTTGCTCGGTCCCAGCGCCTGCCAACCTAGCAGTTCGAAAGCACCCCTGGGTGCAAGTAGATAAATAGGGACCGCTTACTAGCGGGAAGGTAAACAGCGTTTCCGTGTGCGGCTCTGGCTCGCCAGAGCAGCTTCGTCACGCTGGCCACGTGACCCGGAAGTGTCTTCAGACAGCGCTGGCTCCTGGCCTCTTGAGTGAGATGAGCGCACAATCCTAGAGTCTGTCAAGAATGGCCCGTACCGGCAGGGGTACCTTTACCTTTACCTTTACTAAATCAGACCAAAGGCCTATATAGTCCAGCATTGTGTTGTTGCAGTTGCAAACCAAATACCTGTGGGAAGTCTGGTTTCTGGTTCTTTGTGTGCATATGTATGCATATCAAAAGTAAGTCCCACTTCCTGCTGGCTAGGGATCATGGGAGTTGTAGGGCCGAGTCTGAGGAAGCCTGCTCTAGCCAGTGAAGGGGAAGATAAGGGTGCTCCTTTTGCAGGTATATTCTGCAACATTTAAATGGTGCAATAATAGTGCATTCCTGGTGGATTTGTATGGGAACGGCTGCATGTTTTTTCTGTTGTTCTATTGGGTGTTCCGAGATGCTTCCCCACACAACTGCTGTGCTGAGAGGCTACAGCGCAACAGGACACGCACAGCCCAACAAGACAACAACAGAAACCCTCTGATAGCATATGAATCAATATGGTTGAACCAACAACTCCCTCACACAAACACAACTCACTGCAGTCAACTGAAGGCAGTGGCGTAGCGTGGGGGGTGCAGGGGGGCCGGCCGCACCGGGCGCAACATCTGGGGGGGTACGCTCGCACTCGCAGCTCTCTGCCCCTACCTGGCTCAGTGCTGGCTGTGCAAATCCGATCCGAGCCGCCGGGTCGCCGCCCACTGTGGAGGGGAGGGTGCCAAGTGTGCAGTGCGGAGAGAGAGCGAGGGACTATCTGGGGGAGGGACAGTGCAGCGGGGGGGGGCCAAATCACTTGCCTTGCCCCGGGTTAGGGGGCGCAAATTACTTGCCTTGCCCCGGGTGCTGACAACCCACGCTACGCCACTGACTGAAGGCAACCAATCATGTCTCTCTCCCCCCCCCCCAAATCTCTCTCACCGCCAGCAAAAACTAAAAAATGAATAGAAAAAGAACCTGACCACAGGATGCTGACACAAAAACCCTGCGCAAGCACTATCTAAAAGAATAAAAGTTTACTAACCCCCTTTTCCCTCTTCCACCCCTCACACTGTTCCATGACATTATTGTCTCACATCAAATGGAATTGATCTGTAGAAAGGTCTGAAAGCAGAGACACTGCATGTACTTTTGTTACCCAAGAAAATCTTTAATAAAAATAATTTGGGGGTGGGGGAAAGGAAGTCCCACTGAATTCAAGAGAACTCACTTTCTAGTTGGATGTGCTTAGGATTGCAGGTCTGAGAACTGCTTGCAATCAGATGTCTGCCTTCTGGCACCTTGCATTTTGTTTATCTTTGCTTCCTTGCTCTGGAGAGCTTTGGGAATTGTTTGTTTAGCTCAAGTTCCAGCAAGAGCCATAAATAGGTCATGGGCAACTTCCTCACGCACCCTCCCAAATACGGCTTAGGCTTCCAAGGGTTTTTAGACAACCCAAGCAGATTTTCTTGAGAAGAAATCGCAGGGTGAAACCCTGCTTCTCTTAAAACCAACGGGGCTTCTTCTTTGATCTTGACAAGAGGGAGATAACAGCCTTCCAAAGTCCATCCCTGCAGAATGCAGCAGCTGGATTGGAGAGGCTTCCTTGGCTGTAACTCTGAGAACACTTATAGGGTCAAGAGTGGGGAACATCCTTCTGTCCAAGATTCACATTCCCTTCTGGAGTACCTTGTGGGCAGTGGGAGACACATGGCAGCTCTGGGCAGAGTGTCAGCAAAAGTGTGCAGGGCAATGAATGCAAAATTTACATCTGTGCAAAGTTGCAGAGAAAATAGTTACCCTCCACCGAGTGGTGAAAGCAAGAAAGTGCAGAGGAAACCTAGAAGCCAGTACAGTGGTACCTTGGTTCTCAAACGTAATCCGTTCCAAAACCAAAGCATTACAAAACCAAGGCACACTTTTCCATAGAAAGTAATGCAAAACAGATTAATCCGTTCCAGACTTTTAAAAACAACCCCTAAAGCAGCAATTTAACATGACTTTTACTACCTACCGAGACCATTGATCCATAAAATGAAAGCAATAAATCAATGTGCTGCACTATAAAATAAATAAGACAGTATTGTAGATGATAAAAAAAATTAAAAAAAAATTCTTACCTGCACTGATGATAGTCATTGTTTGCTTTTATATCCATTTCCGCAGTCAATAAATCAGTAGCTGAACTGGGTTCCAAACAGTCACAAAAACAAATTAACCGAAAAAGCCTCAGAAACAAAAATGCAAAATAGCAAAAACAAAAGCACCAAACTTAATCCGTTCTGGAAGTCCGTTTGACTTCCAAAATGTTCAAAAACCAAGGCACAGCTTCTGATTGGGGCAGGTGCCCCGGAAATAATAGTCGACAGCCACATTGGATGTTCGGCTTCCGAAAAGCATTAAAAAAACAGAACACTTACTTCCGGGTTTTCGGCGTTTGAGAACCAAGGCATTTGAGTACCAAGGCGTTTGAGAACCAAGGTACCACTGTACTGTATTCTTTGCAGGTTGGATAGAGTTGCACTCCTATGTTTTATTGTAACTGTTGAGATAAATTAACAAGCCCTTTGTGCTTTCTTTGTGAGCTAGCTACCCTCAGTAAGAGCACTGATGCTGGTTTGTGCCAACCATATCATGTCGAAATGCCTCAGACTCTTAATCTCAGGGATGTGGGTTCAAGCCCTATGTTGTGCTAAATATTCTTTAAGTGACCTCTAGGCAGCAGGGGTCACAGATCTGGTCAGGGAGAGGGAAAAAGTTATTCCTTGTTTATTTATTGCACTTATGTTGTTGTTGTTTAGTCGTTTAGTCGTGTCCGACTCTTCGTGACCCCATGGACCAGGCACTCCTGTCTTCCACTGCCTCCTGCAGTTTGGTCAAACTCATGTTTGTAGCTTTGAGAACTCTGTCCAACCATCTCGTCCTCTGTCATCCCCTTCTCCTTGTGCCCTCCATCTTTCCCAACATCAGGGTCTTTTCCAGGGAGTCTTCTCTTCTCATGAGGTGGCCAAAGTACTGGAGTTTCAGCTTCAGGATCTGTCCTTCCAGTGACCACTCAGGGCTGATTTCCTTCAGAATTGATAGGTTTGACCTTCTTGCAGTCCATGGGACTCTCAAGAGTCTCCTCCAGCACCATAATTCAAAAGCATCCATTCTTCGGCAATCAGCCTTCTTTATGGTCCAGCTCTCACTTCCACACATCACTACTGGGAAAACCATAGCTTTAACTATACGGACCTTTGTTGGCAAGGTGATGTCTCTGCTTTTTAAGATGCTGATTGCACTTATAACCCACCTGTTTTCATCGAAGGAGCTCCAGCTGGTGTACATGGCGCTCTCTCTTCTCATTTTGGCCAAACAACCTTGTACGGTAGTTTAGGCTGAGAAGCAGGGGCTGGCCCAAAGGAGCTTCATGTTCGGGTGGGGATTCGAACCCTGGTCTCCCAGAGCCTAGTCGGACACTCTAAGCACTATGCAACGCAGGTGAAAGGGAGAGACTCTCTTTGCAAAGGGGAGAGAGGCCTGAAGAGATGAACTTGTCTGCTGCAGAATGCTTCTTGCTGGATTGCTAAACTTTACTGGCTGAATTGCTGAACTCCAGCCAGGTGGGGAGATCCTTAGAGCAGGGATCAGCAAACCTTTTGAGCAGGGGGCCAGTCCACTGTCCCTCAGACCTTGGGGGGGGCCAGACTATATTTTGAAGGGGGGGGTGAACGAATTCCTATGCCCCACAAATAACCCAGAGATGTATTTTAAATAAAAGGACACATTCTACTCATGTAAAAACACACCGATTCCCAGACTGTCCATGGGCCGGATTTGGAAGGCGATTGGGTCGGATCCGGCCCCCGGGCCTTAGTTTGCCTACCCATGCCTTAGAGCTTGGAGCTGCATTCACAGTAGCCTCTCTGCTGCCACCTGCTGTGCCTTACTGAAATGCACCTCAGTTGCTGCTGCAGCCTCTCTGCTGCCGCCTGCTGGTCGGAGCACCCACAGAGTTCCTGTGCCATAGCTGGACCTTAGGAGAAGATGGGACATTCTGGACTAAAATAGATTTTTGTGCTGCATCGTTCATTTCTTGATCCACGGCTGTGTTATGTACTGAGTTGAATAGGATCCAAACTGCAGCAGTCTGATTGGTCCTAGAACAATAGGATCCAAATTGCAGCAGTCGGATTGGTCCTAGAACAATAGGATTCAGAATGCAGCAGTCTGATTGGTCCTAGAACAATGCAGCAGTATGATTGGTTGGCAGGAACCACCCAATCATGGTCCAGATATAAGTGAATCCACAACCTGATTGGCTTACAGTAGAATTCCAGAATTAGCCAATCATGTGCAGCCCATTGTGTAAATAATGTATATAAAGCAGATACTTTGAGGGGACATTCATTCCTCCTCACCACTATGAGCTGAATAAAGAGCATGAAATCACTTTGCGACTCTGAGTATATTTCAGGCTGCTTGCTAGTTGAGCAGCGTTCAATGGGAGCGTGTGTGTATTATGTGTGAGAAGACTGCCACTCAGATATCCAAACTGGAGTTGCTGGTTTCCTAAAGGGGGCTTGCGCCAAGACTTTATTAAATAAGAATATCCCCAAGATGCTGAACCCACTGGCCCTGAGTGCTGGCCAAAGGGTACATTTGCAATGAAGGGAGAGGGGAACGGTTAATCATTAATATTATCTACACATAGTAAATTCCGGCACTCTGCTAGGATGGTTACACAAGCTCAAACCCAAAAATGCAGTTATTTGCAAAGTCTAAATCAGACAGGTCAGGAGGCCGTTTCCTGTCTAACCAGCTATCTGAAACTGCTGATGTTAGTTACAGGTCAGAAGGTCGTTTCCTGCCTAGCCAAAAACTGCTGTCAACTAAAAACCACTAGCAAGATGTTTCCTGCTTTGCTTCTGCTTTAAGTAATGCAAGATAAGAAGAGATACGAAGGGAATGCTTAGCTAGCAAAAGAATACACGTGTACAAGGAGGTGGGAGGGGGTGCTTACTGAGCAGAGAAAATGCTTAACCAGCAGAAGAAGTGCTTAGCTAGCAGCCTTAGCCAGCAAATATAGATGTGCCATATAAGGAATAAGTTGGAAACTTGCCAGCTGATTGGGGAAGTTTTGGGGGGAGGTCTGGGAGGTGGGTAAATACTCTAAAGTATAAGAAGGCTTGCAGATGCGTATTGCTGCACAGTCAGATTTCAGAAACTATATTCTGCTGACTGTCTCTGTGCACAGATTTGCAATAAAACTCTTTTCTCCAAAGAAGAAACTTTCCTGGAATTTTTTATTCTCTTCTCGGTCCTGGGGACGCGGGTAAGCAATTCTCTGGCAAAGTAAAGGGCATAAGCCTACAGCTTGGTGCGTTGGCCGGGAATTGCCCCACCCCAAGGGGGCCGGGAAGAGCCAGGCTCGACCAGGTGAACAGCTTGGACCGGTGTTGGGGTTCCAGTGCACACCCTGCCTGTTCGTGGGGGGAGCCAGCCACACCGCTCCTGAGTGGAGACACCTGGTCGCGGGAGAAAGGAGACGGCCGAAGGGACGTGGGTGACTTCTGAAGTTAAGGTAAGCTCCGGGAAGTGGTATTGGAGCTTAGGAATAATGGGGCTTGATCACCCCCGGCTGGCCGTGGCAATAAGGTGCCGTCAGCTAGGTAGGGAAGGAAAGGGAAGGAAAGGGAAGGAAAGGGAAGGAAAGGGAAGGGGGAAACAGGGGAGGGGAGGTGTGTGTTGAGTGAAGATACTCCAGTGCATGTAGATGAGTGGATGAGAGGCTGGGGCTCAGAGCCATCGGCCAAGCGATGTGTGGTCCTTGAAGTGCGGTTCCCAGCAGCGCGAGCTCGTCTGGGCCACTGACAGGACGTGGAGATTGGAGTGTGTGTGATTGCTGGATTAGGTGCGGAGTATCTTATAAAATGGAGTCAGGCGGTAATAAATGCACCCCTTTGCAATGTTTTCTGAACAAATGGAAAGCCGCCACAAAGGATGATGATTGGGGTTTTAAATTGAAGAAAGAAAGATTAAGAACCCTTTGCAAAGTAGACTGGCCCACCCAAGGGACTGGATCGCCTTCCAAAGGAACCTTTGGTGAAAACCTAACAAACCCCTTATGGCAGAACATTATTAAAGTTCACCCTGACCAGGTGCCATATATTTCAACCTGGTAGACAAATGTTGACAAAAATCCCCCTTGGCTGAGAGCGTGCCACACAACCCCGCCTTTGAAGAGGACCCTGCAAAGATAATTAGGTTATTTGAAGGGATCTTTAAAACCTACAAGCCCACCTATGATGATATACAGCTTCTGCTAGATT
Source organism: Podarcis tiliguerta (assembly GCF_965153285.1). NCBI lineage: Eukaryota > Metazoa > Chordata > Lepidosauria > Squamata > Lacertidae > Podarcis > Podarcis tiliguerta. Next base: position 11,499,281 of record NC_139536.1, on the reverse strand, counting down.
CCCTCCTGACTACAGAGGAAGTCAGGAAGGTACACACAGGAGCTAGGGATTACTTGAGATCCCAGAACAGATAGGAGGTAGAGATAGAAAATATTTACCCCAGGAGGACTCCCAATTGGGACTATAATGACCCTGGTGGAATAAATGCCATGGAGACTTACCATAGAACAGTAATAGAGGGCATGAAGAGGGCGGCCAAGCGTCCTATCAATATGGCCAAAATTGCTGAAGTTGTGCAGCCGCCCGGCGTCTTCCTTGAAAGACTGAAAGAAGCATATAGGCCACAATGCCCCCCGGGGAATTAGTGATGGAAGCCCCGCTGAGGGAATATTGGTGCCTCATGATGGTACAAGAAGAGGAGGGGCCTATTCCCACCTGCATTTTAGAGCAAGTAAATCCAGCTGTATGGGCAGAAGATAATCCTCCAGGAATGGCTAAAAATGTACCGCCCGTAATTCTGAAACCCAAACCCTTTGCTAACCCCATAGCTGTACACAAATAGACCAGTATGTTCAGTCTCTCTCTCGAGTTTTCCTTCCCTCAATAGGTGGACCCAGGCTCGCACTCCCTGTGTTTTAGTCGAGCCCTGCACCACTTTGAACCTGGTGACGAAATGTGGGTGAAAGACTGGTCCCAGACTCCGCTTCAGCCCTGCTGGAAGGGACCTTACACCGTGTTACTTCCCACACCCACTGCCGTGAAGGTTGTAGGCATCACCCCTTGGGTCCACCATACTCGTGTGAAAAGGGCAATAACTGACTGGACAGTGATCCCCAATTCACAAGACCCCCTCCAGCTGACCATCTCCAGACGCCTGGCAGACGACCGCTCTGCTGATATCACACCGGAAGCTGATATCTCAACGCACAGCTGAAGAATTGGATGGGAGGGGCGCCCGCGGGCAGCGTCCCCAACTCCGTGCCAGGACTAACCCAGGAAGCTCACCAGGACATTTAATATTTCCATAGGGACTTTCTCTTTTCTTTTTGTTATCTGCTTTATGTCCCACAGCCCTGACCCCACTGAGCCATACCGCATTTATTGGCCTGATGGACTCTGCTACGACTGGTTCGTCTTACCGGTGGTAAGAGATGGTGTGCTCTATGGCTATTGGAAACTGGGATTTGATGAGATTGCCGTCTTAAAACACCCCACTGCCCCGTTGTGGCTCCTCTCCCACACCACTGTCCGGCATGCGTGGATAGTGCTCATACGGGAAGTTGCAGAGACGCTCGAACTCTATCGAGTTCTGGACCGCTTTTGCTGTTGTGGGAGGGTAGTCAACTGTTATATGGGAGGTAGAGCACTGTACCAACCTCATTTGATAGACTAGGTCCTACTCTTAATGCAGGCGATAGATGGGACGGAACCTATCTTAATGCAAGTATTGCAGGGGTGGGAGCCTTAACCAGGTGTGCATTGAAATTGCTAAACAAGTGGTTCAATCCACCCATCAGGGTTAGCAGAAAAGTTGACCCACGTAGTGGGAGCATCAGCTCACCAGTGGACTCTCATCCTTGAGGCTCAACAGATAGTCGGGCACAAATATCAGTGAGCTCTTCAACAATGAGCACACCCCCTGAATATTGGTGGGAGGAACCATGGAAGGATTGGGGTTGGTGGATAGGGGTTATCTCAACCGCTCTTGTCATATGGATGTGTGTTTTCTTTTGCTGGCATGAGCGTCACCGATTTTGTGGGAGGGAACAACCAGCCCCCATCCCCTTGACCCTTCTGGTACTAGCCCTACTTGGGTTGGGTCTGGGAGATGACTCACATATACGGAAAACCGGCCGGTCAGAGCCCTATCATCAGATTTGGAGTAATAATACCTATGTTAGAGATATAGATCGTTTCTCTTCTATGCTTAATCTTTCTGAATGCTGGGTTTGTATGCATATCCCTCCACAATTTAAGAAGCCTGGCATACTACTGCATAGTATTCCAATAAATGAGTCATTTAGAATTAGTAATCTTATGTCAGATGGTCGCACCTATTCACCCCCAGTGTTTCTGTCACTCATGGAACAGGCACCTCGTTGTCTCCGTTTCAATCATAACAGCAGCAATTTTTTAGGTCACTATCCATATTGCAATTGGACTTATGAGTATATTAACGGATCCTCCTGCTTCCAAAAAGGTACTTCCATTTATGATGCTATGTGTGTCGATTTTTATACTTGGTTTACCTGGATGACGGCGCGCAGCAGATCTAACTGCCTGCTCCAGTCTGATTTGTGGTTGCTCTGCGGCACAAGAGCCTACAAAGAAATCCCCTCTGCCTTTTCTGGAACCTGTACTTTAGGAGTAGTCGTACCCCTGGTGTATAAGATGGATAAGCTCCCAACAGTCCGTCTGCGTAACAAAAGGGACGCGAAATCACCTATTAACCAGTATACCGGCACAGCCATCTCTAGGTCCCTTCTACCCCCTTTGGGTGTAGCCATGAATTACCGGGATCTGCATAGATTGGCAAACTGGACCGAGGCTTTGTTTAACTCCACCATCTCGGCCTTAAAAGCAATTAATAAGGAAATGTCAGAGATAAGGGAGGTAGTCCTTCAAAATCGTTACGCTTTGGATGTAGTCCTTGCCTCTAAGGGCGGAGTTTGTGCCTTAATTCATTCCCATTGCTGCATGTACATTTCAGACCAGTCAGCAAATATTTCAGCCACCATCAACCACATGGAAACAATGATAGCTGCAAACCCGCTGAAAGCCACGGGGAGTGATGCATGGGGTTGGATGTATTCCTGGCTCCCTGATGGCAGTTGGCTCAGGAATGTTATAGTATTATTAGCAGGACCGCTATTAATCCTTTTGCTTCTTTGCCTCTGTATCCCCTGCTTATTGCAATGCTTGCAGCAAATGATGCAAAGACTCCTGTCACGGAAGCTAGGACCCACAGTCATCGCTGTGCTGAGGGAGTATAGGCCCATACCCCAGAACGAACCTAAGTATTAGGTTGTTCAGAAGAAGAGGAGGGAGTGAAGGGAGAGGGGAACGGTTAATCATTAATATTATCTACACATAGTAAATTCCGGCACTCTGCTAGGATGGTTACACAAGCTCAAACCCAAAAATGCAGTTATTTGCAAAGTCTAAATCAGACAGGTCAGGAGGCCGTTTCCTGTCTAACCAGCTATCTGAAACTGCTGATGTTAGTTACAGGTCAGAAGGTCGTTTCCTGCCTAGCCAAAAACTGCTGTCAACTAAAAACCACTAGCAAGATGTTTCCTGCTTTGCTTCTGCTTTAAGTAATGCAAGATAAGAAGAGATACGAAGGGAATGCTTAGCTAGCAAAAGAATACACGTGTACAAGGAGGTGGGAGGGGGTGCTTACTGAGCAGAGAAAATGCTTAACCAGCAGAAGAAGTGCTTAGCTAGCAGCCTTAGCCAGCAAATATAGATGTGCCATATAAGGAATAAGTTGGAAACTTGCCAGCTGATTGGGGAAGTTTTGGGGGGAGGTCTGGGAGGTGGGTAAATACTCTAAAGTATAAGAAGGCTTGCAGATGCGTATTGCTGCACAGTCAGATTTCAGAAACTATATTCTGCTGACTGTCTCTGTGCACAGATTTGCAATAAAACTCTTTTCTCCAAAGAAGAAACTTTCCTGGAATTTTTTATTCTCTTCTCGGTCCTGGGGACGCGGGTAAGCAATTCTCTGGCAAAGTAAAGGGCATAAGCCTACAGCTACAGTTGTTGTTGTTTAGTCGTTTAGTCGGGTCCGACTCTTCGTGACCCCATGGACCAGAGCATGCCAGGCACTCCTGTCTTCCACTGCCTCCTGCAGTTTGGTCAAACTCATGCTGGTAGCTTTGAGAACACTGTCCAACCATCTCGTCCTCTGTCATCCCCTTCTCCTTGTGCCCTCCATCTTTCCCAACATCAGGGTATTTTCCAGGGAGTCTTCTCTTCTCATGAGGTGGCCAAAGTATTGGAGCCTCAGCTTCAGGATCTGTCCTTCCAGTGAGCACTCAGGGCTGATTTCCTTCAGAATGGAGAGGTTTGATCTTCTTGCAGTCCATGGGACTCTCAAGAGTCTCCTCCAGCACCAGAATTCAAAAGCATCAATTCTTTGGCTTCTTTATGGTCCAGCTCTCACTTCCATACATCACTACTGGGAAAACCATGGCTTTAACTATACGGACCTTTGTTGGCAAGGTGATGTCTCTGCTTTATAAGATGCTGTCTAGGTTTGTCATTGCTTTTCTCCCAAGAAGCAGGCGTCTTTTAATTTCATGACTGCTGTCACCATCTGCAGTGATCATGGAGCCCAAGAAAGTAAAATCTCTCACTGCCTCCATTTCTTCCCCTTCCATAGTTCTACATATAACCCCCTCTGCCCTCTATCCAGTGAAGCAGGAGGCAGCATCAGAATTCAAGGATGTAGTCTAGCCGGACGAAAAAAACACTCAAGGTGGGTGTATGAAGCAGGGTCACTAGTATGGGTCGCTGGGGAACCTCTGTGGCCCAAGGAGAGTCCTGAGGACCATATAGAGGGCTCTCAGGCCTGAGGTTCCTCACCCCTGTAGTAGTTGATAAGTTGCATTGAACTGAATCATAGAACCATAGAGTTGTATAGTTGGAAGGGACGCCCAAGGGTGACCCAGTCCAACCCTCTGGAAAGCAGTAATCCTACACACAGCCATCCCTAGGTGGGCTCGAACCACCAGCCTTCTGGTTAACAGCCAGACGCACTGACTCACTGAGCCACAGGAGGTATAGGATAACGACACTGATTTCTGAGTAATCATGATGTTATGTACTGAGCTGAATCCTAGAAAAATAGGATCCAGAATGCAGCAGTCTGATTGGTCCGCAGGAGCCACCCAATCCAGCTCCAGATAGAAGTGAATCAGCGATCTGATTGGCCTGCAGGAGCAGCCAATCAGGCTTTTGGAGGGGGTGAATCCGCAACCTGATTGGCCTACAGGAGCAGCCCAGAATTCGCCAATTACACGGGACCCATCGTGTAAATAATGTATTTATAGCTAGACATTTTGGGGAAAGTTTCATTCATTGCTACTATGAGCTGAATAAAGAGCATGAAATTCACACTCAACTCCAAGTGTATTTCAGATGATTAGGTTCCTTTAAGTGTAAGTCAACTAAGCGAGCCCTCACACTGTTAACCATAGCTTAAATGCTATGCACACGTACTTTAGTGTAAGTCTCACTCAGCGGAGTGGGACTTACTTCCAAGTAAGAATTTTTAGGATCGGCTGCAAAGGGGTCCACCGCTCACCCCGACTCCCTTGTTTGATTTCTCAGAAGTTTTCGATTAGGCTCGGCTGTGCTCTGCACAATTTATAAATATTTGAATAAACAAGTAATTAAAAGTTAAGACAAACGAGGGTAATAACTGACTTTATGGAGGGCATAATTCAGTGGAGTTTAATTGAACTGTCTGAGCTTGCTCGGGGACAAGAATCCCAATGTCATATGTTCCTTTTGCATTTCTGTCTAGCCTCTTCCCCACGTTAAGATGTGTTCAGTTCAGAGCTAATATATGCTTCGAAAGGTGGGGGGTGAATTGTCAGCTATCAATGAAAGCGGGGTGTGTGTGCATTTATTGCACTCAGTTGTTTATGCTGGAAGAACCTCTTCATCTGCAATGAATTCCCACCAGCTCAGTTTCTCTCTTTTTTTAAAAAAATATATTTTTTATTGTTTTTTACAAACATTTTCCAGCATGTCATCCTTTTAAACATCATTTCAAAATTTTTGGCTATCACAGCCTATGACTTCCTTCAACCTCAACTGATGGTTTTCTAAAATCCTTTCTAATTATGCATTTTGCTGCTAGTTATTGCTATAAATTCAAATATTAATACCTATTCTTAATTCAATAATTTATATATTACTCCTTACAAAACTTCTTTTAACCCTACAAACGTGACGATAATGCAACCAATCATTCACCATACATTTTACATCTTCATAGGGCTTTAGCTTCCATTGGTTCTCCATCTCTATTACTAATTGTTCATAGGTGGCCCAATTTTTACTCATATTTGTCTTTTTTACACTCATTGCCTCAAGCGGCGAGAGCCACCATGGTGTCTTACGTTCTAATAGATTTCTCCCTTTGCTAATATGTTGTTCATTACTCCTTTCAAGGGTGCAATTAGGGTTTGACTCAATTTTTTTGTAATATTTTGCTGTAAATCCATCCGGTCCTGGCGCTTTCCCCATTTTTAAATCTTTTATTGCTCGCTGTATTTCTTCTTCTTCTATGGGTTCATTCAGTCGGTCTTTTTTCTCCTTCGGGATCTTTGGCACATTTTCTTTTTCCAAAAATTCTTCTATTCCAGATGCATTTTCCTTCCCAGCCTTTTTGTATAACTGTTTATCCGCTCAGTTTCTCAGGAGCCTTCATTCAGATGCTGCTGAGATGACAACTCCCATTGTTTTCACTGCGCTGAATGTTTGACTGTAAGCTCCTTGGGGCAGGAAGAGATTCCAAGAGTCATCTAGTCCAATCACCAGCAATGCAGGAATTTCAGCACAAGGTCTCCGATCCAATGTGTAGTAGTACCGAATCCTTCTTGAAGAGAAAGCTAGAATTCATATCTAATTAAGATGACTCATTAATCTTTTTTTAACTTCCATCAGCCCTCACCTTTGGCATAAACCCATCATCAGACAGCTGCATATTCCTGCATTGCAGGGGGTTGGACTAGATCAGGGGTCTGCAACCTTTAAGACAAAAAGAGCCACTTGGACCCGTTTCCGAAGGAAAAAAAACTGGGAGCCGCAAAACTCGTCATTATAAAAATAACTTTTTTGTCACTTTTTTATTATTTCTTTGTTTGACCCCTCAGAATTACTCCTCCTCATAGAAATAAACGTTAAATTAACAAGTTACCTTTTTTTGTGTGTGTGTTCTTCACTCCCCTTCAAAACAGTGACCAGCGTACATGCCCCTTACAATGTAGTGGGCAGGCGGGAAGGTGACGTCGGGGCGGTGCGTGCGTCATGCGACATCACAGCCAGTACAGCGCCCGCCACAGTGGGGAGTGTCGGGGCGCACAATGCACCTCCTCCCCTCGCTAGTATCTGCCCCGGAGCCGCGGCAAAGGTGTAAAAGAGCCACATGCGGCTCCGGAGCCGCGGGTTGCAGACCCCTGGACTAGATGATCCTCCGGATCCCTTCCAACTCTATGATTCGATGGTAGACCTGTTTGAAATAATCAGACGGCATGCTCAAAAAAATACAAAGGCCTCTTTCTCTCCTGGTTCACGCACAGAACAATAAACACATCAGCACATTTCAAAGGATTCTCAGGAAAGGATGTATCGGGTATTAACAAGAAAAATGCTGAGCCCAGGTTAATGAAATGGACCAATTTTTAGAAAATCAATGCAGCAGCAGAAGGGAAACCCAGCACATGAACAGATTCCTTTGAAGCAAACCGAGCGAAAAATGGCCCTTTCTTGCTTGTATGGATTTTGGCAGCCAAACTGTGCAACGTCTCCCCGCTGAGAGAAAACAGCAAACAAGAAACAGCCACACTTTTATCCGTGTCATTAAAGAAAACAATGCTGTTGTTGTTGTTTTTTTAAAGACACGCCTGTGCAGTTGTCAAGCTCTTTCAGCGACACATTTTTACTACAGCCAGTTTGCAATCAATATGGCGGCCTGACCTCCTGACCGGAAAGCCCAGGTATTTAAAAACAAATCATACAGAAATCAAAACGTACAATTGTATGGCTTTGTATTTTTATTGTGAGATCGTGTTGTGAAGTATGTGCAGATTGCTTAATGTTATTGTATATTTTTGTGGTTTATTGTTAAAGTTTTGTTTATGACTGTTCTATTTTTTGCTACTGCTAGGAGTTGTTTTTTTAATGTTGTGAGCCACCTTTGGCATGATTTAATGGGAAAGAAGCAGACAAGTGAAGGGCAATGATGATAAATGATGGTGATGATAACAACAACAACAACAACAACAACAACAACAATAATAATAACAATTTATTTATACCCCGCCCATCTGGCTGGGTTTCCCCAGCCACTCTGGGTGGTTTCCAACAAAACACTAAAATACAATAACCTATTAAACATTAAAAGCTTCCCTAAACAGGGCTGCCTTCAGATATCTTCTAAAAGTCTGGTAGTTGTTGTTCTCTTTGACATCTGGTGGGAGGGCTTTCCACAGGGAGGGCGCCACTACCGAGAAGGCCCTCTGTCTGGTTCCCTGTAACTTGGCTTCTCGCAGTGAGGGAACCGCCAGAAGGCCCTCGGTGCTGGACCTCTGTGTCCGGGTAGAACGATGGGGGTGGAGACGCTCCTTCAGGTATACTGGACCAAGGCCGTTTAGGGCTTTAAAGGTCAGCACCAACACTTTGAATTGTGCTCGGAAACGTACTGGGAGCCAATGTAGGTCTTTCAAGACCGGTGTTAGATGGTCTTGGCGGCCGCTCCCAGTTACCAGTCTGGCTGCTGCATTCTGGATTAGTTGTAGTTTCCGGGTCACCTTCAAAGGTAGCCCCACGTAGAGCGCATTGCAGTAGTCCAAGCGGGAGATAACCAGAGCATGCACCACTCTGGCGATGGAGTTGGAAGAGGCTTTGTCGGCCATCAAGTCCAGGGATGTGCAATGCGATGCCACTGGACTACAACTCCCATCACCTCTGTCCATTGGCCATGCGGGCAGGGGCTGATGGGAGTCAGAGTCCAACAACATCTGGAGGGCACCACATTGCCTGCATTGGCCAGAGGAGTTGTTTAGAGATCCTAGCAGACTTGCTGTGCCTTGAAACAAACAAACAAACAAACAAACAAACATGACAAGGAACAAGTGTACGCACTCAGAGGATGACCTGCAAACCGCCCTAAATATCTTCGCAGATGCTTACGAAAATCTTGGCCTATCACTCAACATCCAAAACGCGAAAATGCTATATAAACAAGCATAAAACAACCCCTCTGCAGTGCCACAAATCCAAATCAGTGGTGTAACGTTGGAAAGTGTCGATCACTTCTCCTACCTGGGAGACAAGGGCCAACACTGGTGCTGAAATCCAGCATCACCTGAGCTCTGCGAGTGCGGCTTTATCCCAATTGAAGTGCGGAGTGCTTGAGGACTGGGACACTTGCAGGGACACCAAAATGCTTGTTTACAAAGCTATTGTACTACCAACCTTAATGTATGCTTGTGAAACATGGACCACTTACAAACACCATCTCCAACTCCTCGAAAGATTCCATCAACGGTGTCTCTGAAAAAAATTTACACTTGGGAAGACAGGCGAACTAATGCCGTGTACCGGAAGAAGCAAAGATCACTAGTGTTGAAGCAATGATTCTTCAACATGAACTTGGTTGGATTGGTCATGTTGTTCGGATGCCTGATTATCGTCTTCCAAAGAAACTACTCTCTTCCGAACTTAAAAATGGAAAGCGTAATGCTGATGGTCAACAAAAGAGGTTTAAAGACTCTTTCAAGGCAAATCTTTAAAGGTGTAGAATAAACTCCGACAACTGGGAAACACTGGCCTGCGAGCGCTGCAGTTGGAGAACAGCCTTTACCAAAGGTGTCATGGGCTTGAAGACACTCAAACTCAGGACGAAAGGGAGAAACGTGCTAAGAGGAAAGCATGTTTGGCAAACCCTCACCATGATCAACTCCTGCCCTATGTCCCCACTGTGGAAGGATGTATGGATCCAGAATTGGCCTCCACAGTCACTTACTGTTCATGGAAGACAATCTTACTTGGCTATGAGTGATTGCCAAAGAAGGAGAGACAATAGCAACTGTTGCTTTGACTTATCTTTCCCCCACATTTGTTGAGTTTTAGCCCTTCCAGAAAGCATTGGGTGGTAGCATTAGGGGAAGTCCAGCAGGACAACTTATTAAAGCAGAATAAATCCACCACTTAGTCACTATCAGTGTGTAATGAACAGGCGGCAGAAATGCACTTGCCATAAAACACCTGTCTGGAGGGACCGCAAAGAGGTTAATAGAAGAGACCCTTTGTCATGTGGGGCTTCTTGAATCACAGTATTATGAGCAGGCAAGGCTAGTGGGACTGGGGTGGGGGGCATTAGGGGCCAAGGAGCAAGGGAGGGAGAGGAATTTCACATATCGATTCCAGCTAAATAACCTAAATAACCTGTTCACTGACTGCAGGCTTCTAGCATAGCTAATTGCTATTGACAAACACATCATCCGTGAATATGCCTAATCCTTTATCAAAGCCATTTCAGCTACTGGCCTTCGCTATATCCTTCAGCCTTGAATTATTTCGGTTTTAACTGTGGATTAGGTCAGTGGCTCCCAACTGGTGATCCACAGACCCCAGGGGATCCTCGTAACTCATTCTGGGTATCCATGGTACCATGCACATAACAAAAACTACCACAGAGATTGCAGGAGTGCAAATATCCAGAGTGTGGGGTCAGATGGGATTACTATGAGGAATTATAAAATATGCATCAAGCCATTGCATCCGCTGTGAAAGCATGGCGTTGACTGCGTTTAATTCATTGACAATTTCTGATCAAATCCCACAGCCCTCTGCATCTCTGGCCATTTCCTCTACTGTCTATTTCTCTTGCTTGACAAGTCCCGTACTGCAGGCAGGCATCCTGGGTCATCAAAGACAGTGGGCAGCTTCTTTTGATGTAGCTTTTCTGATATGTTAATCTTAGGATGTTAATCTTAGGGCCAGGAAACAGATCTCACCTGAAAGTGATAATGATCGCTGTCCTCCTGGCCATCCTTCTTATCCTGTGTATTGCTTGTTTATGACCTCAGGGGTTGCTAAATGCACTCATTTGTAGTTTTGTTTTATTTACCCCATGCTTAATTAGTTTTGGTAGTTTAACTTTGTCCCCATGTGGGGCTTGTTGAAATGCTCAGAAGAAATCTGATTGGTTCTTACGAACACTCTGTAAAAAGTTCTTTTGTGAATAAAACGACCTGGGCCAGAGGGTGGAGACAGATTATTATACGTACCCTTCCCACAGTCTTGCTGGTTCAAGCCTCTGTGTGTATTCTTATTAATCAGAGTTCAATCCTTCCTTTACTTTGAGAACGCCTCAGAGATGTCGAGATTTTCAAAAGCAGCTTGGCTCTTGAAAAACAGAGGGTCGACAGTGCTTAGTTAACTGGGAACCACTGGATTAGTTGAAAATAGTCTTTCCTTTTGAATAGTCTGGGTTTTCCTCCTGTTATAAGTTATAATGTTATAAACCTTTTGCATACCAGGTGTGAACAACCAAACTCATTGTACATCACTGGGAGTATCCCGGTGTGATTGTTCTCGGAGTACTGCATATTTTCCTGGAGAGTCCCTCGCTCTCACACACTGTAAGTCATTTAGACAATATTTGCTGTAACTGAGCACACAACAGCATGCTCAGTCTTGACGAGAGACCAACTGCGAATGTCCAAAATGCTCAAGCTTCCCATTGGTTGCCATGGCATTCTCCCCTGCCCCCACCCTGGACCGTTTCATAGCAAACCCTCACCCTGAGACATTGACTTGCATTCAGTCCTAGCCAGTGGCAAAGTCAGAATACACATCAGGCGAGCCAGAAACATCCAACAGTCTGCTTTTTCATTGGTCAGTGTACCCAGAGGGGAGTTTTAGCTAATAAAGCCTTTGCAGGTTGAAAAAGAGATAACAGTCTCCCCAGTTTCTGCTAATATAAGCCAGCCAGCACAGCTGTGCTCATCTGAGCGTTTAATATACCACAACGTGACTATATGCTACGTCTGTGTCTGTGAGGGCCCTCAAAGATATATTCATTTAAAAATATTCAAGGTTCAAAGAGAGAGAGAACAAGAGTGCAAGTCTGAACTCCTCTTTCAGTCATACCTCGGGTTGAATGTGCTTCAGGTTGAGCATTTTCGGGTTGCGCTCTGCGGCAACCTGGAAGTAACGGAATGTGTTATTTCTGGGTTTCGCTGCTCGCACATGCGCAGATGCTCAAAATGACGTCACGCGTATGCGTGGAAGCGGCAAAACGCGATCCGCGCATGCGCAGACGCGCCATCGCATCTTACGTTCCATTCAGGATGCGGATGGGATCCGGAACGGATCCCATTCGCATCCTGAGGTACCACTGTATTTAGCAGAGAGAAAGAGAGAGAGAGAGAGAGAGAGAGAGAGAGAGAGAGAGAGAGAGAGAGAAAGAAAGAAAGAAAGAAAGAAAGAAAGAAAGAAAAGAAAAGAAAAGAAACTATCTAGTCATCTCGCCTGCCTTAAAGCCTTCTGGCCAGTGATGTGTTTCACAGCACCTGTTTGGCACCAATGTTTAAATTTAATTAGAATCTCATTAACATTATTTGAAAAACTCAAATTGCTTGTATTTAAAGGCATTGAGGACTTGCATTGAGTTTTTAGCTGTTTTACATTTTTATTTGGCCCTGCGTGTAAGAGAGCTGACCAGCTCTGGTTGCTGCTGCAAAAATTCTGACTTTGGTCCTGGTTCTGCTCATTTGATGTTTTGCATGGCACTTGGAAAGAAGGGAAGTTGTTGCCATGCCTTGAACCAGGCGTGGGGGACCTTTCCTAGGCAAGGGCCACATTACCTTGGTGGAAACCTGCTGGGGGCCACATTCAAGTGCAGGGCTGAGCCGGATACACACATAATTTAAACACCCTTAACACCCACATAGACTCACTTAATCACACACTTTCAAAAAGCTATTTCCCATGGAAAAAGAGACATATATTTAGATTGTTATGAGAAAAAAACTGCTCTTTCCCTTATGGAGTACCTAAGAGCCCATATAGAGTTCTTTTGTAGCTTCTCTATCGGTAGGAGAAAATAACAGAGACCAACCAGAGAATATTGAGAAGCAAATCAGCTAGTAACCTGATCTTTATTAAAGCTGTTGCAACAGGGTGCTCCCCCCCACACACAAGGGGGGGGGAGACCCCGAGCCATGCGTGCAAGCCCTTATATAGACATTTTAAATTGCCCGCCCTGGAGTCCAAGACCACCCCCAGAAACATCATACATACATCACAGAAGGGGCAAACTACAACAGAAATCTGAGTGTGGTGTTTTTTTCTTGTCTGCTAGGTTGCCTGATTGGATTACCTAGGCATCCTGGCAGGACACGAGTGGTGCTGTGGTCTAAACCACTGAGCCTAGGGCTTGCCAATCGGAAGGAGGGAGCATTTCAACCACTGGGCCCAGTGGCATAGGTGCAATTGTGCAAATATGGAATTTTTCAATTTGAAAAAATAGACCAAGTCATGTGGACAGAAACTATTTCAGAAGAAGAAAAAGTTGGGCGACAAAAATGAAATTGGAGGAGAAATGAAGTGAAAATAATTTTAGTATGAACGTGAAACTCCATGACTATGAACTGCTAGCAACAGTCTTTAAATCTGCCCCAGGCTTTTTACTATAACAGACTTAGCACAGTTACCCTTCTGGAACAAGTCTTATGTGAAACAAGGATGACGGTATCCAAAACCAAATCTAATACAGACTTCAAATAATACAGTTATTTTGCCATGACAAACATCTCTCCCAATAAGGACAGGCATCCAGGTGTTTAATATATTATTGTTTCTAAGAAGAAAGCACATTCACAAGTCAGGTTTTGTTGAGTCTTCACCCAGTTGAAGTGACTCTGGAGGCAAAGAGCTCCCTCATGTGATTTGCAGGGAAATTACCAGAAAACGTGTTCCATTAACTTGGCATCCTCTGCACTATCAGGAATTTCAACCACTCCTGCTTGGGCAGCCAGGATCGTGATAAGAAACTTGGATAGTTTTTCTCTCCTGATACTCTGGCATATTTCAGCTATTTCCTTCCAGCCATCCACATTACAATCTTTATCCTTTACAATCATCTGTTCCAGTACGTCTGTAAGGACATTTGACAAAGAAAAATGTGAAACAAAGTCTTGCTGCTTTTCCTTTCTGCTTGAATCATGAGTCGTAGAAAACAGAAACAGGCATACCTTTGGATAGGATCTTAAATCCATTACAGGGCGATCTATACATGTCTATGAAGAAGCCCCACTGAGTTTGATGGTATTTACTCTCAGTAAGTAAATTTGCATTCTTAAGGTTTCGCCCAATATAGTATGCAAAGGATTGGAACCTAACACCACAGAAGTCTGCAATGATGAACTGTAACCTATGCATGTTTTCTTGGGAGCAAACCCCATTGGACTCAGACTGACTTTTGAGGAAACATCGGTTGGATTGCAAGGTTGAACTATGTCCCAGCAGACATAAGATGCCAAGGTAGAGCAGGTCTTTAGAACAATGGCATTCATGTTAATATTATGTTTCAAAGCTTAAATCTTAAAGCTGGGGTAAAATGAAGCCATAAATAATTGCTACATTTAGTCACAGGTTAACTTTTTAATCTGACTTTTTAGTCAGATTGTCCTCTATGAAAGGATGTTAACTGATTATCTAATTGAGTAAAAGCAACAGAGTTAATCCATCACGTTTAGTAGAACATCTGCATCACATATCCAATTAAAGCACCTTTCCCCAACTTTAAAGGTAAAGGTAAAGGGACCCCTGACCATTAGGTCCAGTCGTGAACAACTCTGGGGTTGCGGCGCTCATCTTGTTTTATTGGCCAAGGGGGCCGGCGTACAGGTCATGTGGCCAGCATGACTAAGCCGCTTCTGGCGAACCAGAGCAGCGCACGGAAGCACCATTTACCTTCCCGCTGGAGCGGTACCTGTTTATCTACTTGCACTTTGACGTGCTTTCGAACTGCTAGGTTGGCAGGAGCAGAGACCGAGCAACAGGAGCTCACCCCGTTGCGGGGATTTGAACCGCCGACCTTCTGATCGGCAAGTCCTGGGCTCTGTGGTTTACTTGGTGTCTTCCAAATTTTTTGAACTACAATGGCTTGGGCTGATGAGAGTCAGGACTCCAAAACATCTAGAGGGCACCATCTGGGGAATTAAAGGATCTTGGAAGCAAAAACATGGTCTTAACTGCTGTTAATTTGGCGTATAGCATTGGTGGCCAGTATTTTGGACAAGTGTGCCACAAGTGAAGCCCATGGTGTGAAGGCCAAAGCAGACATGGCAATGGGAGACCTGTGATCAGATCTCTCACTTGTTTTTAAAAGTTAAATTGAAGCTGAGAGCAGAGAGGGATCCAGGTGGGACTGCATCGCTGCAGCCCCTGCTCCTGATTCAAATCCTCCACCTGTCCCCATCCACTACTTACCCTTGTGAGGCCAAACATACCTGCACTATATACAGGTGCCTGTAGATATGGGATAAATTGCAAGTACATGCAGTGACATTTCTACTGAAAAAACCCCAGCTGTGCTCACCCCTGCCTTCCTTGGAAATATCTTCCAACAATCGTACGCAAATGACTTTGTGTTCTGTGTCGATGAGCGTCAGGACTGTTTCCCCAAGGGACAAGAAGGGTGGGTGCCCATTCCACTCTTGAGTTAGGCAGCGCATGAGTTCTACACTTGGGCAACGTTGCAGTAGGAAGATATAGTCCTCTGAAACCAAACAGCAATTCCGTTAGAAAGGCCATCTGCAAACAATACAGTCAACCATGCCAGTAAGTGGGGCACAAGGTGCACAAAATGTCTCCAGTTCTTTGCTGGCAAGCAGAGATCGACCATCTTTGAAAACGCAAGATGGACTTTAGGATCCCATGGATGGACAGCAAATGAACTATTTTCCATGTGGAGCTAATGCTTGTTTCAAACCATAAGCAATAGAGAGAGGGGAAGAGCCATCATCACTTTCTCTTTCTCACACACAGAGCATTGCAAAAGTGTTTGAAGATGGCTGAGAAGCATTTATTCATTCAACATATAGCTTATCATTGAATGAGGAAAATAGCACATGTAATTAAGGCCTGAAAAAGCAGCTACTTGATGCATCATTACCATCCCCAACATTTGAGATCACGAGGGGAAGTCCTTTTCTGGATTTCCTGGCTTCTGGAGTCAGGCATGTGAGCTACAAGGAACAGGGCCTTCTAAGTATTAGTGCTGTTCTTGTGAAACTCCTCGCTGAAGGATGCCCACTAGGCTCTTTTACCTGCCACTTTTCAGAAGATGATTAAGATTCAAACAGGTCTTTGGTTAATTTCACTGCTGTCGTGTTGCAGTGAGATATAAATGAACAAGGCTTGGGAATCTACCTCTGGGAAAGCGTTTGCATTGCTGAAGCAGATCCATGGCTCCGTAGATCTGTCCCTGTTTGCACAAACACAGGGCAGCTTTTTTGTGCGCTCCACATTCAAGGTAGACAATCTGAGCCAAGGCGTAGCACTGGGACTCATTGTGCTTATCCACCTGTGCATAATTGAAGATCGCATCGCCGGCTTCCTCACAGAATGCCAGTCTAGGGGAAACAAGAGCAATTAAACATGTTCTAGGGACTTACCAGGCTTTGGGGTATTGTGAAGGATTTCAATGTGGAATAATTGAAATAATGATACCTAGCATCATTTTGTAACTCACTTTGACTTTAGACTTAGTGGCGGGGGAGAGTAACGAATATAAAATATAATAATAACACAATAACAATTTATAATCTAAGTGATGCAAAGTAAAAAAAGAAAGGAACAGGAAGAGAAAACAAGGAATTGAGAAAAGTCTTGCTCATAAGGCAATGTTGGTGTAGGACTGTCTCTGCACATTCCAGGAGTTTGAGCATTACCCAAATGATTCCCATGCTGGGAAAGTAACTTCTGAGATTCTGCTCAGGTGCTTCCCGTTGAACACAAATCTGCTTGGTCCCCCACTGCCCCCCACATGCTGCCTCTGCCTCGCTTTCTTCTCATCCTGGCCTGTGCTCAGCCCCAATGCAGTTGGGTCTGACAGAGCCAGGCTGCCTCAGTTTCAGAGTTAACTCTTCACATGTTGAGAATTGTTGTCCACAGAAGTACAATCAGCAGGAGCATCAGTAACGCATCTGGATCTGCCTTCTTTGGAGCCAGATCACTGGTTCGCATGGCCTAGCAGACCTGTGCAGAATGGGGGGCAGCCAAGTATACTTTATTGCAGATATTAATATTGTGCAGTTTGAAGCAATAGGATGAATCAAAAACTAGTTCCTCTTGCAATAAAAATCGTCCAGACCCAAAATATGGTTTCAAAGCTTTACTAAAAGAATTTTCTTCAAACAGATAAAAATACAAAAAATGATACAGTGGTACCTCGGGTTGAGAACTTAATTTGTTCCAGAGGTCTGTTCTTTACCTGAAACCGTTCTTAACCTGAGGCACGCTTTCACTAATGGGGCGTCCCACTGCCGCCCTGCTGCCGCCACACAATTTCCGTTCTCATTCTGAGGCAGAGTTCTTAACCTGAGGTACTACCTCCGGGTTAGCGGAGTTTGTAACCCGAAGTGTTTGTAACCCGAGATGTTTGTAACCCGAGGTACCACTGTACATCCAAATAATTGCATACCAAATGGGCCTGAAATAAAGGTTTGTCTATCTCCACAGCCTTCATTACAGCCTGGAGCTGTTTTCTCTCCAGGAGAGAGAGACTTCATTGACACACCTTTGTCTTCGGTGGCTTTAGAGAACAAAAGGCACCCTCAAAATGGCAATTTGCAACTGAGTATCACATCCATGTGGTGTAAAGTTAAACACCATGTAAGAGAGCCAGTAGATAGACATCAACAGGTAATTATCAACCTGGTGGCACTTAGAGAGCTCCTAGTACAGCTCAATGGAATTTCCCATGCCCTTTTAGCAATACACATACAGTGTGATTTTCTGTTTCAATGTACAATTAAACAATTATACTTAACACACTTGACCCGGGCCTCAGAGGGCTAAGATGGCTGTGGGGAAGGAGAGCCAGGGGCCTGCTAGACTGTCATGGTAAGAACAAGACAACTGCCCCCAGGCTTCAAACAAGCTCTGAATGGGCCTGTGGCCCAGTATTGCCTACTCTGAGGCCCAGTGGCTCCCCAGAGGGCTTTCCAGCATAAAAAGCACATGCTCTACCACTGAGCTATGAACCCTCCTTGGATGCTCCGAGTGGCCACTTACCTGTGCATGGTGACCCAGTGCATCACCAGGTCTAACCGTTTCTCATTCAAGGCACACTGGATGGCTTCAGCTACCAAATGGCTTGAAAGTGGCTGCTTAGTAGCTATGCATGTGCTTATTAGAGCTTCGCAGTACATGAGCAGAGGGAGAACCTTCCCTTTGATTGGGCCAACACCTGAAAGGGGAAATCAGTAAGTTTCTTTTTTAAAAAAAATTAAGCAAGCTATGCTTTTGCTTGGGCATTTTTCTTCTCTGCACTGCTGATTCCTCCTCAGTTCAGATTCTCCACTAAGGGAGCCTTAATTCCAACCTTGGATTTATATAATTGCTTGATCTTAGGGCTGTTAAGATTTAAAGAAATGAGGAAAATCTCAGAGAGGAGGAGGGAGGGGGGAAACAAGTTGTGGAAAGTGAGGAATGGTGGGTTTAAAAGGACAGAGGGACAAATATATTTAGCTAGCTATCAGTTTTAATTTTTTTTATCCAGCGCAATCACAAAGTAAGGTAGCAACCAGGAATATTTAAAAAATTGCATTTTAATACTACAGGCTTTGATGAGACTTCAGGTGTAAAGAAATCTGAGAAAATATATCTACATAATGTTCTAACCTGCTACACCAACGCAACTACTTAGGGTGCTCTTTTGGTTGATTCTGTCTGTTTGGCTGTCAGAGTCTTGTAGTACCTTACAGAATCAGAAAATTGAAAGGTACCTCAAAAGCCCCTTCCAGAATATCTTCTGCTACAGCATCCCTGATAGGTTGGCTATTCAGTGTCTGCTACTGAGAGTATCTCTCTGCACTCTTTTAATAGTCTAACCTGACATACTAATTATGCTACTCAGGGCACTATATTGATTGATCTAAAACAGGAAAGTCATATAAAACCTTAAATATTAATGAATGTATTATGACATAAGCATTTGTAGACTAGACTCCACTTTATCAGATGCAGGAAGTGTTGTCCATGAAATCTCATACCTAATAAATGTTAGTTGTTAAGGTGCTTTAAGTGGTTTGTGCTACAAGAAACAACACGGCTAGAGGAAGTTAGCTGATCTAAGAAACTGCAAGGGAGAAGGACCACATCCGAGGATCTCCCTCATTAACATCCTTTCAGCACCAGACATAAACTTCTCTCTTCACCCAAGGATTTAAAAGGCTATGGTAAATGCCCTTTTTATTGCTGTTTTCTGCTGCTAAAGGTTTGCTATTTTGCTGGATCTGTTTATGGGTCACTAAAATTATTACTGCAATGTGTTTCATTTGCTTTTATGTTATGCCTTATTAATATTTTATTGTAAGCAGTTTAGAAACATATATATATATACAGTGGTGCCTCGCAAGACGAAATTAATTCGTTCCGCGAGTCTCTTCGTCTCGCGGTTTTTTCGTCTTGCGAAGCAACCCTATTAGCGGATTAGCGCTATTAGCGGTTTAGCAGCTATTAGCGGCTATTAAAGGCTTAAGGGATTAGCGGATTAGCTGCTAAAAGGCTATTAGCGGTTTAGCGGCTTAGAAAAAGGGGGTGGGGAGCGGAAAAAAATCTCAAGACTCGCAAGACATTTTCGTCTTGCGAAGCAAGCCCATAGGGAAATTCGTCCTGCGAAGCGCATTGAAAAACGGAAAACCCTTTCGTCTAGCGGGTTTTCCATCTTGCGAGGCATTCGTCTTGCGGGGCACCACTGTATATATATATTGAGTGACTAATAACTCATATACATACATACATACATACATACATACATACCCCTAAATTTCTCCATGGTTTCTTCATTGTGGAGGATTCCTCTTGGACAGTTTGCTGCATATATGGCAGCAGCCTCATACTGACTACGGGAAAACAGTTCATTGAACCTGGCACAGGTTAAAAAACATAAAAGTTCAAAGGCACAAGCAGTGGATGCAAAAACAATTCCATGCTTGGCAGTGGGTGTACACTAGCCAGACACAACCCCAGAAGCTATGTAACATGGGTATGATAGTCAAACTGGAAATACATAGCAAGATGCTCTTCTTTCATGCTCTTGCTATGTTGCTGTGAACAGCAGGACAGCTGTGGTGAGGAGCAACCATCTCTTTCCATCCTGCTGGCCCCGTTTTTATCTGTTTTATTTATTCAATTTGTATATCACCCACAGGGCAATTCACAACATAAAAATACAAAATGAGTACATAAAATATATAAATAAAAACCAACACAAACAAAAAACCCTCCCTCAAACCCATTTAAAAAGGACATAAAATGTTAATCACCCCCTGGTTAAAGAGAAATGTCTTCGCCAGGCACCTAAAGATATGTAATGAAGGCGGCAGGCAAGAAGCCCTGGGGAGAGCCTTCCACAAATAGGGAGCCACTGCAGAAAAGGCCCGTTCTCATGTTGCCACCCTCCAGGCCTCTCACAGAGGAGGCACACGAAGAAGGGCCTCTGAATAACCCCACTCTGAGGTTTTGTGTAGATGTTAAATAAATGGGAGGGGGCTGTGGAGAAGTAAGAGGGAAGTGAAACAGTGAAATGGTGTTTTCTCATCTGAACCAGAAAGATAAAACCAACTCTCTGGTTCCATTAGCCTTTTTGGTTATGGCTGTCTTCATAATCCATTTCTCCAGCAAACTCTTGCCCAAAGACACCATTTGCTTCTCTCCTTCCCTGCACCTCCATTTTCCTCATAAGCTTACATCAATTCCTGACCTTATTCTCTACCAGTGTCTTGCCCAGTGGCGTAGCGTGGGTTGTCAGCACCCGGGGCAAGGCAAGTAATTTGCGCCCCCTAACCCGTGGATTTGCGCCCCCTAACCCTAACCCCCAGATGTTGCGCCCGGTGTGGCCGGCACCCCCTGCACCCCCCACGCTACGCCACTGGTCTTGCCTATCCAAGATCTCTGGGGCAGCCCATGCTAATGACTAACTTTGGCCCTCAAATACTTTTGTGTATTAAGGAGGAGAAGAAGCAGTTCTGTTTGGCACAGCCAACTGGTAAGGGATGCTCTTTGCTTCCTGCTACATCTCCCCAGTTCTGTTTTTCCCTGCAGTTTTGCTGGCTGTGTATGCCATGTCCCCATCAGTGTGGGATGTATTATTACTAGAGCAGTCAAGTACAACATTTTCCTGTTGCCTAGAATGGACACACAGGGGAATGTGGCTCCAGACAAGGAGGACTTCCTGTCATACCTGTGTGGAGCTTCCTCCCCGTGTGTGACCAGGTAGATGACCCTAACTGACCAGATAAAAAGGGTTGGCCACACAACCATCTCTCTCTTGGACTCTTAGTCTCTTACTTTTGGAGTCTCGTGGCTCTTAGCCAGCGCATGGCTCAACCTTCACATAGGTTGTAGCCCACAAGCAGAAAGTCTGAGATGTAGCTCAGACTTCTTTTTACTGTAACCACAAGATAAAGCATGCCTTCAGATTACTGCTGTGAACTGAATGCGAGTAAAACTTTATTCTTACTTTTAAAGAAGACTGTGTCGTGTTATTATTATTTTGAGGGGGGAAATAAAGGGAAAACGTACCAGGAACAATCCAGACTGGATTGCTTAATTAAAGGATTCTAATGAATCATCAACTTGCTTCCAATATGTTGCAAAGGGAATGTGCTCTGCTGTTTACTCACTAGCGTGAGTGAGGAAGGATAGTATCAAAACAATATATCCTCTCCTACCTTCCTTAATGTTCCCACAATCTGCACACCAACAGTATGTCACAGAGGGGAGCAGGGAGACTGCTTGTGCCCACTGCTGCAGCTGTCAGAGGATCTCCACTGTACTGCTGCTCTCTGTTCAATCGAGCAATCTAATGACCGCAATGTGCTTGATGTGCTAGTTGTGGCGGGGACAGACTAAAGGGCATGCTCCACCACCTTACCTTTCAATGTATTCAATCAGGTCTTCAGCCTCTTTGCTTTTGCTGGGGTCATGTTCAAATACGCTGGAAATGCTGCTGGCAAGCGTATCTGAATAGAGAAAGCCACCCATAGCAAGTTACCATTTTACGCTCTCAGAAAACAGAACCACCAGGAACCACAGCTTTACATCACTTTTAGTATACTTTAAATGACATGGGTTCTTGTAGTTTGGTGAAAGTGCTGAGAATTCTGTTTAGAGAGCTCAACTCTGGACTGCAGAATTTCATTTCCCAAGGTTCTCAGGGGAGGGGAAGGTCTGTTAAACTAATTTTGGCCAATAGCGAATGTGTGCCCAAAGACATCACCAGCTGTTTTCCAAACACTGTGCAGCATTCAGAAGTGACATAGTCTCTGTTCAAAAGGCTTAGTTTGCAGTGGGCAGGAAAGACAGGAATGAGAGGTGTGGACTGGATGAAGTAGAGAAGTAAGGGGAGGTCAGCTGGAGACGATGGAACATGAAAGGTGAAGTTAGGATGGTTCAGGAAAGGATTTGCTAGCACATGAGTCAAAGGAAAGAGTGCAGGAAAGGAATCAGCTTGAGCATTAGGTGTAGCTTGTCGGAATTCTCCAGAGATATAAATTTGAAAACTGACAAATAAGGATGCTGGAGCATTCCAATGAAAACAGAAATGAGAGCAGAAGTTGCCCACGTTCTCTTATTTGTCCCATGTGTCCAGAAGCAAAAACAATCCAGTGAATACAATCGGCTGTTTCTTTCAATCTGCACATGATACATAATTGATTATGTTTCCTCTCATTTGCACAGTGTTTCCTTTGCAGCGAAATGAATGGGGCAGAATAACATAATGACAAATTTATTTTACATAAGTTACATAATTACATAAATTATGCAGTTTCACCTCAGCAGACAGCAAGAAGAGGAACTGCAGCAGTGTTGCATGTGATAGAAACAGAAAACAATGCCTTCTCCCCGCCCCCCCCCCCCCCCGGATGAATGAGCTAGAACAGATCAGGGGACCGAAAGACAGTGGCGTAGCGTGGGTTGTCAGCACCCGGGGCAAGACAAGTAATTTGCGCCCCCTAACCCGTGGAGCCAGGTAGGGGCAGAGAGCTGCGAGTTCGAGCGCCCCCCCCAGATGTTGCGCCCGGTGCGGCCGGCCCCCCCTGCACCCCCCACGCTACGCCACTGCCGAAAGATTGGCATAAGGGGCAAAAGGCAAGCCCTACTTTGGCAAATAATTTCAAAATGAAAGGGAACTTTAGCATTGCTGGTTGCCACATGGATCAGTTGTTTCAGCATGCATCACAAGACAAATGTTCTTCCCTGTCCTCCTTTGATGGTTTGCTGTTAGATGGCAAAATCTGAACTCGTATATTTTACCTTTTGAAAGTTTCTCATTTTCTATCATTTGAATGATGAGCTGGTGCAAGGTTTCTAAACTCCTGTCTGAACTCTCCCAGATATTCACAACGTTGACAAACTGTGATAGTCGATAAAAGCTACAAAGGAGAGAATAGTGTGTGAAACTGGCTGCCTGGCTGTGGCTCATCAAAAGGCTCTTGTTAGCTCCCTGTTAGTGATTCCTCCTAAATTTCTCCTTTCCCCCAACCACACCTTTATTCTTATCATCTTGCTCCCTTTAGTCTTCAAAACACAGGACTTGAGTTTTCTTTGCTACAGACCTTTCCTACTGCATGTTCCTTCATCAAGTGGCTCACAATTTGGGATGAGGGAGAAATTCAATCCCGGCTGCGTTTACAGGCAAACTGACCTAATTTAGCCATTTCTTCTTCTTTTTAATTAGCAATTTCCAAAACAATATGCAGACTGAAACACAGCCATCCTTCAAAATTCTCACTTATCTGAATACTGAAATGCAGTTCTCCAGCCAAGTAACGTGTACAAATATATATAAATCTCTGTATAAATCCTTATCAATCTCTCTCCCATTTTTAATGCAAAGATAAACATATTGTCATAATTACTTTGTATATTAGTAATACTCATGGCTAGTTTCTAACAGAGACCAACCCAAATCTCCTTTGAACAGGGCTGGAGAGGTGCTGGATTCGGCAGCGGTTGTTTGACAAGAAGATGCTGGAGAACTGAACCAGTGCTGTTGGTCCTCCCCATCAAATGAAATGAATGTCACTATGTATTATGTTGAGAACCACTGATCCATCTGCCTGGTACTAGCCTAACTATGTGGCTTAGGTCAAAGCTATCTGTAAAGGTAAAGGGACCCCTGACCATTAGGTCCAGTTGTGACTGACTGGGGTTGCAGCACTCATCTCGCTTTATTGGCCGAGGGAGCCGGTGTACAGCTTCCAGGTCATGTGGCCAGCATGACTAAGTTGCTTCTGGTGAACCAGAGCAGCGCACGCATGGAAACACTGTTTACCTTCCCACCATTTACCTTACCTATTTATCTACTTGCACTTGGAGGTGCTTTCGTACTGCTAGGTTGGCAGAAGCTGGGACCGAGCAACGGAAGCTCACCCCGTCGTGGGGATTTGAACTGCCAACCTTCTCATCAGCAAGCCCTAGGCTCTGTGGTTTAACCCACAGCGCCACCTGCATCCCAAAAATGGGCTCTGCAATCTTCAGAGGCAGTCCTACTACCTTCACAAGCATACCTGGTGAAGATGCAGGACAGACTTTCTCAGTGGCTGCTCCTAGTCTTTGGGACTCTCTTCCTAGACAAGCTACACTGTCTCCCTTTCTTGTTATTGTTATGTACTGAGTTGAATAGGATCCAAACTGCAGCAGTCTGATTGGTCCTAGAACAATAGGATCCAAATTACAGCAGTCTGATTGGTCCTAGAACAATAGGATTCAGAATGCAGCAGTCTGATTGGTCCTAGAACAATGCAGCAGTATGATTGGTTGGCAGGAACCAACCAATCATGCTCCAGATATAAGTGAATCCACAACCTGATTGGCTTACAGTAGAATTCCAGAACTAGCCAATCATGTGCAGCCCATTGTGTAAATAATGTATATAAAGCAGATACTTTGAGGGGACTTTCATTCATTCCTCCTCACCACTATGAGCTGAATAAAGAGCATGAAATCACTTTGCGACTCTGAGTATATTTCAGTTATCCTCCCACTGGCAGGTAAAGCCTTATTATTATTATTATTATTATTATTATTCTGGCAGGCTTTTAGGAACTGACTAAAAATACTTTTTAACATTAATTCCTCAGGTGGTTTAATTGCTTTTGAAAGATAACCCTTTATATGTTTTCAGCTCCGTCCATTTTATCTGTATTTGCTTTAATTTTTGTGTGCCTCCTTGAGTTCTGGCCGAAAAGGTGGGACACAAATATAGTCAAACCTCGGTTGTTGAATGTAATCCGTCCCGGAAGCCCATTCGGCTTCTGAAATGTTCAACAACTGAGGCACGGCTTCTGACTGGCTGCAGGAGCACTCAAGCAGAAGCCACATCAGATGTTTGGCTTCCGAAAAATGTTCAAAAACTGGAACACTTACTTCCGTGTTTTTGGCATTCGGAAGCCGGAATGTTCCAAAACGGAGGCTTTTGGGAACCAAGGTTTGACTGTAAATAAAAGTGTAAAAATAATAACAGCTCTGTGTGTGTCCGTGCGTACCAGAGGTTGAATTAATAACTATAGTGGTACCTCATGTTATGGATGGGATCTGTTCCGGAGGCCCGTCTGTGATGTCAAATGCCCACAACTCAAAGCGCTGCATCTGCACAGTTGTGCTTTGGCGCTTCTGCGCATGCGCGAGTGGCGAAACCCGGAAATTACCCGTTCCGGTACTTCCAGGTTGCCGCAGAACGTAATGCAAAAAGATGCAACATGAAGCAGACGCAACACGAGGCATGACCATATTAGGCATTCCGCCTCTGGGATCTAAGCCATGATCCAGCCTGATTATGAGTACCTAGAGAGGACTGCATTGCTACTGCTGCTCCAAAATAGAGGAGTGCGGTAGTGGTTGAAAGAAATAATACCCTGCAGAGCTCTTTTAAATACAAGGTAATTTTCATGTTGCAAGGGGGATCATTATACCAAAACTTCAGCAGCTCGTTCTGTTTTTCAGCCTCATTTCGCTGGATAAGGGCAAAGTTGAGGTCCTCTTCAATGTCTACAGTGTTCTCCAGGGGGATGTACTTTGTCAACATGTCTTCTTTCAGGTCCCTCACCCTCTGTTGGAGGTGAGCCAGGTGGACAGAAAGGGCATTGATGTCGAGAGAATCTTTCATGCTGATGCCTGTTGGGAAAGGAGGAGCATAGGTTTCGGTGAACTCGCAGCTGTGATAGCACACCGATTACCTGGAAAGTCAACTTTGTTAAAACAAAATCAAAGCTGTGGTCATTTTTCATTACATCCAGTTTACTCAAAGTCAAGTGTGACAGCTAAATTGCATTACTTGATTTTCCTTCATTGAAATCCACAGGACTTAATTGAAAAGTCTGTAACTATGGCCAGCTCATGCTCCAAATTTAAGAGAAACTTGATTGCTATACAGTATTAAAGAGAGCTGCTTCTCACCTGGAATGAGGGTGGCAGGGTTGATTGTCTTGGTCGGGATTGGAGAGTCTTTTGCAGAGAATGTCTGCCTTAATGCTCTTACTTTCTGTATCAAGTTTGTGATTCTTTCAGAATTTTTCTCAATTATTTTTATCCTGAGAAAAGAAACAGTCATTGAAACATTAATCCAGCCTCTCTTGTGTAAGTGGCTTTCATGTGCAAAGACACCCCCACCCATTCTGACATGTGCCACCTTGTGGGGGCCACACGGCAATGATGGGCAGGGCCAGAGGCAAAAGTGAAGGGGGGATAATTGTTACTCTTACCTTTGCACAGTAGGTGAAATTTCAGTCATGCAAAACCAGAGATTTCTACACACACATCTCTTGATTCAGGCAAGCAAAGGAGCATTATTTCTGTTCAAGGGCATATTGTTGCCAGGGAAAAGGACTAGAGGAGATTGGAGGGCAGGGGCATTGAGGAGCGGTGCTTTTATTTCTAAAAAAAATGTTTAGGGGTGCTCTCATTTTCCTACTCATATGGAAATACTGCCCCTCAATGAGTCCAAACCTAGATTCACAAAATGTTTAGGGGTATACGTTACCCCTGCGTCCCCCCAGAAAAAAAGCACTGGTGAGGAGAGAGGCCTCGGGACAGTTCCAAGGGTCAGGCAGAGAAGCCTGGAGGCCTGCATTTTGCCCTGTGCTGGATTTCTTCAGCAAGTACACCAATGGGATGTCTGAGGCAACTTTACTTAATCAAACAGAACAGCAGCTGCGGGGGAACCCACAAACATGGAGTCCAAAGGCCTATAAATTACATAGGCTCTTATATGGAGGCATTCCTTCGCCTTACATACCCTCCAACATTTCTCCGATGGAAAGAGGAATGTCCTATTCAAAACAACTTACCAAAAAACAACAACCCCACAGCAGATTAAAAACAAAAAAGAGCTGGGGGTTGGGGGGGGAGGGGAGAGACATTTTATAAATAAAGCGTATCAGCAGACAGTAAACTAAATAACAAGCCACCAAAGGCTCTGACTGAAAAATATTCTTGCAAGGACAGAATTGTCAAGAGCTTGTTTAAAAGTAGACTAGGAAAATCATCCCACATTTTAAAAGAAAGCATTATTTGCTTTTACTTGACTTTTCTTCCCCAAGAGCTTGCCACTGTACTCTGAAGAGTTGCAGTTTCACTACTTCCTTGTGTGGTTTTGAAGCCACACCATACATTTAAAGCACTGATACCACTTTAATAGGCATGGCTCACCCCCAAAGAATCCCAGCTATAATTCCTAGCACCCATAACAATCTACAGTTCCCAGGATTCTTTGTGGGGAACCCATGACAGGTCAAGTGGTGCTAAGAGTACTTTAAATGTATATTCTGGCAGAGAACTAGACTGAAACACGTTCCATGAAAAATATGACACTAAACCACACATAATTGAAAGTTTTTAACCCCATTTTACTAAGTCCATGCTGTTGTGCTACAGACTTGCTCAAAAATATGCTATGAAAGGCCATCCACCCCACCTCCTGTACTTAACAGTCGCCAAAGAGGTCCTTACTTTTCTTTCAGCTGACTAATTCTGCTCTTATAATACATGAGAGTTGTAGACTCGCAGGCTAAAATCTTTAATTTCCCATGAAGATAAAAGGCATTCTGCTGGCCCTTCTTTATTGCTTCTATGAAGGCATCATATTCCTGCTTGATTGTAGTGAGGATATTCTTGTACGCATTAGCATGCTCTATTATCTGTGTCAATAATATAGAGGCTGGTCATTGGCTTTCCCTGCTTTATAACACACTAGGCACAAGTTATGAAAAAGCTTCATTCCAAAATCTCTGGAAGACCCTTCCTTCCCAAGTCAGACCAAAGCAGCCTTCCCCCTTCCATATGGCAGATATTGCTTGTCAGTGTGGTGCCTGAGGTTCCCAGTGTGCCCTTCAGTACCTCCTAGGGTCTAAGTAAATATCCCCTCAAAAATCTACACTACAAGCGAGACTGCTTGTTCTTCCTGCTGTTTTCACTGCTTAAGTCTCTCCTACGTTGAGCTCCCTTAAACATGCCCACATTTCACTGAATGCCAGGATTGGACAGCCACCCTCCCATCTGTTCTGAAAAGAGGATAGGTGCAAAAAGAGCCTTCTCTCCATGAGCAAGCATGTGGAGAAAGGGCCAGTGTAGATGCCTCTCCCCACCAACACCACATTGATGGACTGGCTACATGTCACTAAGACACCTGTTTAGTTTGTTTGTTTGCTATTTGACACATTCCAGGACTAAGGCCCGGTATGATGAAGCCTAGCTCAATCACGAAATGTTCATATCCATATTAGTACTGATTAACAGAGGCCCAGTAAATTCCTTGGCAAATGCCACTGGGAATAGTTATAGGATATTTATTATTATTTATTGAATTTATATACCATCCTATACCCGAAGGTCTCAGGGGGGATCACGGGATAGTTGCTAGCAGGATGGACCATGAACCAGACTGGCTGCTATTTTTCAGCCTCATAGGAACATAGGAAGTGGACTCAGACTGAGTCATGCCATTGGTTTCTCTTGCTCATTATCATTTACACTGACGAGCAGTGACCCTCCAGAGTTTCAGACAGGCCCCACCTGGAGATGCCAGGGATTGAATCTAGGATCTTCCTTCATGCAGAGCAGATTTATGATCTCCTCAGTCCTCCCACATGCAATATGGGGGATAATACTACTGATCTACCTTACAGGGTTGTTGCAAGAATTGCTGTAAAAATGGATGGGAAACATTTTGCACACTTAAGAAGTCCTATATACTGCACATTATTATTTTGCCACTGATTTCAGTGAAAGTCAGAATACGTTCCCAAACTCCTAAGATCGCACCCATTTGTCTTGAAAAGCGAAATGTTCTTAGCAATGCTTGGTTACCATTTCAAACACATTTCTGTATATTATGTAATACTCCTCAGCCAGTCCTTGTTCAGTACAGCCCACTTTCTCGATTTCTGAGTGGATGTAACTCTGGATGCTCTCCAGAAATTCCTTCTCCGCCTCGGGGATGATAGGAGGCAACACTGAGCACTTTCTTGCCTTGACACTGGCAGCTTTCATGATGGAGGAGCAGCTAAGCTTCTACTGCAGACAGAAGTTGAGAATTCTCAGCTGTTTCTTTCGACCGAAACACTTCAGTCAAAATCTAAAAGAAAAAAGTGGCAGGGACACTGTTAAAATAATTTAGAACTTCTCTGGCCTGTCTCGCTGTCTTCAGTGGGACTTATTCGCAGATAAACTGGTGCTGGTCTGGATGCAGCAATCAAGCATCTCACTGTGGAATAGTCATGTTAAATTCATCTTTGTGCAAGTATGCAGTAGCAGTGTCCTTTGTGAGGCTGGTCCAGAGGCTGAAACTACAGTAACTAGTTTGCTTGCTGGGCAAACTACCGCCAGTGTGAAACACCATATTTCTGGAATGTGCAGCAGCCAGTCTGCTACTGGGCCAAGTTCAAGGGCAAAACCCTCCAAGTGTCTCCATTTTCCAGGGTTTACAGAAGCCGTCCCGGTTTATAATTGATCCCAGAATGTCCCGCTTTTCCTTAGGACATCTCTATTTTCATCGCATAAATGCTGGAGGTTATGCGACCCCCAAGCCAAGGCAATAAGTAACTATGCAAAGTTTAGAAGACATCTGAAAGTGCCCTGTATAGGGAAGGGTTTCTTTTTAAATGTTTCAATTTTTATCATGTTTTTATATATGTTGGAAGCCGCCTAGAGTAGCTAGGGCAAGCCAGTCAGATGGGTGGGGCATAAATAATAAAATTATTCTGATTATGGAATAGGATGCCCCTATTTTCACTGGAGAAATGTTGGAGGGTCTGGTAAGGCCCTATGCAGCTTGGGACCGGGATATTTGCAAAACTGTCTCATCAGACCTTGCACATCCATTAGGTCTTTATAGGCCGAACTGCCATGGAGATCAGCGAGGAAGGAGTGTAACTCCATCAGCCCCGTCTCATGAGGATCCTAAGTGCCAACAAGACCCACTGACTGCGTGGAAGGTCCCCAGGTTTGATCCCCAACATCTCCAGTTAAGGCCGGGACAGGAATCCTGTCCAGCTGCTGCCAGTTAGTGTAGGCAATACTGAACTAGAAGAAGAAGAAGAAGAGTTTGGATTTGATATCCCGCCTTTCACTCCCCTTCAGGAATCTCAAAGCGGCTAACATTCTCCTTTCCCTTCCTCCCCCACAACAAACACTCTGTGAGGTGAGTGGGGCTGAGAGACTTCAGAGAAGTGTGACTGGCCCAAGGTCACCCAGCAGCTGCATGTGGAGGAGCGGAGACGCGAACCCGGTTCCCCAGATTAGGAGTCTACCGCTCTTAACCACTACACCACAGACCATTGGCCTGACTCTGCTCCATAAGGCAGCTTCCTAAGATGGGGCTGCCCTTCCTAGAAACCCAGAGCTGTGCCACATCTGTAAGAATTAGGTTGTTTAGTGTGGCAGCACACACACTTCGGAACTCCCTGCCTCATGATACCAGGCAGGAGCCTCCACTGTATTCGTTTTGGCACCTAAGGAAAACATTTTGGTTATCCAGATTACAGTCTGTATGAGTTTTAATTTGTTGCAGTCTGCTCTGCGGCAGGTTTCACCTTCGGCGTGTTTTAAATTATGGTCGTGATTTTCTTTTTTTTCTGTTTTTTTCATAAGCCGCTTTGAGGCTTTTTTCCCTAGTCGGTAAGCACAACTTTTATGAAATGAGTAAGAACCTGTGCTCATGCTTGCTTTTTCCTCTCCTCCCTACCAAATCCCCTTTCCTCATAAGTTGCCATGCCTTTTTATGAGAGGAGATTGCGTGAGCCTGAGGGCAGGGACCATCTCAGAGACCACGTTGGTAAGCTTATCTGGGAGCGTATTTTGGGCCAATGGGCGGTGTAGAAATGCCTTCAATAAATTAATATAAATACGGCCCAGGATATTATGTGGAAGGGGGAGGTCCTTCAGAATTACAATGGAAATGGGGTTTCTGCCTCACACTGAGGAAGCTCTGGGGCCCTTTTAACAACGCGCGCGAAAAGCGCCTCTTCTTTCCCTCAGCTGAGGGAGCCGGGAGCCGGGAGCCGGGAGCCAACTGCCAACCGGCCCCGCCCCGCCCCTTTTGCCCCTTCGCCCCGCCCCTCTGCCCCAGCGGACTCACCCAGGAGCCAACTGTCGGCAAGCAACCAAGCTGAGCTAAATCACTAAGCAAGGCGCTGGTTGCGTGGGTGGACTCGGAGCGGTGCATGCTGGGAAAGGTAGCTCCCGCCTTCCCCGCGTGCCCACGTAAGCCTACAACTCCCAAGAGCCCTTTCGCCACCGGATCTACGGTCGACGAGGACGCGCCTTGAAAAACCACCGCTCCCGTCATGCCTCCTCATACCTTCCAGGCGGCGGTGCACGACGGGGGTTGCAGTCCTTGCCTCAGCCGGCGTTTTCCTCTCTTCCTTCCGCTCCCCAGCCTTGGAAACCCCGTGCGCGGCCGAGCGGGTTCTCTTTCCGGCGTCCGCCATTCCGGGAGCGGGTCGTTGGTGAGTGGCTGCTCAGTGCGGGGCCTGCTTCTCCGTTTCCCTCAGCCTTCCTTCGCCTCATTTCTCGCTCTCGTTGCTTCCTCAGGTCCGACGGCCGCCGCCATGCAGATCTTCGTGAAAACCCTGACGGGGAAAACCATCACCCTCGAGGTGAGGGAGGGAAGAAAGAAAGCATATGAGGGGTTCAGGGCAAGGCCGCTGATCCTCGGGCCTCTTCGCCTCGTGTCCCCAGAGTTGGGCTTCCAGGCCTTTCTTCCCCCTCCCGGTAGTTTGTGGCCTCGAGGGAAATGGCGGATTTTGCCCAGTTCCATTCCGCCCCCTGCTCCCCCCCAAAAAGCGGGGGGGGGGAGCCTGTGGCTCATAGAATCACAGGATCGTAGCGCATAGCTGCCAGCTTTTACCTTTTTTTAAAGGGAAATTCCCTTATTCACAATAGGATTTCTCGCAAGAAAAGGGAAAAGTTGACAGCTATGGTAGAGTGGGAATGGGGGGTCGCCTGGGGGTCATCTAGTCCAACCCCCTGCAATGCAGGAATCTCAACTGGATCACCCGTGACAGATGGCCACCCAGCCTCTGCTTAAAAACCTCCAAGGAAGGAGGAGAGCCCACCACCTCCCAAGCTGAAAGGTCTTAACTGATATTGGGTCGGGATCTCCTTTCTTGAATCCGTTGATTTGGGTCCTTAGACCAAGCTGAAATATTTATGTTATATATATATGAATGATATATTTATGATGATGGCTATCCCATCTCTTTTCCTGGCTCAAAGCCTTGTAACCAACCCACCCGTTTTTGCGTTAACTGAAGACCACAACAGTTCCATCACAGCTTGATGCTACCCAGCAACACCCAGTATTCAGAGGCATGCTGCTTCTGGTTGTGCAGTTGGTGTGTGGTCACTGTGACTAGTAGCTATTGATAGCCCTGGTTCTTCATGTCTTTGTTTAATTTGCTTTTAAAGCTCCCTAAATTGGTGGCCATCGCCATTCAATTAATAATTAAATTAAATTCAATTAAAATTCAATTAAATTCAATTAATAATAAGGGGAATGCATTTTTTATCTCCTTCCTTGCCCCCATCCCATGTCCCCACAATAAACATAGGTGTTTTTATATCTGAACAAAGAACCCAGCCAGCAATAATATAACCGCCTTCTTTGCCTCTACCACTTGCTGTTGCTGAAAGGAAAAGTTTGAGAAGGAGATGTGCATTCTTTCCATTCTAGCCTGGCTTTTTAAGGCTTAAGGGATTAGCGGTTTTGCTGCTAAAAGGCTTTTAGCAGCTTAGCGCTTCAGAAAAAGGGGTTTTGGAGCGGAAAAAAACCTCAAAAATTTTCATCGATTTTCGTCTTGCGAAGCAAGCCCATAGGGAAATTCGTCTTGCGAAGCGCCTCTGAAACCGGAAAACCCTTTCGTCTTGCGGGGCACCACTGTATGTTGCTACAGAGAATATGACAAGAACTCAATGTTTGATCCGTTAACCAACATTATCTTGTCCAAGGCTGTTTGTGTATTTTAAGAATTGCTAGTTTAAACAAAGTTACTGAGCTAATATGCATGTACTGTTCTAATACCTGGATGGGAGCAGTAATGAATTTATAACTATTTTAAGTCTCTAAAGCAATTCAATGGTGTCTTATTTTTATAAACAGGTTGAACCATCTGATACTATAGAAAATGTCAAAGCCAAGATTCAGGATAAGGAAGGTGGGTGTTGCTTTTGTTTTGGAACTTGTGGTTTTAAAAATATTCTACTATGAAGTAAAGCTTCCCTGCTAGGATTCTCTGTTTACCTGTACCATTCTTTTCCATCAAATTTGGTCATAGAATGATGCTTGCAGTATGCTGCAGTAAATAGGATACAGCTAGGAATGATGCCTTCTTTATTTAAAAATAAAATAAAAGCTAGCAAGTATAATCGGGGTACATGTAGAATGAGGTTTATTTTGCTTTCCCCAAAAGGATAATAAATAGATGGAAACACACTAAAAAAAGCATAAATGCCTAAGTAGCTAGTATAGAACAAAAAGGTGTTTATTGACATAATTGGAAACTAAATAATGTGTCTTAACATGAATGACACGGCATGAATACATTGAGAGATAGGCATGTTAGACTGGTTTTAATATACAGTGGTACCTCTAGATATGAACGGGATCCATTCCGGAGCCCCATTTGCATCTGGAAGCAAACATAACTAGCGACAGCACGTGTGCGCACGTCGCTTTTCGCCACGTCTGCGCATGTGTGTGACGTCATTTTGAACGCATGCGCAAGCGGTGAAACCCGGAAGTAACACGCTTCGTTACTTCCAGGTTGCCGCGGAGCACAACTTGAACGCGCTCAATCGAAGCGCATTCAGCCCAAGGTATGACTGTATTGTACATTGCCCTGGTACTTTCTAGAGCTGAAAGGCCATTTTAAAATGTTCTTATAAATAAATGAATCAGTTACTCATACTCCTCCATTATTCCTCTATTAGGAATTCCTCCTGATCAACAGCGATTGATTTTTGCTGGGAAACAATTGGAAGATGGGCGCACTCTGTCTGATTATAACATTCAAAAGGTATGTACTAAGTGTTCTAATACAGTGGGTGGAATTTACTGTTGCTTTATTACAAACATTCCGTCTGCAAAAACATTTCAGCTTGCTAGGCGGAATGTTCCTCCCTCCACCCGGCCCAATCCCAGTCAGTTTCAGTGGGGGAGCCCCATTGTGGAACCCCATGTACTTGCTAAACCGTAAAATGCAAGAGCATGCTGTAAACCTGTACCAGTAGGATGAAAGGATGAATCCTTCTGCTTCTAGTAGACAAGATGACCAGGCGATGACAGCAGGTGGACATTGGTCCCACATATTCATTGTTAATAGGATATAACAGTTGGCTGTGGGCCTCTCCTAAAGATGGAGACTTCATGAAAAATGCCTTTTTCCTTCTAGCATCTAAACCTGTCTGCCTTTAAAGGCACACAGAACCTTAGTAGAAACAAGCTGGAGGCTTAATTACATGAATACAAAGAGCGTAGTGAACTGAATATAATGGACTTTAGCTTATCCCAAATATCAGAAGTTGTGCTGACCTGATCAAATATGAGGTGAGCGTAGGAAACTTGGATTTGAGAAGCATAGTAGGTTGCATCCAGCAGTGTTGCTCAGCTCATGATAAGAGTTCTATCAGCAGAGTGGAGAGGGATCAATTTTCTGCTATCTCTCCCACGACCCACATTCCCATTGCAGCTACTCTGGAGGGTTGGGGGACCTTCTACAGATCTATTCATACACTGCTTCCCATCCAAGGATTCCAGAGCAGTTTGTTGGATCAATCCATCAACTTTTGATGGATGATTTAGAAGGATTGGGTCCTGCATCACTTTCGCTGCGCATGTGTGCCAGTATCATACTCTGCAGAGCTACATCTCAACATAGCTCCTTCTTTGGAAGCGTCTTTGGGGTTGAAGGTACACACAGTAGGCAGTAAACACTCATGGACGCCATAAAGATTCAGTCGAGTGTAGAAGTTTACTCGACAGTCATAAATGCATATTGGTAGCAAATACATACAGACATTCACCACTGCCGTGGTCAAGGCATGCTTAAGAGCCCAGCAAGAGTCCAAGACTCACTCTGTTTCTCTCACCACAAGGCGCAAGCAAGAGACTCGTAAGAAGTTACACTGAACCATTGTTATCAGCACTTCTTGTCACACTGCATATGGCCAAAGAACAGTTTCCACAGAAAAAGTCCTTGCATAGACAAAACAATCTCAGCCTTCTGCTGCTTCTTCAAACTTCTTTTCTTCTCATTTTCTGGAATAAATTATTCTCTCCCTCACACACAGAATATCCAGCACAATTCACAGAATTTGGGTGTGTTTCCAGAGGGCTTCAGGGGGAGTTGCTTCTCATACAAGCCCTTCTAGTTGCTGTGTGCAACTCCATTTAAAGCAACCCAATGACTTCTGTAGTATTTATCAGTCATTGAGATTATTTCCAGTCTATTTAGCGCATCAGCAAAGTGCCAGTTATGTGCTTTGGTATTTTATCCATTTGCTACTCTTATCTCACTCTTCCTTAAAAGAGCACAGCGTAGGTAGGCTGGGCTAAGCGACTTGTCCAGGGCTATTATGCTTCGTGGCTGAGCAGAGAACCTATATTTTGGTTTATTGGGTCCGTTCCAACTCCTAACTCTTGCATGACAGCAGCTGTCTTTGTTCACTTTCTAAAACTAGGAGTCGACCCTTCACCTTGTGCTGAGACTTCGTGGTGGAGCAAAGAAGAGGAAGAAGAAGTCTTACACCACTCCTAAGAAGAATAAGCATAAGAGAAAGAAGGTGAAACTCGCTGTCCTTAAGTACTATAAGGTAAGAGCAACTTCATGTGGGAATTGACATACTGGGTCAGCGGTAATTAATTGCCTGTGAAGAGCTTGCGGGTTCTTGCTAGATACAGATTCTTTCTACTGATGGCTGTTTCTGCATTTAGTTAGAAAGCCAGCATGAGCCCGTCTCCTGGTGACAAATGTAACCTTTAAGTCTGTTTGGAAATAATGCATAAGCACAACTGATTAATAGTACTGGTTAGGGCATTTAGTTATGCTGAATTGTTGGGGGGGGGGCATAAGTTATTTTCTTGCATTTAATGCTTAAACAACAAATATGGTCACTCCGCTTGACTAAATTTTGTCCGGGTTGAGAATATAACCTGAAATGATAATCTGGTGTTTCTAAAAATTGCAAGCAGTGGTGGTCTGGACTGCATAAGTCAAGCGTCTGTATTTTTTTTCAAGGGAGATGGAAAATGCAATACGATTTAAAGCCTTTCTTCTTGCAGGTGGATGAGAATGGGAAAATCAGCCGCCTGCGACGCGAGTGTCCCTCTGAGGAATGTGGGGCTGGAGTATTCATGGCTAGCCACTTTGACAGACATTACTGTGGCAAGTGCTGCTTGACATACTGCTTCAACAAGCCAGAAGACAAGTAAATGTGTCTATTGTAATAATTAAAAGTTGCTTTGAATTTTGATGTGTTTTTTCTGGTTGCATGAGTGTTCAAAGCAGGGGCTCTAACATGTTTGCTAAATGGACCAGAGAGGAGGGGAAGGTAGATAAATGGAAGACATGGGGCTACTCATGAGCATTGCTGATAAGAGGAGGAGGAGTTTGTATTTGATATCCCGCTTTATCACTACCCTAAGGAGTCTCAAAGAGGCTAACATTCTCCTTTCCCTTCCTTCCCCACCACAAACACTCTGTGAGGTTAGTGGGGCTGAGAGACTTCAAGAAGTGTGACTAGCCCAAGGTCACCCAGCAACTGCATGTGGAGGAGCGGGGACGCGAACCCGGTTCACCAGATTACGAGTCCACCGCTCTTAACCACTACACCACACGGGCTCCTTTGTAAGAAACTTCAGTGAAAGCTGTCTCATATCTGTTAAAAATTGAGGCTGCTTTAGAGCCATCCCTCTGTGCAGTTCTTGACCAGTACAAACGCTCTTGCTTTGTTTCATTGAATAATACAATTGTAGAATTGGAAGGGACGCTGATGATCATCTAGTCCAACTCCCTGCAATGCAGGAATCTCAACTAAAGCATGCAGCTGGCCCGTATGGGGATTGAACCCACGACCTCGGCATTACCACCACGCTCTGACCAACTGAACTGCCTTGTAACTTACCTGTTTAGTATAAAATACTTGCTCTGATCCAAAAATGAGATAGTACAAGTTACCTTTTATCTATTCCAAATGGCCCCTTCTTTTACAGAAAATGAGGGCGATTGTTTCCGTTCTAGTACATAAGCAGAGATACAGCTCTTGCTTGATATTGCATACATTGCGTGGAATGCAACACTGCGCTCTTCTAGTCATTCTCTCTCTGCAAGTGTTGCATATTGGCAGCTGGAACAATCTAC
Source organism: Podarcis tiliguerta (assembly GCF_965153285.1). NCBI lineage: Eukaryota > Metazoa > Chordata > Lepidosauria > Squamata > Lacertidae > Podarcis > Podarcis tiliguerta. Next base: position 11,461,446 of record NC_139536.1, on the reverse strand, counting down.
AGTCACTTGTGGGGTGGGGGGAGGACAGAAGTCCTGTTGCAGAAATTGTCATAGAGGGTTTCTACTCATTGGGCTGGTCAGGTGAATTCAATAGGCCCTACAGCAGAGACTGGGACACATTTTTTCTTGCTTGCTTTTTTTTTGGGGGGGGGGGTCTTCTGATTGCCTAGTTTCCACACCTTGAAGTCATAAACTTAAAAAAAAAAAATTAAGATTCTTAGGCCTGCTGTATTTTATGGCTCATTTCTAATATACGGTAGTTGGGTGGGACAGAAAAAACTAAAACAGCAATACTGATTCTAAAGTATGGATTGATGGTGGAAAAAGTAGTGGTACCTTGGGTTACAAACGCTTCAGGTTCCAGACTGCGCTAACCCAGAAATAGTACCTTGGGTTAAGAACTTTGCTTCAGGATGAGAACAGAAATCGCGCAGTGGCAGCAGCGGGAGGCCCCATTAGCTAAAGTGGTACCTCAGGTTAAGAACAGTTTAAGGTTCAGAATGGACCTCCAGAACAAATTAAGTTCTTAACCCGGGGTACCACTGTGTGAGGTTTCTTGCCATCACTACTTCCCTCTCCAAATCTGGAATGATGGAAGACCTTGTTCCTTGGAGCAGCGGGCTGCCAACCTTTTTGTCCCTCTGGGCACTACTATCCACACCACAATATGTTCTGACTACAATAAAATGCTATAAAGTCTCATTTTAGGAATAGGAGGGAAGTATCTTTCTGGGCTGAGGAAACCCTTTGTGATGTCTCGGCACCATGTTGGCATCCCTTGCTTAGAAACTAAATACCAAGTTAAAGGTAAAGGGACATCACCATTAGGTCCAGTCGTGACCGACTGATTGCAGCGCTCCTCTCACTTTATTGGCCAAGGGAGCCGGCGTACGGCTTCCGGGTCATGTGGCCAGCATGACTAAGCCGCTTCTGGCGAACCAGAGCAGTGCACAGAAACGCCGTTTACCTTCCCACCGGAGCGGTACCCATTTCTCTACTTGCACTTTGATGTGCCTTTGAACTGCTTGGTTGGCAGGAGCAGGGACCGAGCAACGGGAGCTCACCCCGTTGCAGGGATTTGAACCGCCGACCTTCCGATCGGCAAGTCCTAGGCTCTTTGGTTCAACCCACAGCACCACCTGCATCCCAAATACCTATTTCACAACCATGGCTGTGTTCCACATTAGTGTAAAAAGGCTTTCGGGGGGGCGGGGGAGAGATGCCATGGCTGCTATCATTCACCCAGCACAATCTGAGCATGGAGTCTTGAGGAAGATGGGGCATATGATTCTCGTAAAGCATTGCAGGAACTGACTCCCAACGATCATGAAAATGTGTTTCCAGCTTGAAATACATAGGGAGTCATGGGAATCCTGTTCATCCCCTGGAAGCGCACAAAGGTGGCAGCCGCTTAGCTTTACCTTCAACATACATACTGAATGTGGCATGTAGGTAGAGATGCTACCTTCATGTGGTTCTTGAATTCGTGGCAAGCTGGTGCTGGCCCTGTAATTCCCTCATGTAATTTCAATGTGTGAGGGAATTTGTCTGTACTCCCAAACTGATTTGGGACACATGTCTGCAGTGACAGATCCTCACATAGTTAGAAGAGAAGAAGAGTTTGGATTTGATATCCCGCCTTTCACTCCCCTTCAGGAGTCTCAAAGTGGCTAACATTCTCCTTTCCCTTCCTCCCCCACAACAAACACTCTGTGAGGTGAGTGGGGCTGAGAGACTTCAAAGAAGTGTGACTGGCCCAAGGTCACCCAGCAGCTGCATGTGGAGGAGCGGAGATGCGAACTCTGTTCCCCAGATTACGTGACTACCGCTCTTAACCACTACACCACACTGGCTCTCAAGTACTCGGATCTGTTCAGCAAAATGTATTATTTTGGCGCAGCCTATAACACACAAATTTCAGGATGCTCCTATTGTAACACATAAAATATAGATCCAGGTGGTTTCACTGTACAGTTAAGCTCTCCCACAGTTTTTATTGAAATTTACAACATAATGATTTTTTATATATATTAAAAAATACATTAAAGTCCCCTAGTCATTTTTACAATGCAAGCTGCTTCTCAAATGTCTCTGTGATGCAGTGCAAATAATATAATCCAAGTTTCTCAGCCCATCACATATTTGGCTGTTTGGAGATTTAAAATCCTGGGTCCCAAGAGATCGTCTGCTCAACTTCCTTTTCATTGAAACAAACAATTTCATCTCCCACTTGAAATGCTATGTTCTTGTCCAAACTGAGCCCACAATCCATGCCAGTCTTGACTACAGGGACATCATCTTTATGGTGCTTCAGTGACGATAGGTATCCTAGGGAAAATAGACATACATAAAGCAAAAACTCCAAATTGTGCAACTTTTATTACAAGGTGAGAAATGTTTAGAGTGCAGAGATTGCTCCAATCCAGACCATGTCTTAACTGTAACTAATTTTCATATAAGTCACAGCACTCCAGAGCACACTAGGTAAAGGTAAAGGGACCCCTAACCATTAGGTCCAGTCATGGCCGACTCCGGGGTTGCGGCGCTCAACTCGCTTTATTGGCTGAGGGAGCCGGCGTACAGGTCATGTGGCCAGCATGACTAAGTTGCTTCTGGCGAACCAGAGCAGCACACGGAAACACCGTTTACCTTCCCACCGGAGCAGTACCTATTTATCTACTTGCACTTTGACGTGCTTTTGACTGCTAGGTTGGCAGGAGCAGGGACCAAGCAACGGGAGCTCACCCCGTCACGGGGATTCGAACTGCCGACCTTCTGATCGGCAAGTCCTAGGCTCTGTGGTTTAACCCACAGTGCCGCCCGCGTCCCCCAGAGCACACCACTCAGAATCAGAATTGTAGAGTTGGAAGGGAACCTGAGGGTCAACTACTCCAACTCCTGGAAATGCAGGAATCTCAACTAAAGCAGCCAGTGTTCTCATGGTTGCCACGTACAAGATTTAACCATCAAATGCCTGGGTAAACAGTAATGTTTTCAAATTCCTCCCAAAAGTTAACAGTGTTGGAGACACACACCTCACATGAGATTATATGAACACACCTCTCCAATAATTCAACACAGTCATACGGAAGAGAACCAGTAACTGATTCCACCTGGAGCTCTGCTACCCACAAAAAAATTCTACAAAGCATATTGGGAAAGTGTCTGTGGAGTTTCATACAATTGTGGGAACTGGGCAGTAGAACTGTCTGCTTAGGAAATCAACCGCTACTCACCTGTCCAAATAACTTCTTGATTACGAATTAATTTAAATTTCATCTTTTTGTCCAGCTGCCCCTTCTGTACTCTGCAGCCAGCTACTGGAACTGTACTTTTTCCAACTGTGACATCAAAGATTGCTAAAACAACAGCTGTTCCTAAGGAAAACAAAAAAGCATGAGAATCCTAAAAATGTAAAAGTGCCATTTAGGCAGTCTCTGCTCATTAAAAAGGATATGAACATTAATTCCAATCAAAATACAAAAGCTAAGGTGACTTGTATCCAGTACTAAAAAACCCCCAGCATCCAGACTTTTCAAGTTAAAAGCTGGATTTTGTGCCGTTTAAATAACGTAACTGAACAAGTCTGCAATCTTTCCCCTTGTTTTGCAATACTCGGCAGCTTTAGTCTGTTTTACTTCATTCAACAAAGTTTTACTTAGCTTAGAGCTTAGATTCATTGAAATGAATGTGATTGGTAGACCCACTGAACTCAGTAGGTCTGTTCTGAATAAATGTTGAAGCCCATCCCTTTTCCCCCTAGTCTTGACCTACAGAAGTTCTGTTCAAACTGCACCTCACTAAGTGCTGTAAGATTGCAGCAAACATTACAAGCAAAGTTTCAAGCACTGTATACCTGAAGGAGTGTCTCCAACCCCATCGTCCAGCCCAGCTGGACTCAAGGTCCAGCTCCGAGGGCTTTCTAACCTTGTGAGAAGCAAGGTTACAGGGAACCAGGCAGAGGGCCTTCTTGGTAGTCATGCCCACCCTGTGGAACGCCCTCCCAGCAGATATCAAGGAAATAAACAACTATCTGACTTTTAGAAGACATCTGAAGGCAGCCCTGTACAGGGAAGTTTTTAATGTTTGATGTTTTACTGTGCTTGATGTTTTTAAATTGTTGGAAGCTGCCCAGACTGGCTGGGGCAACCCAGTCAGATGGGTGCCATATAAATGAAGAATTATCATTATTATTATCTTGGCTGCCACAAGTCCTAGAAATTTGCATTAAAAAAGGAAAATAGATCCTTAGGAAGTGGAATTTCTGCAGCTGGTTACGGCACTGCACATTTCTGCAGAGAATCCTGTCTCTGGTTTGTCACTATTCCATGAACATCAGTACTTTAAGAAAAAGATAAGGTAAAGGACCCCTAGACGGTTAAGTCCAGTCAAAGGCGACAATGGGGTTGCGGCACTCATCTCGCTTTCAGGCTGAGGGAGCCGGCGTTTGTCCACAGACAGATTTCCGGGTCATGTGGCCAGCATGACTAAACCGCTTCTGGCACAACGGAACGCAGTGACGGAAACCAGAGCACATGGAAACGCCATTTACCTTCCCACTGCAGCAGTACCTATTTATCTACTTGCACTGGCCTGCTTTCAAACTGGTAGGTTGGCAGGAGCTGGGACAGAGCAACAGGAGCTCACCCCATTGTGCAGATTCAAACTGCCAACCTTCTGATCGGCAAGCCCAAGAGGCTCAGTGGTTTAGACCGCAGCGCCACCCGCATCCCACTTTTAGAAATATCTATCCTGAAACTGCTATCCCTTGAATGAAAGACTTCTGGTGTATCATCATGCCAAAGGTCGAGTGGCCAGACAGCTGCTTTTGGGAAGCCAACCACCCGGGCCAGCAATGCTTACCACCCACATCCCCCTATTTCTGCCATCTCAAATTCAGAAGTATACCCAACACATGCTCCTCTAGAGAACAGGGCAGGGTGCTGCTCAGCTCCGCCTGTAAATCTTCAACAAGCCGGTAGATGATTTTGTGCATTTTCAACTTTATTCCCTTCTTGGCAGCCAGCTGCTGAATAGGTTTATTTGCGTTCACGTTGAACCCGTATACAACACCTGACAATGCAACAAAGAGGGTAAGTGTAAAATTGCTATTTTACTTCTTCTTTCTAATGGCTCAAATTAAGCATACTTTAAAAGTTCCAGAGTTGCTCTATTTACCAAACATTAAGGGCAGGGCTGAGTATATTCATGAAGAGAAAATTCAAAACATCTGCAGCGTGGTAACATTCTGCACCAAGGAATGCTAAATTCTGAAACCCAACTGAATCGCACCCATTTGCATGCACCTGCTTATTTTGCATAATCTATTCCACATCTGCAAGAAAGAGATGGGGAAGAGACGTCTCGGGAACTGAAAATCCTACCCTACTCCTCTCTGACTTCCCTGATTTCACCAAGCATTCCACACACACACACACACACCTCTCAAGCCTATCTTTGCAGCCATGTGGGAGAGACCTCCTTTACAATAAAGATGAGTTTCTTGCGATGTTAAATTCTGTGCCCTGAATTCCCACAGCCATGCAGAAAGCTATTTATTTCACTTATAAAGACCTGCAAGCTGCCTTTTGTCCCACAAAGGGCCTCAAGGTGACTTGAATGAAAAGCATTACGTGAAGACTCTTAATCTTGCATGCAAAGCATTCAGAAATCAGGATGGTGCATGCAGCAACTATTCCTAAACCAGGAGAGTTAATGCGCAGCTCCAATAGTTGGCATCAAAGGTGCCAGCTGGCCACAGTCTTGACAGGTAACACAATGTGTCGAGGGGATGAGATCCGCATTCCTGACTTGCCTTGCAACATGGGTGGGAAAGTGTGTCCCATTCCATGGGAACCCTGCCTGCAGTCACTGCAGCACACCTTCTGTGTACAGTGGTACCTCGGGTTACAGACACTTCAGGTTACAGATGCTTCAGGTTACAGACTCCGCTAACCCAGAAATAGTATCTCGGATTAAGAACTTTGCTTCAGGATGAGAACAGAAATCGTGCTCTGGCAGCACAGCAGCAGCGGAAGGCCCCATTAGCTAAAGTAGTGCTTTAGGTTAAGAACAGTTTCAGGTTAAGAATGGACCTCCGGAACGAATTAAGTACTTAACCCGAGGTACCACTGTACTTTAAGGCCGGTTACCGAGCTGCTGACTGCTTGCAAGGCAAAGTGCTCTGGCTCTTTAGCTATCTAAGACACATGACTTGGTGCCGCTTTCTTCAATGGCCACCCTTTACCTTTAAATGTCTCTGCGAGGTTTATGTCATTTTCGCTAATATCCCCAATCCCACAGTGGACCACGTCTAGTTCACACTCCTCATCGGCGTCATAGCTGTCCAGGATGTTCAAGATGGCTTCCACAGAACCATCAACGTCACCTGGGTGGAGCAAAAGTCCCGGTGAGTTTAAATGGGAGTGGCACACACAAAACAAAGAACAGCACAACTTCTTATTGTACAATCCATGAGGAACTTAAGTCTCATGCAATTAAATGAGAAGGAGCCGAGCAAGGAATAGAGCTTTGATTAAATTCTTGGAAACTGTGTCTCACAGACACACCGAGAGCCAGTGTGGTGTAGTGGTTAAGAGCGCTAAGACTCGTAATCTGGGGAACCAGGTTTGCGTCTCTGCTCCTCCACATGCAGCTGCTGGGTGACCTTGGGCCAGTCACACTTCTCTTGGGCCAGTCACACTTCTCTTGGGCCAGTCACACTTCTCTGAAGTCTCTCGGCCTCGTTCACCTCACAGAGTGTTTGTTGTGGGGGAGGAAGGGAAAGGAGAATGTTAGCCGCTTTGAGACTCCTTAAGGGGAGTGAAAGGCGGGATATCAAATCCAAATTATTATTATTCTGAAATTAAAACCTCCCAGGACTTTCCAACAGTCTGATTAAAATGTTGTGGGGTTGCTTGGAATTCAATAAAGAAGAGTCTACAAATACAGCCATTAACAGTCATGACTGTTAATATCTGTATTGTATTTGCGTTATTAAATGCTTTTCACAAAGAATAAATAGTATGGGGAACGGAGGAGGCAGTTGGCAAGCTACTCTGTTAGTTGATTCTTTGGCTGAGAACCGTGAGGGTGTCTGGAGGAGTTTGTGAGGACAGGCAAGCTATGGACTAGTAACTTATGCACCGCTATGAAGGCGTTTTGAAAACAAAAATGACTAAAGCCTCTCTTGGGCTCAAGGGAGAGAAACACATTGTAGTCATTAACATATATGTGAATAATACTTGCTGTTCAACTGTTGCCAACTTGACAAGTCTCAATTTATCTTCAGGTCTTGTGTATGGTGCCTAAGGTAAAGGTAAAGGTACCCCTGCCCGTACGGGCCAGTCTTGACAGACTCTAGGGTTGTGCGCCCATCTCACTCTAGAGGCCGGGAGCCAGCGCTGTCCGCAGACACTTCCGGGTCACGTGGCCAGCGTGACAAGCTGCATCTGGCGAGCCAGCGCAGCACACGGAACGCCGTTTACCTTCCCGCTGGTAAGCAGTCCCTATTTATCTACTTGCACCCGGGGGTGCTTTCGAACTGCTAGGTTGGCAGGCACTGGGACCGAACGACGGGAGCGCAGAACCGCCGACCGTGCGATCGGCAAGTCCTAGGCACTGAGGTTTTACCCACAGCGTCACCCGCGTCCTGTGTATGGTGCCTATTTTATCATAAATGGCTAGCAATGACAGGTGCCATTCTCAATGCCAGTTAAGCCACACCTGTGTGTCAGTTAAGTAGCATAAGCAAGGACCACAGTTCAAGAATTAAAGCATTTGCTTTCCATGCAAGAGGACGACCTAAGTCCACTGCCCAACACCTCCAGGCAAGACTGTGGGAGCTCTGTCTGAAATCCTGGAAAGTCGCTACCAATCAGTGCAGACAATACTGAACTAGGCAGACCAATGGTCTCTCTTGATATAAGGCAGCTTCCTATGTACCATGTGTGCCCTCTTGTGGGCCTTGCTTTCTCGAGGCTTCAAATGGTGCTGTCAGGGAACTGCCATCGGCTCAGGGGCGAGAGGGGAAAAGCAGGAGCCCCCAAAGATTGTGGGAAGCAGCACCCCCTCAGCGGAGGAGAGTAACCACGCCTCCAGGGGAGAGAAGCTGCAGGGCTCGGAGGAGGCGAGGCGGTGCCAGGCACCCTGCCTGAGCAAAGCGGGGAGGAGAGAGGTCCTCCGTTACCCACGCCCTCCTTGCGCAGTAGGCTTCTGCGCAGAGAGGGGAAGCGCAGACTGGGTGTCAACAAACTACTCTGCTCGGGAAGGTTTAAGGACCGCCCACTCTCAGATTCTGCCAGTGAATGAGCAAGACATGGAATAGAGGCGCTCTTCATGGTGAAGGTTTTTTTTTGACACCAATAACAAGGGTTTACAGCCGACCAGGGAGGAATTTGCCTGATTGCTTGATTGCTCTCGAACAACCCCCTGATACCATTACAGGTGCTATTTAATATTATATGGGGAAGTGCACCCCGCCCAGCCCACTGCCTCGGTGCTGGGGAATAATAAATAATAATAATAATAATAATAATAATAATAATAATAATAATAATAGCAGCTCTTGGGAGCAGGACAAATCCAACTGAGTAAGAAGGACTCCACCTTTGATGATGATGTGCAGCACATTTTTGTCACTCTCCCCTTTTTCTTTCAGTCGTATACCCAGGAGATGCTTTTTGCTCTTGTACACCGCTGCCCTTCTCTGCTTCCAAGACATGTTTTCCATGCCTTCTCTGTCCTTCTTGTAGGCGTCCCTGTGCTCCTTCTGCTTCACCTCAATGACCTCTAGGTCCTTCTTCGCCTTCTCTTGTTGCTCGGCGTAGCTTCTCCACTCAACAACTTCACGAGCCCTTTGCTTGGCAGAAGAACAAAAGAGCTGCCTCTCTGATCTAGCACGATAGCTGGGATCCCGGGATCTGGGCTCCCACTCCATCTGCAGCCCCCACCCAACAGCCCAAGGGTTCCCCTCCCACCAGCAATTTATTTTTGGTGTGCACCGAGAGCTAAACAGAGAAGTGGGGAACTGTGTTCGGTACCTGGAAGGGAAGGTAGTAGTCAAACCAATCTCTGCAGCACTGACCAGCCAGATGTTAACAGCTCAGACTAGGATGGAGTCAGCCACTGAAGCTGGTACTCAAATATATGTTGCCGCCAAACACAGCTGTTCTGTTTAAATTATCTTAGGGTGTTTTTTTTAAACCTCTATTTTTTGCCTTACACTTTTTTATTATTACTTTATTTATTTTAATTTTTTATTCATTTTGTGTACCACCCTGTACTCTTAGATCTCAGGGTGGTTTGCAATATATAATCACGATATAAAAAACACAAGATAAAGGTAAAGGTAAAGGTACCCCTGCCCGTACGGGCCAGTCTTGACAGACTCTGGGGTTGTGCGCTCATCTCACTCAAGAGGCCGGGGGCCAGCACTGTCCGGAGACACTTCCGGGTCACGTGGCCAGCATGACAAGCTGCATCTGGCGAGCCAGCACAGCACACGGAACGCCGTTTACCTTCCCGCTAGTAAGCGGTCCCTATTTATCTACTTGCACCCAGGGGTGCTTTCGAACTGCTAGGTTGGCAGGCGCTGGGACCGAATGACGGGAGCGCACCCCGCCGCGGGGATTCGAACCACCGACCATGCAATCGGCAAGTCCTAGGCGCTGAGGTTTTACCCACAGCGCCACCCGCGTCCCACTTGCCTGGTGCCTAGAGGTGTCTAATGAAGGCACCAGGCAAACCTCCCCGGGGAGAGCATTCCATAAGTGGGAAGCCACTGCAGAGAAGGCCCGTTCTCATGTTACAACCCTCTAGACCTTTCATGTGGGAGGCACAGGGCCTCAGAGGATGATCTCAGGGCCCGGAGCAGTTCATATGAGGAAAGGTGGTCAATGTGGTACAGTGGTACAGTGGCCCCATTCAGAGTACAGTGGTACCTCGGGTTAAGAACTTAATTTGTTCTGGAGGTCTGTTCTTAACCTGAAACTGTTCTTAACCTGAGACACCACTTCAGCTAATGGGGCCTCCTGCTGCAGCTGCACCGCTGGAGCACGATTTCTGTTCTCATCCTGAAGCAAAGTTCTTAACCCGAGGTACTATTTCTGGGTTAGCGGAGTCTGTAACCTGAAGCTTCTGTAACCTGAAGTGTCTGTAACCCGAGGTACCACTCTATTATGCTTCTGGTGGCTTGAGGAAAGATCAGAACAAGTGTTGCTTAGTGCACAGAGATTGTGGGGCCCACTGTGCTTTCCATGAGCTGCTGCACCCTGCCGTCTGAGGTAATGGAGTGGAAGAAAGCAGGATGCAAACAGCTTACGTTCCAGGAGAGAAAATAGTTTCTTGTGCTGCCACAGCCGAAGCCAATCCGTGTTCATTCATTCTGCTCCTTCCCTCTAGTACACGGATGGGGGCCCAATACGGCCATCCTGATATTGTTGGGCTCCAACTCCCATCAGCCTCGGAAAGATGGGAGTTGCAGCCCAACGACATGGGGAAGGCCGAGGTTCTCCATGCCTGCCCTGGTAGCTTGTCCCTGCTGCTTCCCCCCCAGAGGCCTGGAGCCCAAGGTAAGTGTGTCCTCGTTGCCCAGTGAGAGGACCCACCTTGGGGGCGCCAGGCTTAAATGCTGAATGGGAAATCTGTGGTACCTCAGACTCTACTTCAAGGATTTCTTCTCCGGCTGAAGGAACTTCCTTCCATCCCACGATCTCCACCGGCATGCTTGGAGGGGCAACTTCCATGGCCTTGCCGTTCTCGTCAAACATCATACGCACTTTGGCCCAGCTTTTCCCTGCAACCAGAATACAGCCCTTTCTCAGAGTGCCTCTCTGGATGATGGCAGTGGTCACTGGACTAGAGGGGAGAAGGAGGGAAGATCGCGTTTGATTTCGTACAACCAATTTTATGCCACTAATTTTATTTGCATTTTTTTCCATAGTGAGCTGTCTTGAGGCGGGTTATAGCATATGTGGATGGTATTTCACAGTGCATATGCTTTCTGTTTACAGTGGTACCTCGGGTTAAGTACTTAATTTGTTCAAGAGGTCTGTTCTTAACCTGAAACTGTTCTTAACCTGAAGCACCACTTTAGCTAATGGGGCCTCCTGCTGCCGCCATGCCGCCGGAGCACGATTTCTGTTCTCATCTTGAAGCAAAGTTCTTAACCCGAGGTACTATTTCTGGGTTAGCAGAGTCTGTAACCTGAAGCGTATGTAACCCGAGGTACCACTGTACTTTGATATCTGTTTTATCACACTTGAGCCCGGCCCTTCCAAATAGTTCATAGAATCATAGAATCATAGAGTTGGAAGAGACCACAAGGGCCATCGAGTCCAACCCCCTGCCAAGCAGGAAACACCATCAGAGCACTCCTGACATATGGCTGTCAAGCCTCTGCTTAAAGACCTCCAAAGAAGGAGACTCCACCACACTCCTTGGCAGCAAATTCCACTGTCAAACAGCTCTTACTGTCAGGAAGTTCTTCCTAATGTTTAGGTGGAATCTTCTTTCTTGTAGTTTGGATCCATTGCTCCGTGTCCGCTTCTCTGGAGCAGCAGAAAACAACCTTTCTCTCTCCTCTATGTGACATCCTTTTATATATTTGAACACGGCTATCATATCACCCCTTAACCTCCTCTTCTCCAGGCTAAACATGCCCAGCTCAGGACAGTGTACCTAGATTCCCCACTCCTTAAGTCAGGGATGGGGAGATCAGTGGTCCTATAGATGTTGCTAGGCTTCAACTTCCCTCAGCTCCAACCAACAATCAGGCATGATGGGAAATGTAGGTCTGCAATATCTGGAGGACCGCTGGTTTGCTAATATCACCAACCCCACAGTTCCTTACTCCTGTTAGGTGAATTATGATGGAGATAAGGACCAGTCCCAAGTTCACCCACTACATTCCCGGTGGCTCTCCTGTGGCTTCCCAGAAGCACAGAAAGAGATAAGATTGGTTGGCTGGGCATGTTTAGCCTGGAGAAGAGGAGGTTAAGGGGTGATATGATAGCCATGTTCAAATATATAAAAGGATGTCACATAGAGGAGGGAGAAAGGTTGTTTTCTGCTGCTCCAGAGAAGCGGACACGGAGCAATGGATCCAAACTACAAGAAAGAAGATTCCACCTAAACATTAGGAAGAACTTCCTGACAGTAAGAGCTGTTCGACAGTGGAATCTGCTGCCAAGGAGTGTGGTGGAGTCTCCTTCTTTGGAGGTCTTTAAGCAGAGGCTTGACAACCATATGTCAGGAGTGCTCTGATGGTGTTTCCTGCTTGGCAGGGGGTTGGACTCGATGGCCCTTGTGGTCTCTTCCAACTCTATGATTCTATGATTCTATGGTTGCACAGTGGGTTCAACAGCCTAACCTCTCTTAGTGTTGCAATCATAGAAGCCACTTTGCTTCTAAATAACAGGAAATGGAAATGGAATTCGGACATCTGGAACTGGGCATGAATTAAAGGATATTTAACAAGGGAGGGGGGAATTATGGAATATTATTCCAATATGTGATCACAGTAGAGAGATTTTAACATGGACATGGATGGAAAAATATGGAGGACTGGTGGTGGCAATTAATGAAGATAAAGTTAACACTGAAGAAAAAAGCATGGTTGACATTTACCAATAATAATGACTGAAATGACTAGTGATTCTGTCAAGGAATGAAGGGGCGTGTGCCTGTGGCTCACCCTTTTCCTTTATCTGTGCGAGACTCTATGATGGTGCCTTCCACAGGGCCCGTAGAGTCTGCCTTCAGTTCCAACACCTCCGCGAGAGCCACGGTTGCCTCTGCTAAAGCCATCAAGTTGTCACCCTACGCCAAACAAAGACAGTTCAGGAAAGAGCTGAGTCGCTTGGGATCAAGGAAATGACACATCAGACCGCGTGTTACGTTACGACAGGAGATGAATAGCTCTAAAATCTGGATTACTGCACAGAAGGCTGTTTGGGGATGAGGATGATATAAACCCCTCTGCATGGAGACTGTCATTGTGTGGCCAGGTATTCCTTCATGCCCAGGAACATGCATCAGCGTCAGGGAATTTTTTTCCAACCCACAGTACTTCCTTTGCTGGGTTGTGGGTTTTTTGATCATTTGCAATAACATGAGGAAAAGACATCCAATCTGTATGGTCCGTCATATAGCAGCTTTGTTGCTGCCTCTGCTCTTTAAGGAGGCAACCCTAGGGCTATAGGATAAACAGAGAGAGGCCAGAAGTTGAATTCTACCTCACTCCTGATACCAAAACCTGGCTCTACCAATGGATGCTGGTAGAGTCAAAAAGAGGGTGTTTCAAGGGAGCACCAGGAAACAGCTTGAATTGGACAGCTCCAAAAGCCCAGGTGATGGTATAAATCACAGCTTTGTATTACCCTCCAAAACAGGGTTTCTAAGAACCCACAAAATGGACCTCCCTTCTGCCCTGCTGGTGAAAACACAGCAGGGCTTAGCTGCCCACGGCAGCGAAATCATCTTTGGGTCCCACCCATTTTAGGATTGCAGATTTAGTTGTTTATTCAGCCTCAAAAATTTACATTTGCCCCAACTAATTCTTTCCCAGATCGATGTAAGAAACATCTTAGCGTTAATCTAATGATCTGTAGATCTACACCTGCAGACACACAAGAATGGCACAAGCATTTATATTTTGCACCGTGAAAAGCACTACAAATTACCTTCCAGAATTAGCTGGAACCAGCTTATGGGAAAAGGAAACATGCTTCTGGAAATGACATGCTTCCAGAAATGAAGCCCACCTATGACCCACGGTTAGTACCGTGACAACAGGTTAAAATTACCTTTAGTGCTGAAACATGGACAGCCTGAACATCTCCTCCGTATTCTTCGCAAACCACATTGTGAGCCAGGAGCTCTTTCTTCACTCTATCCGGGTCGGCTTCAGGCTTGTCGCATTTATTAATGGCAACGATAATTGGAACTGCGAGAGAAAAGGAAACGGGGAAGAATGCCAAAGTCCAAACAGCGAAGCAGCAAACCAAAGACGTTTCCCCAAAACTACAGTTCAATCGAGTGAAAGAATATTTATTTGTGAAGCTGTTTTGATCCCACCATATCAGAATGAGCCGATCGCAAACAGGTAAGCATCTGACCTAAGGGCCTTGGAAAAAAGTGAAGACTTTCAGTGATTACTGTATTTTTTGCTCTATAAGACTCACTTTTTCCCTCCTAAAAAGTAAGGGGAAATGTGTGTGTGTCTTATGGAGCGAATGCACGCTGTGCAGCTATCCCAGAAGCCAGAACAGAAAGAGGGATTGCTGCTTTCACTGTGCAGCTATCCCTCTTGCTGTTCTGGCTTCTGAGATTCAGAATATATATTTTTTCTTGTTTTCCTCCTCCAAAAACTAGGTGCGTCTTATGGTCTGGTGCATCTTATAGAGAGAAAAATACGGTATGCATGCTATTTGACCAATGGCACTTATCTCTCCCTTCCTCCCACCCACTTTAAAGAAAAGTGCTGTACCTTTGGCATTTTTAGCATGTTGAATAGATTCCACAGTCTGCTTCATTACACCATCCTCTGCGGCTACCACCAATATGACAATATCTGTGACATGTGTACCTCTCGCCCTCATGGCTGAAAATGCAGCATGGCCAGGAGTATCCAGAAATGTTATTTTTTCTCCAGAAGGCAAACGCACTGCAAAAAAAACCAAAACAAAAACCCCAACAACAATCAAATCTATACAGCACTACCGTCAAAATTATAAATGCATGTCAAAAATCTATGCCCCACAGAGCTCCATGGGTCTTGTTCCCCACCAAAAAATGGTTACACGATTGCAGACTGCTCAAATTCCTTTTGAACATGGATTCTGTTAAGGTAGCAACAGTTCTTTACAAAGCCAAACTCGGGGAATCTGCTAAACATATATTTCTTATATGTTTTATTTTTTAAAGGTTTCTTTTACTGTCACTGCTGCAGTCCCAAGCTCCACTGTATGCCTTCATGATAAATATTATTTTCTTGGAAGCCGCGCCCCTTATTCTTGAAGCTGGTCTTCATTTCCGTACCGTACAGCAGAGTAGCGTCAGCAACTCAACCTTTAGATCTCGGACTGTTTTCTGACACCAAAACATCTTAGGAATCAAGATTGCATTGAAATCCCAAGGAATCCTGGGGGCTGTAGAATCATAGAATAGAATCATAGAGTTGGAAGAGACCACAAGGGCCATCGAGTCCAACCCCCTGCCAAGCAAGAAACACCATCAGAGCACTCCTGACATATGGTTGTCAAGCCTCTGCTTAAAGACCTCCAAAGAAGGAGACTCCACCACATGTAGTTTGTCCAAGGGTGCTGAGCGGAGACCCTTAACAGCTATGACCATTAAAGTGGCCCAAGAGTTCTTTAAATGTATGGTGTGGATGGGACAATCTGAGGAAAAAGCTGGTGTAATTATCAGTGCACGTAAAAATTGTTGAATGGTCTCTTTAAATTTGAAGGTTCATTATTGTTCCACAAGATGTGTTTTTCTTTAAGGGCCAGAGCAAATAACGTGACCTAGTTTTACAGCTGTGAAGCATTATAGCAGGTGCTGTTAAAGGTAAAGGGTAAAGGGACCCCTGACCATTAGGTTCAGTTGTGACCGACTCTGGGGTTGCAGCGTTCATCACGCTTTATTGGCCGAGGGAGCCGGTGTACAGCTTCCAGGTCATGTGGCCAACATGACTAAGCCGCTTCTGGCGAACCAGAGCAGCGCCCGGAAACGCCATTAACCTTTTCACCTATTTATCTACTTGCACTTTGAAGTGCTTTCGAACTGCTAGGTTGGCAGGAGCAGGGACCGAGCAATGGGAGCTCACCCCGTTGCGGGGATTCGAACCGCTGACCTTCTGATCGGCAAGTCCTAGGCTCTGTGGTTTAACCCACAGCGCCACCCGCGTCCCAGCAGGTGCTGTTAAGTTATGTTAATTAAGCTGTTGGGTATAGTATATAAAGAGCAGCACCTAGCTCTCTCAGTACCCTGGTGGATGGGTTGGTGGTTGGGTCATGCTTATTGATATATTGTAAAAGGAGTTTTTGTTTTTGTTATTAAAACCTAGCAAAAGTTAATTTTGCGTTCCTTGTCATGTGTGGTCTTCCCAGCAGCGCAACTTTAGCGCAACTAATCTGCAAATAGCCAACAAAAATGACTTTGATAAATCATACCAAGAAAGGCACCGATATGCTGCGTGATGCCGCCTGCTTCCATTGCTGCCACCTGAGTTTTCCGCAGCGTGTCAAGCAACGTGGTTTTCCCGTGGTCGACGTGGCCCAGGATGGTAACAACCGGAGGCCTTGGAGTTAATGAAGCTGGATCTGCAGGAGGCCTGCAATGAACAGAAACACACAAGGCTTGCAAATGAAGTCAACCAGGGGTCATCAAACTATTTCAGCAGGGGGCCGGTCCGCTGTCCCTCAGACCTTGTGGGGGGGGCGGACTTTATTTTGAAAAAACAAAACAAAAAGAAACACAAATTCCTATGCCCCAGAGATGCATTTTAAATAAAAGAATACATTCTACTCATGTAAAAACACCAGGCAGGCCCCACAAATAACCCAGAGATGCATTTTAAATAAAAGGACACATTCTACTCATGTAAAAACACCAGGCAGGCCCCACAAATAACCCAGAGATACATTTTAAATAAAAGGACACATTCTACTCATGTAAAAACACCAGGCAGGCCCCACAAATAACCCAGAGATGCATTTTAAATAAAAGGACATATTCTACTCATGTAAAAACACACTGATTCCTGGACTGTCCGCGGGCCGGATTGAGAAGGCAATTGGGCCAGATCAGGCCCCGGGCCTTAGTTTGCCTACCCATGAAGTAAACCCTCCTTGTGTTTCTCCTTAACATTTTTCTCTTAACAGATCCCTTAAAATTCCTGAGCATCAATGATCTCATGATGCGATCCTCAGCAACGAGTCACAGCCCAATGCGAGTAGCCTGCCAAGATGTGGTTTTTTCTTCTTCAGGAAACGGAGGAAGCATGGATATGCGGCTAAATGAAACAGGGCGCTCTCTTCACAGCAAAGGGCTTTACTTCAGTCAGAGCTTCTTTGTTTATTGAGTTATAGAAGCTAAAAGATCTCAGAAAAGTTTATTTCAAAGACAACTGACCAAATGAGATTTCCATAATGGCTAAAATGGTTTTTATTTGGACTCGTAGACAGAAGCACAGGAATCGTTTTCCAACGTACTTCTTATTAATAAAAATTTCAGTGTGGCGCAAGCAAATTTTTATTCTGAAAGCGCGGCTCAGAGAAAAACAGTTGAGAACCACTGGGCTAGAGGATAAGCAAAGCAAAGGGGGTACAGACAGAGAGAAAACAAAATTGGCTCAATATTAATTAAGGCTTTGATTGACTATTTAATTTCTATACTGCTTAACATACTGAAAATATCTCTAAGCGTTATACAAATAACTGAAGCAACAACAGACAACTTAAAACAAAATATTATGAAAATGCAGTTAGATATAATTTGTACATTCATACAAAGTTACTAACATATTTAAATTAATATCAATTCATTTTTTTCTGACACACCCTCCCTCTCAGCCTCTGGGCTCTCACCCAGGGTCCAAACAAAGAATCAGCTAACTGCAGACATCACCTTAGACTTGCTTTCAGGGGCAGGTCCAAGGTGAATGGGTAGATTCTAAGAATTCCCACAGCTATGTTCCATTCAGCTGCAAGAGCTTCTGTTCACATAGTAAGAGTTGCTTCATATAATGGGTTTTGTTCACCAAAGAACCCCTTCCATGAGTACAGCTCTCCTTCCATGAACGGAAACTCCTTTGACTCATAATAATAATAATAATTTTATTATTTATACCCTGCCCATCTGACTGGGTTTCCCCACTCTGGGCGGTTTCCAGCACACACAAAAACCTAAGCGAAAAGTTAGGATCCAAGCTTGTGAATGAGTATCAAAGACTATAGACATCTAACAAAAGCCGGAATAGCAAAAGAGCGATGGAAAACAGGGTCTACATAAACCTAGCAACGAAAATCAATTAACCCAAGCCATTACCTCTTTACAGCATCTTTGTTTTCTTTGATTTTGTCTTCTTTCAACTTGGCCCATTTGTGTTTCATGCCGGATTTTTGAACGATGTCCTTGATCAACGCTTCATTCAGGACCGAGTCGGGTTCTAGTGCGTCTATATCAACACTCGTGTTTAGCAAGGCTTCGTATATATGATCTGAATACAGAAACGGAAGGTTGTACTGGTCAATGCACCAACCTCAGGAAGAACCTGGTTGATGAAGCAGCTCTAAGAAGAGCCTGCTGGATCAGGCCAGTGGCACATCTGGGGCAGCATCCTGTTCTCACAATAGCCAACCAGATGCCTGTGGGAAGTCCAAAAGGAGGACCCGAGAACAACTGCACTCCCTCCCACTTGTGATTCCGAACAACTGCCAATTGGACGCATACTGCCTCCAACAAGGGAAGTAAAACATAGCAATTTGGACTACTTGGAGCCTAGCTGGATAGGGTCTTTGTCACACAGGGACTTGCAGTCACCACCCCAGCAGCCACTGAATTCAAGCCTGGATTTCAGTGCTGTATAGTTAAAGCCATGGTTTTCCCAGCAGTGATGTATGGAAGTGAGAGCTAGACCATAAAGTAGGCTGATCGCCAAAGAATTGATGCTTTTGAATTATGGTGCTGGAGGAGACTCCTGAGAGTCCCATGGACTGCAAGAAGATCAAACCTCTCCATTCTGAAGGAAATCAGCCCTGAGTGCTCCCTGGAAGGACAGATCCTGAAGCTGAGGCTCCAATACTTTGGCCACCTCATGAGAAGAGAAGACTCCCTGGAAAAGACCCTGATGTTGGGAAAGATGGAGGGCACAAGGAGAAGGGGACGACAGAGGACGAGATGGTTGGAAAGCAGAGACATCACTTTGCCAACAAAGGTCCGTATAGTTAAAGCTATGGTTTTCCCAGTAGTGATGTATGGAAGTGAGAGCTGGACCATAAAGAAGGCTGATCGCCGAAGAATTGATGCTTTTGAATTAGGGTGCTGGAGGAGACTCTTGAGAGTCCAATGGACTGCAAGAAGATCAAACCTATCCATTCTGAAGGAAATCAGCCCTGAGTGCTCACTGGAAGGACAGATCCTGAAGCTGACTTTGGCCACCTCATGAGAAGAGAAGACTCCCTGGAAAAGACCCTGATGTTGGGAAAGATGGAGGGCACAAGGAGAAGGGGACGACAGAGGACGAGATGGCTGGACAGTGTTCTCGAAGCTACCAGCATGAGTTTGACCTAACTGCGGGAGGCAGTGGAAGACAGGAGTGCCTGACGTGCTCTGGTCCATGGGGTCACGAAGAGTCGGACACGACTAAATGACTAAACAACAAAATTTATCACTACCACCTTGGGAAAATATATTTCACATGTGGGGGAAAAACTCTAAATGAAACAAGCCAAAGAAGTACAACAAAGGGTTTTCCATTCTCCTCTCCCAACCCCCCACCACAGAAAAAACCCCATCCAACTGGGACCAATTCTATGGCAAATTCATTTAATTCAAACCTTTCTCAGATGAAAGTAGCTCAAGCACATCGGAAGCAGATGGCTGAGGAATGCTCTAGAGGATGAAAGACATCTTACACAAACCTCCTTTATGGCACTGGAAAGGCAGGAAATCTTGAAACAATTAAAATGGGCTAATGAGTGACATAAGCTCCGCTGCAGGACTCCCAAGTCAGCAGATACAAGGCCCACATTCTCCTGTCTTGTCAGCAAAGGAAACTGCAATATACTGAGTTAGACTATTGGTCCATCTATCTCAGGGTCTCTTCAAGGTTTCAGACAGGAGACATTGCCAGCGCTGCCTGGAGAGGCTGTGAACCCAACTTGTATGCATGCAGGGCAGATGTTATACTGAGCTTCACTAAAAGGGGATTCAAGTGGGAGCAGCTGAGAAGGAATTCTGATGATGGTACCCTTTGCAAAGTCAAAGAAACAGTCTCACCTATGTCTTTATGCATGGCTTTTGCAAGGTCTTCCACGGTCATTCTGGACATTATCTCAACCTCCTGCTTCTCTGGTTTTGGTTGTACAGGTCGCTGTTTCTCCTTGGCTGATTTCTTTCTCTGCAAGAGAGTTCAAGGAGTGCACATGGGATGGATGGAAGGGGAAGCAGTTTCAAGCAAAGCTGTAAAATCTTAAAACGCAATGCCTCCTTTGCCTATACGGCAGCCGGACACACACAGCTATGTAAGAAAGATCCACAGGGACTCAGCTCCGGTGAACAAAGTGCTGATGCACTTTGAAAGAGGAAGAATTAAACCATATGTTGTGCCGTATTACCATTTTTCATCTTGTTTCCAATGGTTTCCACTTTTGTCATTTCAAGATGGGCTGGGCAAAAGGCATACTTGAATTTGTTCAGAACAGATCAAACACTTTTACTCAATGTTTCTTTGGCATTAACCATCGTTTTTGTTTCTTTACAAAACACACTGAAGATTCCTCTACAAAACAGCGCCAGCTTTCATTCCACAGGCACACACAACAGGAATTCTTGGAAGCAAGAATAAAGTAGCTGTTAATTACCTCCTTGGTTGTTAAAAGCCTGAATTGTGAGCTGGTGTCTGGCTGCCAGAGCAGGGGGTGCAGCTGAACTGGGCACATGGGGTAGGCAGATGACAAGACAGGCTTCCACTGTGTTCGGTGTACTTTCCCATAAGCCAGGGAGTGCAGCTGCCGGCAAGCACGGTGCAACTGGCCCAAGTTCTCCAGCGTCAGCATCACCCTCCAGTTCATTTCTTCTCTGAAGGAAAGGATAGAACGAGTCACCTTTCAAGATATATGGACCATTAGAAGCCGCAAATGAGAACAGAAAGCAGCACCAGGAGGAACAGGAATGCTGTGTCTTCCATGGCTGTGTGGAAGACGAAATGTCAGATGGAATTTTTATTGATGTGTGTGCGTGTGTGTGTGTGTGTGTGTGTGTGAGAGAGAGAGAGAAAACCATGCTTACTGTATCTGAAGAAGTATGCATGCACACAAAAGCTTATACAGTGGTACCTTGGGTTACATACACTTCAGGTTACATACGCTTCAGGTTACAGATTCCGCTAACCCAGAAATAGTGCTTCAGGTTAAGAACTTTGCTTCAGGATGAGAACAGAAATTGTGCTCCGGCGGCACAGCAGCAGCAGGAGGCCCCATTAGCTAAAGTGGTGCTTCAGGTTAAGAACAGTTTCAGGTTAAGAATGGACCTCCGGAACGAATTAAGTACTTAACCCGAGGTACCACTGTACCCAGAACAAACTTAGTTGGTCTCTAATGTGCTACTGGACAATTTTTAAATTTATTTTGACATGCTTACTGTAATTCAATATTCTACATAACTATTGAAAACCACAGAGGCTCCCATCTTCCTTTATTCCTGGCACCCTAATCAGAAAATAATAATTGGTTGTCATGTCTGGACCCCAAGAAAGAAATCTGGCAACGTTATGAATCAAAAGGAGGAATCTCCCCAGATGCGGACTGTGCTACAGTGATGGAAGAAGCTGCACCCAGCAAAGATGTGAAGATTGTCAACAGACAGCTTTTCCAGGTCATGTGGCCAGCATGACTAAGCCGCTTCTGGCGAACCAGAGCAGCGCACGGAAACGCCGTTTACCTTCACGCCAGAGGGGTACCTATTAATCTACTTGCACTTTGACGTGCTTTCGAACTGCTAGGTTGGCAGGAGCTGGGACAGAGCAACAGGAGCTCACCCCGTCACGGGGATTCAAACCGCCGACCTTCTGATCGGCAAGTCCTAGGCTCTGTGGTTTAACCCACAGCGCCACCCGCATACCCCTAGTTCCATATGTCTGCTTTTGATCCCCCCCCTTTTTTTTTTGCTTTGAACTCATTTTAAACTTTTCTTGATGTTATTTTCTGGTTTTATGCTTCTATATCGTTGCAAACTGTCATGTGTGTGTGTATATAAATATTTGCAGCAGCTACAAAGATATATATTTTTATAAACATGAGTACTTGCTACCAGAAAGGAAGAGGATATGAAGGTCTTATTTTTATCTGTAAGCCTGCCTTGTGTCACTGTCAAGCATGCATAAATAAATAAATAAATAAATTAACAATAATAACAATAACAGTAGTAAAAGACAGGAAACAGTGACACAGACACTCAAAGGGGGCCAGGGGTATAATAATAATAATAATAATAATAATAATGATGATGATGATGCCCGTGGCCTTTGTGACATGAACTCTATGGCAAATGGGCCGCTCTTCCTTATATGGAGAGAAAAGAAACAGGGCGCGTAAGGGAACAGCCAATCCTGCTCCAAGGCTCCCGTTCATCCATTCAAATCAGCGGGAGAGGACTGACAAGCCCCGCCCACTTCCTCATTGCTTCCGTCCCCTCGCCGTCCGGCTTCCCTCCTGCTTTGCCGCGACCCTGCCTGAAGGTGGCGCTCGCGCATCTCGGCCGCCAACGGCTCCTTTTAAACCCCCCCCAAACCACCCAGCCCATGCGCATGCGCAACCCAACTGCCGTGTCTCGAGACAGGGCCGTTAGGAAAGCCGCTGTCGCCGCCGCTTCTCGCGCTGGTATTCCGTCCTCGCCCCCCGTCCCCAACCGAGCACCCACCCGGGTGCGTGTGTTTCTGTAGCTACCTGTTCTCCGGAAGAAGCCTGCCTTCTCCCTCTTCCTCAGCGAGGAGCCGAAGGCCCCAGCGCAACCCTTGAAAAGAAAAGAAGAGGAAAGGTGTTCTTCATTCCGAGTTCTTCACTGAGCATGCGCCACCCTTCCCGAGCATGCTCGGTGGCGGCGGCCGAAGCCCTGTAGCCCTTCTCTTGCCCTCACTCGGGAAGGGCGGGGCCGCAACTCACGTGGTGAGAAGGGATGTTAGAAAGCTGCTGAGCGACAGCTGAATAAGCCCCTGGCTGAGTTTCTATAGGTTTTGCTTCCTAGTAATTAATTTTCAGCTGATGTTTGTCGCGAGTTTACTTGAAGCTGTGTATTTCTATACCCACTTCATGCCAGGGCACAAAAGTCGGTTTACAATGTTAAAACTGAAGCCACAAAATAAACCGTATAAAGTGTAACGTTGGGGTCACTCCTGATTTTGAGTCATCCCTGAGGGTTGCATTTGCCTCCATCACTTAAAAGAGGCATAAGTTCCACTGTATTCGGTGCTGCAAAATAAATACAAATAAATAAATGCAACCCACTCCTTTGTTCAATGGTAAAGATAAAGGGGCCCCTGACCATTGGGTCCAGTTGTGGCCGACTCTGGGGTTGCGGCACTCATCTCACTTTACTGGCCGAGGGAGCCGGCGTACAGATTCCGGGTCATGGGGCCAGCATGACTAAGCCGCTTCTGGCGAACCAGAGCAGCACATGGAAATGCCATTTACCTTCCCACTGGAGCGGTACCTATTTATCTACTTGCACTTTGACGTGCTTTCGAACTGCTAGGTTGGCAGGAGCAGGGACCGAGCAATGGGAGCTCACCCCGTCGCAGGGATTCAAACCGCCGACCTTCTGATCGGCAAGTCCTAGGCTCTGTGGTTTAACCCACAGCGCCACCCACATCCCTTGCTTTGTTCAATGATACTTGCATCCAAATAAGCAGGGAGAAGATTTGCAGCCTTATTTGCGGTGGCGTATTGCAGCTTTAGTCTGCCCTAGCCTTGATAAATGGTGTTTGTTTTTAAGCAAAAGGAGAGTTTTTCCATTATTGGTTTATGCAGAATTGAGTTGGCAATCCTACATGTACTTACCTCAATGGGACGAACTTCTGAGTAGACATGTATACTAGACTTGTGCTGTTAAACTAGGCAGAAGTTCTGCCTGTTCCATATGCTGGCGAGCGATTGGAATTTTTAGCAGCTGCAAGGATGGGCAGATTGTTAACAGCTGCAAATTTAACAATAAAAAGCATGGATGTAATATAGAAATTTGCGGTGACAAAGACGAACCTCACCCCCACTCCCAGATTATGGTCGTGTGTGCTGTTTCTTAAGCAAAACTGGAAGACTGAAACAATATTACTTAGTTCCTCTTTTGATTCTCCATTTTACAGCCCATGTTTAATTCATTTTTCTTTTTTCTCCTTTGGGTAGTCAGTCACATTCTTTTGGGGTGCTCAAACATTGTTTAACATGCATTATAACATACAAAGTTTCTGAAGTATTCAAGCACAGCAAATTTGTCAAGACACCAGCTGCACCTATTTGGATTCAGTGGCGCTTACTTTTGAGTAAATTTGCACAGGGTTGCACCAATAGCCTAAGCTCTAATTTTCTTTCCTGCCAAGGCACTATAATTTGCAGCAATCCTCTGCTCCTTCCTCCCAGGCCCAATAAAAAAATCCGCCTTCTTCTCCTCAGGCTAAAGAGCACTTGCTTGCACAGTGTCATTTGGGATTATCCCTGGGGTTTCTCTGCATTGTTAATGTGAGGGGAGGGCAGAAGAAGATTAAGGGTTTTCAAAGGCTTTTAAAAGGACGGCTGCTTCTGCCTAGAATTTCTTCTAATCTATGGGACTGATGTCATGTGTGTGCCAGGAAGAATTTCATTGAAAAGGCCCAGCCATCTGTAATCTGAGGGGGGTTGGGGGGGCGGTGAGAGGAAAACACAGGCAATCAGTGAGCACAGCAGACCTATGTTGACTGCTGCCATGTCAGTGAAAGTGCTTTTGACAGGCGCTGTCCTTAACAGACAAACAGCATCCTATAGAGTTTTCTTTGGAAAGGACTTGAGAGACTCTGAAGATACGTTTTACATATCTAAGTTCAGGTTTATGCTTCCCTGGGCCTGTTGCTAATCATTTGGCAAAAGAGTCTGCCATGCATTTCACAATGCATTGTACATGGGATGGTTTGGGGGATGACTCTGAAACTTCAATGGGTTCAAAATACAGAGCGGCCAGATTATTGACTGGGATTGATCAGAACATACCTTGCCATATTTCCATTTTCTCCTTTCTTTTTACTAAACCCACAGTGAAAAATCACTTTGAAACTTATACTATTTTCTCCTCTGTTTTCATGTTGTTTTAATTCTGCTACAGTTTAATTACTTTTTAACTATTGTTTTTAATAAGTTTTTAAGGTAAAGATAAAGGGACGCCTGACCATTAGGTCCAGTTGTGGCCGACTCTGGGGTTGCGGCGCTCATCTCGCTTTACTGGCCGAGGGAGCCGGCATACAGCTTCCGGGTCATGTGGCCAGCATGACTAAGCCGCTTCTGGCAAACCAGAGCAGCGCACGGAAACACCATTTACCTTCCCGCAGGAGCGGTACCTATTTATCGACTTGCACTTTGACGTGCTTTCAAACTGCTAGGTTGGCAGGAGCAGGGACCGAGCCACGGGAGCTCACCCCGTTGCTGGGATTCGAACTGCCGACCTTCTGATCAGCAAGTCCTAGGCTCTGTGGTTTAACCCACAGCGCCACCCGCGTCCTGTATTTTATCTGTGTTGTTTTAATGAACATGAACTGTCTTGGTGTCCCAAACCATGAAAAAGGCGGGATGTAAATAAATACAATAAAACCCTAGTGCTATGGGTTTTGTGATGGTAGTAAGTTCTTGGCTACAAAGGAGATTCCAACTTAATATCAGGAAAAACTTTCTGACAGTAAGGGCTGTTTGGCAGTGGAACAGTCTCCCTTGGGAGGCCGTGGACTCTCCTTCCTTGGAGGTTTCCAATCAGGTTGGATGGACATCTGTCATGGATGCTTTAGCTGAGATTCCAGGCATTGCAGGGGTTTGGACTACGAGATAATAATAATAATAATAATAATAATAATAATAATAATAATAATAATAATTTATTTATATCCCGCCCTCCCCAGCCGAGGCCGGGCTCAGAGCAGCTAACAACAATAAAAGTAACACAGCATTCTAAATTCAAAATCAAATTAATAGCAACCATTGGGCTAGAGTTCTGTGAAGGAAGGAGGGGGTCAGACTGTGCCCTGGCCAAAGGCCTGGTGGAACAGCTCTGTCTTGCAGGCCCTGTAGAAAGATGTCAAGTTCTGCAGGGCCCTGGTCTCTTGTGACAGAGTGTTCCACCAGATCGGGGCCACAGCCGAAAAAGCCCTGGCTCTGGTTGAGGCCAGCCTAACCTCCCTGTGGCCCGGGACCTCCAAGATGTTTTTGTTTGAAGACCCTTGGGGTCCCTTCCAACTCTACAATTCTGTGATTCTATACAATTAGGTAAAATGTCCCAGTATAACAGAAGGGAAGGGCAGGATGAGCTCTACTTGACACTGCTGGAACTGCTTTTTGAGCTTAGGAAACCAGGCAGAGGGCCTTCTCGGTAGTGGCACCCGCCCTGTGGAACGCCCTCCCACCAGATGTCAAAGAGAAAAATAACTACCAAACTTTCAGAAGACATCTGAAGACAGCCCTGTTTAGGGAAGCTTTTAAGGTTTAATAGGTTATTGTATTTTAGTGTTTTGTTGAAAGCTGCCCAGAGTGGCTGGGGAAACCCAGCCAGATGGGCGGGGTATAAATAATAAATTATTATTATTATGACTTATTACTGGAATTTCCTTTTCTACACAACCATTAGAAAATCATTACGATTCTAGCATCAGCAGGGGTTTAGGCCAGATTACCACTGAGGTACAGTGGTACCTCGGGTTAAGTACTTAATTTGTTCCGGAGGTCCGTTCTTAACCTGAAACTGTTCTTAACCTGAAGCACCACTTTAGCTAATGGGGCCTCCTGCTGCCGCCACGCCACCAGAGCACAATTTCTGTTCTCATCCTGATGCAAAGTTCTTAACCCGAGGTACTATTTCTGGGTTAGCGGAGTCTGTAACCTGAAGCGTATGTAACCCGAGGTACCACTCTAGTTGATTAGACAAGTTCAAGGAGGTAAAGGCTACCAGTGGCTACTAGCCATGAGGACTATGTTCTGCCTCTACAATCAGAGGCTGTATGCTTCTGAATATCAGCTGCTGGAAACCACAAGTCCTGCTTGCAGGCTTACCATAGGCATTTGGTTCGCCACTGTGAGAACACGACGCTGGACTAGATGGGCCACTGGCCTAATCCAGCAGGACTCTTCCTATGTTCCAACTCTATAATTCTATCAGATGATACTACGCCTGTTCTGTAGACACTGCCCAACCGTTGGCCAGTGAAACCTAAACTTGGCAACCCCTGGAATAAGTGGATTATCATGAAACTCAAACACTTTTATTTTAAAAATCATGACATGGCACAGAAGACCTTGATCTAATCACCAATATCAGAAGTTGTTTCTCAGCTTAAAAAAATTACCTTGTGGGTCCCACCCCTCTCATATTTTGTAACTAGGCAGAAGCATTTTAACAGGATTAATATTACATCTCGCTTCAGTTGCAGGCAAGATTGTTTAGATAATTGGTTTATTAAATAAAACACACCAAGAGCAGCTGTTTTCATTAAGCAGTTGAATTGCAATGCATTTCACACTCTGCAGTTCACCTATTGCCAAATAAGTGTGAATGCACAATTAAAGCCATTCAATTTAATATCCATTTCCCCCAGAATTAATGCTAATTTATTCACTTTCCGGTTAATGTCTTGCATTAGAACAGATTGTTGTTCTTAACAGCTTAGCAAATCCCTCCTGGCATAGACTAGGAAAGGCTAGCTCACAGCATTCCAAGAGAATCTCAAAATGCTTAAGGCCCAATCCACTGGGTACTTCTCTCTCATTAAACTACATTGAATCAATAGTGCTAAACTACATATTAATTTAAGCAGGCATCTAATGAATATTAAGAGATGGAGCGTGGCTCAGTGGCGGCACATTTTCTTTGCAAGCAGAAGGCCCCAGATACAATCCCTGGCTTCTACAGATACGGCTGGAAGAGAAGCCTTCCCTGGAACCCTGGAGAGCTGCTGCCAGTCAGTGTAGACAATACTAAGTTAGATGGACAAATGGTCTAACTCGGGAGAAGGCCGCTTCCCATGTTCCTATTACTTTTGCATATGAAATTACTCCTAGATTGTGCTCTTGTTTTAGGCAGGGAAAGCACTTCGTAAGCAAAGGAGCATGCATTGCACCAGTTTAGATCCAAATAGTTGTATTTATTATTATTATTATTATTATTATTATTATTATTATAGATTTTCTTGTTGTGTAATGTCTCTTGTATTTTTTCCATGTAACCTTTTTACAAATCAGTTTCATTTGTTGAGACATTGGGGGGGGGAGGGGAGGAGATGGGGGGGTCGGATGGCAATGTTTCTATTTTGCTTAATGTAGGTAGGGTTTTGTGTTAGCGTTGCTCGTGCTGTTCATTTGTGTTTCTTTGGTGGTGAGAGAGGTTGGGGTTGGCCTTGGGTGTTCATTTGTGGTTGGCTGTGGTGGTCTTTGTTTTTGTGTGTGAGTGGGTGTTTTGGATCAGGTTAGCCATATTGATTTGTATGCTGTTGGTGGATTATTGTCATTGTCTTGTTGGGCTGTGTATGTGATAAAGCGGAGCCATACCGGGGTAAAGGCGTCTTCTTCTGTTTGTCCCCGGGTCAGTTTCAGTTTATTGGTTAATTTTTCTAGTAAGGCTGTTTCTCATACTATTTGGTACCATTGGTCCATGCTTACTCCTGACAGGTCTCTCCAGTGTCTGGCTATGGTGTTTCTGGCTGCTGAAAGTAGGTGCGTTATGAGTTCGCAAATAGTTGTAGTTGAGGAATAGGTAAAGGTAAAGGGACCCCTGACCATTAGGTTCAGTCGTGACCGACTCTGGGGTTGCGGCGCTCATCTCGCTTTATTGGCCGAGGGAGCCAGCGTACAGCTTCCGGGTCATGTGGCCAGCATGACTAAGCCGCTTCTGGCAAACCAGAGCAGCGCACGGAAACACCGTTTACCTTCCCGCCAAAGCGGTACCTATTTATCTATTTGCACTTTGACGTGTTTTCGAACTGCTAGGTTGGCAGGAGCAGGGACTGAGCAACGGAAGCTCACCCCATCACGGGGATTTGAACCGCCAACCTTCTGATCGGCAAGTCCTAGGCTCTGTAGATTAACCCACAGCGCCACCCGCGTACCTAGTTGAGGAATAGATCATGTTAATTGTGAATTTTGTTGGCATCCATCTCTCTACAGAGACAATGGAATGTGCCTCTGGGAGTGAAGTCAAACCGCTGCCTCAGAAGCACTGAAGTGACCTCCCGGGAGGACAAACCTGGGCAGTGTTTGTGGAAGCCCCCCTCTTGGCCTCGCTCATGTGGTCCAAAGGAAAGCAGAACAATGCGGTTGGCACCAGCTTGGCTGCAGGAGTTGCTGGAGGGAAGCGTACAAAGCGCTGTCCAACCGTTTTACGGACTCCACTTGTGTGCGGTTTACTCTTTAGCCTTTTCTTCTCCAGAATACAGTGATACCTCGGGTTAAGTACTTAAATCGTTCCAGAGGTTCGGACTTAACCTGAAACTGTTCTTAACCTGAAGCACCACTTTAGCTAATGGGGCCTCCTGTTGCTGCTGCGCCGCCGCTTCGCGATTTCTGTTCTCATCCTGAAGCAAAGTTCTTAACCCAAGGTATTATTTCTGGGTTAGCGGAGTCTGTAACATGAAGCGTCTATAACCTGAAGCATCTGTAACCCGAGGTACCACTGTATATCCTGCAAGGCTGCAGAGGTTTAGGACCAGAGTTTTCCTTCTAGATGGGCTACCTTCCCAGGATGAGGAGCCTCATCTCCCCCACATACTATATACATAAAGTACAGTGGTACCTCGGGGTACATACGCTTCAGGTTACATACGCTTCAGGTTACAGACTCCACTAACCCAGAAATAGCGTTTCAGGTTAAGAACTTTGCTTCAGGATGAGAACAAAAATCGTGCTCCGGCGGCGCGGCGGCCCCATTAGCTAAAGTGGTGCTTCGGGTTAAGAACAATTTCAGGTTAAGAACGGACCTCCGGAACGAATTAAGTACTTAACCCGAGGTACCGCTGTACCTACAACCCTATGTACGTTACTCAGTGGTCTCAATGAGGATTACTCTCTAGCAATCGGGCTTAAAAGCCTGCAGCCAACGAGTTGCGGATTGCAATTCCACGCGCGTTTACCGGAGAGGAACACCCCTGCAATTAGCGGGGATTTGCAGCCGAGTAAAGGCGAGTAGATTCGGAAATCGAACCCCGCACTTTCAGCTGCAAAGCGGAGGAAAAAGCGAGCCGCAGAAATGAAAGCGATCTCTCGTTTCTTTCTGGCTGGCGGAAGACGTTCCCCTCCTTGGCCCAAGCGGAAAGGCGGCGCCTCCTCTCCCGCAGCGCGTCGCTCGATCAGCTGACGGCCCGAAGCGAGGGCGAAGGATCAGCCATGGCCGGGCAGCCGCAAGCCGAGGGGGCACTTCGGAAGGCGCTAGAGGATCACCTGCACAGCCTGGGCATCCAAGCACTGGCCGTGGAGCACCCCGAGGTGAGGGGAGTGCGCGGATCGCGGGCGCACGTGGAGGAGGAAGAGGCAGGGAAGAGCAGTTGCCACGTGGCTGGCTCAGATTAGCAGCTCCCTGGTGCTTATGCGTCCTGGCCAAAGCGGGTGTTTGGAGGAGAGGCGTGGAGAAAAAAGGTATAAAGTTTCATAGGACGAGTGGGCACCCAACCAAGCTGACTGTTGGACGATCCAGGGCAGATGAAATAACAACTTCACGCAACGCAGAGTTTTAACTATGCAGAACTCAGTCCCGCAGGGCCAGCAACCTGGATAGAGTTAAGAAATTGGAGAAATCCAGGGAGGCGGCGGCTAACCATGGCTGCTAACCAGGATACCTATGCCCTGCTTCCAAGATCAGAGGCAGAAATGCTTCTGAATAACCTTGGAAACCAAGGGCGGGGAGAGTGCTGTTGTTTCCCACATTTGGTTGGCCACTGAGAGAGCAGGATTCTGGACCAGATGGGTCTTGGCCAGATCCAGTAGGTTATGACTACAGTCTGATGTGGATGCCCTGCTCGGAGCGTTTTTCTTACAATACTCTCCAATATCAAGTTTACAGCAATAAAACCAGTGTAGACACATTAGGGTAGCAAGTCTTATAATGACAAACAATAAAAGAAACAGCTCTAAGTTGTCATGGCCTTGGGAAAGAGAATGGCACTCTGGACATGCTCATAGGGGCTTAATTTCTAATGTGACAGCTGCTGCTATTATTATTATTATTGAAATATACTCAGAGTCGAGAGTGGATTTCATGCTCTTTATTCAGCTCATAGTGGTGAGGAGGAATGAATGAAAGTCCCCTCAAAGTATCTGCTTTATATACATTATTTACACAATGGGCTGCACATGATTGGCTAATTCCGGAATTCTACTGTAAGCCAATCAGGTTGTGGATTCACTTCTATCTGGAGCATGATTGGGTGGTTCCTGCCAACCAATCATACTGCTGCATTGTTCTAGGACCAATCAGACTGCTGCATTCTGAATCCTATTGTTCTAGGACCAATCAGACTGCTGCCTTTTGGATCCTATTGTTCTAGGACCAATCAGACTGCTGCAGTTTGGATCCTATTCAACTCAGTACATAACAATTATTATTATTATTTTATTCCTTTGACAAGAACAAGCTAGGAATTCAGTAGGGTAAACATGATTTTGTGTTTTGTTGGCAGGGGAGAAATAATGCAATTAATTATGTTATACTTACTGATGCAATCCTACGCATGTTCTACCCCAAAGTAAACTGCACTGAGTTCAATAGGGTTTACTCCCAGGCAAGTGTTTAGTGTTTAATATTAGTTAAGATCGTAACAGCCTGCAGGATCAGGCCTATGGCCTATCTAACCTGGCAATCCTGTTCTCACAAGGACCAAGCAGGTTGAAGATAGGAGTGTGATAGGAAGTTTTTTACTCATGTGAAAACTGCCTTATAACACCTTTGCCATCACATGAGAAAAAAAGCAAGCAACCCCATAATCTGAGATAAAGAGTTAATAAAACAAGGCAATTTTTGTGCATTATCAAACGTGGGTCCAAGAAACGAGGAATCCTACTAGCCACTTGAGAACATTGACCACATTGCAACTACAGTGTTAGTTAGAACTAGTTGCAGCTTCTAACATGAAACTGATATAAGTAAGGGGAAATCGGGTCGATTGCTCTGGAGCTCTTCACACCCTCCCTCCCCATCACTTGGATAAACCTGGGTGTGACTGGACTGGGTTGCTGGACAGTGACCCACATGGAACGCATCCTGATATAGTCCCTTCTCCTTGCTGAAAATGATCTCGAGCTCAGGCTCAGAAGGCATATTTCTGGATTTAAACTACAGTGGTACCTCAGGTTGAGAAGGTAATTTGTTCTAGAGGTCTGTTCTGAACCTGAAACTGTTCTTAACCTGAGACACCACTTTAAATAATGGGGCCTCCCGCTGCCGCACGATTTCTGTTCTCATCCAGAAGCAAAGTTCTTAACCTGAGGTACTATTTCTGGGTTAGCGGAGTCTGTAACCTGAAGCGTCTGTAACCAGAGGTACCACTGTAGTCAGTCCTGTATAGGAAGTCTGTGGAAACATTCCGCTTGGGAGTTCTCCTGTATGCACTATGTTGGAATGAGCAAGATTTTTGCAGTCATTGCATTGGGGTTTGCGCATGAGTCATTCTGTGAATTGTGGCTTATGTGTAATTTGAAAAGCTCGGCCAATGGATTGTGCAAAAAATAGCCAAACTATTTCAACGATCTCTTTTAGGTGTTCACAGTTGAAGAAATGATGCCTTACGTCCAGCATCTGAAAGGAGCACACAGCAAAAACCTTTTCCTTAAAGATAAGAAGAAAAAAGGGTTCTGGCTGGTGACGGTCCTGCATGACAGGCAAATCAATTTAAATGACTTGGCAAAGAAACTAGGTGTCGGAAGCGGGAATCTTCGTTTTGCTGACGAAGCGGCCATGCTTGAGAAGCTGAAAGTTGGCCAGGGGTGTGCAACGCCCCTAGCTCTTTTCTGTGACCAGGGAGATGTGAAGTTTGTGTTGGATTCTGGCTTTCTGGAAGGAGGCCACGACATGCTGTATTTTCACCCAATGACAAATGCAGCAACTATGGGACTACATCCAGATGACTTTCTAAGATTCCTGAAGTCCACAGGACATGAGCCTACAATTGTACATTTTGATGAAAGTGACAAGTAGCTTCACACCACCATTTTATATGTAAAATCATGTCATGAAAATTTAAAGATGCTAGCGATCCGTTAATTTTATTTGTTTAGTTTTTTCAAAATTTTAGTAGTTTATCTTTAGTTGGGAAGTTACTACCGGTTTCATGATGTATTTGGTAATGATAATCCACACCACACTTTTAAAGCGCACTTATATAGTCATGGCTATCCCCCCCGCAAAGAATCTTGTGAACTGTAGTGTACCCCTCTCAAAGCTATAATTGTCAGCACCCTTTGTTGTTGTTTAGTAGTGTCTGACTCTTCGTGACCCCATGCACCAGAGCACACCAGGCACTCCTGTCTTCCACAGCCTCCCGCAGTTTGGTCAGACTCATGTTTGTAGCTTCAAGAACACTGTCCAACCATCTCGTCCTCTGTCAACCCCTTCTCATTGTGCTCTCAATCTTTCCCAACATCAGGGTCTTTTCCAGGGAGTCTTCTCTTCTCATGAGGTGGCCAAAGTATTGGAGCCTCAGCTTCACGATCTGTCCTTCCAGGGAGCACTCAGGGCTGATTACCTGAAGAATGGATAGGTTTGATCTTCTTGCAGTCCATGGGACTCTCAAGAGTCTCCTCCAGCACCATAATTCAAAAGCATCAATTCTTCGGC
Source organism: Podarcis tiliguerta (assembly GCF_965153285.1). Lineage (NCBI taxonomy): Eukaryota > Metazoa > Chordata > Lepidosauria > Squamata > Lacertidae > Podarcis > Podarcis tiliguerta. Next base: position 11,427,684 of record NC_139536.1, on the reverse strand, counting down.
GATCAGCCTTCTTTATGGTCCAGCTCTCACTTCCAGCACCCTTAAAGGTAAAGGTACCCCTGCCCGTACGGGCCAGTCTTGACAGACTCTAGGGTTGTGCGCCCATCTCACTCAAAGAGGCCAAGGGCCAGCGCTGTCCGAAGACACTTCCGGGTCACGTGGCCAGCGTGACATCGCTGCTCTGGCGAGCCAGAGCAGCACACGGAAACGCCGTTTACCTTCCCGCTAGTAAGCGGTCCCTATTTATCTACTTGCACCCAGGGGTGCTTTCGAACTGCTAGGTTGGCAGGCGCTGGGACCGAACAGCGGGAGCGCACCCCGCCGCGGGGATTCGAACCGCCGACCTTTCGATCAGCAAGCCCTAGGCACTGAGGCTTTAACCCACAGCGCCACCCGTGTCCAGCACCCTTAACAAGCCTTAAACACAGATCCCAGGATTCTTGGGAGGCAGAGTTTGGACAGGTAAGCCATGGCTGTTAAAGTGGTAAAGGAGTACTTCAAGTTTATGGTGTGGATGTGACCATTGTTATTTCCAGCCACATCAGTCTATGTGAGTGGCTGTGATTCGGTGGTAAGGCCACATGTTTGAAATCTAGAATGTCTGATTCCGTACTTAAAATCTCCACCCTTTGTGGCAACCAGTACAATTTGCGCAATTCCAAATACAACCACATTTGACTTAATCGTTTCCCGCTCAGGTACGATGGGTGGTGGCTATAAGCAACAAACATGATTTTATTATTTTCCAGATACAGAGTCCTTATTAATTCAACTTTAGTTCCAACCCTATGCTTAGGAAGGACCAAATAAAAGCATCTTTGAAAAAGACAAATAAAGAGAGAAGGAAAGTTGAGTTATTTGGCTTGGAATTTTAATAACATAATTAAGTAGTGTACAATGGCAAACATTACAAAACTCCTTAATAGGTATAAGAAAGGAAAACTACAGCTTTAAATAACAGCTTCTGTAAAACAGTGTTTAAACAGTTTGTGTCGCACCCAGGTGCTCCCTCCTTTTAAGGCAGTTCCATTCTTAACAATGCTTGAGCTACACACACACACACACTCACACATACACACAACAGTTCACACCATTGCTGGAGCTGCTCAGTCTCTCAGAACACAAAACATTTTAAGAAACAATGCATTCTGGAAAAGGCGATTGTAGCCTTGGCAACTGCAGCAGCAGAGCGGAAATTAAAACATTTCATTGTATCACAACACATTTCCAGCTTCCACTTTCCAGCTGCTGGATATTGTCTTGTGCAGTGAAAAAGCCCTTGCATTTAGTTTTAAAGGTGCTGGGATTTAAACAGATGGCGAAGTGACACATTAATTTCTGACACTGTCACAGACTTTATAAAGTTTTTTAAAAAGTTAATTATTTTTAGAAACGGGGTAGACGGCAATGAAAATTGAGATTAAGTGGGAGGACCATTTCAATTTTCTTTCCGATTCATTAAGTGATGGAATCTAGAGAGATCAGGGAGCCACGTTATACTCCTCAATGTGCTCTGGGAAGGGAAGCTAAAAATATACAGGGCTTTGGTTCTCCTGCATAAAATCCAGGCACTGTTTTCTGTTAAGCTGTTAGCAGAAAACCATCTGGCTTTATACAAAACAAATTACTAGGCTTGTTGAGAAAGAGCTAGAGAAGCAAAATGTTTGCAAGCTCGTGAGCCTCTTCCTCTGCAAAATATCAATGAATTAAGTTTTGTTAAGGGAAGATTGTATTTCGGTCTTAAAACTTTGAATTATGCTATTAAAAACAAAAACAACCACCAACAAAACCTTACACATAGTGCTAACTCCAGCCTATTGCCAAAACAGGTAAATCATAAAAGGCATGATCTTGCGTTGACTTTGCCTGTGCTAGTGTTGGGAAACTAAAGCAACGCTCTTGCGCAACTCCCTTTGACTTCAAGGGAGGCCTGCATGCACAAGAGAAGTTCCAGGTAGATGAGAGTCAGTCTCTAGCTGATATAATTGCCTGTAGAAAGGTAGAGTGCATGTGAAACAAATCATTAAGCCAAAGCACACAGGAATATGAAACAAGTGCAAAGCTCAAAAAGGTGCAAATCTTAAGAAAATAGGTATGGTCAATCAGCGGGTTGGTAAATGCATGAAAAACACACGATTGTTCCCGAAAGCTTGAGAGTCTATAAACAAAGCAACAGAAGCTTAGGATCAGTTCATAAAAAAACAAGCTGATCTACAAAGCTAGCTAATCACCATCTCCATGTACACCCACATTTAGAAGCATCAATGTTCCCAGATATTAAAATCATCCTTTTAAAAGATCCCGTATCTTCAGAGGGGAAGAGACTGGTGACACAAGACAGGGTGGCACAACCCGCTACCGAACAAAATTACTGATGTGTTTTATGTGATTTCCATATGCCTAGTAACCGTCCTCTCCCGTTTTCCCCTTATGACAATCAAGGGGAGCTTACTGTTCACTCATTTTATTTTATGTTTATTCTGACAAAATCATAGTCAAGGATGCATGGTAATATTTGAAAGGCCATGGACTCAGAAATTACCAATTATGGCCACAATCCTACCATCCCATGCAGAGGGTAGGAAGTACATACAACTTTTAGGCTGAAGAGACTCTCCATACACACTAGCTGTATGCTGCCTGTAATTTATTATTATTTATTACAAGTATTTATAATATGCATCCCCCTCCAGGGTTGAAAGATGCACAGCCTGGACCAAAATTAAACCGTAAGATTAAAACCGCCCAGAACAAAATAAAAAGCCTGGACATTAGATGCCCCGCTTGGGGGAGAGAGTGTGTGTGTGTGTGTGTGTGTGTGTGTGTGTGTGTGGCTTCATCCAGTTACATGCTTGCTGTTCAGGAACATGCATGACACAGCCATGGGGGGAATTCTGAATGTTTGCTGCTCTCAGGACAGGATTGGAATGGCATGGTGAGCTACTACTGCCTATCTGGCCCCTGCTGTGTTTCATTTGCACCTTGCTGTTTCATTTGCCAGTGGGGGAAACAGAACCTATTCTTACATTACAAGTAACATTAGTAATCATTTGCAAGAAGCCTGATGGCTGTAATAAACGTTTGCAACGCTGTACAAAATGCTTTCTTTAAAAAAAAAAGTTTGATATTAACATAGGGGGCTCCGGTCCCAGCCCAACAGGAGTTTACTAGGTCGGTCTTCACAAACATAGCACCCTCCAGATGTTTTGGATTACAACGCTCCGTAGAATCATAGAATTGTAGAGCTGGAAGGAACTACGAGGGTCATCTAGTCCAACCCCCCGCAAAGCAGGAAACTTTTGCCCAACATGGGGCTTGAACCCACAACCCTGAGATGAAGCAGACCCAGCTAGCAGCCATGTTGGCTGGGACTGATAGGAGTTGTAGACCAAAACATCTGGTGGGCCCCAGATTAGCAAGGAATGGGCTTTTAGATATAGTACAATTCCTTGCAAATAGTTCGGCTGAGATAAAAATGAAGCGTGGTGATGAGATTTAAGGATGCCCATGTGCACAAAAATATTAGCAAGGTTGAATGAACCCAGTGAGGTTAAATGGTTAAAATGCGATATATTGTCATGGAAATATTAATACATTTAGTGACTCGTAAGAAAATAAACCTTTGAAATTTAATATAAACCAGGATAATTTCATGTACATTTCCCAGGATTAACCAAATCTATTTTCCTGTGCTCTTTGCAAGAGTTTTAAGACAAATGCATACAACAAATATTTTGAAAGTACCAACAGCATTAATAAATCTTAATTCATATACAATTATAAGGAACAAAAAGGTGGAAATATTAGTAAGAGCCTTAATAAAAGGAATGGCTTCAAAATGCTTATCAGAACCTTGTTTACCTTCGTCTTCCCCCATAAAGCTTCCTCCTAAACCATAATAAGCTAACAAAATCACAAATTAAAAAACACAAGTAAAAATACAAAATATTTAACTTAAAGATAGTTTTGTTCAAAAATTTGTATTTGTTGAAAACAGAGATTGTTTTATTGGACATAGAAAGTTCCAGGAATATTAATTCCATCGTTTCCCTGCCCCCACCCCACCCCAATTGTATTGTTTTGCAAAATAACTTGTTGCCTTGAAAACGCATGGAACAAAAAAATTCATGTAGAGTGTGGATTAAGGTGTTTAGCTAAGTTTTCAGGTACCTAAACAATTTTTTCTTGCTATTTGCACCAAAATAACCAGCAGTCTCATTTTACAAAGAGCAACATCATGCAAATTATGCAAACCAATAAAATAAGCTTGAGGGGTTCATTTTTGTACCTGTATTTACAACAAATTCCACAATATACTACAGCCTTCTCCCCTTTCAGATTTACAGAACTAAATATTGCTAATTATTAGCAGAAGCAGTAAGCAGTTGATGACTGGGGTTCATAAAGGAATGAAGAGGAAAAAAAGCAATTGAGTTCCTGGAGCAATTCTTGAGGCCATACAACCCTTGGTCGTTAGAGAGGTTAAAGCTGTCCTTTATTCAGTAGATCTTAACAGTGCAATGTGCAATAAATTCCTTCTTTAAAAAAATTCAGCAGGAGACACCAGCACAGCTCCTTGATTCAAGGAAAGAAGATGCATATTTCTTGATTGTTCTATTCATGTAGGCCTGTAAAAACCTTCAACTATTTTTAAAAACACAACATGATTCCTATAGCCGGATGCCTTGTTACTTCAGTAATAAAGGCTTCACACTGAGATACTGAAGGACACTTTTCTCTCTGTGTTCAAGTGAAAAGTAGAAAGAGAAGTAAACGTAAGAAAAGCTTAAAAAGATATAGAAGAGATATAAAAAAGTAAAGTGACTACAAGAACTAGGAGGACACAATAGAAATGGTTTAAGCAATGATAAAGAAGAAGGGAGACAGAATGCCAAGAGTAAAATATTATATAATGGCATCTGGGCACCACTGTTATAACTGCAAGCCTATGCATGATTACCCAGAAACAAGTCCCATTATTTTCAGTAGGACTTACTCCCATGTAAATGTGTATAGGATTGCAGCCTTTCAATTCCTTCAGCTATGCTCTTACAGTACGTGCATACTATACAGGGCTGTGCATATGCTGGAAGTCTCCGTGATTGACAGAGAAGAAAGCACAAGTGGTGCTACTTGGGGTAGAACTCAAGTTTCATAATAATTCATGGTTGTTTTTTAAAGAGAGGGTTTCAAGTCCTTAGGACTGCAAAGATATGCTTGAAAACAAGTTTTTCAGGAGCTGGAGGGGTGGGGGCTGAACAGCATTCCCAATGTACACAAAAGGCCAGGGATACTTCTGTGCCCTCAACATGACTGAAATAAATCATGCAAAATAGTAAAAATGACAGTTAAATAAAATAAGAAGCATTGCGCTTAATTTATTTAATTCACAAAATCCAGAACCACAAAACTTAAACTGTTTCTGGGTGTAATTAAAAAAAAAATCTGTTTCTATAGCGTCTGCATGGCTCTGATCATATATCACATTCTAAAATGGGTATTATTGTAGCCTCAAAATGGATATGCTTGAGAAAATGAGCAGTATAAAAATGAGCAGTATAATACAGCTGGCTCTTCAGAGGAAGTCCCCAAATGAACAACGCAATGTCATTTTTTGGATAGTGACTTGCTACTATACACTGTGAATTATTATTGGAGACATATATGACAAAAGCTAGGTGGATTTAGAAGGCTGGACACTCCTTGCCTGGGTAGATAAATAAGTGTCACATGCTGGCTTAGCTTGAATACAGTAAGCAAGATAGTGAGCCATTTAATGCAAGCGGTACTGACAACTGTTAATGCAAATTGCACTTGTTTTCATTTATAAATGTTAGTTTTTTACTCCTCTGTAAATGAAAGCAATCTCATTTACATGTTGGGCAGAAAACTCACCACTTGGCCCACATCTCATGTAGTGGGGGTAATAGAATTAGGAGCTTTGTTGCTCCCTAGACCTGCTTTTTGAATTTCTGTTTTCTGGTTTAGCTTCCACATCTGCAGAAGAAAAGCATTTTGTGTTACTTGTTCAGCAGGGGAGGAAATCACCGGATGTTGCAACATATACTGTTAGGTACGACTGACCAAAAGTTCACAAAAATGGAGAGGAACAAAAAGGGAAGGTAGGAACACATCTGGAGTCTCTACAACTGTATTCTGTCTAATAGACTGCAATAACAAGAACATTTATGGAACTGTGCAGCAAAACATGTGCATTTGATTTATGCATCCTACCAATAAAGTCTGCAAAGCAGCAAATCATCCTTGCATGCAATAAAATGGAACATGCAAAATCAAATTATCTGAAATTAGGTATTTGCTTAGAAAAGTAAGTCTTCAAGCAAGCAAGCCTTTCCTTGCAAGCAAAACAACTGTCCCAATTCACAGAACAATTAATCAAGCGTCTCATGCTTCTCTTGGGATGCTGGACCTGTATTTAATTCTCTGACTTAGGGTCAATTCATGCAATTTAAAAAAAAAAGTGCACTGAAAGACCCACGTACAGAATCAACTATATAATTCCTTTGTCACTCATTCAATTCCAAACACACCTACTAGGAAGCAAGTCCCATCAAACAAAGTAGGTCCACTTATAAAAAGAGAATGATGTCACAGTTAAGTTAGGTGAGAAAGCACAATGCCAGTATCTGCTTCCTGGCCTGCAAGATCAGACTTGACCATCAGTAACACTATGGACAGAACAGTGTCGTATTGTCTGTGTGGGTTTTGGGACTGAAGACATCAGGTTGTGTTGCCAAAATAGCCTGTCCTCACAATGTTACTCAGAGCTGGGACGAGTGATTTTGACACACCTGCCTGGTGGAGTACTACCAAGGGAACCTTGCCAAGGCAGAGGTTTTGCCCAATACTAAAGGGTTGGGGATGACCTACTGCTACCCCAAAAAATCAGAAAAGTTGCCCTCTGCACTATAAGCATCTGCTTGGAAGCAGTGAAAGCACCCATAAGGTAAAGGTAAAGGTACCCCTGCCCGTACGGGCCAGTCTTGACAGACTCTAGGGTTGTGCGCCCATCTCACTCAAGAGGCCGGGGGCCAGCGCTGTCCGCAGACACTTCCAGGTCACGTGGCCAGCGTGACATCGCTGCTCTGGCGAGCCAGAGCCGCACACGGAACGCCGTTTACCTTCCCGCTATTAAGCGGTCCCTATTTATCTACTTGCACCCGGGGGTGCTTTCGAACTGCTAGGTTGGCAGGCGCTAGGACTGAGCGACGGGAGTGCACCCCGCCGCGGGGATTCGAACCGCCGACCTTTCGATCGGCAAGTCCTAGGCGCTGAGGCTTTAACCCACAGCGCCACCCGCGTCCCATAGAGGCATATAAACAAAGCACCCATAGAGGCATATAAACAAAACCACATCAAATGCAAAATTGAAGACAGAAAGAACAGCACTGAAGAAAAGAGCTGAATATAGAATTAAAGAAAAAACAGAAGGCAGGTTTAGTTCATACTTTCCTCAGGGGGGAAAAGCAAAACAAATTCTCACAGATACCAGTGCGGAGCAGTCAGGAAGGTACTAACCGGAGAGGGGCCAAGCCCCTTGAATTCTACACCGTCAGGGCAATGGGCTGGTTTCTGACCAAAACATTTATCGGCTAGCCCTAACTGGTAGTAAATTCGCACTTACTGGCACAGACCCTATATGTGGGACTGCACAGAGAGCACAAAAGAAGCAGCAAGAAGTTATCAGCCAGCATTTACAGGACATTTTGTCAGTTGTGACAAGATTTTTTTAGAAAAGTTATATCTGTGAAGGACTTTTTTCCCTGACTCTTCCTCAAACATCACTGAATTCTTCATGTATCACAAATGTAAATAATTAAGACAAAGTGGAATTAAAGTAGCTTGCATAAAATACAATGCAGTTTAAAGGTGTAATTTAGTTATTTGCTCCTCTTGTCTTTTTAAGGTGGGGACAAAAAAAGCGCAAGTCTTTTGGTCCCTGGGGGTGGCCAGATAGCTGAGAACTAAGTGAGTTCTTCCTGTAGCATTCTGATTTTGCTGCTCCTGGGAGTAAAGTAGCAATCTTCAGTCTCTAAATAGGATGCCAATCAAAATTAGGAAAGGCATTTTTCATTTTCCCAGAAATTTATTTTTCCTAATGCAAGTTTTAAACACATCTCACTTATTATAATAACTTCTACTTTCCTAAAAACAAACAGATGGATATTGAAGAGCCAAAGAACCATAAAACTAAGTTTTTTGCGTGCAAAGGGGCTTCGTGCTTATTTTCATGAACAACGGTCCACCACACCACATGGCAAATCACTACTGAAGGTGAGGGAACTCTCAGAGATAGATTGTATGATGTGGCATGGGGGGGGGGGGGTTCCTGCTGTTCAAAGAAGAAGAAATTCCAAATAGTTGTGCCCAAGCTTAAAGCATGCTGAAAATAGCCTATGCTTTTACCTGAAGGACCTGTGGATTCTTATTCACTGAACGATTTTGGAATTTAACCCACAATAACTCTTGGCTTTCAAACAAGCTCATGTTCCATTAGGGTTTATTGCAACTATGAAAATTGGTTTAGATGCACCATGTTCTGGTCACAAGACTTTCAAGTAGTTCTGTAGTCCAAAATGTATTTAAGCTTGTATTTCTTGAATAGTTAATCAATATAGGAAGCTGTCTTGCACAAAGCAAGATCCATCTAGCTCATTGTTGCCTGTATTGATTAGCAGCAGCTCTCCAGGATTTCACATGGGAGTTGTTCCCCACCCTACATGGAGAGCCCAGAAGCTCCCTCACCCACAGGCTGTATTGTATTGCTTACTATTTTAGAAAATGAAGCATCTTGGGGAAGGGCAAAAAAGAAGGAAAAATAAAATAAAATCAGGGTTCTTTAAAGGGTTCTATGGCATGGAATTCTACTTTCTCAAAGAAAGTTGTCAACCCAAGACCTTGGACATGTCTAAAGCAGCATTTTGGACCATCAAGCCAATTAAAAAAACATTTTGTGCATCATTTTCTAATTAACTATCACATCCCTGAACGAAAATAAGAATACCGTAATACCAGTTTATTTTTTATTTTAATACACTGTAAAAATCCATTAAAAGCTATATAATAAAGATTCAGGTAAGGCTCTATCGACGAGACAACACCATGACCATGTAAATACATCAAGCAAGGGACGGGAAAAGGACATAAAAGGGAAAGATGAAGAGGGTCAACTTTTCCAATGAAACTACATTTAGTTATGTATCATTAAACAGACAAGGCCCACTGTTTAGGCTTCCAAACCTTGATGTTTTATCAGCATGAACAGTAGTACACTTTCAGTGTGCAAACTATAGTCACTATTTCGAGAATGGCTCATTTATTAAATAGAATTTGAATACGTCCAAAGTAAAAAGCTAGAGGTGCAGAGGGGCCTCCTGCATTTTTTCACCAGCAAAACAGGGAAAGGACACCGATACAAAAAGGCCCCAATCCAGCTAAAGCTTGTCAAAGCTAAGATGTAATTCCAAACACACCTACTAGGAAGTAAGTCAAAAGTGGGGCTTACTTCCAAGTAAGCATGCATGTAACTGATCTGTAAGCCATTAGGCAATGAGACTTGAGTCAGTTACAACCGAGTCGGTTCCATTAATTTTACATCAGTCACAACCAGCTTTAGTGGAATTGAGTCCAAAATGTATAATCTACATGATAATGTGGACTCTGAAAGGAAGAAAAACTGAATGTACTGTTGCTGAAAGTTACCTGTTTTTTTGTGCTGTTCCTGGCACAGCACCATGCAACTGGTTAGCATGCATCCAGTAATGTATAGAAAATAAAATATTTATAACAAATAGAAAATAAAATACAGTTAGCTTTTATTATTAAGGCTTTTAAAAGGCATGCAGAAATTACACAGTGCAGTTAATGTTTCATGCAAGCTTTGGCATGGTTACAATTGTACATTCATTCACATGCTAAGGGGGTAAGGTGAACTCTCCATCTCCATTTAGAGAAAAACTATGTACACCTAGTTACTATCATGGCTAGTAAATTTAAATATAGTCTAAATCTATTAACATTAACAAGAACATCCACAATGTGTAGTAGCAGAGATTTACTTAATATTATATATGTTTATCATACACAACCATATTCATACCAAACAGTCTGAGTATCTTCAGAAACGGGTGATGGTATTTTACTATCACTAGCATTTGAATGGGTAAGTGGCGTAGATTCACCACTATTCTGATTCATCTCTACATTTCTGCCATCAGATGATTTCTGATTCTCAGAAGGTAGTTTGTGATCATTCTGTGGAGATTTCACAGATGAATCAAATGTCTTATCAGTTGTCTTTGATACAGGCATTTGGGGCAGTCCACTAACATTGCTGACTAATTCGGTGTTGAGTGCCAAAAATGGCCTGGACAAACGGACTGTAGACAACTTACCTATAATGCTTGTTGATGTGCCCATTTTCTCATTGTACACGTTACTACAAGAAAATGTTTTAGTAATAAAATTTGTCTTGCCTGTTCTTGAACTCCTAGCCTTTTCTGATTTACATGTAGAACTATCTAGCGTGGCTATCCTACCCAAGTCATTTTCTGACGAGGTAACTGAAGGAAAAGGGGTATAATGAAAAACAGAGGAGTGTTGTTGGGGATTGTACTCACTAGAAGCTGATGGGACGCTTCTGTCACCTGTAGGTGGAGTTGGATCAATTGATACTGGCTGCCTAGTGTCCTTAGACAAAAAATCATGGATGCTTGTTCTCCGGGTAGTTCCTTCTGCAGTCGAAATCACACTGCTTGCGCGAGGTAAAGTCGCATAAGGATTACAATCTTTTGATTGTCGTTGTGATTGTACACTTTCTTTAACAGACCTGGCCCTTCCTTTAGTGCCTGCTGTGAGCGTTTTTGAAGAGTTTGCAAAGTTGGCATCTTCCATTCGACGCGAGCTGGGCCTTGTAAGGTGTCCTTGTTTAGCTGACTTTCCATCAGAGAACTCCATTGTGTTTTTCACACTCTGTGACCTGGCAATACCACCGCTGCCTGATGACTGTTTTCTTAATTTATCTCTTCCGACTAATTCAGCATTTTCAGAAAAAAATTTCATCACTTCATCCAGAAGATTATCTTGGCTTGAGGACTTGAGCTGCAAAAGATATCCAAATAAGTTAATTCATTATCTGCTACTTTGTTTCTTAATGTTTCTGCAAGAGAGTGTTTCATACTTCGACAGCACAAACATGCATAACCATGATGCAGTTCAAAATAATGGAAATCGTTGATACATATGGTATCACCCAGGTTTAGTAGTTTTACCAATATGCTACTAGACTAAGTTTACTTAATAATGGAAAAGCCACAATTTCTTTTTTCAATTTTAAATGCATAAACGTACTGAAAATAAACATTCCTACCTTGGCATTTTGATTTCTGTGAATATTTCCATTTATTTTAACATTTACGCAAATATCACTTCTCCTCCAACATCAAAAGGCTCAACCAATGATGATCATTTCACTTTCAGATCTATCCCATAACTTTCTCACTGACTGATTAAACAACTTCCTTAGCAATCTGAACATCATGTACAGGAGTGCCTAAGCCCGAAATCATTGTGTGGACTTCCGGATTGGAACTCCCAGTTGGAGTCCTTGGAAAAGATCCAAGATATAAGAAAAGAACAAGACCGCCTTTCCTTTCTAAGGCTCATTTAAGAACCAATCACCTAAACACAAATGCACCTTATTTCAGAGGGATCGTGGCATTTGAGCAGTCGCCAGGCCAAAAGTTTATACTGTAATTAATAAATAGCTGAGAAAATGAGTGGGTCTGTTTCAAAACAGTGGAAAAGATAATAAATTAGTTGTATACCCATATTATCTATCTTTGAAAAGGCTATTTTATGTGAGACCGGACAGACAAGAATTAAATTATTCCAATTTAAAAAATAAACACCGAAATCACATTATTATTTAAATTAAGTGCATTATTTTATTCCAAGGTTATTTTAATGCTTTAGAACTTGGCATCAGCATACAGCCACTTGTTGCCTTGACACAGAAATAGAATGGGCTGGAAGACACAGTTCAATCATGATGGCAAATACACACTGGAGATTTTGGGGTGGGTAGGTGAAAATGCTATAGTGCGATAGCTTTTCAATTAGTCTTTATCTCTTCAGTGCAAAGCACGTGGTTAAGACACAGTCCAAAGCATTTCACAAGCAATGCAGAAAAGTCGAGATTAAAAGTGTAACTTTTGAGTTGTTTTGGCTATGGTACTGTCTGAAGATAAATGTAATCTGCCATGGGTGTTGGAAAAATTCTTTAGAGCTTGAAAATACCCACCCCATTGCTCTCTGGATCACAGACTGCAGCAGACCTGACAACAATTTTGTGTAGGCCTTTTGTGTAGTACTATTGACTCACTATTGGGGTCACGAAGAGGTGGACATGACTAAACAAAAACAACAAAGACTCACACCTTATAGTTTTGTGTTCAGAGAATGAGCACCCACACTCTGCCTAAAAAAAATTAATTTATATTTATAAATTGGCTCATTCATTCCTGAAAGACTGCTCTACAGGAGATTTGCTCTTCTCTCAGAAAAGGTTCGTTTTCTCTTTCCCTGTCTCATAATGTTACTTAAATTCCTGCCCTATGTGTCAATTAATTTTCCTAACCAACTTAATTCTGAATTCTGGCCTTTACAAATGTAAAGTCACCGCCAGATTTTCTTGTGCAACCTAAAAAGTGCACTAAGTTTTGCAGCTTTATGTTTTGCCAAGTGAAATTAAGTAGCTTTTCAACGTACCTCAGCTGAAGTACCTTTATTACTTTCTTCCAAGAACTGCTGCAGAGTAACCACTTCACTTCCAGGGGAGTCCGTTTTAATTCTGTGCGTTCCTTGTCTATCCATTGTTTCTGACATTTTAGGATGGAGCATGGGGCTAGACCTGGCATGGCTTTTCAAATACTGGATGGGACTGCTGCTGCTGCTGGACCATGCGTCATGCTCATGAAGCAGGCTAAATTCTCCACTGCTGTGGCTTTGTGGCCTGCTTTGGTTAGTAACTGTGCCTGCTTTAGGGATAAACAGTATTGTCATCTTTATTATGCACGCTATATTATTTTTAAACATTAACAATGCATTATTGGATGTTTTTCCTTTGTCACATTGAAGAAGCATTTGTCATAAGGTACTAAAAAACCTATGGGGAAGCCATATGAGAAATAAAGGTTAGTTCCCTTGCCTTACCTAATAAGGTTCTTCAATGTGACATGGCATGTTTCCAATTAAACACCACCACCAAATAACTTTGAATGTTTAATCTTTCTCAACAAAATGAGATCCCAGACATTAAATACGACTCAGTTCAGCAACAAAGTTGACATCCGCTACTATTTATGACATATGGCAAAAGGTAAAAATATAAAAGATGGAATGCAAATAATTTATTTTCAGACTGATCAAGAAATATTCTTCGAGAAAGGTTTCTTAAAAATGCATTCCGTCAAATGCCTGTATCAGTTTGTCATGACTTGGAGCAGAAACATCCCATTTTGCACAGAGTAAAGGTTGAAGAAATGCCAGTTCACATTGTTTCCTTAAACAGATACAAATCAACCAACTGGAAGCTGCCCTTTGTGTTATTTTGAATTATTATTATTTTGAAGAAAAACAAGCAGCATACACTATCAATGCTACTGAACTACATCATGCATTACTGCAAGGAATTGTTTATACTGGAAAATCACAAACATTTTAGAAGACCGATCCATATTTTCCACTGAGCAGATACTATCTAGAAATACAGTGAAATGAATTAAATGAAGTTTAAATAATCCCTTATAAGGCAGTGACTGCTAGAAATCTTCCAGTTTTGCCTTGCATACAACTGTTTTACAACAGAAGAGGAAACAGACCATCCTGTCAGGTGTATCTCAAAGCAGAGGACCAGAAAAAGCTGAGTGTTATCATTTGTCCCTTTGGTTCTACTCATTTGCAACACAACAGCATGAACTCCTCTCTAGAACTATCCATATATTTATTCTTAATTTGTAGGCAAGTGGCACTTTCATTTGAAGAAAACCAAAGAATACAGATTCACATCTGATTCAAGAGGTCTTATTCCAAGACATTTGCCTGGCAATGAGTTTACCACAACATGGTTAGTAAAAATGGCGTATGTGTCTTCTGCCCAGAATGTAATTTGCTGTTATATTAGAAATGTTGGTTTTCTGTCTAATATGACATTTGTTTGCAGGTTAAAGAAGAATTTGAAAGCATTATTCCTTTTTTGTTTTATGTGAGCTGCAAGGCATTGTAAAGTATCCGGATACACTACTACACTATATGGATGGATGAATATCTGCAATGTCCTGCATTAATTTACTTTTCCTAAATTAGACATGTGACCCACCTTATTCCAGAGCTTCATCTAAAAAGGAATGAAATGGTGAAAGGAAAGGAAAACATGCCCTGAATTCTCTCCCTCCCTGCCCTGGAAATGTGAGGAATGAAGCAGATGTGTCAATTTGCCTGGAAGCATACCTTTGACTTCATGGAGTGAGGCATTATTATTGCTATTGCTAGTGGATGTTCTGCCACTATCAAGGCTGGCTGGTCTGGAAGCTAAATGGAAAAAAACCAGTAGATCGCATGAAGCACATACCATAGCAGATGACACTGCGCCTACTACATTCTGATCACAGAATGATCTGAGGCAGGAAATCATGCACTACTGATATTGCACAAGCTGAACATGTCTCAAAGTGTGGATTCTGGCAGGTGGGAAAAGGTGGTGTCCCCAGGCAGCCCAAGACAGCACTTTAAGAAAGTACACTAGAAAAGCGAGCAGGTTAGCGAAAGAAGGAACAGAGAAACAAAATACATGTTTTGAATTGTATCAGGTTTATTGATGGGAATAACCAAGGTTTTAAAGAGAAATGGCACCAACATGCAGAAATCAGGTTGCGGTTAAGGCACTTACAAAAGATTTTGACATGGAATTCTGCACGTTACAGAAATGTCACCGACAGGAAGAGAAAGAACATCTGCGCAGGAATGTTCTTTACTCCTAACCAAAGCAGGCGCAGAAGCAGTGTTAAAGGGTTTTAGAGACTGCACTACTGTGATTCAAATTTAACGGAAGTATTTTACAGCTATGCCAAAATTTGATAGAGGAAAAATACATTTATTAATAAGATGAATTTTGAAAAGAAGATTTCATAAGCTGAAAGTTCTCACAATTGAACTCTAGAATACTCAGGACTGATGGAGAGGAGAGAAATTTGGGTCCTGTTCAGGTGCACTTCATACTGAATAGGTTTGTTCTGTTTAAGAGTGAAATCCGAGTGAAAGAAATGGAAAAGTTCCCATACAATTAGATGAGATGAGATGTAAGGAAAGAATACAAACATGCACACTTGCAACGCAGGTCATTTTCTATTTCTGGATAAACTTTACTAGCATTTCCGTAATAGGTCTGCTACTCCTTTAAAGCACAAATCTTACCATGAATTCTTGATCCTGTACTAGAATCATCACTAATTCCTTGTGGACTTACATCTTCAAAAGATGTAGCATCTAAAGGGGAAACAAGCACAATTTTGTTGCAGAAACAGACCTTTGAATTTATCATCTCTAAAACACAAGAAATGTTTATGGCTCATTGATCCCCACAAAAGTTTACAAATACAACTAGTTTCCCCATCCTAATATTCCACAAGTCTGCAAATCAAATATTCCAGTTATTTGCTGGAAAAGAATGTGAAATATGGAGCACAAACAGTTTCCAATAACGCTACGGTTACCAACACAACCACACCACAGCGTGAAAAGGTTCTACCTATACCTTTATTATTAAGCAACTGCTTGGATCTCAAGCCTGCAGCAGAGTTGACAGTTGCAAAGTTGATGGATGTAGTAGAGAAGGCCATAGATCCCAATTCTTTTCTCCTTTTACCCGTAGATATATCATCAGGACCCTCCAGATGCTCAGAACTACCTGTCCATTGTCCTCCTGCTAGGACCATGGACTGCACCAGGTCATTCATGGCTGGGATGCAAATGAAAGCAAATGAATCAGCATGGTTCAATGTTTTTTAAAAGTTTTATTTTGTACTGTAAAATGCTTCATTTACCTAAGCATCAAGGCATACTGAAAGCTACAGTCCACAAGTTTCTACATGTTAAAACATGCAATTGGCTGAATGAATGAAAAGTGTTAAAAAGCCAAAGCCTCCTTGTACAGATGATTTTATTGCTTTTTATTAGCTACAACCGCCATGCTTGTGCTGGAGTGCTATACAACAAATAAATATATGTTAGAAGCTCTGATATGTTTCGCAATGAAAAATGGAATGAACAGGGAAAGATGAGCAGAAGTGCTAATACAAAGTCAGTGTTGGCAATGATAAGGGGTCCTTCAGTGCAGGTTTTTGCAGGAATAATATTTATTGCATGACAATAGAGGAAAGTATTTAAAATAAAGGTGTCCTCTCCCAACTTTCCCAAGAGCATTTCACTGAAGAAATGACAAAGAATACCTGATTTCCCCACCCCGCTCCTTCAACTTAGAATGGTAAAACATTTCTAAGGAATAACAGGTCACCGTTTATTTATTTTTTTAAGCAAATGATTTTCTAGATTTGTACTGAGGTGTTTATAAAACTGATTACTAGGAGTGGAATTCAAAATGTGCAAATGCATTGAGTGCACTATATCTTTATAAATACACACACATAACACATATATGTTCATATAATTCCCAGAACTTGAACCTATAAATGTGTGTTCATTGTGTGTGTAGATAGATGTATGCATATTCCCTGGTCCTGAATGGGGTAACTGTGCCCCTGAAGGACCAGGTGCACAGCCTGGGAGTCATTTTGGACTCACAGCTGTCCATGGAGGCACAGGTTAAATCCGTGTCCAGGGCAGCTGTGTACCAGCTCCATCTGGTACGCAGGCTGAGACCCTATCTGCCTGCGGACTGCCTCGCCAGAGTGGTGCATGCTCTGGTTATCTCCCGCTTGGACTACTGCAATGCGCTCTACGTGGGGCTACCTTTGAAGGTGACCCGGAAACTACAACTAATCCAGAACGCAACAGCCAGACTGGTGACTGGGAGCGGCCGCCGAGACCATATAACACCGGTCTTGAAAGACCTACACTGGCTCCCAGTACGTTTCCGAGCACAATTCAAAGTGTTGGTGCTGACCTTTAAAGCCCTAAACAGCCTCGGTCCAGTATACCTGAAGGAGCGTCTCCACCCCCACCGTTCTACCCGGACACTGAGGTCCAGCACCAAGGGCCTTCTGGCGGTTCCCTCACTGTGAGAAGCCAAGTTACAGGGAAGCAGGCAGAGGGCCTTCTTGGTAGTGGCGCCCTCCCTGTGGAACGCCCTCCCACCAGATGTCAAAGAGAACAACAACTACCAGACTTTTAGAAGACATCTGAAGGCAGCCCTCTTTAGGGAAGCTTTTAATGTTTGATGTATCACAGTATTTTAATATTCTTTTGGAAGCCGCCCAGAGTGGCTGGGGAAACCCAGCCAGATGGGCGGGGTATAAATAATAAATTATTATATTCTTATTATATGAATACATATACATTTTTATACACCCCAAGAGTTATGTATAGTGAGTGCCAAGGTGTTTAGAAACATTGCTTCAGCTCCTTGTATTATAGCAGGACTTGCACTTTGCAAAATAGGAAAAACAGCGCAGTCCACGGAAAGGTTAGTGAAAGTAGTAATAGAAGCCAGTGTAGCCATTTAAAAAGAAGCTGAACTGTCATAAAGTCTTACACATGGAGCGACGGTAGAAGGCCTTCATTTTGTCTTTTTCCTTCGGTCTGTTCCTCAAAAAGGGCAGTCTTTTCAGTGCAACCACTTTTATGTCATAGCATAAGGAAAAACGGAAACGGGAAGATGAAAGAAAAAGGGGAGAAGAACAGATGGAAGTTAAATGTTGAAACTAAGGACAGAAATGAATGCTTGAGTTTCCGCTAGGTGCACTTTATTTACTAAAAGCTATTAATCTCATGTTGCTGAATGGCAATGGATATGAAGCCTTCACTGTGGAACTATCCAAGGAAACACTGGAAACCATGCCTGAGGAATATAAGGAACTTTCACAGTTCACAACTACTGGATGTCTTAAAAACCAAGCAAAAAAAAAAGATATAAAAAGAAGCCAAACCCAAACCCTGGCACAAAAATTATGGGCAAGGAGTCAAAAACCAGCAAGCAGGTTTCCTGAGATGGAAAGGTATACTGAAAAAAAAAAAAGTTCACTTGGTTTATCAAAGTATCTTTCAATAAGCACTACCTTCATTTCTTGCTACCAAGCAGTCATTGTATTTTTCACATTAATGACTTGTTTTAAATTGTATTAATGTGAACTCATCTTAGTCGATTTAACTTCCAAGAACAGCAGTATCTAACCTTTACCTCCTTTTACACACCATCTGAACATATGATCAATAAATTATTGGAATGGAGTGCAGAATACAGTAATATTCTGACTGATTACCACTTTAAATAAGAATTATTGGTTAAATGACATACCATACTGCTACTGGGGTGTGAAGTGGGGGAAGGCACCAAACAGAAAAATGACAGAACAAAGAAACAAACAGAACAGAACAGTGACAGTGCGGGAACATTAAAAATCAAACATGTAATAACTGCAGTGAGAATTTTAAATTGCATGTTACAGAAAGCTTTCACATGTTTGCTTGTGGCAGGGTTGAAACCCTATACAAGAAGACCTTGTAATAAAGCAAACATTTGCATTTCAATGTGGCATTATTACTAATCCAGTGCAAAAGAGGTAAGCCATGAGTGTACATACAAGCCGTTCATCTCAGTCAAGGAGTCATCCAGTATTATCTATGTATGTTCATTCATGAATAAGTTCCACTGTGATCAATGGTGTTTACTTGCACTAAAACAAGCTGAATGAGAAGACACGGATTTTCACTTACACATGACCTGTTTCCTCATCTGTGTGCTGTGCACATGTGAAGGAGCATTGCCACAGCATGCTTAGTGCAGTGTCCTAGAAGGCATGCCACAGGCTTTCTTCTCTGCTAAACCAGTTGACACCTTGTTTAGCAACTACAGGTGGAAATACATGTTTTCAACAAACATGTATTCCAAAACCCTTCTTTGCAGAGATAGCATGAATGCATTGTATAATATGATCATCTATGTGCATATGGTTAAGCCTTCCAGTGAATGCCAATCCCACCCCCTGCAAACGCCTCTGAGGTGGTTCCTCTTCAGCCAAACTCTTGATAACTGGCTAGGAGGGGTGATAATAGAAGCATTCAAAGATGTCCTAGAAGCAACTGGCTGGCTGAGGAGTTAAGTATCAGCCCAGCAGGGATCAGCAGTATAAAGGGAAACAAACATGTGATGGATATTCCATGCTTCCCCTGAAATGTGTAGTAAAGTATCATTTACAAGAGTAAAATATCAAATCAAAGTGTGTTACAATGGAAGGTTAACTTTTGTCACATTCAAATCTTTCTCCACAATTTTGGATAAAAAGCTCACCTTTTCGTTTTGTCTAAAAAGTAATGAAATGGAAACAGAGACTTGTGGCACCATAAAGAATAAAATATTTATTGTGGCATGAATCTCTGAGTCTTTAAAAGGTGCCACAACACTCTGTTGGTTTTGCTGCAACATACTGAAATGGTGCGCCCTGTGGAGGTGGAATAGAAGAATTTAAAATTTGTATACATATTTTGATTAAAAAAGGTTATCTGAGTCGTCTGAAAAAAGTTGCAAGAGAATTGTGGGAAGAGAAGGACTGCAAAAAGCACATAGAAAAATATATATTGGGCGAGTCAAAATAAATTCATATCTATTGAATACTCCTTCAGTTTTGATATCCAGGTTGTTCTCTTCCCTGTCCCTTCATCACGGAAGTAACTCCCACACATAGATTAGCTACTGCTGATAGCCATCATGAGTGGACAGCTCTGATTCCACTTGGCAGGAGTACTTTCACAATATCTTACAAAGAGAAAAGGGTCTAACTCAAGGTAAAGGCATGATCTTGCAGCAAATATGTTGCTGGCACCCAAACCACTGGATGTAAATGTATTAGCTACATTTTCACAAAATATGCAAATGATATATTTCTTATTCATAACAAAATTCTACGGAAACTGATGCTGAAGAAATGGTCCACAAATACAAATGATCAGATAGGTTTCTCTGTGTGAGGAAATGTAAGTTATGTGCTGATCAGATACAAGTAACACATCATAAAGGAAAAACATAAATAATTTTGGACATGTTTTCTAGTTCAGTAGCTACCTAATAATTACCAGTGAAAATATACTGAACACACACATAAACTGCAACCCACAAGTCAGTTATAAAATACAGTGGTACCCCGCAAGACAAATGCCTCGCAAGACGGAAAACCCGCTAGACGAAAGGGTTTTCCGTTTTTCGATGCGCTTCGCAGGACGAATTTCCCTATGGGCTTGCTTCGCAAGACGAAAATGTCTTGCGAGTCTTGAGATTTTTTTTCGCTCCCCGCCCCCTTTTTCTAAGCCGCTAAACCGCTAATAGCCTTTTAGCAGCTAATCCGCTAATCCCTTAAGCGTTTAATAGCCGCTAATAGCCGCTAAACCGCTAATAGCGCTAATCCACTAAGCCGCTAATAGGGTTGCTTCGCAAGATGAAAAAACCGCTAGACGAAGAGACTCGTAGAACGAATTAATTTCGTTTTGCGAGGCACCACTGTAGCATCCAAATTCATGTGGGTCTATGGTCTTAAATAGAAATTCTACTTTGTCTCTTGAACATAACTGATCCCAGTGCAAGAGGGAGGTTGAGCAATTAAATTTTTTTGTAACGATTGCACATTTACTGAGCATCAGGATACAAATTTGGAGGAATAAATTGATTAACTGAAGATGATCTGGGAAAAAGAAATGCAGCTGCCAGTGGATTTCCCAAGGGGATTTATCTCATGACAGAAAAAAGATTCCCTGCCGATCACAAACCTTTTGAAAGCAATAATATAAGGAATAGTTTTAACGACTATTCAGCAATTCTTCAATACTTAGCAATTCTTCAGACCTAACTAGCCTTCCTACCTGATAATGCTAATGGTGGGCGGGGGGGGGGGGGGGGGGACGCCACACTTTCTCCTCCAAATATACCTGACATTTGCTGCAATGTTTAAAAGTATCCCATCAGAATGGAAATTATCTGTGCAGCAATTGAACAACACATGCTGATTACTCTAGATCACTAAGAGCAAACAATCTTCTAGATTGTGAAAGTAAAAATCTTTGTAGTTAGGACAGCAATTGTGGACCAGATATCATGACAGGCAACTACTCAACTAATACGGGACCTAAATTAAGATGTAAAACGCTAGGCTAGTACAAAGGCTGGTCAAAGTCTTCTCTTCCACAGAATCAGTTTCTCTCCTCTTTTAGGTCGCACAGCAAATGTAATCTTCAATCATTAGTAGATCAGTAATGAATCAAAACTGTAAAAACAATTACTCAACTAATGATTTAAACATACTATGAAGCAGAACGTAATTTCTAATGTTTGTTCAGAAATCTATATAATCAAAGCACGCATCATTTGGGATTTGATTCTTTTCCAGCCTGATCAAACGGAGGAATGTTTACACACATTTGGATACCATGTAAAAACATCAAAGACATTCATTTAAAAAACAACACCGTGTCTGCCACTCGGTCTTATTGTTCTAACAGATCTTATTTTCAAGATTCCCCCAGAACAGGTTTAGGGGGCATGCAGTGCTTCTAGTACAAGTGGACATAAATATCTCACTTGATGCTATGCTATATTCCATGTTGAATTCTACTGTAAATATTTGCTTTGATATGGCACTCAAAAACAAGAATATGATTACTTAAGGTTCAAAATTCTATTCCAAAGCAACGTTGGTACAATGAAATGCTGTTAACGATAAAGTGTCACACACCCTGTGTCAGCACAGCCTGGCATACCAGTGAATTGATAGCAGAATGTGATGAAAAGGTATGGGTTAAAAGGAGTGGGAGAAGAGCTATTACAGAGCTGGACCTCTTGCTTCAAGAGTATATATAATGGATGCAGGTACTCTCATGAACCTGCTGACCAGAGCTATGCATGACACTGAAGCTTTGCAAGGCAGATCGATACAGCACAGTCCCCCTTCCATGCAGTATGCCCATAAACATGCAGAAACACACAATCAATTCATCAGCAGTATGAAGATGCTGATAAGGAAGCATGTTACAGGGAACTCTTCACACGCCAAGAGTAGAAATGTAATAAGTGGGTGAAAAGAAACAGTACAGAAAAGAGCAATGGTTATGGGTAAAGAAAGGGTGCCAATTTCACCTCTACGGTCAGCTCAGACCCAATTTTTCACTGTCAGTAAATATTGCACCCCTGAAACACATTAAAGAGCATTCCTCTGCTGTAGAGCTTGATTCTCCATTCTTGAGCCTACAGGAACATGAGCAAAATACTTTTAAGCAAACTTCCTCCATGGGTATTTTGAACCTTTTCACCGCATGACAGGAAGTACTGCATGACACACTACCCCTTACAAAAATTAAGCAATTTACTCACTGCTGCTTTTCTTAGCCCCCACGGTCTGACCATCTTCCAGGGAATTTGAGCCCACCGAGGAACTATCTTGACTGTCCTGATGTGGCAGCTGAAGAAATCCTTCACTAGATTCTGAGCGGGTTGGTGTCAGAGTTAGAGACTTGAGGCGTTCTCGGTTAATATCCTTCTTTGATTTTATCAGTTTCCTCATTTTTAGAGTAATCCAATTACCTCTCCTTTTGGAGAAATGAAGAGAAATGCTACATTTAGAACAAATTCTTGCAAATATTTCAAAACAATGAAGTTTCTCTCTTTAAGTAACAAACACTGGCACATTTCTGGCAAAGAAAGAGGGAGAGAAATATGTGGTCATGCATTACCTTCTTGGAGGAGACGGTTCATAAAATTTATACTGATCCATAATCTTTTCTTCCAATTTCTCTTTTTGTCTTCTCAATTCATTGAGCTTGTCACTGTGAGGAAAAGATAATTGACATGTTAGAAGGCATGTATGTTTCTAAAAGATGTTTTTCCTTTGTGTCAATGTGCCTCAGGGACTTTTTAGGACATGTGTGTTTAAATGCAGTTTGCATTGCATCAGGGCAGTTTGCATCAACATTTTGCCAGAACTCAAGTCACAATTATTTTATTTTTTGGAAAATATGGGCACTATGTAGAATGAGAGAAGGTGTTAGAATAATGTGCTGGGCATATGACAGGATGTTTCTATACACATGTCACTCACAGGAACACAAGAAGCTGCCTTATACAACATCAGACCATTACATCCATGTAGCACAGGACTGGCAGCAGCTTTCCAGGATATCCAGAGGAGATTCTCCTAGCCCTATCTGGAAAAACTAGGAATTGAACCTGGTACCTTCTTTATGCATTCTAACACTGAGCTACACCGCTGTCTTCTCTCCATTACAGAAGGTCACACTCCCCTTATTTTAGACGGGAACACTGGACGTTTGCCGTGAAGGTTCCTTCTGGTTTGGTTGAATAATAGGTTAGGAAAGCAGGAGGAAGGCAGGGATTAAGTCACCTAGATTTCAGTTGTAGGTCTGGTGCTCTGAGATGCTTTCCCAGTTGTCTTGCTTGCTATAAAGCACGGGGAAATGTGATCTCAGGTGCCTGGGAAAGAATTACAAACCAAGGATGGAAACGCTCCACCCCACATTAGGCCTAGCACAATCTGGAAGATGGTACTGTAAGGGCCAGAGACTAGGAAATCTTTTCTCTAGCCACTATCCCCATGCCATGCATAAGTTTATAAATGTCTATTTTTCTCGCATTTTCTCGAAACAGTCCCAAATCATACAATCCTTCCTCACAGGGGCATTCCTCCATCCCTTTTATACCTTCAGCAAATGCATGCTGCAGCACAGCTATCTTGAAGGATTGCTCCTTAAAAAAAACCTGCCAACATAAGGAGGAAACAGGTGGCTTATAATTTCCCCTAAGAAATCCCACTGCTCTTCTGATTCTAGCAGTTCAACATCATTCCACAGTAAGCTTTATTTCACAAGGAACAATATTGATTAAAATCCAACTACGAATGAACATTTTCATCTGTTGTTAATGGAATGTGCTGATTAACATTTCCATGATTTATTTCTATTTGAACAACCAACTGCAGTTACGTTGGGTGCAACTAGTTCACCGTTTTTGATACCCACATATACTGCCTTTGTTCAACGTGGAACAGATCTTTGCTTTCCATATTCTGCTCTAATAACGTTCTGTTTTGCAGCATTAATGTCTGTATCTGATCCAGCAGGTGTCTGTTTTCTTCTTCCAAATTTCCTTTTAGCTGGCTAAGCAACTGTTGAAATGTACAAAACACAATATTTTAGTGTATGCAGTCTGCCCAACTTTCTGTTTATAAAGTACAAAAGAAAATGAAGTCAAGAAGACAAGTCAAATAGTAGAGACAGCAATAGTTCAGTCACCAGAGCATGAAACTCTTAAATCTTGGGGTCATGGGTTCAAGCTCTGCTATAGATAAATGATTCCTGCATTACAGGAGGCTGGAGTAGATGACCCTCATGGTCCCTTCCAACTCTACAATTCTATGATTCTATTATCTGGTTTTTGTAAATAATTGTAAATTGCCTTTCTTCCAATTGAGGAGAGCAATCTGCAGCTTCTGTTAAGGTCCTAGTATCCACTGTTCAAGCCAATAAGAAAGGGAGCAGAATAAGTCTGGCTCTCTTCAGGATATCTCATACCTCTTCCTTGAATCTTCAGCTTTTGTTTAAATGCAAAAATGTTATTCTCTCTTTATGTATGAAACAGACAGAAAGAAAACCATGAATTCAATATTTGGAATTATGGAGTAAGAATCAAACTTTTTGCTTTCATATCAATGAGTGCAAAGAGACTAGGTTGATTGATATAAGAGGATACATGCAGTCTTAAAGCAACTTTTCAGAACACCTCCACTAATTCCTTAATAAAATCACTAGAACAACTCCAGAATAAGCAGAACGACTGACCTAAGTTTGTTCCTAACATGATACAAAGACAGCTTCAAAACTATTAAGATATATTACTAAATTCAACTATTACAACCATTACAGAAAACTCATAAAGATAAACACATTACTGCAGAAATCTAAAAAAGCCTCTTTTGTCATGAATAAACAGGGCTATAATAAAATGTTACTGAAGAAATGCAAACTCATTACCTCACACTGATTATTCAGTTTTGTATACGTAATATCCAGCTGTTGGTACTGCTCTTTGAGTTTGGAAAATTCAGCTTCCAGCCTTGTTTGTTCCAGTTTAGAACTGTTCAGTAATGTTTTCAAATTCTTATGATCCATTTGGAGAATTTCATTTTCTTTCAAAAGCTGGGTATATGTATGATTCAATCTGTAATTATAAATGGACAGAAAACAAATTAAAGTAAGTTTTCACAAAATTAACAATTAAACAAGTGTCTGCACAGTTATATCATATACTCACATTTAATTAAAGAGAGATTTACATTATCATAATGCATGTAGCAGTATCTTATAACCAATTTCTATGAGCATACTGTAGAGTTATTGTTTTTTTCTTATTCTAACCTATTAAGGGTTTCTAACTTTGGTGCATTGTGTTTAAGATCAGAATAAATGCAAAATATAGTTGGCACATTTAATAATACACTTTAATTCAGATAATTATTCATTAGCTTTGTTTTCTTACCTGTCATTTTCCTCACAAAGCTTTTTGTATTCCGCTGCTACTGTTTCATGCTTTTTGTTTTGCTGTAGCATCTTCTCTTGTTCTGCTTTGAGAACTTTTTCCAGTTCTTCTAATTGCACTTTTTGTTTCAGCAATTGATTGTATCTGTCAAATGGATTATATAATATTACTAATTATATTCTCAGTATTAATTATAAAAGGTTATTATGAATACAGCTTCCACTTTCAACATGGCTGCGATTATAAGGATTTAAGATCTAACATTTTAAATAATTTTCAGATTCAGCTGCAAATTGGTTATTGGTTCTCAGTATTAATTATAAAAGGTTATTATGAATACAGCTTCCACTTTCAACATGGCTGCGATTATAAGGATTTAAGATCTAACATTTTAAATAATTTTCAGATTCAGCTGCAAATTGGTTATGACTGATATATCGAAATCACCTGTCTTCTAAGTCCTTATGTTCCACCTCAAGATTCTTGTGTGCTGACTTAAGGTTTCCATGTTTGGAAATTAGAGATTCATATTCAGTAGCTTGCCGTTCATGAAGCTGTTCCAGTTTTTCATGATCTTTGATGAGTGAATCATATAGCAATCTCAGATCCTCACGTTCCTTGATTATGGACTCATTTTCATTTTCCAAGGTGGACTGCTGAATCAGCAATTGTGCATTCTGATTCATGAGAGATGTACTTTGCGAATTAATAGCAGAATTTTCTACCTACAATTGCCAAAGTGACATTGGACAATCAATAACAAAGTACTTTGTGGTGTACTCATTCAAAATTAGCCTTCTACAGAATTAGCCAATTGAGGTCCTAGGTTGTTAACAGGTTTTAAACCCTGTATCTCAGAGCAATTTCCCCAATCTCTTCGAAGAAATGCTGGAGCTCAAACTGGGGCATCATGCATTCAATGCACTCTCAGCGCATAGCTCCGCAGTTTGCATCTGTAGGCATATCCACTATAAGGATTAGGTAACAGGTGGTACAGAAAACCTCTGACATAGACCCTGGAGAGCTGCCACTGCCAGTCGAAGTGGACATTTTCTCCTGTCCTATGCTTCCTAAATCAACTCCAGAAATAACATCAGGATCAGCAGTGAAATACTTAAATTAGGCTTGTTTAGGTAAATACAGGAGTCCCCCCACTTAGGCACATTCTACTGAAGCGCAACTGCATATACAGTGGTACCTCGGGTTAAGTACTTAATTCGTTCCGGAGGTCCGTACTTAACCTGTAACTGTTCTTAACCTGAAGAACCACTTTAGCTAATGGGGCCTCCTGCTGCCGCTGTTCTCATCCTGAAGCAAAGTTCTTAACCCGAGGTACTATTTCTGGGTTAGCTGAGTCTGTAACCTGAAGAGTATGTAACCTGAAGCGTACGTAACCTGAGGTACCACTGTACGTGTGGCGCTGGGAAACAATTAAATAGACTCATACCAGGAAATGGTGAGATAGAAGATACCGGGGATGCAGCAGTACTTTGTTTCTGCTGCTCAGTCTCCCCGCCTAACAGCATGTGTTTGCCAGCCTCCTGCCAAGCCCATAGCTTCCATTCTAGCTGTGGATACAGTATTTTTTGTATGGATTGAAGAGAAAGAAGAGGTGTTTAAAGGGTGCTCCCCACTTCACGTGATTTCACTTATGAGTGCAAGGGTGTAACGCCCACCTAACTGGGGGGACGCCTGTACTGATTACAAATTCTACATCTAGCCTCACAGAGATTCTTCTGATCCTTTCCTATAGATTCTCCTTCTAAAAAATTTCACAGCTGTTCTAGAATGCAAGAGGAACTAAATAGGTTTTTTTTGTTTTTGTCTCTAAGATACCTAAATGTAACAGAAGTAGGAAACCCAAATGTTTGACTCTTGTTACGAAGTTCTAATTAGGGTTGGGAAATCAGAAACATCTCTCTAACATGAAGAGATGGAATCATAGGGTTGTAGAACAAGACCCCCCCCCCCAATCTTGCAGTACTTAAGCCATAGCACCACAAAAGGGATATATAGGGACTCAAAATGATACTGGCATGTGGTCATCGAAGAAGTGAAAAAATGAAGTACAAAACAATAGTAATGGGAGCTATCCAAAGGAACTTCTTGGTTCTTGGAGGCAGATCTAGCCCAGGGAGCCAGGGAGTTACTACACATGGGGCACTGCCCACCAGTCAAACCACTTATTTTCAAAATATAGGTTTCCTATGAGTGTCACAATAGCAGCTGCTGCTACTGCCATGTGAATAACAGCAAGGCTTTCACTTGTAAATTCTATATTGTGGTTGGGAGATAAATACAAATTTGTGAAAACAGAACCTGAAGCTTGGCATTCTGAGTCTGCAGCGTTGTATTTTGCTCCTGTAAGGAAACAGTCTGTCTCTGAAGTGCCACAATCTGAGCTTGCACATTATTGTTCTGTGTCTCAAGCTGCTTTAGTTGTGTTTTCAGGGCTTGCTTCTCTGCCTGCAGAGTTGCGTTCTTTAAAAAGGAACAAAATGTATTACATACATGCACCATCTAATGAACAAAATATTGATTAAATTCAGACTTCTATTTTACATCAAACAATCCGAAGAATGGAAACATTATTGCAGTCAGAAGAAATCACACAAAGCATGGGTTTGCTTTCTGATGAAAGTGGGTTTACTCAATGTGGTGTACCTATGTATGCATGCAATAGAGAAATAAGACAGGCAGAAAGGCATAACAAGTTATGCTGAAATCAACAACATTTATTTCCAAGAAACGGTATGCTCTTTGAAGCACAGTACAGTGGTGCCTCGCAAGACGAAAAGAATCCGTTCCCCGAGTTTCTTCGTCTTGCGGTTTTTTTCGTCTTGCGAAGCAAGCCCATTAGCGGCTTAGCGGATTAGCACTATTAGCGGCTATTAAAGGATTAAGGGATTAGCAGATTAGCTGCTAAAAGGCTATTAGCGGCTTAGCGGGCTTAGTGGATCAGCTGATAAGCGGCTTAGCGATCAGCTGTTAAGCGGCTTAGTGGCTTGCGAAAAAGGGGGGGGAGGAAAAAAAACCCCGCAGGAACTCGCAAGACATTTTCGTCTTGCGAAGCAAGCCCATAGCAAATTCGTTTTGCGAAGCACCTCCAAAACGGAAAACTCTTTCGTCTAGCGGGTTTTCCGTCTTGCGAGGCATTCGTCTTGAGGGGCACCACTGTATTAGATCAGACTACCCTTTGAAGCACAGTATTAGATCAAACGACTAAACAACAACAACCCTAATTACTAGCCTATTCTTTTGTTATATCCATGGCAACAAAATGTGGCTTACTACACAGGTTGACAATTAAGGTAAAATTATTAAAATAATCCAAATTATTACTTACATTTCTCTCAACTTCAATTAATCTATCTTTAACCTTCAAAAGTTCTCTAGTAGTTTCTTGGCTCTCGCGTTCCCATTTATTGACAGACAAACTTTCTTCATC
Organism: Podarcis tiliguerta; assembly: GCF_965153285.1. Lineage (NCBI taxonomy): Eukaryota > Metazoa > Chordata > Lepidosauria > Squamata > Lacertidae > Podarcis > Podarcis tiliguerta. The sequence continues at coordinate 11,398,450 of NC_139536.1, read as the reverse complement.
CGTTTTTGACGAACAATTCTGTACCATTTTCTCTTCCTCTTGTCTTTGCTTGAGGGCCTCATAATTCTTTTTCACCTAAAGATCAATGAATTCTATTTCAAATGTAAAATACTAAATCCTACTAAATCCTAAGCATGCCAAGGCAACTTTGTTCTTATTATTTAATTAGAAAAAATTGCTTTGCCACAGCTGTTTTTCTTTCACCAAAGGTTCCAACCTTTGATCCCCATAGGGAAAAAAGGAATAAGAGGAGAGGCAGTTTCAGGGAGAAAGTATGGTTTGTGGAAGGGTTCAGCACGCCTTCTTTCCTGCCCCAACGCAGCTTAGATCACACCCCACCCCAGACTTTACAGGGATTTGGTGTCAACCCAATTGTTACTCTCATGTCTGTTGCTTAGTCTGGCCTTTTGAGGTAGACTAATGATAAGGAGAGCATCTTTCTGAAGGACTTTGACTGCTACTTTCACAGCTTTTTTGCAAAAATGCCTACCATTCAGTGTCTCAGGTGTAGTTTCATTCAGCTCAACTAACTGGCCCACTAGTTTCTACTCCACTTCACATTACACAAGGACCACCTGAGCCCTTATACTGCAGTTCACTCACACTGAGGTCATCTTGAGGAGTACTGGTTGTTGTCCCCCATGCTACAGAGGCCTGATAGGCCTCAACCAGAAGTTCCATATTGTGGAACACTCTTCCAGCAGAGATTCAGCAGGCATCCACATTTTGGACTTTGTGGCCTTTTTTTGGAGACTTTTGCACTGACAGGCCTATGCACTTGTTTTAAATTTTAATGATTCTAATCATTAGGGCTTATTATTTCAATCATTTTAATCATTGTTTTGTACTGCTTTTAATTTTTTATGTTTTTTGATTGCTGGTACACCACCCTGATACTTTAGGAGAGGTATACAGATACATACATACATACATACATATGTATAGATATATACTTTTATAGATAAATAAATGCTAGCAAAAATTAGCAAAGCCACATGCTGCAGTCTCAAGTGGCAGCTGTTCAGAAAGGGGCTAAACTTGAAGCTGAACAGCACTTTAATTACTGCTATCAGCAACATCTAAAATTTGCCATGTCAAAAAACAAAATGTTTTCTGCATGGAAAGCATTGTTTTTAAACCAATATTTTTCATATATTTCTGTGAAGATAAATTGGTAATATATACACTGTTTTCACTAAGAAAGCAAGAGTATGATTCAGCATATATTTTGCTTATCAAAAGCAGAACTATGCATAAATCTTTAGAAAAAAACTTTTGACAATATAAGAAATAGATTTTTTTCTAACACCTTTATAACTGTTAGAAACAATTTAAAGAAATTTTATGTCATTTATGCACCACTTGAAAACTAAGGTAATAGAAATATTCATTTTTTTTACTGTTTTAAGTTCCTGGCGCAGTTGTTGATTTAAATTTGTTGATTCTTCTAATCGAGCTTCCAAAGCAGCAATTTTTTCTTCTTTTATTTCAAGTGACTTTTTCAATGTGGATTCTAATCTTGACTCCAGTAGCTTGTATTTGCTATTAATGAAAGAATTACAATAATGTTTTAATTATCAAGAAGAAGACAATCCCCTAGGAAAATATACAAGCTTCATCAAGGTGATAGTTTGACTGTTTTTCAATAAATCTGTGTGAGGACGACCAACAGTTCACCCAACAGTCTGCTGTCTTCACTTCCTATTGTTCTACTTATTTCATAATATTTAGAAACCACTCGAATGTAAAAAACAAACAAATCCAAAGAGATAAAACAATCAGTTGAAACAATAAAAGCAACCATTTAAAACATTCAAAATATAAAGTCTGCAATGATCTAAAAAGAGATCGAAACATACAAGATTTTGTACAAATTCTTACACCTCATTAAACTGTTTAGACAGAAATAGTTTTACTCTGTGGGTACTGACACAGTTCTCTTTTTAATTAATGCATTAGCACTATAGCACTTGTTCATCTGACCAATTTAAAATCTAAATCTGGCTACTATGGAGATTTAGGAAGCTGCCTACCACCATCTCCTGACCTCAAAGGCCATGACCTAATCCTTTTGCCACCACTTTCATCAAATGTATTTAATGGAGAATATTAAAAAAAAAAAAATGCAAACTCTAAAGAAACAATTCCAGCAAGTGTATACATATAGAAAAGCAACTTGTTCTGCGACACTAAAGGACAAAAGTGAGATGTGTCACCCATACTGGTCTGGGTACACCCTAAGAGAACAGAAGATGTACATTTAATCATACTGAGAGTTGTAGCACATAAACAATGCAGAATGCAAAGAGACTGAATTGCTGGTGAGCAGTCTTCATTCTGGCTACAGTCCAACAAATTAAAAGATAAAAAAAATGAGCTTGATTACAACCCTCCACTACAAAGGACTGAACCACACAACCCTGGTTCTTCAAAACATAATGGGAGCAGAGAAGAGAAGGAATAAACATACAGGTGCATGATGATTTCCTATATATACTCACAATGTGTGAACCTAACACTACAGTTGCTATTTCTAAACTAGTACTTCCATTGCTCAATATAGCCAAATTGACTGATGCTGTCCACATATGATTTTACCCTTTGCTTTCTGTATTTTATTGCAAAGTTAAGTCTACAGCAACTCTTGTTTTCACATCAGTTGTATCTGTAGCCAAGTTCCCAAAGTTTCATACATGTCCTCTGAATACTGGACTGTGGGAAATTTTTCTCCTGGCTTAAAATGATGTAATGCTAAGAAAGCATGAAATAACATTAGCTCAAATTAATGGAAATGCTGCACTCTCTTCATCCCTATGCTGCCAAGAGATAACAGAGGGTGTATGTGAGGAGGAATAGAAGGTCAACACACAGACTGAATGTGGTGCAAATCCGGGAATACTTACAAATATAGATATAGCCAAGTACAGCAAAATTAGGTAAAGGTAAACAAGTTTTCATGGCATCATATATTTTGTCTGATCATTATCCATTCTGAGAATCCAACTATTTCACTCAGAAGGTAATTCATTCTCCTATGGTGAAGGTCACATCCAGGTCAAGGTTATGTCCAACCAGTTGTGAGGACACTGATATATTGAGACAATTCCATGGCTGTCATTGAGACCATGAAGTCCTGAACTGGTCCATATGGGACAGTTTCACTATGGATAATAAAGTTCCCCCAACACCACCATGAAAACATTTTCCAAGATCAAATTTGAGATAACCTGTGCCAGCTCAGTTAGGGAGACTTAATGCGGCAGGATGGATGGTACAGTAAAAACATCCCTGTTCTGGCCCTCTGGCCCAACAACACAAACAATCCCTCAAATCCAGACACAGTACGGATTGGTCTCCAGGTGAGGGAGATGGGGTTTCTATGCACAACTGCAGCTTCCCTGCCCCATCCCTCTGACCTCAAATGCTGCTGCACTGAGTGTCCAGGTGAACATAGCTGGGTGAGCTTAGGGCCACCAACTTCATCCATCCAGTGTCAGTCATACATGCCAAGCTGGCTCCCTCACCCAGGATCTAATTGTGAATGGTCAATATTTTATCCTGAACAGATCTGGCATTTAGCGACACAGCACCAAGGCAGGGGGCTGGCTTACTAGCATCCCCAGATTCTGAAATATAGCAGGCGAAGCAAAAGGAGCCTGGGCTTTGATGTAACTAGGCCTCCTTCTCTTCCCTGTACAGTGGTACCTCGGGTTACATACGCTTCAGGTTACAGACTCCGCTAACCCAGAAATAGTACCTTGGGTTAAGAACTTTGCTTCAGGATGAGAACAGAAATCGTGCTCCAGCAGCGTGGCGGCAGAAGCAGGAGGCCCATTAGCTAAACTGGTGCTTCAGGTTAAGAACGGACCTCCGGAATGAATTAAGTACTTAACCCGAGGTACCATTGTATAACTTTGTTCACCTCTGTATCACCTCCTAAACATATTACCACCCTGCGCCACCTCTACAAAATGAAAGGAATACAGCAGAGGTTAATGTCAGGGGAACTCAAACTATGAGATACTTTTAAAATAAAAATATCAAATGTGACTCACACCTCAGCTCTCATCTGGGATAAAAACTCACCACTCCCCCAGTTTCCCACCCGAGAAAGGCAGAGTTTCATGCAGGATTGGACTCACACGCCATAGGCATGAAATTAATATTCTCTAACACACATTACTCTAGACCACCTTCAGTCAGCCTCTTACCCTGAAAACAGTCTAGAGAAAAACACAACACTGCCCCATAGGATAGAAATGAACAAACAATACCACACATAAAACCCTGGCCAATAAAATTGATAAAAGGGGTAAATCTTTGGTCTACACAGCTTCCCAAAAGAAATGTTCCCCTTGGGTGGCTCCTGCCAGCAGCGTAACCTGCTGCCTGCACCAGGCTTGGGCATACAGCACTTTATCATGACTAGAACACACATGCAGCCAGTCTGAGTGAAGGTAATTGAAACCACAAACTGCAGCATATCTTGTAGACACCCACCATTCCAAAATTTGATGATAAACCGAGTTAACACTTAAAAACTACTCCTTCCATTGAAGCCTCTCACCACAAGAAAAAAAATTCCTTGTTTAACCTCTCTATTCAATCCTCTCTTTCTCTCTCTCTCACAAACATCTCCCTAAGCCAACATCACTGCCACTGAATTTGGTCTTTCCACATCAAATCCATCACTCTGCAATAGAAATGAACCACTTCCATGGGCACCAAACTAGATTTCTTAAGCAGTTGTCAGGAGCTAATGATTGAAAACTAGGTAGAAATGAAACCTTCTAGGGTGGAAAAAAAGCAATGAAAATTATTTTAAAGGGGGAAAGTATTGATAATTCACTGTGAAAAGCTTACATTGTCTCAACAGTATCCTGAAAGTAAGACTGGATACATACAATTATAATGCTGGCTTCCTCTCAAGATAGAAGGTTCTGAATTGGCCACCATCATTATGTCAATCACTGCTAATAACAGACTACAGCGCCAGTCATTATTCTCAACTGAGTGGCATGCTGACAGGAGGGCTGGTCAGAAGCTGGAGTATTCTGCTTTTGTTAACACATATTTTCTCCAATTCCACAAGGAAAAGGATGGAACACATGACCAAGTAAAGGAAACAGATGTTTGTATGCTATTAGCTTTATATTGGCAGATGGAGTAAGCTGAAGAGAGCCAAAAGCTCTTTCAGAGATACTGATTTTTTTTCTGCTGATAGACTCAGGAATTATAAAGGATATAATAAATAACTGTTGGAGATAACTGCTCAAAATGTCTATACCAACTCTGCAAAGAGATGTTTACTCCTTTGATGACATACAGAATTTCGTACAACAAAATTGAAAGTGGAACCTAAAAGAAGTGCACACTGTAGTAGCTGTTCAGATACATTCAGGAGCATATCCTGTGAAAAACAGTTATTGCAGAATGCCATAAGGAACTGCGCTCAACCTATTCCAAAGAGGCCTTAATATACTCACCTATCATCTGAACTCTGCTCATCATGCAAGAGGCGCTCCTTATTTAAACCTATCTTTTCAAGTTCATGTGTAAGCTTTTCTAAATCATTATTCATCTGCTGTGTCTTCAGTTTTTCATTCACCAAATCCTTTAAATAGATTTTTGAAAATGTGTTGAACGTATAATATTGCAATAATGCCATTTCTAGAGACTACAGCAGGAGACTTAGGCAATAGATTTTAAGGAAGTTGAAAGTGGCTTTAAGAGAGGTTTCCCTTTCAATGCTGAACACAAATATTTTTTTATCTCAGTTGTCTCCCATTATTTTTTTTTAGGTTTTTGAAAAGTCTACAAAAATATGCCAAATCAGTTTGCCAGATTTGAAATTAAAATGTAGATACATGCAATAAAGCTGTGATCCTTATTTCAAACCACCTTCAGCTCTCTGAAAAAACTATATTTTGTCTCCATCCTATTCACACTTACTGCATAAACTTCTAGTTAATTAGCAATTATATTCCAAAAACAAATATGAATTCATTTCAAAGGTTTGCCTCCTTTATTTTTGCTGGGTATTTTGTAGTTAATATATCCAATGCTGGCCTTGCCTTAGCAGAAAGGACTTTTGTTTAAATTGGAAAACTCACTCTTCCCCAATTCCCCAACCATATCTTATTCTGTCCCAGTGGATTCCACATTCCTCAGAAGAAGCTTTGGGGAAGTATTAGGTAGGTAGGAAAGATGAAGTGACCCAGTTTGCTTGGGCAGAAGCGTTTTCCCCTCACATTAAGCCACCATTGGATAAAAAGGTAAAGGTAAAGGTACCCCTGCCCGTATGGGCCAGTCGTATCCGACTCTAGGGTTGTGCGCCCATCTCACTTAAGAGGCCGGGGGCCAGCGCTGTCCGGAGACACTTCCTGGTCACGTGGCCAGCGTGACGAAGCTGCTCTGGCGAGCCAGCACCAGCGCAGCGCACAGAAACGCCGTTTACCTTCCCGCTATAAAGCGGTACCTATTTATCTACTTGCACTTAGGAGTGCTTTCGAACTGCTAGGTGGGCAGGAGCTGGGATCGAAAGACGGGAGCTCACCCCGCCGCGGGAATTCGAACCGCCGACTATACGATCGGCAAGTCCTAGGCGCTGAGGTTTTATCCACAGCGCCACAACATTAGTGGGTTGTATCCAATGTTGTACCATTGGATACAACCCACTAATTTTATATTAAGTTACTAAATCCAACAAGATAGTTCAAATGTTCAGTGCATATGATCCTGAATAATAGAGCCATCAAGTGTTATAACAATTGCTTTCATGCTAGCTCCTTTCATTGAAAATGTCTTTCTTTATTCATTTGCTTTTTAGGGAGTATCCAGATTGTCAAATGGTTGTATTCTGGTATTGTCGCTGTTGTACTCCTGCTCTTTTTGGCAATGAAACACAATCACAGCACCAGCCTGTTCAGTGTGAACAGCCAAAGTGCCATCACAGCTTTTAAGAACTAGTGTGCCTTCAATGAAAAGCTTCCTTCTTGCAGTTTCTTCATGTCAGTTCGTATGCACCTGGAGGACTAGTTATCAATTAGCCCTTAATTAGTCAGCTTCTGGTGCCTGTGTAAATTACTGGTTTCCTTTCACTGTTTCATAGCAAAATGGTTATCATTTCAGTATAAAAAGTAAAGTGGGGGAGAATTAAAGGAAACCAGACGTCACCATGGAGAAGAGAAGCTGACTCATTACTGCAAGGAGGAAGCTAATAACTAATGTTGCAGGGGACCTGCTTATGAATAAATATTAGAAAAGGAGCAATGAGGAGGGCAACAGCTAGATATTATACAGTCCACCTGTGCTACACAGAAACCATCATTTTAATTCTGCTTCCAAGGTAATAATTATTCCACAATGCCTCAAAAGTGCCAACAGGTCCCAGTGTGAAAGCAAAAATTGCTGGCAACTGTTGCCTGCATTGCAGTGTGCAAGTCCATGATATTCACACGGCTCAAATGCAAACATTTCTGCTTTGCTCATTACACAGGGGGCACAAAAAGAAGCATGAACATCTTCTGTCACCATTTCTTCTTAATGTATGAGCAACTCAGAATCCACCAAGCTCATGAATAGTGTTTGAATAATATACAAATAAAACAAAAATACATTAAATTTGCATGAATTATTGCATGAAATTGAGAGTTAGATTTTTTTGAATGTTACAGCTGCATTACCCTTTATAATTATAGTATATCATTCAGTAGGAAATATTACCTCCCGTAATGTGACAAGTGTTTTCTTGTCAATGGTGGCTCTTTTTACAAGCTCTTTATTTTCCTTTTCGATCTCTTTTAAACGAATAGAAGCTTCTTTACATATACCAATTTCCTTAACGAGTGACTTGTTCTCTTTTTCCAGATCACCAATTTTTACATTATTTTCTTCTAATGTGCTGTCCTTAATATCTGCTTGTTGTCGAAGCCTCTTGTTCTCTTTTTCCAGCTGTTTCTTATCTTTTTCTAGCTGAGAGGTCTCTTGTTCCAAAAGCTTGTTCTCTTTTTCTAATTTTTCTAAGCGTTTACTAGAGATTTTGAGTTCTTCCAGATTTTTTTGTAAGGTTTGATTTTCTGTCTCTAGATCCTGTAGTTCACTTTCTAGATGCTGAATCTTTTTGTTGGTGTTTTCTAGGGCTTTCTGCAGTCTTTGGTTTTCTGTATCCAAACCCTGATAACTTACTTCTAAGCGTTCAGTCTTCTTAAAAGAAGTTTTCATAAGATCCAGGCTCTTTTGAAGCTGTCCTTTCTCACTTTCCAGTTCCTTATTTTCTAGCTCTAACTGAGCCATCTTGATATTTGTACTTTTCAAAGTTTCAACTGTTCTTCTCAGCTCTAAATTCTCTTCATCAAGTTGTGTGTTCTCTTTCTCTAATGACTCTAATTGAAAGCTGAGATTTTTAAGACTATCTAGAGTCTTTTTCAGCTTTCTGTTTTCAGTGTCTAGACTTGAGTTCTCTTGTTCTAAGGAATCTATTTTTTCACATGTAATCTTTAAATTGGTAATCTTTTTCTGTAACAGTTCGTTTTCTTTTTCAAGATGTTGAACTTCTTTCTCCAGTTCATCTGCTCTTTCTCCCTTCTCTTTATAATGTTCTAACTCCTTCTTCAGTTGCTTCTTTTCAAATTCTATCTTATTTAATTTACTGCTTGTCTCTTTAATAGATTCATGGAGAATTTTATTTTCCTTTTCAATATCTTTCACTCTTGCTTCAGCACTGATTTGTGAACGCTGTCTGAGGGAAGCAACTGTTCGATTCAAATGCTCATTCTCTTGTTCCAGGATTTTAATCTAAGTAATTGAAATGAAAGGTGTTTTTTTTAAATGTTTATTGAGTTACATACAAATATAACACATACTATAAAACAACTGAAACAAATAAAATAAATAAATAAAGCGGATAAAAACAGAAGATATAACAAACACAAACAATGCAAATTGATTAATTAATTAAACTTCCAACCTCATAAACATATTGCGTGACTTCCTCTAGTCCCTCCCTTCTGAATTTCCTTGTAACTGAATGTTGCAGTTTTCCAATATCATTATTCAAAAACAATATTCCAATTATAGTCAAATTTCTTAACGTTTCTTAACATTCTAAATCTCATTTATTTAATTAACTCCTAATTTAATCCCAGGCCTATTTGGTACTTTCAGGTAACTTCTAATTGAAATGAAAGTTTAAACCAGGCTAAAAGTATTTTACATTAACAAAATTAGTTACAAAAAGTATTTCAAGTGTTAAAGAACACAAAAGTATTAAGTCAGTTTGAATCTTTGGTATGCTGTGAAGCAATCACAGAACTGCCTCACCTACAAACCTATTAAACCTAGATCTCATCCTATTTCAGGGACGTAGGAGAGCAAGATGCTCTATAATCTCATGGGGTTCTTTAAGAATTCTGTCCATTACACCATAGAATCATAGAGTTGGAAGAGACCACAAGGGCCATCGAGTCCAACCCCCTGCCAAGCAGGAAACACCATCAGAGCACTCCTGACATATGGTTGTCAAGCCTCTGCTTAAAGACCTCCAAAGAAGGAGACTCCACCACACTCCTTGGCAGCAAATGCCACTGTCGAACAGCTCTTACTGTCAGGAAACATATGGGGTTTCATTTAACAGTACTGACTGAGGATGGAAGGCTAACATTTTTGTACCTGGACTTCTTTGAGCTCAAGATTATGAATGGTTGTATGACCCAAAGAACTAAAGTAGAATTGGAAAGGTTTTGCCAAGGAGGAAGGGCTTAGTTAAGCACTTAAACTGCAATTCCAACTCTACTTAACTCACTAAGTCACAATGAATTCAACTAGACTTACCGTATTTTTCCGTGTATAAGATGCCCCCTATTTTGGGGGACCCCAAATTAAGAAAACACCCCTCAGCACTACCCGTGTATAAGACGAGCCCAATTTTAAACCTAATTTTTTGGTTTAAAAAAACCTAGTCTTATATACAGAAAAATACGGAACTTTGGGGTAAACAGGGTTGTAGCCAACTAGGTTTTGCTCATAATAGAGCCACTGAAATTAAGGACTGTAATTTAAAAGAGCTTATTAATGTCACTGTAGCTACTCCAAGTACGATTAGCACTGGAAACAATCCATTGTTAGGATTGCAATGTTAGAAAACACTAGGACTGAAAGAAACGCAGTACAGGCGATTACTAAAGCATGAAGCTTCTCTGCCTGCTTAGATACTAGTGAAAAACATGGACATAGTCCACCCACAAAGCATTCTGACAAAATGGAGGAATAGAAAACGGCAAATAACATTTTTGAAAAAACATGAAAATGGTAGCAGGAAAAATTGACCATGAATATCATATCCTATAAAATAACATATACAATTATTTCAAAACGTCAGTCTTGACCATCTAAAGAAAGTTAAGGTTGACAAGCGAAAATCTTTGTCATTTTACCTGTCTCTCTGAGTTTTCTCTTAGAGTCTCAATAGTCTTTTCAAGTTGGGCTTTCTCTTTCATTAGATCTTTGCTAAGATTCTGACTATTCTGAAGACCTTGTTTCTCTTCAGAAAGTTCCTTCTCAAGTCCTTCCAGCTAGAAAGAGAAAAACAAAATAATGCCGAAAGTTTTTAGTTAAGACCGTATCCCCCAAAATGAAATTGTGGTTCGAGGACCCGATCCCCACACGGACACGTGATATAAGGTTAATGGGCAAGAAAAGGTCACAACTTTATTGATTACAGCAAGTGAAAAGGTATTGGCTTAGGCATTGGATCATGTCAGTTGACTCCACCCACTCGGAGAGGGGTGAGTCTAAAAGGGGGGTTTATTCACCAGTAGGTGGAGCTTGTTGATGCTAATCCAACTATAAGATCTCCCCTGATGTCACCGAGGGTCGTGCCATGGCCCCCCGCCACACAGGCATCGGACAGAATACACGACCGCCGGATTCCTTTAATGGAATACCCAAAAATTGAAGGCGTAGGCGATGGCCACACCTAGCCCTTCCACACACCACAAACACATTATTCCAATGCCTAACCTACCCACCAATACCACAAAAGTTGTGACGATTGCTACGAGGTAGGCGAAAAAACCACAAAGCCTAATGCCAAATGAAAAAATTCCTACCAGGCCCCCTGGACAAGCAACCTAAGGTCCATAGCAAGGCCAAGAAAAAAACTGAAACCCTGAGCTCTTAGGGAGTGGAGGGTGGGTGACTCGTGACGGGACGGCGAAAAGTGAGGGCGCATGGCTGGCGCAGCAGCGAGTTAAGCTGCCATCCACGCCCCTTCCAAGGCACCTGGTTGGGCGCTTGCCCATGGGCGTGGTGCGCCAGCCAGGTGAGTGGGTGGCAGGGGGCTAACGCCCCCTGCTTTAGGCAGAGATCGGCTCCCGCCCACAACCCCTCCCCTCTTTGCAGAAGGAGAGTCTTTTTCCAATAAGAGAAATTACAGACCAAGGACAACATGCAGAAGTGTCCAGAATATCTAGTTTTTCAACACCTTTATTTCTGAAAATTTATGTAGCTTCTATTGAAAATATTGTTCTGCACAAGAATTTATACTGCATTTTTTAAAGGAGTGTTAAAATACATTGAACAACTTGTGGATTAAAACAGTTATTTGTATTAGAATCAAAAACACTTTAAATATAATAATAAATCATTATTTTGACAGCGATAAACTGCAGCAAGCCTTGGGCTTCCACATTCTCCTCTACCAGTGTGGCTGTGAAGTGCAGATCAGCAGCTTTCACATCTGTTTTTTGATTAGCCAGAGTTTAGCATTACACCCCAGCTCTACTGTAGGTTAATCTTAACTACAATTTGTTGAAACAAGTCAGATTCATAACTCAAGGATTGAAGATGGCTTGTTTCAACTAAACCATTGTTAGGATTAATCATTCTTTGTTGGGTATAGGTGAAACAAGCAACTGCAGTTAATAAAAAATGGAGGGCTCCTGATCTGCTGATTAGCACTGACAACCAGCCCCTTTTATGCTATTTGCTGGTGTGCTTTGAATCCAAAATGTGCCTTCAAAAGTGGTTGCTGTTTAGAAGCCTGGTTTGCCAAGAGAAACTTAAAGAGTGTGTGTAACCCACCAATACATTAATATACAGTTACAGCAAAATATACTCGGATGAAATATTTCTAGGTAGCATAACACCACAAAATTTAAAAAGATGGGCTTAGAACAAAGCAGTATTTATATTTTCTTATTATGTATTAAAAGGCATTTGTCAATTCTGTTTCTTCATATTTTTTTCTGACCTGTTCCAGTTTTGAGAAAAGTTACCTGAAACAGGGCAGAAAAGGTTTAACTAATAAATAGGCCACATATTTAATATGGTATATAATTTTGAAAAAGTATACAAAAAAAAAGTAAACCATTAAGAGCTGCTTTATTTCAGAAAATGCTTGCCAAACTAATCAGTAAATCCTCTGGCTAAACAGACACAGATAATATTAAACAAAACATTTATTTGAAACGAGACTTAAGACAGGGGAACCTACAATGAAGTTCATGACAGAAAGCTTACAGAAACTTTAACAGTCTAAGATGTTTTTAGAATCTCCATTTTTGAATTATTTGCTAGGATTTACCTTCTTCCTATTTTAAAAATACAATAAAAATGGTACCTTTTTACTTAGTCTTTGGTTTTCCTTTTCCATTTTCAGCATTTTTGAACTGCTGCCTTCTGCAGATCCCACTGCATTTTGCAACTCTTCCACCGTCTTTAGCAAACTTTGGTTTTCCATTTCTAGTTTCAGTAACCTACTTGATGTCAGTTCATTCACTTCATGACCAAGTGACTTTCGTGGCGCTGTGGGTTTGTTTTAAAAAAAAATGGAAATGACTTAAGCTTCCCATCCATGATCTGTAGGTATTTCTTATATGCAATTGACACTGCACCCTTGGAACCATGTTGAAGTGAACCACACCACTCCCTATTTGATCGTGCTGCTGCCACACACCGCTGAAGACATAATTGTTCTCCCATAAGACTAAGCCATAATTTAATGATCATTTGTCTACTGTCAACAAAACATGATGTGACATAATGGTGTGTTGCTGGCTTACAAACTTTTGTGTGTTTTAACTCTGGCTTGGAGTTACATGTGAATCCCACCAGCAACCTCCCTTAAACTAAAGTGGTGCTTCAGGTTAAGTACTTAATTCGTTCCGGAGGTCCGTTCTTAACCTGAAACTGTTCTTAACCTGAAGCACCACTTTAGCTAATGGGGCCTCCTGCTGCTCACGCGCCGCCGGAGCACGATTTCTGTTCTCATCCTGAAGCAAAGGTCTTAACCTGAAGCACTATTTCTGGGTTAGCGGAGTCTGTAACCTGAAGCGTATGTAACCCGAGGTACCACTCTATTATATATTTAGCTATCCCAGCCCAAACACTCACCAAACTACACCTATGGTTGAGCCATATTACTTTGTTCACATGGCTACATCTTTGGGCCCATCCAAGGAGAACTCTTTACAGAATATCTGTTTACAGCATGTGGAGTATTTGCAATGTTCAGCTGCCTATTTCCCATATAAACAGAAGAAAATAAGAAAATGCAGAATTAAATCTTCATCTACCTTCAGAAAGTTCGGATGATCTGTTTATTTGTTCAAGTTCCCAGCCCAAATGCAGTGATTCATCCATACTTTGCTTCTGAGCCATTTCAAGTGTCATATTTTCCTCCATAAGTTCCTCAATTTTCTTCCGGTCCATATCACGTTCCTTAAACATTGTTTACATGGAGAAAAAAGTCTTTAAAAGTTCTCAAAGTGCACAAACCTTTTTCAATAACAAAAATTTTGCAAAATGCTACTGACTTAAATCTTTTTGTTAAAGGATCTTGATCCAGTGTTAGCAGTGGAAAAAAGACCTATTTAAACTTATGCCGGTAGAGAGTGCATAAGCACTCCCTGCCCCCACCAAACATTCTGCCCTCTTCCAGGTACAAAAGGACCTGTGCGTTGGCAATCATGTGTCAATTGGACGCATCTAAAATGGTCGCCCCCTGTATATACAATCGTATTATCAGATGTTAAAGATTATGATGCTATGCTATCCTATCCTTGAAAACATAATTTTTAAAAATAAACCATTTTTTTTTTTAATGAATGTTATATCAATACAGAGGGACGCGGGTGGCGCTGTGGGTTAAAGCCTCAGCGCCTAGGGCTTGCCGATTGAAAGGTCGGTGGTTCGAATCCCCGCAGCGGGGTGCGCTCCCGTTGTTCGGTCCCAGCGCCTGCCAACCTAGCAGTTCGAAAGCACTCCCGGGTGCAAGTAGATAAATAGGGACCGCTTATTAGCGGGAAGGTAAACGGCGTTTCCGTGTGCGGCTCTGGCTCGCCAGAGCAGCGATGTCACGCTGGCCACGTGACCCGGAAGTGTCATTGAGTGAGATGGGCGCACAACCCTAGAGTTGTGTCAAGACTGGCCCGTACGGGCAGGGGTACCTTTACCTTTTATATCAATACAGTGTGTTACCAAAATCATGCTACATCAAACGCCCTTGTTTCTTAAGAAAAAAGCAAGCAAGCGAATAAATAAATAATAATAATAATAAATACAACCGGTTGATTTTTTAAAAAAAAAAATTCAAGCACAACATAGTATCATAAATAACTTTTTTAATTGTTTTAGTAAAGATGAGGTTAATAGAAGGGCAATATTTAAGTGGAAGAGCACACACTTTGCATACAAAAGGCCCTAGTTTCAATCCCTGAAATCTCCAGGATGGAAATCCTCTTGTCCAAAACTCTGGAGAGTACTAAGCTGCATAAACCAACTCCCTGATTCAGTATAAAGCCAACATTCTGTGCTTCTATGACTTGTTTGAAAATGGAACATGTAATGGTTTGTTAACAAACCATGCCTTAGCAGATTCATAGAGTGACATTCAATGTCACGTGAGCAGGCTTTTGCTCATGCAGCAGGAGTCCAGAGTTAGGGGACTCTCCAGAGCAGATCTGGAACACACAGGTAGGAAGTCCCACTAAGCAAATAGGCAAATATCCCTGGATGTCACCTGTAATAATTAATCCTGCATAATTCTGTTTTTAAAACCTACACATCTGATGTCTCATGTTGTATGCTCACCGTTTCCATATCATGAAGTTTTGCCTTTAACTGTAAGTTTTCCTTTTCCAGTTCGTGCAGTTTATCAGAACGGGCTCGGGTTCCCTCCAACTGATCTTCCAACATTGTCTTTGTTTCTAGCAGTACTTGATTATCTTCTTTTAGCTCCTACAATAATCAGAAAGAAAACTGAAGCTGAGGATCACTGTGTCAAAGAACATAAAAATGGCATGAACTGAACAAAAGTGATAATTTGCTGAATTAAGCTTTTAATAGAGTTGTGTCACACACACAAAAGTTTGATGAAGTTACTGTTAAGATTCATTCCCAGTGTTGCAGTCATGGGATTGTTTTTATCACATGACAGTGTATGTTTTCATTCCACATTTTGGGAAGTGACGGAGACAGGATGTTTTTATTACTGTGTTTCTGTGATGTAGGATTTTTGTCCTTTGTTCTTTTTCTTTGCTGTCTGATGCTGAAGAGGAAGGCGCTGAGTTATGATGCTCAGAGTGTGTATATGTAAATAAATGTAGTTTAGCCAAAAAGCTGCGCAACTGAGTCTGAACGCTGACTGCCTATACTCTGCTGATCCTGAAGTGTGCTGATGCCTCTTGGTATCAGTTGCGGTGATGTTCGGGCTGGAGAAAGCTTTTGAATCTCCCGAACGAATGACCAGGAGGGAGAGAACATACCAGTCGGGCATGTCTCTCTGCTGGACTCCTACTCGTGTGTAGCACCTTCTGACAGTTACAGCTACGTAGTCTGACCCCTGAGCTAAAATTGTATTAATATTCAGAATCCACTTGGGAAGTCACAGAAACAGATTCTAAATTCAAACACCAAGTCCTCTGCTTAAGGCATTATTAGGGTCCAGGGATTGTACACTCATGGTGATGGTAGATGGTTGATGGAGAGACCCTGGGTATGTTGGTCTCCCAGGGTGAGAGGCTGGGAGGAGAAAGGAAAGATCCTAGGTGAGAGCCGGGAGGAGATACTACATTCTCTGGATAGTAAAGGTCAACAACTATCTTAAAGAGACGACTCCAATTCTATATGTACTTTTTGTAGCTGTATGTCATGGACTAGCTACAGAGGAATGGTGGGAGGCACTGGCTGGGGAACCCCTGAGGGAAGGAGGCTTAGAGCCCAGGGATTGGTGGTGGGCATACCAGGAGAAGTCAAAAGGAGAAACCTGGGAGGAGGAGGTGTTGGGAGTTCAAGAGATAACAGGCTTTAGTGAGCAGGGAGAGTCTGTGGCAGAGAAGTCCAGAATCAGAAGTAGAGGCAGAAGCAGGAAAGGAGGAGGGCCAAAAGGCAGAGACGAGTCAGTCAGTGAAAAAGCAATGGTTTCTCCCCGCCTTGCTGCAACAGACTCCCCTCCCCCCTGGTCTTCCAGGTCCAGCAGAGGTATGAAGCAGAAGGAGCACAGATAGGCACGTTGGCGTAGTCTCAGATGCTTAGGAAGGACCTGGGGAGAGGAGGAGGCTTAGGTAGCCGTGGGAAGGCGGGGACCTTCAGTCTCCACAATTGCCTCATAGGGGCAAGATCTACCAAAGAGTTGCTGTGCGCATTTAGGCCTGACACTCCTGAGCAGATCCTGTTTTTCTAGTAAAGAGGTAACTTCACTTACATCATATGATTTATGGCTTACTTGCTCCTGACCCTGTTTTTGATTTTTATCTACATTAGTTTTCTATATTTTATTGTATTATTAAAAATTGTAATAAAAATCTTAAAAATAAATAAATCCAAACACCAAAATCCCTAACAGTAAAAACAAACAAATAAACCTCTAGTACAGAAGGGTAGGATTAAGCGGTTGACGTGGACAAGTTTTGTGTGCTTGCATACAACCCCTCGTATGAAACCACTTTGCTCCCAAATCACACAAGCAGGGAAAGAAACTAGGAAGTTGCAGTTAATCATAGCTTTCCATTACATGAAAATCAGGACTTCAAAACAACCAGATTCAGAAGCTACTAATGAATAAAACTTTAAGTTTTAATGTTTGAATTTCAAGTCACCTCTACTCTAGCCTTGTAGAATTCAATATCGTGTAGCCTCTCCTTATACCGACTGACTTCACTTTCAAGCTTGTCAACCCTGATTGCCTTCTCTCTGAGAGCATCAAGTTCATCACGGTACACCCTGGCAGAACGGGCATCTGAAAGCAAATTCATATTCTAGCAAACGAAACAAACATATTTAATTATTAATTATTTCGTAGAAGAAAACATTGACATTACAGATCTGCAGTGAGCAACACTGAGTTTTCATGCAAGATGGCAAAATTAAAGCTTGGAGAAAGACACTAAGCTATTCAAAATACTAAAGGCAATGAGAAGCAAAACACAAAATGCATTCAGATCCATGTACGAAATCTGCATGTGTTGCATGCAATTCAATCCTATGCACATTTACATGGAAATAAGCATGACTTCAATGAGGTTTGCTTCAAAGTAATTGTGGAGAAAACTGAAGCCCCGATATATTATTAATCTCATTATTTAGCTGGAAATTCGCCTTCTCACTGAAATTTTGAAACAATTACTGTAACACGATTGCTAGTTTTACAGAAAATGTGGTAATCAAATAATTATCTTAATCCCAGGATAACTGTGTTATTTCTTATATGTATATAAAAGTGTTGAGGCAATTTCAATGCTGTGATGTTCCTCTTCAAAGGAATTATTCCCTTGAGGAGACTGAGTTGTCCAATGACCAGTTTCAGCAAACATGCTCTGCTTGCTTTAAACTCAATTAAACTGTAGGAATCAAGTTATGTTTGATGACTTGTCATTAAAACCTGATGAAATCAATAACAACTCATTATAAAAATAATGCCAATTGTTTTTTCTACATGTCAGTTTTATTCTTCCATGTTTTTGGAAACACTTTTCAACACAGGTTTCATATAATTTATAATAACATACTGGCCAAACATTTGAATGAACCTCAAGTAGAACAGGAAAATACCACATCCAAAAAACCCAAAATATGGACTTGAGGCAGAACCCAGAGCTCCTTAGCACAAAAACCTATTTAATTCAGGGTCCTAGCTTGGAGCATGACAACACATGTAATTAATTAAACTGATAAACTATACTTAATCTAAGCACAATGGCCTGAGAAGTTATCTTTAATTTCCAAACCTCTTGTTGCAGTCTTTTCAATTCAGCTTCAATTTGTTCCAGTTCTTGCTTACAATCCAGTAACTGTTCAGTCTTCTCCTCACTAAAAATAAAATTATTTAATTAAAAACAGGAACTAAAGAAGAAAGGGACAGGACAAAATGAATAGACTTCCCCTTCATAGTTCACACCAGAATTTATACTTCAGATGCCTGAAGGGTGCTTTTTGTTTGTCTTGCAAAAAAACCCAACTTCTGGATTCATCAACCATGAACCAGGAAGAGCTGGGAGTGTGCTTAACTCTCTGCACTCTAAGTCACTTCCCCCCAACCCCACCAACACATCACATGCATTTTTTAACTTGATGCTTGGTGAGTACAATTTATCTAACATCTTTCTCATGAACACAGGCTTGCTCTTTACCTGGGGGTCACAGATTTCTTCAAAAGTTACCAGCATAGCAAGTAAGACAGTGGTTCCCAATTAACTAGGATCCCCTGCTTTTGAAAATGTTGATATCTCTGTGGTAGTTTTTGTTATGTGAATGGTACCACCATACCCTCCAACGTGTCCCTGCGCAGAACTATGGTGCGCATCTTCTGGGCTGCACTCCTGCGAGAGAGCACAGCGCCCAAAAATGTGTGTTTTGGAGCCCTGCGATCTCGTGTGGTTTTGGGCACTGTGAAACGGGATGCTTGGACAGTGTGTTTGTGTGTAAATTTTAAAAAAAATCTATTGAATGTATATACCGTCCTATACCTGGAGGTCTCAAGGCAGTTCACAGAATAAAATCAAAATATAAAACCACAAAATACATAATCAAAATAAAAAAAGCAACTCAGTAGCCCCCCTCCCCAGTTGACTGGTATGGGCCATGGTCTATGATTCTATGACCCCCTGGGTGGGTTACACTGGACCCCCTGGGGTCTGTGGATCATCAAGTGGGAACCACTGCAATAAGGGATATTAGCTCTGTGTTTTAAAACCAAATAAAGAATTGTATAAAGCCTACTAGCTTAAATAAAATATCAAATGGATCAGATTGCCTACTTTTCAAACAGGAAAGTTTCACCTGCTAATTCCTTAAGCTTGAACTACTGCTAAAAAGCAGGACTACAAAAGTTCATTAAAAAGCAGGCAAACCCTAGTCAACAGTCACATCATATATGCTTTATTTTCAATGTCTAATGCTCAAAATGTCAATCATTATCCTCCGAACTACTTCTGCAAGGATGTGTAAATAAATGTTCTCTTCCTATCCTTATACATACAACAAAGAATCCAAGTTTATTATGAATTTTTACATGCCCAAAGGAAATTTACTTCAAGCTTCATAAAATTGAAGAAAAGATATCCAAATTATTCAATATTAGAACATCACAGTCTAAATCTGACATTATATAAAAGATTCTGTGTACATGGGGTTAAGTTTGAGGAAAATAATTTGCAAGGATACACACAAAAATGTTTTTATAGTAATTGCTCCTTAAATCTCCATACACGTGGGGGTTTTTTCATGAAACATTTATCGCTGAAGCACTGTAAGACCCTTCAGTCATCAACTAGACCACAATAAAAGGCATTGGGATTGTAATCAGGGAACCCTCAGGAAAATCTTGGAATAGGAAGCTGCAGCAAGAGAAGAGAATCGCCAAAAATGTGGCAGAGGCAGCTTGCCCAAGGTGTCTTTGCCCAATTTTTGGCAATCACCACCAAATAATACAGTTCACAATCCCTCAGAAAAGACTTTTCAATTAATGCAATAGGGAGAAGGTTCCATCGTATGTTATGTTGTTTGTTATACAAGCACTGCTCTCTTTTATTAAATAGGCTGTGCTGACAAGAATGGTCAAATGTTCAGTATAGCAACGTGAGGAAACTGAGTGTTACACATTTTAGGGGGGAACAGATGTGTGCCATATGCTGCTGGGAACTATTGGAGATGAAAAACTTATTTTTCGCATTCTGAATGGATAGGATGGGGAGTTGAAATAATATACAGTGGTACCCCGCAAGACGAATGCCTCGGAAGACGAAAAACTCGCAAGACGAAAGGGTTTTTCGTTTTCTGAGGTGCTTCGCAAGACGGATTTTCCTAAGGGCTTGCTTCGCTAGACGAAACGGCCCTGCCTCTCGTGTCATGGCGACGGTCACTGCACGCACGCACGCACGCTCGCTTCCCCGCTCCTCCGGCTCCCTCCCACCTTCCAGCTGACGGTTAGTGCCTCGCGCTGCTGCCCACCCCCCTCACGCGCTCCCCTCAGAGAGCCATTGCCGCCAGCGCCTCTCTCTCCCTGGAGTCGCGCTCCTGAGCCCCGCCGTCCTCCAGCAGCCGCGTCACGTGGTGGCCACAAGGCGCGGGGAGTCTGAGGTACCGGCTGCGGCAGCTGTCCTGCTTCTCCCCGCCCCTCCCTGCCGTTGTCAGTGTTTAAATGCAGTGGTGCTTTGCAAGACAAAAAAACTCGCACAACGAAAAAACTCGCGGAACAAATTAATTTCGTCTTGCGAGGCACCACTGTATATATGAGTTTAAAAGAGCTGTGACTGAGATATGAAAAATGCAAGAGAGACAAAGATGTGAAAATACCGGCAAACACTACTGCAGTTAGTAGAGAAAGCTGTAAACGGAACCAGAACATGAACTCTGAGAGGAAGGGACATAGATCAGAAGGTTATATCTATGTTCAATCCCAGGCATCTCCAGGTAGGCTGGAATTGTTTCCTGGCTGAAACCTTAGAGACACTGCTAGTCAGACTACGCTGACTTGAGGGGTCAACATTCTGACTTGATATAAGGCAGTTTCCTAAGATAAGTAAAGTGGTACCTCAGGTTACAAACACTTTGGGTTACAAACACTTTGGGTTCTGGAGGTCTGTTCTTAACCTGAAACCGTTCTTAACCTGAGGTACCACTTTAGCCAATGAGGCTTCCCGCCACTACCGCACGATTTCTGGTCTCATCCTGAAGCAAAGTTCTTAACCCGAGGTACTATTTCTGGGTTAGTGGAATCTGTAAATTGAAGCGTCTGTAACCTGAGGTACTGCTGTATATCAGTTTCTTGTTGTATATGCAATTTTAAGTGGAATGTAATTTACAGGGTACAGTAGTACTAACTACTAAAAACAACTTAATCAATAAATTTAGCATTTTATTTGTAACTTTATTTGTAAATAAATCCAACACACTGCAAACGTGGTAACATGTTCTCAGTGATGTCTATACTTCCAATTGTGTGCTTCAACTACAGTATAAAATGATTTGTTTTTAATTATACAGAATGCAGCAGTGTGCACTGTTTAGTCTATTAACTGCCAGTCAAATTAATAACAGCAATTTGCATTAATTTTCCTAGTGCAGCTGTTTACAGAATATCTTGAGTAAGCTCACTTCAACAGACATGTAATAATCCACACATCAGAAAATGAGATCTGTTTCTCTTATATTCCAGTGCTCATGATGACTAAAATATATTACTTTGTGTATGCTTGTGGGGCGGAGAGTGAGTTGAAGTGAGATAACAATTAACTCTGTCAGTTTTAGAAGATATAGTCAAAACTCTTTTGTAAGAATTACATCGTTCTTAGTATACTTAGCAGGTATAGGCTATCCTGTAAATGTCCCAATATTATGTTTGTCCTCTATTGTATTATTTGATGAAAACCACTGGAACTCACCCAAACTATCACTGCTGCAGTCCAGTGCAAAATCAGTGATGAAACACACAACAATCAACCAAAGTGAAGTCACTAAAGTTATTAATATAATTGGATGGAATCTGAGCAACATCATGTGCTCACAACTGTTTCAGATAGGTACTTGATATACAATCAACTTTTGACGGGCAGTTGGGAAAGAAGTTCTACCCTGGATTACCCTGTTTTCTTAGTCATTCAGTCTCTAAATGGTTGCCCAGTATGCATTGAGCTTTTGCTAGTATCTTTGCAACTCTGTTCCATAACAAAACTCTAAGATGGTTGAATTAGTCTTGGTAACAGGTAATAATAAACCTTGCAATTTATAGTGTGTTTGAATCACTTCTCGCACACAATTATGGGGATGAATAACTGAGATTTTATATGGGTCTATTAAGGCCCCTCACAGAGTTCATGGCTGGGCTACGATTCAAAACACTGGTCTGCAGTTCCTACAATGACAATTCAACACTAACTCTCAGATTTGAGTGCTATTGTCTTGATGCTATAACCTGTTCAATGAATGGCAGGATAGGACTTTATCATTTGGGAGCAGCATCATAGTTGTCAAGCAGCCCAGTGTATGAGACAAAGCAAGTGAACGCACATGCATGTGGCTGGATTCCAGAAAGCTCAGAAGGCATACCACTCAAAGGGGACACACTGTTAATAGCCCAGTTGAGTGGGGTGTCATCGAGCTGACCTCAGGCACTGGCATAAAGGCACACCCTCCCATTATTCAAATGGCAAAGTTCCCAGCACCATATGGCACACATCAGAAAATTAAATAGAAGGCCAGACAATTATAGAACAGCTGCTGGGCAACTTAGGTTAAAGCTGATAGAATAAGCAGAAATTTCTTCTAACACAACACCCTGATTTGAGGGATGTGATGATAACACTTGTTTTTACGGATTTTTAAAAACCAAAAACAATGTTATTTTAAAAGACTATTGTGGCATGGTAATGGCAAACAAATGTATAGCCATCCAGTACAACTGTTGCTGAGTGCAAAACAACTTCATTAACCTAAGCTGACCCCACCAGGGGCTGTCACCTTCTGCCAGCTATCGTGCATTTGCCACATATTTTGCAAATAAATCCTTTACTTAGGAAAACTGACACAAAACCGATTTGTTTGCAGACTCAGAATTGAGTGTATAATATCCAAAGTTTAATCTTACTTAGAAGGCTTACTTCATTGTCAGTCACCAATAAATATTCAATGTCTGGAAGAAAGGAGGTGACTAGTTCCAAGTTAGACCCTTGAAAATCCTAGCTGATAAAGGTTGGCAGAAATACCTAGAATTTGGTATAATAGACTTAGATAGTGGCTTCTGGCAGTAGATTTCAAAGTCAGTGGGATGGGGTAAATTTTAAAGTGTAGGCACTCTTCATGACAGCCTTCATTAGCCATAAACCAAAAAGTCCACAGTCACACCTCCAAGGAGAATCTAGAAGTGCAGGCGGCTTTGTCACTTCATTACAAATCCCCAAAAGCAGCAGAGACAGTAGAATAACTAATTTATTAGGATCAGCTGTCAACCATAAAACAACCATGGCAAGGATGGTGCTGTCATCCTGCTGTGACAAAAGTACCAGAGCTGTACTGCCCTAAATTCTTGTTCCTCTATAACCACTGTTCATAGACATTTTCTGCCTCCAACTACCCCCCCTTTAGGTAATTTTTTTTAAAAGTGAGCTCCAGTTCAGAGCAGTCTCAGATTCTTATATTCAAGAAATGTTTTAAGGCCAGGATTGTCAAATTCTTCCCCTATGGAACAGGAAGGGGCATGACAGAACAGACCACATACCAACTTAAAAACACCACCAACAACAACTTCTTACAAATTTGTCAAGTAACATTTACTCTTAATCTTTTGGGATACGGTTGTTAAATTAGTAGCCACTTAGCATAACTCCAAAGGTCCAATAATCTCTACAGTCCAAAATCTCTCAAAAGGTCTTGAGGCTTGGTTGGGGGGGGGGTGACTACACGGACCTAGATGGGGTAACCTGTCCTCTCCCCCTTCACAGGGGGTTGGACTAGATGACCCTTTGGGTCCCTTCCAACTCTACGATTCTACAATTCTATGACCTTTGAGCAGTAAACCTGTCCTTGCTTTGAGATACTCCCTTAATCTAAAACAGTTATTTACCCACAACAAAAGACAACACAACAGGGATAAATAAACATAGGGACCACATCCTGCAACAAACTCAGGTTCCAATGCTTTCCCTGAATCTATGCAGAAAAGCCTATACTTCACAAGCCATCACCAAAAGACTAAGGAACTTTTGATACTGACCTTCAGAAAAGAAAAATGATTGCAAGCCTGAATATGTGTGCAAAGTGCTTGCGTATCTTTTTATAAAAATACTGAACTCATCCAGAAATTCATTCCTGCAAAACCACCAATACACCATTGGAAAAGAGAGGAGCCAAATTGCAAAAACGCTTATATTTCTCTGCTTAAGCACAACAGAATTATGCTGCAGTTCTACATTCATATAACTGGAAGTCACATTGAAGTCACCAAGTGACTTATCATTCAAAATCTACACTTGTTTACTTGAAAGTTCAACTCAAACACCCTGACCCTAGGAGTATTGTAACTGAGATAAGACAGAATGTGAATTTGGAAGTGCTTATAAGAATGTAAGATACTTTAAGCATTATTTTCCATCTTACCAACTATATGAACTGAAAATAGGCATGAACTGTTAACTAACCACATATAACCATACAAGTCTGATACCCAACTACAGCAGCATATATAATACAGATATTAATAATATAAAACTTCAAGCTAAAAAAGGCTATTTCTACACTACTTCCCCAAGGGCCCACAGTTTCTCATTACCGCCTAGCACTCTTCACAGTGTACTTACAGCTCTTGTCTAAGCCTTCTGATCTTTGCTTTGGCATCTGCTAGTTCCACTGATAAGTGCTGCCTACTTTCAGTGCGCTTCATGCCTGGAGATCCACAAGGTGATTGTGCTGCTGATGCATGAGGTAGAAAATGAAGAGAGTCTCGTTCTTCAGAGAGTTCTATGATAGTCTAAGATACAACATGAAATCTTTGATTACCACATAAGCATGTCAGGGCAGGAGCTAGGTATAGGTCAGCAATGGGGGTGGGGGGTCACCCGAGGCCAGGGCAGTTAAATTTTTATTTAAGGAAACAAACTACAGCTCACGCCTACTGGTCTCAGTAACTCTTTCTAGGTCTTGCCCCAATGAAGCAGTTGCAAGGACTGAAGGTCCCCGCCTTCCCAGTGTCCACTAGGACTCACTCCTCCTCCCCAGTGTCTTTCCCATGCAAGCTCAGGCTGTGCCTGCACACACCCACTCTCTGTTCTGCCTGTTTCATTTCTCTGTGAGTTCAAGGAGAGCAGTTGGATGCAGCAGGAGGGGGAGACTCCCTGGATTCTTCAGCAGCTTGTCTCCACTCTGCCTCTTGGCCACCCTCTGCTCTCTGCCACAGATTCCTCCTGTTCACTAAACCCTGTCACCTCTCCTGCTGCTAAGACCTCCTCCTCCTCCCAGTCTGCTCCTCCTCCCTCTGACCAATCATCATCGTCCCACCGCCAATCCCCTGGACCCGAGCCTTCTTTCCTGGGGGTTCCTTAAGGAGTTCCCCAGCTGGTGCTCCCACTACTCCTCTGCATCGAGCCAGTCCATGACACTAGATAACTGATTTTCAATATTCTTGCCTCTGAGTCCATAAGCAGGTATGTGTGAATTTAACCCATATTTTTCAAGGCCAAGATGCTCATCTGCCAATACCACTCAAGTTTAGAGAACTGAGAAGACAATTAAAAATCATATTTCTGTATGCTAATGGCAGCAGTAAGAGCAGGGGAAGAGTGCTACGTGAACTTCTGAGGAGTGCATCAGCACTCTGTTCATTCACTTAAAGCCATAGTTTGTTTTAAGCTATGGTTTAATGTGATGTGCAAACAGGTCAATTATTGCTTTTAGCTGCCAGCTATTTTCAGCACTAAGGCAAAAGCTGGCTGTTGTTTTTAAAGAAGTGTAATATTAAAAACATAACCACTGAAAAGTGCTACGTGTACCTACACATCAACAAAATATACAAATCTATCAAATTTCAGTATTTGAAAATAGTTGAGCAGTTATACTCCCAGGCTTTTTTTCTAATTAACACACTTTTTTAATAACTAAAAATACATTAGCAGAAGGGGAAAACTAGTATGACACATACCTCAGAATGCTCATCTCGCTCATCTATAAGCCTTTTTAAATGCAATGCCATATTTTTTAGAAGAGACTCAATACAGTCATGTGACAGAGCACTGTCATCCATCCACTGGAGATCAAACACATTTTCCTGATTATGAGTTACCTGCATATGATAAATAACAATAAAGTGAAAACTGTGCTGTTTCAATGATAAGACTATGAAAAGATGTGCGAATAGACTGTAACCTAATGTGGAGCAAAAGATTTGAAGTCCACGTCAGCTTTAAGAAACAAAGATTCATAACCTTAAATACATTTTAAGGAACATTCTGACATCCGTATCACTTAATCCTAAAAAAATCCAGTGAGTTGGGAATAGTTTCACTTGCCTCATCCTTCAAGAATGAAGATATTGATTACAGCCTTAGCAGCGTATCTTATTTTTAAATAATTTTATTTAGCACATTAAAACCATCTCTGTTTAGAAGTAAAATTACTGTAAACCACTTAGAGATTTTTAAAATATTAAGCCATCTATAAATCAAATGAAAAAAATCTACTCCATTTTATTTTTAAAATGAAAAATTCCTCAACTGCTATTAAGGACTAGTGGTAGTTAACACAAATACAGGTACCAACAAAAATACCATCTCTTTAAACCATATCTGAATACTCTTAGCAGTCACGTATCCATTCTTAAGGAAATCAGCCCTGAGTGCTCACTGGAAGGACAGATCGTGAAGCTGAGGCTCCAATACTTTGGCCACCTCATGAGAAGAGAAGACTCCCTGGAAAAGACCCTGATGTTGGGAAAGATGGAGGGCACAAGGAGAAGGGGATGACAGAGGACAAGATGGTTGGACAGTGTTCTCGAAGCTACAAACATGAGTCTGACCAAACTGCGGGAGGCAGTGGAAGACAGGAGTGCCTGGCGTGCTCTGGTCCATGGGGTCACGAAGAGTCGGACACGACTAAACGACTAAACAACAACACCTTTCTAGCATACCACCTTTATGGCTTTTTAAAGTTGAAACTAAAATTGACTCATGAACTTCTTCTCCCAAGACTTTTTTGCTCTTATCTTGTGCACACCCTTGTTCACACTCTTTTTTAAATCACAATACAGATAAACTCTCAAATTCATCAGTTGGTTTGAATCTCCCTTCCCTATAATTACTGAAACGCCTTTTCTTGCATTCATTCATTGTGATTAAAGTTGTTACCTGGGTAGGCACTTAGTATTAAAAGATGAGAAAGACTTGTTTCAGAAACATTTTAAATGTATTTTTTCTAATTTTACAGAGATTTACAGTGTGTTCTGTGTAGCATATTGGCTTTATAATCTGTAGTAACTATAATTTATATTCTTCTGAATAAAAAATAATAAAGATGGAAGGCTGCCTCCAAAATCCATATATAGATAAGATTTTAATAGTAGAAAACCAGATAATACCTCTTGTATATGGGCAGCAACAGCAGCTCTTATATCAAAGTCTAAACTTTGGATTCTTTCAATGAATTCTTCTTTCTTCTGACACTAAAACACAGATATTAACAAAAATTAACATTACAATTGGCTAAACATAATAGCTCAAGAAGACCTAAAATGTTATCTGTTAGGCATACTGAATTATCTAAAGGTCTCATTAACAATAACTGAGTACCTAGACACAACAGTTACATTCAGACATCATACTAAACTATGTGAACAAGTCTAGCCTCCTCCTAGATTCACACACTTCCCTCTTTTCCTTCCTCCATGTGGTCGGAAGAATTCAAAAGCTTTTGTTTCCATTATTGGTTAAACTACAGGACCTGGGAACAGCAGCATTTTCCCCTCTCTCTGCATACAGAAGGTCCCAGTGTGGTGTAGTGGTTAAGAGCGGTAGTCTCGTAATCTGGTGAACCGGGTTCGCATCTCCGCTCCTCCACATGCAGCTGCTGGGTGACCTTGGGCCAGTCACACTTCTCTGAAGTCTCTCAGCCCCACTCACCTCACAGAGTGTTTGTTGTGGGGGAGGAAGGGAAAGGAGAATGTTAGCCGCTTTGAGACTCCTTAAAGGGAGTGAAAGGCGGGATATCAAATCCAAACTCTTCTTCTTCTTCTTCTTTTTCAATTGCTGTCATATATCCAGTAAGAATGGAGAAGATTTCTGCCTGAACACTCTAGAGAACCTCTGCTAGTTTGGTTGAACCAGTACTCTGACTCGGTATAAAGCAGCTTGCTACCTTTAAGTGAGTATCATGAGCAGTTGTATAATTGAGAGCTCACCTGAACTGCACATCCGAGGAGGAGTAGAAGCAGCTTTTTTACTTCTTCAGTGCCCTGTTCTGAAAATATTAGAAAAAGAGCACACTGTGTACATCTTTAGATAATCATTTGTACACTACCAACATCATTTTTTACTTTTTGGCTAGGACTAGCACTCCTAGGTGCTATACTCTTCCTGAAAAGAATAAGTACCCTTTTCACTAGGAACCCATGATCACTTAGGGTGGCTAGTTTGATTTTATGTGTTGAAGGGCTCTTTGTACAGGTCATCCAGGTAAAGATACATGTGGATGGATCTCTTCCATGCAGAAGTGTGCTACCATTGCCACTATGAGTTTGATGAAGACCCTTAGGGCATGGGGTGGTAATGCAATCCCTTGTAAGCAAAGTCAAGAATCAGGAAATTCTCAGTTCTAAACTTGCCTGTTATGATCTCACTAGACAGTCTTAGGCAAGCTACTGCCTTTCATCCTTAGTCTCCACCTATGTTAATACTGATTTACCTTACAGGGTTATCATAAATATGATAATGAATGTGAACCCCTTTGAACACCTGAAAATTTGATGCAAATGTTGAGTTCTAAATAAACTTAATACTGAATGTCTGCTTTAAACTGAATATACTACTTACCTGAAAAGGGATTTTTGCCAATTATCAAGATGTTTGGCAAAGGCATCATAATCAATTGTTGCAATGTCTCCTATAGAAACAAATGTAAAGATTTGCAAGAGCTATGCAAAGGATGACCACACCACCCATATGTTAACTAAAAACACAAATATCTTTAAAATAATGAAGCACCCATTCAAACTCACTTCTGATTTAACATATACCTAGGCTACAATTCTTTATCTATGAGTAAGCTCCAATGACCTTAGTACATAGGACTGCACTGTTTGAGGTGGATTTAGGGCAGTGTGACCATTTCTGCCTCACTGGGTACCGAGCCCTGGTGACAAAGCAGGGCAGTACAACTATGATCTAGTCAATTGAGCAGAACGGAAGGCGGGGGCCATTTTTGGCCTTGCACAAGGCGCCGCTTAAATCTGAAAGACCAAAGTCCGTACCTGGTCTAAAGCATATATAGGAGGCTGCACATATGCTTCTGATTCCAATTCCAAGTGCTACTTTCAACCTGCAAAACTCTTCTCAGCCCAGGATCCCATTATCTAAGGGAATGTGTCATTAGACTTGGATGTATCCAGTCCCTACTATCATCATCTGATGCCCTTTGCTCTATGAACTGCACTCTCCAACACTTACATCCTTTCAGTGCCAGATTAAAACGCGCCTCTTAACCCAAGCATTTGAGAAAATACTACCATCATGCTTTCTGTGGTTTTTTTGGGGGGGCGGGGTACTGTTGTTGTATACTTGGTGGTTGTTTTTAATTATGTATGTAAGCTGCCTAGAGACATTTTGTATTAGACAACAAATAAATTGAATTAATAATAGTATCACTGATGTGGGAGGCTGTCTGATACATACACTAAGCATTCCTCCAGGAACAATTTGTAACCTTATAATAATAAAAAACCTCAGACCCACCTGACTAGTCTGCATTAGGTCCACCAGACACTCACAATAAACATGAAAAATGAACATTTGTTAACTTTAATGTGCATATAAGACTCGAGACAAAAAAAATTAAACCCAGTGATTGCTCATTAAGTATGAAGTTAACAAATTAAAAACGGTATCATATTCAAGATATAATTGATAATAAAAGTAATTTCCTCCATTGATCAAGGTCTAGGAAAATTTAAAAATGCAGACTACAGACAGACAAGAATGAACTGTATCACAATAGTCAGGTCAACAAGGACTACAGATATAGTGCAAATTTGCTTCAACTGGAATGTGCAGTGTTGTCCAGGAATGAAAAAAAATATTTAAAAAGAAAACAAGTACAATTTATGTGTTCCATGAACAATCTCATGGAAGTTGACCTGTTCTAACTATACAGCCACCAGTGTGCAGCAGTTGTAATGAGCGAAAATCCTCAGTCTAGACAGTACCTAATTCTTTGACGTTGGTGTGTATTCCCTCTAACATCTGGAAACCTATCACAGCAGCTGCTAACACATACACAGATTTGGCAGCACAAGACTGTTTTTCTATATTACAGGGATTTTGCCATATGTTCAATAAAAATGTCCAAATTTATGTTCTGCATGATTAAGAGGGCTGCCCTCTTTTCTTTCAGCTGTTGTACAACATATTTTGACACAGTTATGCAGAAACTGATAATCTACTTCTCAAAGCAAGATAGGATTTTAAGTAGATAACAAAATGATGTAACAACAGAACTGAATCTAAAGGATCCGAGGTGCTGAAATGAATTTAATATAATGAATTTAACTTTACATTTTCTATACACATAAAGCTGAGTCATTACTGGGAAGCAAATCTAAGTTCCATAGTATAAAATACTATCAGAAAAAGATGAGCTGATGGAAGTATTAGCTACATCCAAGCAATTAAGGATCAGACAGCATTTAAAATACATTCAGCTGGTTCCAATAAGTCATACTCAAGGGCAGACCCTTGACAACAATGGACTCATTAGTCACGCCAATTAATTTCAATTGTTTTAGTCTGAGTATGACATAATAAAATATAACCCATTATACTGAAATTTTTTAGTTCTACCAGAAAATACCAGAACATGAAGATACCAGAAAGGTAAAGTGTTCCTTCTGGATGAATCAACATTCTGACACTCCAATCACAACACTCCTGTCATGGAAATCAATTATTTTAATCTGCTCTGCCCTCTAAATTTTAGTATTGTATTTAGGATAGTTTTCAACTCAAAAGAATGTTGTTTAGGTGCTTTTACAGAAATAATAAATAATGGCCATCTATGACAGGTATACAAAAAGATGTGGACATGCACCCATCAATCGGGAGAGGCAAGACACCTAAATTAGTTACCACTCTTTCACAAAGAGATGCTCTTTGCACCTCTCAGCTGTTTGAATGGAAGTCATGGTTGATATCCAATCCCGGCCAACAGGAAGGAGAAAAGCAGTCTCTCATGCACTGTTGATTTTTGAGTGGATATTTGTAGGGACCTTTCACGTCCACCAGTGTCTCCCATGGCACCCTCAGGCACTGTGTTAGTGATCCCTGGTTAAATGTGAATCAGCAGAATGCTAATGCACACAGCTTGCTTTGCTCCTCCCCAACTGTTGGCACACCATCAGAAAACAAGTCAATTTCTAGCTTCTCATGACATTCAAACCTGGGCTCATGGTTTGTTTGGATAGTAGCCAGGTTTGGATCTCTTGGCTTGTTTGCCGGCTGCAAGGCAGCAGAAGGAGCATGGGTAGAGCAAAGCAAGCACTATATTAGCTGCATGCACCAGCACAGTGAGTTCTTTGGGTAAACCACAGTTTACTTTTAATCATGTTTTAAAGTTACCTGCTAACTAGCTCACTGTCAACTTCAAATAGAGACAGTCTGATTCATTGTGGGTTTCTTAGAGGAAAGGAGAAGAACAGCAGCATAGCAAACCAAATTCACAATTTAGACAATTGTGTCTATATTAGCTTAGCACTGTCCACAAAACACACCTATACAAATGCTTCTTAAAAGAAAAAAAAATCACTTACCTGATAGTATGATTTTATTTGCTTCACCAAAATAGATAAATTTTGAATTCGAAGTGATGCATCATTGTTGATTTTCTTATTTACTCTTTGACTAGATGCCTTAGGGTTGCTGAAATAAAACATAAAAGTAAATTAAAGAAATTTCATTTAGGTGACATTCACAAAGGGAAATTTATGTGTCAGCTAAGGAGAAAGACCAGTTACTAGTTACTCAAATATAATCCAGATTCACAAACTTTTTTGCAGGGGGGGGGGCGGCGGCAAAAATAATAGAAGCACTTTGATATATTACTGTGCTCTCATATCTATAGAACCTTCAATACTGGGGGCACTTTGTTTAT
The DNA here is from genome assembly GCF_965153285.1 of Podarcis tiliguerta. NCBI lineage: Eukaryota > Metazoa > Chordata > Lepidosauria > Squamata > Lacertidae > Podarcis > Podarcis tiliguerta. Next base: position 11,366,116 of record NC_139536.1, on the reverse strand, counting down.
ACAAACAAACAAGGCTAAGAACAAAGAAGGAAGGCCAGATAGACAATACTTGTGTTCTCAGATCCGTTAAATGTGTCAGGAGTCCAGATAAAAATACTAGCTGAAAGGCTCAATTCCACTGCTGTGACTAGGGCTGCAAGGACAATGCTACACAAGCATACAGATGGGGAATACTTCAAAATATGATTCACAGCTCTCATGTCTGCCATTCTAGGTAAGACCTCTTAGTAAAATACAGTCTTCCTAGCCTCTATTCATTCAGGGAGGCCAAGACCTATGACTCTTGCCACATTTGTGTATACAATCTGAGATATCCCATGATTATGTCAAGGCAGCCAGGGATAGCCCAAGCAAACTCCTTTTTAATTAAAACTATGCCAGCCTCCAAATATATATGGATATGAGAAACTCAATCCATTCATTGTGCTGAGAAGCCTGTCACTCAATCCCCACCTACCAGTTCCAATACCATGAATAAGGAATATGGTGCCCCTATTCCTTTGTCCCAATCTCTGACCATCTAAGCAACCCAACATCCAAGTGTACTGGGATTCACTCCAATAATCTTTCATAGATTAGTTCGTTTTTCAATGTTTGCTTTTTTCCTTAGGCATAAAATTAACCCTTCCCGTAGCCTTTTAGATCTACTTTTCATAAAGTATGCAGTCCCAGCACCTTTCCCCCCCCAAATGTTAAATGTGTGACACTTAAAGTAACAGCTTCATAACGAGTACCGGCATCTTTTTTTTTCTAAAACAAAAAGCACTGAGTGCATGCATTATGCATATGGGGAAAGAACCCTCACCCCAGTTTACCTTAGGTCCACTTCATGTGCAAAATTTGAATTGGTGCAAGATGAAGCAGCAGATGAGGAAGTAACGGGAGCAATTGATCTGATATGCTGCCCCTTGCATCAATTCACCTCTGTGATTTTGGAAGCTCCTGGGCAAGCGGCTTGATAAGCAGGTACTCCAACAATCTCTTGCCCCAAGAGCTTCCAAAATCATAGTGCCAGCCTTGCCAAAAGTACTCAGCACAGAGGAGGCTGCCCACTACATCTGCGTGATTAATGGCTGTAGCCTACTGGAGAACAATTCTGACATGTCTCTGCTTTGTGTGTAATTAGATCAATTGCTCCTGATAGAGATGCAGCAAAATTGGTTGCCCTCAGGGAAATGGGAACAAGCTACTCTATTGGCTTTTCTTTCTTTCAAACAGGAAGCACATTCAGAATAATTAACTCATGCAGAAACACAAGGGACACCTCTACCAGTGGGTAGCTTTTGTTCTCACACATTCTTAAGAAGACTCTTTTCTGGTTGTGAAACTGTGTGTGTCCAAAATTAACTCTGGAAAAAAACCTGTCAACTATAAGAAACATTACCACAAAGGGAGGAAAGGGTTCAAATGTAATAACTAAAAACATCAAAGCTCTAGGTTTTAGGAAGCAGAGAAGAAGAGCCTCACATACTTTTTAAAGTATATCTCCCTAGCTTTCACCCTCTTCCTCATAGCACTGTATTAAAATTAATCACAACATGGAAACAGTCATGAGATTCAGATTAATATTTCTTCTACTAAAGTTTTCTTCTGATAGAGAACACTGCAAGATTGTTATTACCCAATACAAGATGCTATGTAGCAATACAATGTATTGTATGTATGTACCAATACAAGATGCTATGTAGAACCAAAAAAAGGGTGTTCATATAATTAATATTTGATGGAAATGCACTCTAAGAGATAGTATTCTTTATTAAACTTATTAGTCCCCCCCAAAAAAAAAATGTAACCCAAAAGCAACTTACAACATCAGCAAACAAATAATGCATACATTCAAACCAGCATAAAACTAAAACATGGTGTTATACTATACTACTAGACATTATGCCTGTATGCTACTTCCATGATCAGATGAGTAGCTAGTGGGTAAGAAGAACAGGAGGCTAGTAACAGGTAGGTAGCCGTGTTGGTCTGCTGTAGTCCGGGGGGGGGGGGGGCGGATTCCTTCCAGTAGTACCTTACAGACCAACTAAGTTTGTTAGTACCTTCTGTGAATGCACACAAAAGCTCATACCAACAACAAACTTAGTTGGTCTCTAAGGTGCTACTGGACGGAGGCTAGTAGTTAGTATCACCAACATGTTCTGCTTGTGGTTTGCTGCTGTGGGACATAGGGTACTGGATTACAGAGGCCTTTGTCTGATTCAGCAGTGGCAAACAACAAAACCAAATACCAGTAAGTATTTGGATACAAGTTGTAAATTGTATTGGCTTTTGGCAAAGATTTTCAACCTAGAAATGCCTGTTTTAGATCGGATGAGATGGAGAGTCTTAATTCTGTAGTAATCAAAGTAGAAATGTAAAGGCAGCTACCATCTCAGCTGTTACTGATCAATTACAGCAGAAGGCCCAAGTCTTTGTAGCAGTAGCTACCGCTAGACAGAGGAAATAGCTTTTCTTGGCAGCGGTCAAGGAAGGATCTCACAGAAATTCTAGAAGCCAAGACATGCAGCTGAAGAAAGCTCTTCCCATGAGTCTGGCAGATGTGAGTAGGAAGCAGCAATTATTTCTGATCCCAGTGGAAGGCCAACATAACTGAAATCTTAAAACTTGCAGAACTGCAAATAAATAATCAACACACTACCCAATAAGGCAGGAAGAAAAAAGAAATCAAAGTGCAGTTGTGTGGTGCTATACAATACTGAACTCTATTTATTCCCTGCACCCTCTCCTTTCAACAGTGGCCCCAGGCTTTTGAATCAGTTCCCAGCAGAGCTGTAGCAATTCGCCCCTTTATTAACCTTCAGGAAAAATGTAGGGCTCACTTATTTAAGCAAACATTTGGGATCTAAGCTGCAGTTATATAATCTGACTTACTTTGAAATTGACTATTTTTTCTCTTTAAACATTGTTAGCTGCCTCAAATTGTTAAAAGGGTGTCGTGCAAATGTTTTTAAGAAAGAAAGGTTTAGGCTGCAATTCTTTACACTCATGGAACAAGCAGGGGGGTGGGGCGCAGTGGGGAGTGACACACACATGTAACCAAAAGTATTTTGAATATTTTTACCACTGACACCCAGCTGAGAAGGCAAGCTGGTTGTAAGTGGAAAAGCAGCCTGTTCATGCCACCATATACACTGCTTCCCACCCCCAGTCACACACGTGTTGATAATTGCTGCTTTTTAAATATTAAATTTATATACCACCCTTCATCAAAGGATCACAAGGCACTTTACAGTATAAAAACACAAACATACATACTATAATAACAAAGAAAACAATAACCCCCCCCCCACAGTTTAAAAGGTCATAGTTTGTTTCATCAGCCAAAGGCCTAGGAGCAGAGGAATGTTTTCACCTAGCATCTAAGGTATGTAATGAAGGTGCCAAGCGGGTGTTCCTGGTGGGACCATTCCACAAACAGTGAGCCACTGCAGAAAAGGCCCCGTTCTCAGGACTAGATAATTCTCTGGGCACCACCTGAGATCTGTAGATTTAAGCTGTAATCCTATACACAGTTAGGAGTAAGTCCCATTGAACTCAACAGGACATGCCTCTGAGTAGACATGCATATAATTGCTCTTGGTTCTCTGCAAACATGTATTAGAATCAAGTTACAAAACCTACAGAGGTTCAAAGGGTTTGCTCCTGATTAAGTGTTCTTAGGACAGTTCAGATCACCTTAAGAATGAGAAATAGCGGCAGGGGACTTCTTCCTCCTCAGCAGAAGAAACCCATTCGTCTAGTTCTCGGTTTTGTTTCCTCTTCCATTTGTTGGAGAAGCACTGCTTTAATTTTCAAGTAAATTATGTGATTTCTATATTGGCATTTCTCTTCCCCAGTGATGGGCACTGCATGTTGCATTTTTTTTTTCAATATTCAAGTTGTATATATGGAATACACTTTCTGCTGAATTATGAGAGGCCCTATCAATATTGGAATTCTACTGGTTTTTGAAGACTCACCTGTTTGCACAGACACTCTCTTGACTCTTCAACTTAAATCTGTTTTTAATTACAATACTGTTTTAAAAAATCACTGCTTTTGATGTAGTAGCAATGTCCAGGTAACACTATGTATATTCCTCTGAACTGCCATCTTAGAATTAGTAATTTTAGGATTAGCAAATGTGCATTATTCACACTATTAATTATTAATCAAGAGTGAAAATCCGAAAGTGGGACCCATGTTTCAGGTTATGAGTCATGTGTGCATCTGGACCAATTGAAAATCACAGTGGCTCTAGATGGCTGTTCTACTAAGCTATCACTAATGGAGGAAGACTTAGAGGAGTAGGAGGACCTCGGCCTCCATACATCTTGGACTGCTTCCTGAGGTATGCTCTAGAGCAGGGTGGGGAAAACATATCTCAAAACAAACATAGTAACTTATTTGTGGTGTCCATTGAATTTAACAGTGTAATATGTGATGCTACTTTTTTTTTAACTTTTCAGTTCATATTCTCAATATTAAAAAGGAGGATCACTGCTTCTGAAATATTTCCAGTACAAAAATAGACCTACACTTTATGGGATTACAGAAAAATATCTGCATGAGACAAACATAAGTTGCCAGTGGCAATCTCGAAAGTCACACTATATATATTCTAAGGCAATGAATCCTACATATCTGAATAGCTCCTTTTGTAAGGTGGAAAATGAGAATGCTTCACTGGCAAATAGCCTAACAAAATAGGGCAAATTTGTCTAGAAGTCAATAGGCAGCCCAGCAGTAAAAGATAGCCTTAAGCAATTTTACATTTAAAAGCAACCTACATATGACAAGTTACATTAATTTCAACTGGAGGAAAAACAGACAAGAGCACCCACAATGATAATACATTAGTTCAAAAAGCATAGTAAATAGAGGGGAGTCTGTTATTCTCAAATGCTATCACCACTATAAACTACAGATTCAGACATCACATAATCAGGGATTAGGTATCTTTTTCATGCAACAAAATCTATCACAAATAAATATGAAGCCATTAAGCTATCAGATTTCTAAATCTAACCAGACAGCAAATCAGTTGTGTCTTCTCCTGCCATCTGTTCAATGAAGGCACTTAATGATTAAACCAGACTCATTTATACTAAATTATTAATTTAAAAATATATATTTATACTATAGTACAAATACAACCTATATTAACCACACAATACATGATTTGCTTGAGCATCCATAGCTCTGCGAGACTGACATACGAACTACATCTATCATTCGAGAAACACTCTTGTGAAAATCTATCTCTAAGGCTGCAGGCCTAACCACACCACAGAGTAACTGATTGGAATCAATGGGGCAAAATTCTGAGTAGACATCATTAGAATTGCAGCTTAAATGTCTCAGAAGGTCACTAATTTCTACATATCAAAACCCTGAAAACTTTAATGTATTTCAACAATGCTTCATAATGTCTGCAAAGATACATTTTCAAATTATTTTATACATGGTGAATACTAAAATCCAATACAGTAAACTGATCATACTGAATATGTTCAGATATAGCTGTAACATCTTTCCCTCTTCAGACTCTAACTATGACTTTCAAGTACTGGTACAAAAGGGCAGGGCTTTTTCTATTTGGAACTCAGGGAAGTGTGAACTTGGTGAGTTCAAGTACCTATTTTTCTAGAAAAATAGCACTGCTAAAGGGACCACTGAAACTTTACGTTTGTTATAAGGAGGAATACGCGGGTGGCGCTGTGGGTTAAAGCCTCAGTGCCTAGGGCTTGCCGATCGAAAGGTCGGCAGTTCGAATCCCCGCGGCGGGGTGCGCTCCCGCTGTTCGGTCCCAGCGCCTGTCAACCTAGCAGTTCGAAAGCACTCTCGGGTGCAAGTAGATAAATAGGGACCGCTTACTAGCGGGAAGGTAAACGGCGTTTCCGTGTGCGGCTCTGGCTCGCCAGAGCAGCGATGTCACGCTGGCCACGTGACCCGGAAGTGTCTTCGGACAGCGCTGGCCCTTGGCCTCCTTAAGTGAGATGGGCGCACAACCCTAGAGTCTGTCAAGACTGGCCCGTACGGGCAGGGGTACCTTTACCTTTATATAACTGCAAAGTATTTATTTGGCAGTGAAACTCTTGACCTAAAAGACTTTTGCCTAAAAGAGATAGTCTTTCAGTATCTCTGAAGGACTGCCTCCTGAAAGTATTAGTGAAATGAATGTGAAACTTGGCCAATTTTTGTCACTATGTTTTTATAATGTCCCATATTTTCCGGCATGCCCCCGTTTGCCAAACTAATGGTATGTCAATATCTACTCAAAAGGAAGAGTTTGTCTAACTTCCTGTTTTATATTTTGTGAACATGACACATACTTTGTCAATTTTTGAAAGTCTAAAATGGACTACATGCACAAAATCCATTTCAGCACTTGTCTGTACTGGAAAAGGATTCCACACTGGGTCTATACTGGTATGTTATTACTTATCTATTAAACTGTTCTGGTTTGCAAACTGTAAGCAGTGGCAGGTGGAATAAATGAAGGCTGTACTTGATAATTTGAAAACTATCAGTAAAGCATTCCAATCAGCAATTTCAACCAGCTCTATAAATGAGTATTATAAGATTCAAACATAGTGGTATAGTTATCAGATTTAACTTTTTTAAAAGAGAGGAAGCTAATATGGCTCTGTGACATTTCGTCTATTGGAATGTTATACAGCTATTTCACCCAGGAATAAAGGAAAAATTGACAGCCTTCTGTACATAGTTCTATGAGGTTGTGGATTTAGAACCTTAGAAGTAAAATATTTCTGTATGGAAAGAAATGTTTTTTTAGAAAACCAACAAAAATGACTTCAAATCTGAGTAGTTTTGTACTAGAAAGTCACAAATATTCTGAATATCTAAAGTAAGCACTCTTATGAGATATCTGGCTATGGCTACTGTTTAACAGAGCTAGTGACAAAAGAATGCTTGTGACAATTGATCACATATATATTAGTTCACAATTCATTCTAATAGTATATTTGCCCATGCAGGAAAGTATGGGTGATCCTGTGATTAAGATGCCAAAGTTGAAAGCAAACATAATGTCACGCATCGCTAACTGTTAATACTGAGGAAATCTGTGAGCTGAAACAGAGCCGTCTCATGTTCACACTGATGTGTTAAGGATATGTGCCAAGTTTCTCATTCACAGTTATGCTTGGATGGGTGACACCATCCTCTTCCCTTAAGCAACTGCTCATGATACAAGCTACCTCATCACAAGCTCAATTTTAAGAAATAATATTCCACTAGACCATAGCTGTCAACTTTTCCCTTTTCTTGCGAGGAATCCTATTTGGAATAAGGGAATTTCCCTTAAAAAGGGGGGGGGAGTTTACAGCTACGCCACTAGACACATACAAGAAAGCCATTCCTTTATAAACAGTACTTCAAAGAAAATGTTAAATTATTATTATTACACTGCGCTTAGGTTTTCTAAGAGGAAAAAGTACCGTAATTAAAAAAAAAAGGCATTCATTTTCCATAAACAAAAACAAAGAAAAAATAAAGGCAGCAAGAAAAATGGTTGTATAAAAGGTTTTGACTATCAACATTTCCTTTCACTAAATAAAGTCTGGAGTGCTGCTAGAGTGCATCTGCTCAGGTGCTTCCTGCTTGATGTCTCAGCATTAAGTCATAAATACAGGAAGAGAATGAAAAAGAAAGCATGATTTGGCAGGGGAAAGTCTCCACTCAAAACGTTTGCTGTGTGCAATTCCCCATCAGGGTGCTGATATGGAGCAGGGGAGAAAGATTAGTGCTTTGGGAACATGAGGTCCATGTGGGGGCTGCATGCTGAAATACAAAATCAGACTTCCAAGACAAGCTTCAGATATATGTGCCTCTTTTATATCAGGGTAAAAAAATTCATTATCTTCTGAAGTAGAACTCACATCAGTAGTACTACCTGGGGCTGCTGGGAGTTGTGGTCTAGATCAGTTGAAGACACCAGATTGGTGAAAACTGATAATTGGACCGATTTCTGGCTGGGATGAGAAAATCTAAGTTTGTGTGTTATAAAGATGATTGTGTTCGACAGAAAACTGAATATCTGATTACCAAATAGAATTTTATGTTGCTTTGATGCATTCAGACTTAGAGCAGGGCTTTAGTATGGCTGCATCTGTTTTGTGGCACTCATCCATTGTCTCCCGATACAAATGGATGCCAACCAACCTGATTCCTTGCAAAATACAACACTATCTGCGTTTTGTGGAAACAACTGAATACATTTTTTGTTCCAACAGGCCTTCCCAACTGAATGAATGGGTCTCTGTCATGGTTTCTCTCTCTCTCTCTCTCTCTACACACTATATATCTGTATCTATAGCAATATATATTTGGTGTGTGTTGTTTTCAACTGTGTTTTTGCTGTTTTTATTGTACATTGTCCTGCAATGCATTGTGGGGGCAATAATAATTCACCCTCCCACAGAAACCTTAAGGGTAAAAAGCTTTTGAAGGACAAAATTTACTACTTTTTCCTATACCCTTATTTTCTGCACCAGGCTACACCAAATATATTAACAACTGTGGATACAGTTACTGTCACAGACTATCCAGTATTATGGATCAAAAGAATAAAAAGGGGAAGAAACCAAAGAAAATTTATCTTATACATCAACCCACAAAGTAAATCGGGATTTTTAAATAAAAAGATGAAAATCAGAGGATAAAGGAGGACATAAAACTAGGAAAGACAGAATGATCTGAGGATCATTTGTAGACAAAAGAAATAGCAATGATCTTAGAATCACTGATAACAAAAAATGGCTAAGAAAGAAGATTGTGCGATCTTGATGTCAAATCAGAAATTTAACTCCAGGAAGTATTTTTTTACATTAATTTAAACAGCTGTGTCCTCAAAGCAGCACAAACTGTGAAAACAGTTGCACTATTGTTACATTTTAGTTTAACTACTACATGTGCTCCTTTATATACTGAAACAAACTTGTTTTATTTACTACGTTCAAGCAAAAACAAACATGTATTTTGTCAGGCATCCCAGGAGCAAATCATTGCCAAGTGGACACAATAAACCCACTTACAACATTTTCAAATGACATAAATAGCCACAAGCTTTTTTTTTTAAGTGCATATATTTTCGCTTTCAAGGCATAATTGTGAACAGTTAAGAGGATGCATTAAAATATAGTCACTTAAATTCAATGTGTGTACAGCGGCCTTTAAAATTAAAAATACTGCTTCCTTCATCCCAGTTGACAAATTCTGAAATGTGAATTGAAGAAACAAACTGATACAAATAATTCATCTTTTGCTCAGAAACCGTAAGTGCAAACTTCACTGCTATCCATTTATTTTGTTTAAAATATTTTCCTCCATAACATTAGAGCCAAAATAGATGTCATGGCAGCAATGCCATTTGCTTAAATATAGAATTTTTCTGATCAAGTAAAAGAAAGAAAGAAAGAAAGAAAGAAAGAAAGAAAGAAAGAAAGAGGTGTTTAGAAGGTTTAAGGCCACAATCCTTTCCACATGTCTATGGCTGAAAGAGAGGATTATGATAGCACATAAATTTCTCTCCATTGGCAGAAAGGAGTGCTGTTATGTTGAAGGAGGCTCTCCCATGTCAGAGGCCTCAAGGTACAGTACACCCAAACAAGCAGCAAGCTGCTGCCAGCTGTTCAGCATGAAAAAACCCTAAAATGCCATTTTAGGGCAGTGTGCCAGCAGCTTTACATCCACTGAGTAAAGTTATGTGAGTCTGATCCTCTGGTTCCTCAGCTATACCAGCTTGAAGCTGGCATAGCAAGAAAAAAAGGGGGAGGAGGCATGCCCCCAACTCCCTCAACACTTTCTTGCCCTTGACAGTAGAAGCATGCAAGGCTACAGCTGACCTTCCCAGACCCTAGCCCAAGATTAGGATTGCTCTGTTATTTTAAACAGGAAAAAGGACACATAGATAAGGAGTCTAGACCTACCCCCTCCTGTAGCTTCCCTCATCAGCTCAGGGCTTTCAGGGCACATTTTCTACACATTTTATGAACCTGCCCAAATCTCCAGGGGTTTCAGAATATGGTTATCAATAAAACCCAATCGATCACAGCATATCAGTTAATATCAAACACCTTATAGAGAATCTGGTAATAGCAGCTAGAAGACATATACTCCAACACTGGAAATTAACAGAACCTTCCACTACAACAGAATTGTTATTTAAAAATAATAGAAATTGCAATATATATAAAACTTGTGTTTCCCCCTCAGGGTTCACCAAAGGTGCAAGAAAATAAATTTAAAGGGATTGTTTTTACTTCTCTTGAAAGGTTTTGTTTCCGTAACTGATAATGTCCAACCTTGTGTCTTTTTACAATGCTATAATTTAAAATAATATGGCCATGACTATATCCTGCTTATACTTGTATTTCTATCTGTTTTGTAGCTTATGTTTGCATCATTTATTGCTTAAATTGTTTGAAGTTTTATTCTGTAACCACCAGACTGGTGGGGGGGGGGGGTAGGAATCTTACTTAGGGAAAAAATGCAGTCAGTGCCTCACTTAATATGAGCCTTCAACACAACTGACCTAGTTATGGGCCCTGGAATGAATATATAAAGTTGCCCTAACAGTGACCTACAATGGGAAATGTAGACAACTGAAGGGAACATGGCATAACAGAAATAAAATCTGTGCTGCTGGAACAGAAAAGCCTTACTGAACAACTGAATGGGGAAATGATATTTTAAACAGATGCTTTGGACTGTTTGTTAACAGCCATTATATTCAAATCAATAAACACTTGAGGAAGACATTTGTAAAAGATCCAATGTCTTCAAGTCCCTCCACACAACAAATAAGCTATCACATCATTAGTCTAGCCATTTCTTTCAAGTTATAGCAAGTATGATTAAAGTGATTTAAAATACCTTAGTTTCAGTAATACAGTGGTACCTCTAGTTATGAACTCAATTCATTCCAGAGTCCGTTCTTAACCTGAAACTGTTCTTAACTAGAGGCATGCTTTCGCTAATGGGGTCTCTTGCTGCTGCTGCGCCGCCGGCACACGATTTCCGTTCTCATCCTGAGGCAAAGTTCTCAACTCGAGGTAACTTTTCCAGGTTAGCGGAGTTTGTAACCTGAGGCGTTTGTAACTCGAGGTACAACTTGAGGGCAATAGGCTTCATGAAAAAAGGCCCATTTCTGTGGTGGCCCCCGATTTTGGAACTCCCTTCCTACTGAAGTGCAAATGGCTTCACCTCTGGCAGGAGTATATGCAACAGGGAATAGGAGGGACACGGGTGGCGCTGTGGGTTAAACCACAGAGTCTAGGACTTGCTGATCAGAAGGTCGGCGGTTTGAATCCCCGCGATGGGATGAGCTCCCGTTGCTCGGTCCCTGCTCCTGCCAACCTAGCAGTTCAAAAGCACCTCAAAGTGCAAGTAGATAAATAGGTACCGCTCCGGCGGGAAGGTAAACGGCGTTTCTGTGCGCTGCTCTGGTTCACCAGAAGCGGCTTAGTCATGCTGGCCACATGACCCGGAAGCTGTACGCCAGCTCCCTTGGCCAATAAAGCGAGATGAGCGCCGCAACCCCAGTCAGTCATGACTGGACCTAATGGTCAGGGGTCCCTTTACTTTTTACACATCTTCTTTTGCTGCTGTGCTGATTAATTTCATTTTGAAACAAATGTGGAATCCACAATTATTCTGATCCACTGATTTCAATGGGACTATGCAGAGTATGACTTAGCTGGATATCACCTATAGTTACCCCCAGCTGCTTTCATGTGCAAAGGGGCAGTGATTAGCTAATAAAAATATCCATCAAAAGATGCTACCTTTTCATATCTTGCATACCAAAATATATTCACCAGCAACCCTATTGCCCCCGAGTACTTCAAGGACCAAGCATCCTCCAACAGCTCTCATCTATTTTCCTACATCCCATGCCTTGCCTTACAAAATAGCTGTTCCCAACATCCTGCTGGAATAAGCCTCTCCACATCCAAACTTCCTGCTTCACAGGTCAGAAATCATCACCGTCTATTTAGTCCTTTCACCACTGGCTGCAAATTCTGTTAAACAGCACTCTTTCTTTGATATCAGCATACACTGATGCCAAAATCCAGCTTTCTCCCAATTGAAATGTAGAGAGTTTGAAGACTGGGACATTCACGGGGAAACCAAAATGCTTGTTTACAAAGCTATTGTACTACCAACCTTATTGTATGCTTCTGAAACATGAACCACTTATAAACACCATCTCCAACTCCTTGAAAGATTCCATCAATGGTGTCTCCAAAATTTTTTACACATCACGTGGGAAGACAGGTGAACTAATGCTGGTGTACTGGAAGAAGCAAAGATCACCAGTGTTGAAGCAATGATTCTTCAGCATGAACTTGGTTGGGTTGGTCATGTTGTTTGGATGTCTGATGATCATCTTCCAAAACAACTACTCTGTTCAGAACTTAAAAATGGGAAGTATAATGCTGGTGGTCAACAAAAGAGGTTTAAAGACTCTCTCAAGGCAAATCTTTTTAAAAATGTAGTATAAACACCGACAACTGGGAAACATTGGCCTGTGAGCGCTCCAATTGGAGAACACCCTTACCAAAGGTGTCATGGACTTTGAAGATGCTCAAACTCAGGACGAAAGGGAGAAATGTGCTAAGAGGAAGGCGTGTTTGGCAAACCCTCACTGTCATCAACTCCCACTCAGAAACCTATGTCCCCACTGTGGAAGGATGTATGGATCCAGAATTGGCCTCCACAGTCACTTACAGACTCACCGTTAAGACCATGTTCATGGAAGACAATCTCACTCGGCCACGAGTGATCACCAAAGTAGTAGTAGTAGTAGTAGTAGTAATATTTAATAATATGTTTCTAAAAACTTCCAAATTTCTTCTTGCTTTTAAGCAGAGCCAGCCCCTCTGATCCCAGGGTGGCTGAATACAATAAAGGAGGGGATGTAGCTGGAATATCCTGCAGCTGATGCTTTATTTGTGAAACTGAATTGATTGTGAGTATTGTTCATCACAGCACAGCACAGTGAGTCCTCTCTCTCATGAGAAATGCTCAAGTCCTGATTTGCAAAAGCTGATAAAGCTACTTGAAAGAAGAGACCCATTTTATTGGACTGGCTTTCACAAGGAATTTGGAAGAGTTTTGAATTTCAGAGAAAGGTTACATTTAGTTACCAAAGTCTATTCATGGCATGGTAGTGAAGTGAGAATCTGTGTAGGACTGGAAAGTACACTGACAAGCTTCTTTTGATACTGGAGCCTATGAAAGTAGCTCCTATACATGATCTGACCTAAATATAGAAAAGCTGTTGATTAGGAGCACCATTCCCATTATCATTAATATCTTCTGCAGAGGCCCTTTTCCATGTCTTCTACCACCAGATATGAAAATCATCAAATCTCAACAGTGGTACCCCAGTTCTGGAATTATCATTAGGTTTCCCCTTCAAAGAACTGTCAGCATAAGCAGCATGATCCTTATCAGTTCAGGACCCTAGACAATGGAGTGTGCCTCCAGGGATGAAGTCAAACTGTGTTGTTTTTGCTGCATTAGGAACACTGAAGTGACTTCTCCGGGGTGCAAGCCTGGGCAGGATATGTGGAGGTTCCAAGCTGCCCACATGACAAAACACCATACCCACCCCCTGGCCTGATGTGGTCCTAAGGAAATCAGAGCATACAATTGGTACCAGCTAGGCTGCAAAAGTTGCCAGAATGAGGCGTACAAGGGCCATCCAACTGTCTTAGGGACTTCACTCTAGTTTTGTGTAAGGTTTATTCCTTAGCCTTTTCTTTGGTCCCTCAAAGCAGCGGAGGTTTGGGGTCAGAGTTTTCCTTTTCCTAGATGGGCTACCTCCTCAGTTTGAAGATCCCCATCTGTCCCTTATTTCCCTCTACAACATGTGCAGAAACTGGTTTATTGACCTTCAGACCCACTATTGGTCTCATTCACTCAATCCGCTACAGCCTGTCTTTGCATGCAGGAGAATGCATGGGGCATAGTGGTGCTTTAACCCTTTACCTTGCTAGGGTCCTGAACCAAAGCAGCCACCCACTCCCCATGCCTGGGGAAAAAATTTCCTAAGGAAATTGTTGGCATGGGGAGTCCTCTATTATTTCAGGGGGACAAAAGGTTCATGTCCACTACACTGGAGTCCCAGGTCTATATCCACATCACCACCTTTCTGTTTTTGGGGGTGAGAAGTTTGTACTCAAGGTCAAACTATAAGTAAACCTCATGTGCAGTCTTGTCCTAAATCTTAAAATTATTTGTTAACTGTGGTTGGCATCCATCTGTATTGGGAGACAGTGGAGAAGTGTGCCTTTGGGGGTGAAGTCAAACTGTTGAAGAATTACAGCGTCTGTTGTGGCTATCCTCCCATGTTATCTCTGCTCTCTCAGCCTTTTTTGTGGTCCAAAGGAAAGCAGAGCAATATGTTTGGCACTAGCTTGACTACAGGAGTTGCTGGAAGATAACTAAGGGTTTCCTAAATTGTTATGCCATTCCAGATTCACTGGAAAACTTGGACCACAGCCTAGGTAAGAAACAGTCAACTGTAGAAGTGGAATATGCAATTTATGATGCCCCCCAGCTAATTATTAACAACAACAACATTTGTACCCCTCCCATCTGACTGGGTTGCCCCAATCATACAGCAACTATGAAGCAGCACTTCACCCTCTGCCTGTCTTAAAAGTGTCCCACTTAACACTGAATGAGTGAACCCTCTCCTGGTATAGAACCAACACAGAGAGAATGCTGAATCAAACATCTTGAGGTTCTTCATTTTAGTTTGCCAATTGGTTTGTCAAAATGCCCTGTGGTTAAAGGGTGTGGTGGTTGATGTTCCAAGTAGCAGACCAATAAGTCTCTGCCCCATGCTCATAGTGGTCTATAGGAAACTCATTCATATCCAGTGACAGAATCAGTGTGGCCATGAGCTAGCCCCTCTCAGAATTTATTGATATGTCATAGCCTGAAAGGGAATTGTAAAGCTTTTGTAGACTCCCGATTAAAATATTTGCTACCCTCCCAATACCAATTCAGAGTTTGTGCTAATTTAATTGACCTTGGGATAAAATGTAGCCAATTTAGATAATCTATATAGCAGCGTTATTTCATAGTTGCTGTATGATTGTTAATTAGCTGGGGTCACATTGTGAAGGAGAAGAAAATGGTGCCAAAGGAGCAGCAGAGAGAAGCAGTTTGCATCT
Source organism: Podarcis tiliguerta (assembly GCF_965153285.1). Lineage (NCBI taxonomy): Eukaryota > Metazoa > Chordata > Lepidosauria > Squamata > Lacertidae > Podarcis > Podarcis tiliguerta. The sequence continues at coordinate 11,350,913 of NC_139536.1, read as the reverse complement.
CTCCTTAAATCAGGGCTTTTTGTCAGAAAATGTCCACACATGAGCACTTGGTACAGCTGTACTCTAAATGTGATAGCCAAGTCAAGTTGTATGTGACTGACTTTTTTGCAAATCAGCTAGCAAACTGAATTATCATTACTCCAAGCAACTCCGCTTAAATGGTATCAAAAAATAAGCTGCCTTTATTCAGACACAATGGTAGCAGAAGAGAGCATTTTCTATCACTGACACTGTTATAGTATAGGTGTGGCATGATGAGTCAGATGCAGACTAATTTCTCTGCCACTCTTTGTTGTCTCCCTTGATACTCCAGTGCCAAAATCCTCCACTGTAAATAAGAGAAGACCACAAGTGTTTTTCTGGGCACTATTTTCTCAACAGCCTCAGTCAGCCTCCAATCCAAATCAGGTCATCAAACAGCGTCAACTTTACCTTTGCCTGTCCCATCCCAAACACATCACCATGCCTAAGCATTCTGGAAGCTACCTAGGTTCATAACTCTCAGGAATGAAATCCTACTGGCCCACCACCCTGAGTACCAAGAGTAATCTAAATCTTCATAAAATGATGGTAGAACTACACAGCAGTTGAAACAATGTTCTGTTGTGGCCAAGCTACTATAAGTCACGGTAGAGACTTATAGTACACGCTATTCCATATAAGAAGAAAGAATTTCCATCTCTACCAAAGGATCATCTCCAATTCTCCACTGTACCAAAAGCAAAAATAAATAAATGAGTACATTACAAGGCTCTTAGTCTTTAGAATGACATCCTAAATTCTATTATGTTTCTGACTATACTGAAAGTAATCATCCAGCTATACAGCTTTATTAAAGAACAAAAAATTGTAATCTCTGGCTTCAGGTAATCATATTCATTGAACTTTCATGTCAGTGAAGTCTGACTTCATACTAGACTTTTTTATACATAGCCATTATTAACTGCATGGATCCTTAATTTGTGAACCCTTTGAATGTTACTTAAATCAGAAAGTTTTAACAACAGTACTTGTTGCTGCTCATATCTTTCGCAGATGTTGATTCATGCATGATGATTTCCACATGTTGAATCACTAGCTTATGAGCAACAGCTCTTGGGCAAACAAAGTACAATAGACTACACAGGACTAAAACATGTTTGCTCCCAATTCAGGATGTGGAAATGTTACTTTTAGGTTTAGTCCTGTGTAGTCTAAAAATGTTTTAGCAGCAAGCTGTAAGCAATTTCATTAGTAACATTCATCTTTCATCAAAAACTGGGGAAACCTCTTGTGGCAATGTTCATCCCAAAGGAAACATGCTGCTTCTGGGAGTGCCCTATTTCTTATTAAACTACATTTAATTTCCCACAACTTTATTCGTTAAGATATCTCACCACTGAAAAATAGAATGAATATATGGCTCTTCCATCCATATGAACGATACAAAAATTAACATCACTTAGCCATAAATTAAGGTTTAAAATAGGAATCCATTTCTGCTGGGTTTTCCAATATTAATTCAAACTGGGGACAGACTAGCCTTTGTAATGATCACTACAAAATGATGCCATTGAACCAAAATACTATCCTCAACAGATGTCCCTCAAACTTTTGTTCTGAGCTGTGTTTCTGAAGTATATTACAGCACAGAATAATTAAGTGCAGCTTTCATTTAAACAAACTGCTGAAATCAATGGGGTTTCCTTCCCAAGTAAAATTAAGATCAGTTTGCAAGCACTATTGCATTTTGTCTTAAACATTGATGAAAATCAGGGATCTGAAGCTCCACATAGATAACATATGAGGGACGAAACCTGGAAGGTTTCTAAAAAACATTAAAATGTATACTGAGCTTATATGGCAAATATAAAAAGCTGAGAGTTGAACATTTCATCTGAGTACAATTATTCTCAGTCCAGATGCAGTACTTAACCCTTTACTGGACTGAATCCTGTGTTACGTCTGCCTAGCAATTTTGCATCTCCCCACTTCTGCTGAATTCTTGTGGATATACAACTCCCAGGAAACAGCTGCACCCAGAAGCAGTACAAACAATTGGGAATATGTTAAGGCACTGAACTATGTTCCCAAGTAAGCAGAAAAAGTGACCACAAGAAATAAATGCATTCTTAGACCAACTGCTAAAAGTGGCATACAGAAGACCAAATCATACAATAAAACAACTTACATTTGAAGCATGACTTCATTCAAGAAAACTCCATCCACAAGTGCAACATATTCGTCCAAGTTTGTTGGATTTCTTCCAGCTAACGGTCCAAATGTCTTGACCTATAACAGAATTATCACAGTGACATACTTCGTCTTGGTCTCTACAGTAAAAAATTACACACACACATTTGAAATCTCTGCCACTGAATAGTGAATTAATGCTTACCCACGTAACAAGAGGGCTGGATATGAAGACCTCCAAAAGAGGTGTGAAAATCTCGTTTTCCATCTTAAGATTTTTTTTAAAAAAAACAAATCAGGATTTTCCAAGAAAGAAAGAAAAGCAAAACAAAACCAGAAGCCAGTATGAGGTTCCCTCCGTTGCAGTAATTCCGTAAAATGCTCCACGAGTTCAGGAAGAATACGTCCAAGCTAGTTCCCCCGATAAAATTCAAAAAGTAGCCAGGGCAGCGGCGACAACAGGGTTTTCATTATGCCCCTCGTCCAGAAAAGGAGCGGTCGCGAGGCCATCGACGATCATTTTCAGGGATTTCCCCCCCCCCAAAAAAAACCCTTCCCCCGACGCTTCCTACGGATGTATGTCTTCGACTTCACTCTCTTTCTTCCTCTTCTGTCCGTGCTTTAAGAGGAAGGAGAAAGAAAGGAAGCGACCCTACGAGAGAGCCCTACATCAGCCAGCCGCACAACAGCAACACCCCCCCAGCTCCTTTTCTCCCCCCGGGGCTGCCGCCGCACCAGCAAGCGAGACTGCAAAGACATGCAAATCCCAAGGAAAACTACCTCGACCCAGTTTCGCTCCCGTGCATGTGTGTGACAAGGGGGGGGGGTCGCCCAGAAATCTCTCCTTCCAAGCCACCACCCCACTTTCCAAGTCCCCCCCTTTTCTCAAGCGTGCCCGCACAGGAAATCCCTCCCCGCTCCGCAAGCCAGGCTCGCTTCCCTCCCCATGCAGACAAGGAGGGCGCCGGCTCCTTCAGCTAAGGTTGGTTTGGGGTGGGGGGCGGGTGCAAGGGAAGGAAGGAAGGTTGCTTTTTCCACCCCACCCGTGGGGAGGCAGCTTTCCTCAGGGGGCGACACCTCTCTAGCCAAAAGAGGTAGAGATGGATATGTAGGGGGGGACCCCA